>NC_083316.1:97578939-98778939 GCF_963455315.2 Globicephala melas
TAAATTCTCTATATAAGCAAGTTTAAAAATCAGTTTTTAAGAAGCAATAAAAATATTTTTAAGGGATTTAAGGATTACGAGTTCAATATGCAAGTGATTCAGTAATAAGTGATACCTGGTCTTGCCCTTTGTTACATCCTAGTTCTGATTTCCAATAATGATCACCATTCTCAGACCCTAGGCCTTCCTGGTTGGGAACTCTATTTCCTTCCCTCCACTATCACAGAGGGCTTAGAGACCTTCACTGAGACTGCTTCTTGCCACTCTCATTCCTGAAACCCATTAACTGCTGGCTTATTTCCCTCTTACTGCTTGCTATAACATCACTTTCAGGTCACTCCTTTTACATCTGGTTAAGCCTTCCTGATGGTGACCACTTCTCTGGCTCACCACTATTATCTGTTGTCGTATCTCCTAGAGATTAAGTTCTGTTAAGTCTTGGGGAGGTAACAAACAGATGGCCCATAGGGCAAATTTGGCCCAGTAACAGTTGGCTTGGCATTATCAGTATTTGAAATTTTAAAAGGTGAATGTCTTTAGACCAAAAATATGTTCTCTGGTTTGCCACAGTCTCCAGCACTCCCTATTGTATTACACCTGCCCCTTTATTAATTTGTTTAACTGCCTGAGACTTGAAGTTATTTGAGTTAGACGTCTAGAGAGAGAGCCCCTCCAACAACCATTTTTTTTTTAAGATTTTTTTTTTTTTTAACAGAATCTTTTTTAAAATTTCATTTATTTTGGGCCATGTTGGGTCTTCGTTGCTGTGCATGGGCTTTCTCTAGTTGCAGCAAGTGGGGGCTACTCCTTGTTGCTGTGCATGGGCTTCTTACTGCAGTGGCTTCTCTTGTTGTGGAGCATGGGCTCTAGGTGCACAGGCTTCAGTAGTTGTGATGCGCAGGCTCAGTAGTTGTGGCTCGTGGGCTCTAGAGCACAAGCTCAGTAGCTGTGGTACAAGGGCTCAGTTGCTCCGTGACATGTGGGAACTTCCTGGACCAGGGATCGAACCCGTATCCCCGGCATTGGCAGGCAGATTCTTAACCACTGCGCCACCAGGGAAGTCCCTCTCCAACAACATAACAGAGCTCTCATCATCATCCCAGCTGGGTTCTATTTACCCAGTACCTCAAAAGAATGTCTAATTCCAAGTCTCAGTTTCTCTTAGTCTTTCTGGCTCCATTGATACAAGTCCATTGTGTGAAACGACAACACCATCTCAGATGCCAAGAAAGTAGGGGATGTAAGGGGTGACATTTGAATGCTACTCTGGAATTATTGACTTGTACTGCAACCCTTGTACTACATACCTCCAAATTACAGATGCACTCTGAAAAAAATCTAAAAAGGAACTCAGCAGAAGAAGGAAGCAAAGAACAGCCCAGATATCCATGAAAATGAAAATTCTCACTATTGATGTGAGAATTAACCACACTTTTTGGTGAACTAAAAATGAGTATCACAAACACGGATGTTCCTTGCTGGGCCTCTCCATGTGTAGTAAGTCAGGGCTCCCTCCAGAAAGTGCCTTCAGACCTATGCCCACATCAGCTAAGTATTCATGCCTGCATTCCATGCAGCATATTAGGAATTTGTGGAATGCTGTAAAGCATTTCGTATCCATCTGGGGAAGATTTGGAGGGGTAAAGAGTCAGGATAAGTGGAACAAAGAAGGAGAAGTCATAGATTCCATACGTATGCTAACACATATATATGGAATCTATGACTTCTCCTTCTTTGTTCCACTTATCCTGACTCTTTACCCCTCCAAATCTTCCCCAGATGGATACCTAGGGGTAAGATGGGAATAAAGACACAGACCTACTAGAGAAGGGACTTGAGGATATAGGGAGGGGGAAGGGTAAGCTGTGACAAAGCGAGAGAGTGGCATGGACATATATACACTAACAAACGTAAGGTAGATAGCCAGTGGGAAGCAACCCCATATCACAGGGAGATCAGCTCGGTGCTTTGTGACCACCTAGAGGGGTGGGATAGGGAGGGTTGGAGGGAGAGAGACACAAGAGGGAAGAGATATGGGAACATATGTATATGTATAACTGATTCACTTTGTTATAAAGCAGAAACTAACACACCATTGTAAAGCAATTATACTCCAATAAAAATGTAAAAAAAAAAAAAAAAAAAAGAAGTCAGAATGGCATAAGAAGCAAGCCTGAGTGGAAGTAAGGAGGAGGGAGAAAGGAAGGCAGGGAAGCAGGAAGGTAAATTAACAGTTTATTGAGCATGTACTAGGTACCAAGTGTGCTCATTCCTTTTATACACATCATATTTAATATTCACGCCCCCTTAAGTTCAGAGAGTTAAGGACTTACTCAAGGTCACAAAGGCACAAAACAACAAACTTAGACTATAAAGCCAATTCTAACTCAAAAGTCCACTCCCTCTTCCTAACACCACAACTCTCTCAATGATGATTTATTTTAACCAGTGCAGCAAGCAAGTCTTAAAAAACAAAATTCAACTGAGTACATTTGAAGATCTAATTGGCTTTATTAGGCCACTTAGGAATTGGGCAACATTCCATCTAGCAACTGGAAGGGAGCTTGGAGGGGTTGTATAGATGGGGCAAGGAAGCTATTAGCAAAAGAAAGGATTAATTTGGGGCCAGGACATCTTTTGTCGGGGAGAAAGGAAAGGTGGAAGAGTTTTATCATGCAAATTGTCTATTTCCCCTGGGGTGGGGGGGGGGATAAAGAGGGCCCACGTGGCAGATTACTTCATTGGTGCTAACCAGAAAATTCCAGACTGGTTGATTCAGCTTACATTTCTGGTGAAGATTGAAAAACTGCAATTAGGTTAGGTATTAAATCTAGCTTTGGTACCATGGGCTTTAGTAAAGTGACGCCATTTGGGGCCTGTAGTTTTTCTCTTTAACAAGAGCTAACTCAATAGTGTTTTGGGAATGGGTTGAAAGACTAGGTAAATTAAACTTTCAAAACAATCCTGTGAGATAAGTATTGTTTTTTCCTTTTTTCACAGAGTCAGAAACTAAAGGTCAAAGAAGTAAAATAACATACGAAAAGCCAACCACTTTTGCAAACATCAGCAGTATTACTTGGTGTATGCCTTAGGCAGAAGGGTCCCCCATACTCTGTTCATGTTGCAAAGAGATGAGTTAGGTAGGGTCAAGGTGAAGGGGGATGTATAACAGGACTGTGCTTCGAGAGAGGGATCCCACCCCCTGTTGCTCTCTACAGGGCAAGATGGGAGTGGACTTAGAAGCAAGGGACATAAAGTCTGGGCTTGTGCGCTGAATGGTCTGAGCTTAGGTGCCATTTGTCTGTGAACACTAGCCGTTAGCTCCTGTGGGAAGTTGGCTTGTTGTGCAGCTCTTCCCATGGGGAGAAAGGAAATCACTGGTGCCGCAAGAAGTTGTTTGAGACACAGCCCCTTCCACTGGTGAGGGAAGCAGGGTCCCCTGCCCAAGCTAGTTCATCCAGGCAACCCAGAGAGAACTTCTACAGTCATTTATTGGACAATCCAACTTCTCTTTACTCATTCACCAAAAATAGTGGCAGAACAAGGACTTAAATCATGGTCTTTTGTTTTTAGAATCCGGGTCGAAGTTGGAAAGCTAACCCTGGTTGAGTGAAAACAACAGCCAGATCCAATGGCTATGGCAAGCTCAGAACTGTTTCACGACTTATTTGCGATTTCAAGTGTTCAAATGGCAGATGATAGTCAAATAGAAAAATGACAGCATTCTGGTTCCAAGTGATGGAATCACTCATAACATCCTAGACACAGCTAAGAGCTTGAGGAGGAAGACGTCTCCAACTGGGAGAGAAAGGGCACCTCACTGACTGACAAAGGAAGTCAGGAAACCATTTCCATTAAATTCATTGGTTGAATTAAAGGGCAGCCTCATAAATAACTGTACTCTCTATTCTTCACCACAAAGGTTCTTTATGATAGAATTTTCCGTATAGACAAATATAGAAGATCAAAGGACATTTCTACTTTAAGAGGGTTGGATCTGTCCTAATAATTTTTTTTTTTTTTTTTTTTTTTTTTTTTTTTTTTTTGCGGTACGCGGCCCTCTCACTACTGTGGCCTCTCCCGTTGCGGAGCACAGGCTCTGGACGCGCAGTCTCAGCGGCCATGGCTCACGGGCCCAGCCGCTCCGCGGCACGTGGGATCTTCCCGGACCGGGGCATGAACCCGTGTCCCCTGCATCCGCAGGCAGACTCTCAACCACTGTGCCACCAGGGAAGCCCTGTCCCACTAACTTATAATATCATTTTTGTTAGTAAAATGAAGTAGACTGTATGTAATGAGTCCTACTGTGAATATTTTTGTGAATAACTACCCCACGATTTTTTTAAATTTCCAATTAACTTTTTAACTATAATTAATTTTTAATACAGGTTTCCTTATAGTGTGTTTACAGTTTTCTCTATTATATTTTCATTTTATCTCTATAGTAGCTTTAGAGTAAAAGACTTGCATTTTTCTTTATTCTCTAAAAGGTGGAGAGATGTTTTGTTATATCATGTGATAAACCGTTCTTATTAAGCAAGTACTGGTCTGAGAATGCACCTGTGTTTATTCCTTTCTATTCTAAAACTGAACCAGAGATGACAGGCAAAAAATAAGAGGCTTTCTTTTTTTAATGAAGCTTTTTTTTTTTTAATAAGTAGCTCATTGATGAAGTGATATTACCTCCTTTCTGTCTGAGATCAAAATCAGGGCTTCAGAGAACAAATTGGTGGTTACCAGTGGGGAGAGAGAAGATGGGAGGGGCAATCAATATAGGGGTAGGGGATTAATTATTACAAACTATTCTGTGTAAAATAAGCTACAAGGACATATTGTACAACAGAGAGAATATAGCCAATATTTTATAATAACTATAAATGGAGTATAACCTTTAAAAATTGTGAACCACTGTATTGTACACCTGTAACTTATATAATGTTGTACATCAACGATACTTCGATAAAACAGTTTCTAAATCAGGGCTTCAGTGTTCATTTACTCTTACATTTGCTCCTTGGAGGCATGGATCTGCGGATCAGATGACATATTGCTAAAGTACATGATTCACGGAAGTCATTTAAAGACAGAACATTCACCCTGTAAATAGATTTATTCTTTCTCTCTCTTCCTTTTATTTCCTTCCTTCTTCCTTCTTTGCTTCCTTCCTTTTTCCCCCTCTTTCCTTTAGCCTATAAGTTAACCCTTAAATAGACCTAATATTAATAATAAAATTATATTTTATGATAAAAGAACTGAGAATTTAAATATAAATATGAGAAAGTAACATTTTTCTTAATGATATTTTACAATATTTTACTTCCTGCATACAATTCACTATATTATTAATATAATATGTGCTTTGAACCTGTATATTGTAGTTTTTGCGAGACCATTTCTTGGTACTTGGGTCAGTGGGTAGGTGGGTGCAGTGTGTCTTAGACTTAGCTTCGCCAAGGCATAGCCTGAAACCAGGATTTGAGTGCAGTTAGTTTACTTTGGAGGCGAATCTCAGAAGCAGCAGTAGAGGAATGGGGAAGTGAGACAGGGAAAGGAAAAAGGAGCAGCAAAAATTATTATTATTATTAAGCAGATTACAGCTGTGGGCAACTGAGACTCAATCCTGCTGGATAACTCTGGCAGATAGGTAGAAATTGCTATTGAGTCATACCACCGAGAGCTAGGGCTCTCCCTGAGGGAGCAATAAGATATAAACATGGAATGAGGGAAGATAAGAAAGATCAGGTGACATTTGATTGGAACTATTAGTATTAGTAGAAACTCAATTTTTAGAAAGCATATATAGGTGTGTGTGTGTGTGTATATATATATATATATATGAGCACACATACACACCCACGCAGAGTGATGGCATATCTAGTGGGAGAGTGAGGTTTTGTCTGTGGGTTGACTGAACATTTTAAAGGAAAGGACCCATACCTGAGGGAGCTAAGACAGGTGGTAGTGACCTGAAATGATGTGAGAAATTCCCAAAGGGGAAACCCAGAGGGAAAGAGTTTTCTCTTTCTTTTTGGACAATATCCTTCTGGATCTCTTCTCTGCTATAAACTGGACATATTTTGCATCTTATTCAATAGGAAACTTGCCTAAGTCACTTTTCCCTTAATCAGTTCAAGAAAGCAAAATAACATTTACCATAAAATAAGCTTTTCTTCATTTTTATAAAATAAACATAAGGGACTAAGTATGCAAACTCAATATTTGATAAATAAGAGGGTTGTAGAAGTAAGAGGAGTAGCATTAAGTAGAAGATTTGACACTTTGTTTAAAAAACAGAGTGAGGTCAGCTGATTCATAGTGGCAGATAAGGTAATTCTTTTGGATCTTTTTGCTGAGGACAGCTATACCTCTGCAATAAATATAAAACATCTGCTCATGGACATCAGTGAGCTAAGAAGTCAATAAAGAGGTACTGGGTCAAGATGCAGGCTAGGACAGAACTACAGAAAATGAACCTGATATTTGGGAACACTTCTATTCTGGGTATGTATATCAGTTACTGAAAGAAGTTACTAAGAGTCTGAATATATTGATGTTCATAAATATATACTTGCTCTCCTTTCTCCTCTTATCTTCCTTAAAATACATTAAAATTACATAAATTAATAATTATAACAATGTTGGGTCTTTTGACATTTACAGATATATAGGTGAAATATGTATAATAATAATAACACAAAAACAGGGAAGGGGAATAAATCTATAAAGGAGTAATGTTTCTACATCTCACTGAAATTAAGTTAGTATACTTCTGAAGCTGATTGATGCTGATAAATAAAGAGGTATATGGTAAGCCCTAGAGTAATCACTCATGAAACAACCACCAAAATAGTGGAAAAAATCATTAATGAAGTTAAAATGCTACATTACAAAATATTCACTTAATGAAAAGAAAGAAATAAGGAGAAATAGAAGAACAAAACAGCATGATATATAGAAAACAAAAAAATCAAATGGCAGATGTAAATCCAACTATACCAATAATGGCGTAAATGTGAATGGACTAAATCTAATCAAAGCTAGAGTGTCAAACTGGATTTTTAAAAAAACAAGATCCAGTTACAGGATGACTACAGGAGATACATTCAAATATACAAAGAAGATTGAAAGTAAAAGGATAGCAAAAGCTAAATCATTTAAACATTTTCTCCTATGTTCAAAGCGATTCCCAAAACCCATCCCAGGTCCCTGAAAAAACTTTGGAACAGGGACTTCCCTGGTGGCACAGTGGTTGGGAATCTGCCTGGTAATTCAAGGGACACGGGTTCGAGCCCTGGTGTAGGAGGATCCCACATGCTGCGGAGCAGCTAAGCCCAGTGCGCCACAACTACTGAGCCCACGCACTGCAACTACTGAAGCCCGCAAGCCTAGAACCTGTGCTCTGCAACAAGAGAAGCCACCACAATGAGAAGCCCACACACTGCAATGAAGAGTAGCCTCCGCTCACCACAACTAGAGGAAGCCTGTGCACAGCAATGAAGACCCAACACAGTCAAAAAATAAATACATAAATAAATAAATAAGTAAAAATTTTTTTAAAATTTGGAACAAATATCCTTTGCCTATGGGAATTCTGATCACTTTTCAAAATTCAGTTCAAGTTCATCCTCCTCTGTAAAGACTTTCCTGACCATTCCCAGAGCCTTCTCCCACATTGATGAATATCTCCAGTCAATATTGTTTGTACCATTTTTAGTAAAGAGTATTTCCAATGAATAAATTAGTATCTAAAAGCAAACAAAATTAACTTCCTTGATTTTTCCTGGGGCTCTGCCCATATCTCAGATCACTCTTCGCTGGTTCTGTACACCAGCCCCCCTTCCCCTCCCACAATGCTTTCAACTGGCCAGCACCTGCAGCACCTTTACCTCAATTTATACTACTGGGACTTAAGTGACTTCCCCTTTTTGTATACAAATTGAAAAATTATTTCTTTTGGGACATATAACAAGGCCTATTAAGCTTTATAAATATCATACTAGTTTATTCTGAGTAGTTCACTACCTCAATTTATTGTAAGTACTTAAGGTAAACTTAGTAGTATTATGTCCATGAGTATATATATATGAGTTGAGATTTTTTTGTCTTGGTAAGAAAAAATTATCAGACAATGCAGTAGATACTTCAGTACATCACCCAGATCTCCCCTTCAGGACCAAGGCACTCATTTTCCCAATTGCCAGTGTGAGCCCTTACTGGGAATCGTCCTCAGCTGAACAGACCTGCCTTGCTCAAGGTTAGACACCCTTCTTAGGTGTCCATATGGGGATAAAAAGGCCCAGGCCCCAAACTCAGTTGAGCACAACTCAGAAGAACCATCCCAGACCCATTTTCCCGTAAATTCCATAGGAGACCTCTGTTGCAACTACACTGAAGTTCACCTTTTCTCACTGCCCAATCCTGCTCCAGTGTTTTTCCCAAGAGCATTCCTGATAGATCTCTTAAATGCAAATCTTTGTCTCAGAGTCTCCCAAAGAACTGTCCTAAAACAAAATCATGTTTGGCATATGTATCAGTTTCCTAGGGCTGCCATAACAAAGTACCATAAACTGAGTGCCTGAAACAACAGAAATTTATGATCTCACAGTTTTGGAGCTAGAAGTCTGAGATCAAGGCATTGGCAGGGCCGTGCTCCCTCTAAAAGCACTAGGGAAAGGTCTGTTCCAGGTCTTTCTCCTAGCTTCCAGTGGTTCTTAGTGGCAGCGTAACTCCAGTCTTCCCCTGGCATTCTCTCTGTGTCTCCATCTCTATGTCCAAATTTCCCCTTTTTATAAGGCCACAGTCATAATGGATTAGCGGTCACCCTAATGAGTTCATCTTAACTTGATCATCTGCAAAGACCCTATTTCCAAATAAAAGCATGTTCACAGATACTAGGGGTTAAGATTTCAACACTTTTGGGGGAAAATAAAATTCAACCTATAGCAGCATATTACAAGAATCAACATACAAAACATCCTCTTTATTTCAAAGGGCCTTTTTTAAAAATTTTAAATATATTTAATTATGTACTTATTTTTGGCTGCATTGGGTCTTCGTTGCTGCGCGGGTTTTCTCTAGTTGTGGAAATAGGGGGCTACTCTTCGTTGCAGTGCAAGGGCTTCTCATTGTGTTGGCTTCTCTTGTGGAACAGGGACTCTAGGCTGAAGGCTTCAGTAGTTGTGGTGCGTGGGCTCAGTAGTTGTGGCTCACGGGCTCTAGAGCGCAGACTCCATAGTTGTGGCGCACGGGCTTAGTTGCTCCGCAGCACGTGGGATCTTCCTGGACCAGGGCTCAAACCCGTGTACCCTGCATTGGCAGGCGGATTCTCAACCACTATGCCACCAGGGAAGTCCCCAAAGGACCTTTTAAAAACACAAAACATAAAAACTTAGTCTAGGCAGTTTCATCCTCATCGGCCTGGGACTAACTGAGAGTCACAGTGCAACAACAGTACTTCTCTGACTTGGCTCAAACAACTTTGCAAGAACTCCAGCTCCTCAAGGTGTTCCCAGACTGTTTTGAGGTCCTCAGAGGGTGACTTTTTTTGTACTCTGTGGACTACTCTGTTTTTTCATATGTACAATAGTATCCATTATTTTTCTGAACTACTGCTTCACCTGATTGAGACCATGTAATCTGCCCTTGCTGATACCCAAAGCTCCTGACACTTTTCTCCTCAAAGTGTCACCACTGTTAGTGGATATTGAATCCATTCTTGTTTGCACAAACTACATGGTCTTAATAAATGCAGCCCTATGTGATTGGGCAAGTGCTTTCAGCACAACCTGCTTCTTCTCTTTTTTCCACTTCTTCCTCAGGAATGTCTTGGCTGATCTTGGACCTTTGCTCTTCTTTATTATATACATGTTAGAGTCAGCTTGTCAGTTACAAGAAAAAAGGTTATATTGAGGTTCAGATTAGAATGTCATTGAATCTATTGACTTTTTCATGTATTGCATCTTCCTGCCATGTGGGAAATTGCCTTGATGCAATGGTGGCCACTAAGTATACTCCCTGGCAAGCTATCCCGGACATCATAGGGCAGAAGGGCTCAAGGCTAAATTAAAATGCTCAAATCACATGGGTTGTTAAACCACTTTAACACACAGTGAGAAACAGGAGAAAGAGAGGAGTAAGTTAATACACTTAGGATAGGATCCAAGCTGGGTGGAAGGGCCACAGTACCTGGCTCTGTTTCTCTCTCCACCACATGAGCCTTACTCACTGATGGTGTGGTTACAAGGCCCAGTGCTGAGGTCTGAGCAAAGCAGCCCAGACATTAGGTGCCTTGGACCAATGATACATAATTGCCCTATTGGAGAGACTCAGGGCCAAATACACTTGGTCACAGCTGTGGTTTTCAATTAGCCTATTGAACAATCTTGAGTTTTATTTGTGTTTACTGGGTAGAGAATACATGGGGCCAGAATGGATATCAAAAATGGATGGAAGTTGAATTAAGACCTCATGAATATTGAGTGCTTTCATATGCTATGCATACTTAGTGTATCCTAAATATTAAGTGCCTCTTGCATATTTAGTATATCATGAATATTTAGGTATTTAGTGATTCATGAGAATTAAGTATGTCCTGGTCCTTCCACCCTTTCCTATTTAACATACATGTGCACTATATACTAACTTCTTATTTATACTTAACACATCTAAAGAATTTTATTAATCTCATTTGTTTTCTTTTCTTTTGTAGCAGGATTTAATATTCTCAAACAATACAATACACTAACCATCCAAGAACATTGTACATTTTATTTGGTTTAATTTACTTAAATCTCCTTCAGTATCTTTCAGTGGTTTTTTTTTCCTGCTCCTTAAAGGACTTATACAACATTTTTAAATGATTTATTCCCAAGTACCTTATATCTTTTGTAGATATTATAAAGGATCTTATAAATCTTTAATGACACCTTTAGTGACACTCTCTAACCCTATTCAGGCAAAGCATTATAGTTGAAAGAGCATGATCTTTAGAGTCAGATAAAACCATGTTCTCTGCTTACTAGCTATGTGATCCTGGGCTTCTCAACCTCTTGGAAGGTCAATTTCCTCATTTATAAAATAAGGATAAAAATACCTAACCCACAGAGTTATTGTAAATTTTGAGATATTTTGTCATGTGGAGCTGTCCTGTGCATTGTAGGACGTTTAGCAGCATCCCTAACCTTTATCCACTGCTACCAACAGCATACATCACCCACCGACCCCACCCCCTTTATAAAAAAATGAGAAAATATGTATAACATACACAGAACTAGTAAGTTCTCAAACATGGGTAGTTATTATTAATGAGCCATTCTGGGCATCTGGATAACCGAGTTTTTATATTTTACAAACCTAGAATCTCTTATTTTAATCAGATTTGACAAATATATTTCCAATATATGTTAAATATCTGCTTTCAAACAAAATACAGAACTAAACTGAACATTTTGTTGATCACTTGGAATCATCATTATGAATTATTATAATTTCAATAAGGGGGGAAGAAATATACACTTGAATGCCTGCAGTGTTATAGGCAATTTATGTCCATCATAAGATTTAATCCTCATAATAGCTCTTAGAAGCAGGCACTGTTATCCCTGTCTTATAAAGAAGGAAGCTGAATTGCAGAGAAATTAATTTCACTCATGCTAAATCACTGCTAAGTGACCAGGCCTGTCTGATTTCGAAGTCCGTGTCCTATTTGCCACCCCAGACAGCCACATAATAAATCTGTCAAAATGAATAATGCATGTGAGGCTATTTGTCCTTAAATAGCCCAGATCACTGTATATTTGAGTTTGTGTGTCTTGTTTTGCTCTGCCATGGACTTGTGCAGCAGAACCTGTTGATTCTGCAGGCCATCTTCTCTACAGCCATCCTTCTCTATAGCCTACACCCCAGATTTGTTCCTTGCTAAGAGAACCCCTGCTTCCTCAGGTCTAGGGTAGCCTTTAGATTTAAGGCAGACTAGACCCCTCCCCAGTGATCTTGTTTGGTGCCAATTATTGTCATTCCATTCCCCTTGCCAACAACTGGTTTAAGCATGGGCACGTGAAGCAACTTTGGCCAATGAGACATGACAGGAAGCCTACTAGGGGGTGTCCAGCAGAAGTTTCTCCTGGCTGATAATAATAGACCCATGGAAGAAAGTGAGTCTTCTTCTTCAACTTGATGACATATCATCTTATATCATCTTGTGATCATACGGGGACATGCCTCAGAGCAAGAACAAACATGCCAAAGATGACAGAGCGCAAAACAGAAAAAGCCTGAGCCTTTAATGATATCATAGAAATTAATACACTGTACCTTTCAACAAGGTACAGCCTGGGTATGCAGCTGGTGTTTTTTGTTTAGTTTTGAACGTGTAATGTGCCGAACATCAGGTAATACCTCCCTTCTTACACGCCTTCTTTCTAATAGATGAAAAACATTTGAAAAATAAAAATCAAAGTTAAGAAGGTAACAAAATGATTGCCCTGCACCCTTCTCTTTGTTTTTGCTCTGTAAAGTTATTTAGGAAATAGTCCTATCTCAAGACTATTCCAGACTTAAGAATGTTAGGGCTGGCTGCTTCACTACTATGGGAAAAACAGCAAGAAATGAGATAAGATGTCAGGTGTTCATTATTGTGCCAATTTTGTAGAACACTGAAAAAACATTCCCTTGTCCTTAAAGGAGAGTGTCACACAGGAGGCAGATGGCAAAAATGTTTATCATGCCTCTAAATCTCTCCTGCAGTTCTGCCTATGTGGTACATCAGAGGTACCATAATGATCAAGTCCGGTGGCCAACCTGTCTTAAGCATTTTAGGTGCAGGATAACTTTATCACTACTGGTCATATTATTTTTGCTTTTCTTTTTCGCCTTCTCTTGGGGACTCAAAGCATTATTTTGTCTAAAAGTATATTAATATGAGACAGTGTGAGAGCTTTTGGCCTAGCTATAATAGTTTGGGGTCTACTCATGGGTAACACAGAAGGACCTGTCCATTCTTACGTTCTATTTATCTGTGCCTTATATGTTAGCATAGATACTCAACAAATTATGGTATTAGTGAATAAATGGATGCTAGTATAAAATAAATGTAAACAAATTTTGATTAATGTATTCATTCATTCTCCTTGCTGTTGTAAAGTTTATTATACAGTCATGACAAAGTAAATAGATAATTATAACAAAGAATTATAGATATTACGCTAGAAGTATACACCGGGTACTGTGAAAGAACAGAAGCGTGGCTTTTTCAAGATGTGTATTTCAAGCAGAGGGAACAGCATATTCAAAGGGACAGAGAATTGTACATTGTCTGTTGTGGCTGTAGTGAAGAGCTAATGATGGCCTGCTCACACCTGTCCTTCCAACATTATTCCCAGAACCACTATCTTGGTTATGTCAATCTTTGTGCCTTTCAAGCCCGCATTAGGCAATTTAGCTCCGGGAGCAAAATCAGAAAGATCATGAGGTAGAAAGAGGATAGATGGGTAATAATGAGCCATAAGTGAGCCGAAATGTTGACTTAATCTGTGGGGTAAAGAATATATACGGGCAGAAAAAAGACTATGTGAAGCAGTTGGTAATTGGAGGAGAAGCAAATAGATACCTTGAAACAGATTCAAAGAATGTAGTAGAGATATATTAAGAGGGGAGCCCATAATTGTTCTAAACTTCAATTCCTATGGTATCACTATTTTCCTTATTGATAACTACCACCTTAAGAAAGTTAGTCTGAATGAGTTTCTCTGTTCTTTACAACTCAGAGTGCCTAATGAAAACCATCCCCTGTTGGTTCTCTCTGTTTCTGTTAACTAGGATTCTTCCTTCATTTTCCTATTTTCCCATAAATATGTCACTTTCATCCCTGCCTGTCTTCCATCTTTTATGTCATTTACCTTAGATGAATTCCCTTTTCTTCCCTCTAACTAGTCGTTCGGCTGACATTTTGAGCCTAAACAAAGCGCCAGCCACTTTGCTAGATGCTGGGGCTACAGAGATGACTCACATGCGGTCCTTACCTTCATAGTTGGAAACAACCTAAATGCCCAAAGAGATATGTTTAAAGTAATTATGGTATGCCTGACAAAACACACCACTCAACAGCCCTTATAATCATTCTAAGAAGAACATTTAGTGACTTGGAGAAATTCACAAAATCTAATGGCAAATGACAAAAGCAGGTCAGGGTAATAGTAGAGAATATAGGCCACCAGCTTTGTTTTAGGCTTTGTAGTCAGATAAACCTATTCTAGAGTTGGCTCAAATACTTTCTTTTTTTTTGGCTGAGTTGGGTCTTCGTTGCTGCACACGGGCTTTCTCTAGTTGCAGCGAGCAGGGGCTACTCTTCATTGCGGTGCTCAGGATTCTCACTGCGGTGGCTTCCCTTATTGTGCAGCACGGGCTCTAGGCATGCAGGCTCAGTAGTTGTGGCACAAAGGTCCTTGAGTGCAGGGTGTTCAGTAATTGTGGCGTGAGGGCTCAGTAGTTGTGGCTCACTGGCTTAGTTGGCTGGTGGCATGTGGGATCTTCCTGGACCAGGGATCGAACCTATGTCCCCTGCATTGGCAGGAGGATTCTTACCCACTGCACCACCAAGGAAGTCTCTCAAATACTTTCTAAATGTATGACCTTGAACATGTTAGTAAACCTTTCTGAGCTTCAGTTTCCTTATCTATAAAATGGGGATAATTAATAGTACATATTTTCATAAGGGTCTGGTGATGATTAAATGAGATAATATATGTAAAGTACTTAGCCTGATGCCAGCTCATAGTAAGTGTTCAATAAACTCTACCCACTATTAGTATATCATAGTATACTGAAAAATATATATACATTAAATATATACATAGAAACTGGAAGGAAATATTGTAAAATGTAAATATTGATATTGTATCTGAGTGATATGACTACAGATGATTTTTGTTTTCTTCTTTATACTTTTATGTGTTTTCTACATTTTCTACAATGGCAACATTTTACCTTATAATAAGAAAAAAGTTATTTGAAACAATTATTAATGTTCTTTAAAACATGTTAAATATTTTCTAATTTGATATTTTTAAACAAGTCAAATGTTATAAGTTTTTAATTAGTAAAGTTAGAATTAGATTCTATTATAGCTTAAATTGTGATATTATTCTAAATAATATGCTTTTATGTATCCTAAGTCTATTTTACAACTTAAGAAATACCAGAAGTTAATGAAGAACACTGAACTTCCCTTAGAAAATATATATATCAAGCATGTGCTTATATAGAAAGTCCTGCTTTAAGTGAACCGTTTTAGATTTAAATTTGCTGAAATTATAGTGTGTATGTATCACCATAGCAGCAGAAGCTGACTTAGCAAAATAAAATAAAACAAGATAAAATAAAAATGAAATGAAACCAATGTTGTAAACACTGTACATGAAGAGTCAGGAGAAAAAAATATTGCTAGTCCCTTGGGCTATTGATGTAACTACACCAGTGCCTATACTGAGGAATCACATGCTAGATATTCAAAACTGAAGCACGGACTCAATGGTAACAAGACACAGGCTCAGAAAATGTGGAATACCTAAACTATCCATGGATCTGAAGTCATCACACTCACTGATTTCTTCTTTTTCTTTTTAATTTTTAGCTGTGATGTGCAGCTTGCGGGATATTAGTTCCTCAACCAGGGATTGAACCCAGGCCCACGACAGTGAAAGCACCGAGTCCTAACCACTGGACCACCAGGAAATTCCCACACACTTCCTAGTTTCAAACAATATTTTAAAGTTATAGTAATCAAAACAGTATGGTATTAGCATAAAAACAGATACATAGATCAATGGAGCAGAATGCAAAAGAATGAAACTGGACCACTATCTTTCTGCATACACAAAAATCAACTCAAGATGGATTAAAGACTTGAATGTAAGGCCAGAAACCATAAAACTCCTGGAAGAAAATATAGGCAGTGAGCAGTGAGCTCCTTGATATCGGTCTTGACAATGATTTTTTTTCCTTAGGATTTGACACCAAAAGCAAAGGCAACAAAAACTAAAACAAATAAGTGGGACTACATCAAACTAAAAAGCTTCTGCACAGCAAAGAAAACCATCAACAGAATGAAAAGGCAACCTTCAAAATGGGAGAAAATATTTCAAATCATACATCTGATAAGGGGTTAATATCCAAAATATATAAAGAACTCATACATCTCCTGGACAAAAAGCATATAATTTGATTAAAAAATAGGCAGAAGAACTGAATAGACATTTTTCTAAAGAGGACATATATATAGCCAACAGGTATATGAAAACGTACTAAACATCACTAATCATCAGGGAAATGCAAATCAAAACCACAATGAGTTATCACCTCACATCTGTTAGAATGGCTATCATCAAAAAGACAAGCAATAAGGGTGGTGAGGATGTAGAGAAAAGGGAACCCTCATACACTGTTGGTGGGAATGTCAGTTCGTGTAGCCACTATGGAAAACAGTATGGAGGTTCCACCAAAAATTAAAAATAGAACTATCGGGCTTCCCTTGTGGCGCAGTGGTTGAGAGTCCGCCTGCCGATGCAGGGGACGCAGGTTCGTGCCCTGGTCCGGGAAGATCCTACATGCCGCGGAGCGGCTGGGCCCATGAGCCATGGCGGCTGAGCCTGCGTGTCCGGAGCCTGTGCTCCGCAACGGGGGAGGCCACAGCAGTGAGAGGCCCGTGTACCACAAAAAAAAAAAAAAAAAAAAACAACTATCATATGATCCAGCAATCCCACTTCTGGGTATAATTCAAAGGAAGTGAAAACCGGATATCAAAGAGATATCTTAACTCCATGTTCATTGCAGCATTATTCACAATAGCCAAGAAAGGGAAACAATCTTCAGCATTATTCACAATAGCCAAGAAAGGGAAACAATTCTAAGTGTCTGTCAATGGGTGAGTGGATAAAGAAGATGTGATACGTATATATACAATGGAATATTATTCAGCCATATTAAAGAAGGAAATCCTGCAATATGCACCAGCATGGATGAAACTTGAGGTCATTAAGCTAAGTCAAATAAACCAGAGAAAGACAAATACTGCATGATATTACTTATATGTGGAAGCTAAAATAAAATGTCAAACTCATAGAAATAAAGAGAAGAAAGGTGCTTGCCAGGGGCTTGGTTGGGGATGGGGGGTGGAATAAGGAGAGGTTAGTAAAATGAGTAAGGTATGAGGATATAATGTAAAACATGGTGACGATACTTGATAACACTGTATTGTATAACTGAAATTGCTAAGAGAGTAGAACTTAAATGTTCTTACAAAAAAAAAGAAAAGATAAATATGTGAGGTGATGGATGTGTTAATTAGCTAGATGGGGGAAATCCTTTCACAATATATGTGTATATCCAATCACCACAATGTACACTTTAGGTTAAAAAAAAACACCTAAATATGAATTTTATAATTCATTGACTTTTCCCATTATTAAATGATACAGGAAACTGCCTTAAAGATTTATACACTTTTAAAAAAATGACTACTATATGTTATTTTTCAAAAGGGCAAATGTTATAGGAAATGAGTACAAAAAAATAAGAAACAGAAAGTGGAGGTGGTTTACAATGGTTTTAATTTTGCTGCTTGCTTTCACCCAGACAGAAAAACCTGCAGAGAGCTTTAAATACTATGCATGTGCTGATGATTCCGAAATTTACAACGCCTGAAAAATTCTTCTCTTCTCTTCATCCCGCACGTCCTCTTGCTTGTTCTTCAACTCCCAGCCTGAATGTCAATTTCCAGAGCTCCTTCTCCTGACAAAGACCAGGTCCATTTCCTCCAAGAGAGGAGCTTTTAATCCTTATGACTTTGACCCACAGTAAGAAATATATTTCATATACTGATCTGGTGCACACACAGGGAAATATTCATTCCTGAATATCTCTGTGTGCCAGTTACTATAAAGCATGAGAGATACAAAGTGAATAAGACTGTTAAAAACTCTTGTCCTGACAGAGCTTACATTCTGGTGTTCCTGCTTCTGCCTTTACCTCCCTTAAAGCTATTTTGAATCTAGCAGCCAGAGTGATGCTATTAAAACAGAAGTCAGATCATGTTACTCTGTTGCTCAACATCATCCAATGGCTTCCCATCTCACGCAGAGTCAAAACCAAAGGCCCTTCTATGAACTACAAGGTCTTACATGCTCCAGAAACCCCACTTGCCCTTTTCCCTCATAGCCTGCTATGTCTCCCATTCACTCCCCTTTACTCACTTTGGCCTTGCTTTTCTTCAAACTCAGACAGGCCAGGCAAGATCAGTGCCTTTGCACTGGCTATTGCTTCTGCCTGGAATGTTCCTCCTCCAAATATCCATATGACTTACTCCCCTAGTTCTTTGAGGTCTTTACCCAAAAGGCACCTTCCCATGGAAGTCTTCCTTTGTTACTGTTCCTAAAATTTCAACCCATACCCCTGACATTTTATATACTCCTCCTTGCCTTTTGTTTTTCAGTTTTATCACCTTCTAATATATTCTATATCTTACTAATTTATCTTATTATCTATCTTTCTCCTAGAAAGCACACTCCCTATTGTCCTGGATTTTTGTCTTTATTCACTGACTATATAAACTGAAATTTTAAAATTCACAAAATAATACTTACCTTATTAGGTGTGATTTACTCTGATATTTTCTGTTATTCCTTTTATTAAAAATACTGGTCGTAAGCCACTAGATTGGTTTCATGATCCACAGTTTATATTATACTGCCTTCATGTATGGTCTCATAGTGTCGTGTGTTTTTGTTTCATAGCATATCTCCTCTCTGTCTCTCTCTCACTACTAGTCCCTGCCATACTATGAGTCCTATGAGGGTCAGGGCTGTCCTACTCAGTACTATATTTCTAGCACCTAGCATAGTACTGTAACAACTCCAAATCAGGTAAAAGCAGAAAGGGAGCAGAAACTGTAAGCAGAAGTTAGCCACCAGGCAGATAATGAGCAGAAGCAAAGAGGGAAGTAGAAACTATAACCCATGAGAGAGAGACAGAGCTGTTTTAAGTCCATAAGTATCTTTTTAGCAAACTTCTTTACCCTCTTTCTTAATTAGAGTGAGTTTTTTATCTTTTAAAAATAATGCTACATAAATAGCAGATGAATGAAACATCTTGATCAGTCAGAGCAAACAATCCAAACACTTTAATAAAATAAATACCAATAGTTTCTAAATTTCAGATGGGTGTTAATGGATAAATGGAAGAATTACTTTAAAGCCTGGAGATGAGAAAGGCAGGAGAGTATGTTTGCTTCAATCAGCCCCCCATGTCCTTTTACTCCCTAGCCAACTTCCTTCTTTGCTCTGCCGCATGGCTGTGACACACAGGAAGAGCTCCTGGCTGACCCCTTGCCCAGAAGGACAGATGTTCTAGATTGTATAAGGAAGATGCTTTCAAAGGTAAAGAGAACTTACAGGAGTAATCTCTCTCTGGGTGTCTTCTCTTCTTAGAGGTTTAGGTGAAACAGGCCTGATCCCCACCCAGGAAAATGTCTAGGTTAAGAATTTAGGCTTGCTCAAATTTACATTCTCTGGTCTTACTCTTTTTCATTCTAGCACATTTCATTACTCCAGACTTCATTTTACACAAGAGTTTTGAAAGCTGAGTTTCAACTTTCACCAACTTTCACCATTTAGATGGTCCAGTTAAACTCACTAGATTCGATGTTGGAGAAAGGAGATAAAAATCCCAGATTGAAATAGTGTTCCTATGGCTGTGCTGTTTTTGGTTTTACACACACACACACACACACACACACACTTTTTTTTGGAGTGGTGTTTGTTTGGAGATACATACATATGAATTTCCTTGGCAGTGAAGATTTAACCCTGAAGCTAACAAAGTTTAAGCTTCAGTGCTTCTCATTTTCATGGGGCCCTTCTAAGAAACGAATCTAATTTTGTCTATTTTTTTTAAAAGGGCCTCCAGAAATGGATAATTTTCATGCCCTATTAAAATCTGGATCTGCCTGTGCCTTCAGGAACATTACTGGTAGTATAGTCTGATTAAGAGTAGAGCTGTGTGTTTTAGGAACTCAGGTCTGCTCAGTAGTCCTGGCTCTCATGAGCCCTGACAGCTGTGTGGCAAGTTGAGGAGTTGTTGCTGTGACATTAAAAGAAAGGGAAAAATGGGACTTCCCTGGTGGTACAGTGGTTAAGACTCCACGTTCCCAATGCAGTAGGCCCAGGTTTGATTCCCTCATTAGGGAACTAGATCCCACATGCATGTCGCAACTAAGAGTTCACATGCCACAACTAAGGAGCCCGCCTGCTGCAACTAAGACCTGGTGCAACCAAATAAATAAATAAATATTTTTTTAAAAATTCTTTTTAATTAAAAAAAAATAAAAGAAAGGGGAAAAATATGGAGCAATTTTTCGTTTCTTCTTTTTTTACCCACTGAGGTGGGTAAATCAGGGTTCATAGGAAAGTACAAACAGAGATGAGAGACCATAGCTTAGCAAATGAGTATAGAAAGAAGTGCCAATAGCACAAGTAAATTATGAATAAAAAATATATAATACTTTATAATCTTTATTTGCCTTGTGATTAAAACAGATCTTTAGTTAATCTTGGTTTGAAATGTTCAAGATAAACTGGAATTCTGGACAGAGATGTATGAGATAAAACTGAATATTCACGTAGTTTTCAAGATCATTGTTATAAAAGATAACATGAGAAACATTTTTAAAAAGTGGTGAAGGCATGACACCTGCCTTGAAACAAATGAATAGAAACTATATGTGTCATTTTCAGGTTGAAGATTTTAAGAGTAAGTGTATAATTTATCATGCTCTCTTTTCTCTTATTCAGCAACCGGTGATGTCTAGATGGTGGAGGTTATGTTAAGCTGTGTATCTGAAAGAGGAAAATACGGAGCAGAGCTGTAACTAAATTATAATAACCACATGTCACACAAACAATAAGTGAACCTGGGGTTGTTTATTACAGCAATATATCCTAACCTGTTCTAAGTTTTGAATGTTTAAAAGGTCTATTTCCTTTAAACCACTTCAAATTATTTCTAACTGATGTATGTATGATGTGGTTAAAAAAAAGGTAGACATATTCCACCATTCACTATCTGAAAATATTAAAAATCAGAAAAGAAACCCGGGTAGGATACAATACGTTTTGTTTTAATCCTCAGCCTTCTATTCCATCACTATAGGTAAATTGAACAAATTATTTTACTTTGTCCCTTTCTTTGTAAAATAAAAGGTGTCTACCCCCCCCCAAAAAAAGTAAAGGTGATTCTGGAGAGAGGAGGAAAATATCTTTCATACCTCCTTCCCTATTAACCATGAGACAAAGGAAATATCCCCAAAGGATATGGGGCCTACACAGGAGACTTGATGGAGAGAGAGTACCATTCTAATAGGCCCTTAGAAATCAAATAGGATTGTCACCTCAAATCCACTATATTTAACTGCTCAATAGGGTAGAAAATTGATTGGGATGAATATTTGACTCAGAGAGAATCAGAACTAAAAGGACTCTTAGAAAAAGAAACTTTAATCCTCTTTGTTGTATAAATATTCTCTTTAAAAGATCATTTGTCTAAAGTCACAGAACTAAGACTGAACCCCAGCACTTGTAATTCTCAGACCAATGCACTTTGTAGGACATCTTATTGCTTCTCCATTTCAGAAAATCAAAATCCATGTGCATTAATTCTACTTGCCTGAAGTTTTTTACTTCCAAATTAGAAATCAATTTCTTTTGCCTGAGGAAAAACAATCTCTTATTTCTTTTAGGAGCATTAAATGTGGCTGGTTGATGCTTTCATGTGACATTTGATTTAGTTATAATAAAAGTATAAAGAGAAATACTAATTATTCCTATAATTAAAATTGCCAAAAATTCCACAAGAGAGATAAAGTATTTTAAAATCTTCAGCATCTATATAACACGTTTTACTTTTTAGATGTTTGTGGTGTTTATATAACACATACAACTTATCTGGTCAGGCAAATGCAGGCTAGCATACAGTTCTCCTACTCATTCTAAAATATAACCTAGTTTTTAAAAATTACTTTTGGGGGAATTCCCTGAAATAATATCCATGATATCATAAGCTTGAGGTGCTATTTATATTTTTATATATTCAAATATTTTAAAAATATTAATCTGTGTACTACCTAAAAGCACCTCATTGTGGGAAACACTGGTATAGTTCATGGAAAGAGCACTGAATTTGGTACAAAAAAAAACAGGGCTTCAAAATTCAGTTATTATTTTTTTCTGTTAAATTTCTTTACCACTCTGAGCCTCTCTCCTAATATGTAAAATGAAAGAAGATACCCGTTCCGCTTTCCTTCCTAGGTTATTGTGAAGTTTAAATTGCGTAATGGCCATAACACTTTGAACTGTGAAAAACATGTAGAAGATAAGAAGAATTTTATATAAGAAAATACATAATAAATATAAAACAGTAATACATAGGACAATAATAAAGTCAACTAGTTTTATGCTTACTGTATTTAAATAGTTACTTTTTAATCTGCAAGACTATACCTTTCTTTATGAAAGCAAAAATTGGGGTATAATATAGGGTTGCTATCTATCCCATCAACAAAAAAACTGAGGGGGTGGGAAATCCTTGCCTTTTTCAGGAACAGAACCATTCTGTTCATTAGTTTGGTTTTAGCCACTGCAATCCCATAGTCTCTGAGGGCCATCTGCAGGGAACAGCCCAGAAGAAGGCAGAGCAGTGTGTGACTCTAACAGTGCACATATATCGACATGAGTGATCAGTGCAGAGCCAATATAAGCCATGTTTTTTTAATCAGTCAGTAAAACTTAAAGGGTGGATTCTTACACTCTCTTGCTACGAGGAGTCAGCTGAAGAACTGCTCTCAGGCTTCATTCAGGGTCACCTAGAGACACAGCAGCCTCTAGGAATCACTGATATCTGAACATTGAACATCAAAGGGACTTTTACAGGCTACATTCAGCCTTCTGAAGTCATGCTAGGTATTCTCGAGAAAATAGAACATGTCTAGGCTAGCATGTGTCATAAGGCTTCATATTTATCTCTGGTGTGCCTTAGCCTGAATACTAAGGTTCAAGCAAATGTGTCAGCACTATGCTATATACTTTTGCTTGTGTTAATACATTTAATATCTATTAATCTTGCCATTTGTGAGAACTCTAATGTTAACTAATGTTATCTAACTCTAATGTTATGAACGTGCCTTATAGCCTAACAAATGTTCAGATTTACCCACATGGTTATAAACAAATTATTCAGCTTCCTTAGGTAAAATTCCAATTATCTGTGATGGCTGGACATATGACTGTTTTACATATGACATTTAAACTGTTAATTTTTTTTTTAATTAGAATATAATAAACAGTATTAAACTTATACTTAATACATTTAAATCTTTTTATCTTAATCATCACTATAAATTCTATTATAATTGTAATGCTGTATTATGGCTATAAAATTATAGAAAACAAAATTGAATTCATATTAATCTCATGATTATTTCTTGTAATCGTAAATGCAGAAAAAATAGTTATTTGGATTCTCTGACAGTTTGGCTGAGAGATAAATAAGAATTTATTATAATTGTCAATTTTCCTAATTAGCAAGAAATTAGAATATGATTTTTTTAAGTTGTCAGCTATGCCCAGATAGGACCAGATCATCTCGTAGTGCCAGAAAGTAAGGAAATGCTAAAAGAAACAAACAAAAAACAATGATGTAGTGTATCAAAGCAGCAACGGAGCCAGTTGAAAGAACTCCTAAGGGCAAAAAGCTGGAACAATTTGAGCCACAAAATAAAGTAGCATGGGATTATAAACCAACATATAAAGTAAAAATCCATGAGTACGTACTAATATAACAAATGACTGAATAAATAAATAAATGGGGGAGAAGAGGCTAATCTCCCATTCAAAAGAATTAAGAAATAATTTCTGTAGATACTCTACCCTGAAGGATAGAGACCATAACTCCTGACTTACAGAGTTAAGGAAACTCCGAAAGTGTTGTCTGTGAATAGTGTCTTCCTTCCATAGAGTAGAGTATGGGAAGGTGGGAAAAAGAATGAGAAACACTACGTCAGCCAGTCAACATCAACAGTGATAAACCAAGTAGACATATGTAGCCTTAACATGATGTGGTGAAAATGGTCCTTCACCTCTGCGGTGTTCTCCCAAAAATGCATAGTCCCAGTCTAATAATGAAGTAAAAATCAGACAAATCCCAATAGAGGAACATCTTACAAACTACTTGACTAGTAGTCCTCAAAACTTTCAAAGTCATCAAAAATTAGGAAATGTCTGAGAAAGTGTCACAGCCAAGAGGAGCCTAAGGACATAATGACTAAATGTAATGTGGTATCTTAATGGGATCTGAGACAGAAGCAGGGCATTGGGTACAACTAAGAAATCTGAGTAAACCACGGACTTTAGTTAATAATAATGTATCAATATCAGTTCATTAATTATAGCACGTGTACCATAATAATGTAAAATGTTGAAAATAGGGGAAACTAGGTACGAGATATATGGTAACTCTCTAAACTATCTTCTCAATTTTTCTGTATATCTAAAACTGTTCTAAAAAATGAAGCCTATTGTAAAAAGAAAAGTTTTCAGTTATTCTAATAAAAGCATATCATTTATATATTACATCGTACTTTTTGCTTAATGGTAAGAGTATTAGGAGAATGACATTTTTTAATCTTAAAAAAATTAAGATAGGTTTAATTCTACTTAACCAAAGTGTAATAAGCAACTGATTTAATTAATCTAATTTATGGTAGGCTCTGAATATTGTGTGGATTTTTCAACTTAATTAGGAAAACTTTTACATTAAATCCAGTACTGAATGTTTGCTTCTTTCAATTTATTTTATTTAACCTAATGACAGAAGCTATAAAACTTCTAATGAGATATTTCATTTGGAGGGGAGGTGGGGTTTTTTTTCCCCGCATAAATAAGTTATCCCAGAATTGATCTCCAACAAAACTAAAACCTCTGTTTCCAGTTTTATAAACTATATTTAAAAATAAGACTCTCTAATGTTGTAATTTGCCACCACCTTTTATATGTGCATTCAAGCATTTCACAGCACCTTATGGTACATTTATAGTGACATTTCCTAAATGAGAGAAGCAGATGAGTCAAATGACTTATACCAGACTCCCCATGAGTCAGAGGTGGAACTGTTCCATTGAGTCATTAACTGTCAGTCCTAAAGTAATTTTCAGGATAATTATTTAAACAACAACCATCTGAAATCAGAGTAAGGAAATAAAATAAAAGCCATTTTCCTACTAGTTTTCAACAGTAGGTTGTACGAGAACAAATTTGGGGGATTCAAATATCTAAAGATACCACTAAACTGAAATACAAAGACAGTGCTCTCACTTTTTAAAAAAATTTATATTAATATCTGTTGCATTTATGCTAATGTTAGGGACAAATACCCTAAGCCACTTAGAGCTTAAATCCTACTCTAAGACCCTTTTTTTCTATTATTGTGCCTATATAGGAAGTACCTTAGACAAGTCAATAGCTGTCAATTAATTCTGTCATTACTCTCTCAGTATCCTAGCTTCTGAGGTAACTACCTTATAAATAATGTAACAAACAATGTTATATCAGAAAACATAATTCTGAAATTTTTGAATGCCATAAACCAAGAGTATCTGACCTCAGAGTTTTCACTGCTCCTTCCTTTAGTGATGAAGATTCTTATGAGCATATATACCAGAAATAAAACATCAATGTTTTGTATACAATTCTGAATTCTTATTAAAATTAGTTCTCACTTAGACCTCAAAATAGTCTGGGTCCAAGTAAGCTTCTTTTCAACCTACCATGTGCAAGCCTGTGCGTGTAAGAAACTGTATTTCAGGTAAAATCCATTTAAAGCTGTACGTTTTTTAAAATGAGTATTAAGCAGAAAAATACTCAACCTGAAGCACACTGGGAAAAATGATATTAACACAGATGATCCAGTAATTCTGGAACTGCTTGACATTGTCACAGGAGTCTCTGACCTTGTTGGTGGAAGCCTTGAGGGCAAGGAGAATTGTTGTGTCAAGCAAACAGCAGACTCTAAACAAATTCCTGGTTGCCTAGTTACAGTACTTGATGATGAAAAAATAAAAACACTATTCCTATCAGTTAGTACATGTTCTGTTAGTATAAATTTATGGGGACATAACTAATAAAATGCTGGCACCTTACCCAAAGTGTGTATATAGTTTTGTATAATATAAGGCCTTGTTGAATCCTAGGGAAGTAGGAATAACACCAAGAAATACCCCAAAGCCCCCATTAGAAAGTCATCTTATCATGAACTCATAGGATGTACGCTGAGGAGATTACTTTGCCTTATGGCTTCATTATAACACTCTTCCCAGGGCCCCAAATTGAGGACTCCTTTATGGGTGGGACCATGCATCTTCCCTCACAATCACCTCATAAATAATTTCTTCTAGTGGAGCCCAACACAGACTTGTGTCATCAAGGAAAGTCCAATTTCACTAAATATCTGTTTAACTCAAGTTTCTGTTTAATGAACCAATTCCCATATCCAAGCAAATAACCCATTAATAGTAAGGCAGGGGATATAGTTCAATAAATTGCATTGAATGGAAAGCTCCATATAGAAATGTTGTTCCCAAACATAGGTATATCCAACCTGACTATTTTAGAATTAAGTCTTTATGCTGTAACTGATTTTACATGTTGGAACTTTGATGGTCTACCGAAGAGAGGAGGACAGGGAAGTGAGGCAAACATGGAGAAACCCAGTGGGGCAGCTTTAAAAAGGTGCAAAACTCAAATGCTGTCAGGATAGAGGAGGTAGGCTAAGGACAAATTTACTGCTAAAAACACGCAGAAAGAGGTAGAAATAAAACAGGGACACTTCGGTATTGGATTTGAAGCCTAACTTGACATCCTCCCACATGATGAGATTCAATAGCAACAACAACAAAGAATTCTCTAATATGAAAGTTATCTGTGTAACTGACAGACAAACCCAAGAAAAGACACTAGTTTACTAATTTTTTTTAAAGATACATCTAGACTCTGTAACACTTGGTTTTCTTTAAAACATTCTTTAAATTAACCCCAGCAATTGTGACATTCTACCAAGTTCATCAAGTGGGAGTTCAATTAAACTGAATGTTTTCATTTTGTGAATCAATTTATAGCAAATGGCCAGCAGGGAGAAACGACTACTTGATGTTTAGAGGCTGAGCTGAACAGGTGCTTAGGTTAAATGAGATGTGTCAAAAATCAGTACGACAATATGTCTGGAAGAGTACCCAAAACACAGTGGTTGGGCTTCCCTGGTGGCGCAGTGGTTGAGAGTCTGCCTGCCAATGCAGGGGACACGAGTTCGTGCCCCAGTCCGGGAGGATCCCACATGCCGCGGAGCAGCTGGGCCCGTGAGTCGTGGCCGCTGAGCCTGTGCTCCGCAGCGGGAGAGGCCACAGCAATGAGAGGCCCGTGTATCGCAAGAAAAAAAAACCAAAACACAGTGGTTACCTCCGGGAACTGGGTGGCTGGGAGACGAGGGCAGGAGAGAGACATCTCACTATATACTCTTTTGTATCTTTTAAATTTTAAATCATGTGACTGTACTATCTATTCAAAGAAGGAAATACAATATTTTAAAAGTTAAATTAATGTGTTTCCCTTAAAATATTAAGAAGACCAATGACAACATAATCTCTTAGGAAAATTGTATTCTTGAAACAGTAAAATATACAGCAAATGCCATTCTATCCCTCAGGTTAATGAGCTGTGTTATCTTGCAATCATAAAGAATGCACTCAA
Source organism: Globicephala melas (assembly GCF_963455315.2). Taxonomy (NCBI): domain Eukaryota; kingdom Metazoa; phylum Chordata; class Mammalia; order Artiodactyla; family Delphinidae; genus Globicephala; species Globicephala melas. The sequence continues at coordinate 97,606,779 of NC_083316.1, forward strand.
TCAAGTGTCTTCTGGTATCAAAGAGCAGTACTCCTAAAAGCTATTTAAACAATTGTATGTGTTGTTATACATTATTTAATATACCTTTAGGGCAAAAAATAAATGTGATTCCAAACTAATACTATTAGCTCCTACAGATAAAAGAGAAAGTTAGAGTATAGAGGGAAAGCAATGTTAGGTTTCTTTTTCTTTTTTCATCTCGGAAGCTTTTACTGATCACAGGGCTGACAGAAACATAAATCAAACTTTGAAGAAGGAGGATGGACAAGACCATAAATAATAGACCTGTGAATTATTCAGTGTAGATTATTTTAAATCCTATAATAAAAATATTTCTAATTAACTATATTATTACTGCTGATGGGTATTAAAATTACTGAATCCATTCATGACAACAAAGAAAAGCCCTTGGAATTACTTCTCTTTAAGGCTAGAATCATCAAGAAATTGGAGAGAGACAGAAAAGAGCAGCCAACAGAATGTTGTACAGAAGATGGGAGAGCATAATGACAATAGTGTTTTCCTAGACCCACTTCTCTGACTCTAGCTCTATACTTGTACCCCTTCCTTCCTTCTGTCCCTCTTTCCCCCCTTCCCTCCTTTCCTCCTTCCTCCCAACAAGACATTATCCCAGGCAACAGGAATTCTAAGAGGTATCTCTTCGATTTGTACACAAACAATCAAAAAAAATCACATATAGCCAATAAATGACAAATGCCATAAACAGAGCTATGAACATACAGGAAGGTGCAGATTCTGGTGTATTCTGACCTGGCCACATTCTAGCGCCATGAGTCCCAGTGTTGCCACAACAACATTTTTGCAAATGAAGATAAAGTTTGGATTAAGAGCTGTGATAAGGGAAAGAGAATTTAATAAACCTACTGAAATGAATGGTACACTCAATGAATAGGTACACTCAATTCTGCTTCCTCTTGGCAATTATAGGCAAATATATTTTTGCTGAAAGTTTTCGTTAATTTATTATTACAATTTTTAAAAAAGTGTTTATTTAAATGATCAATGGCAGTGCTTTGAATATTTGAGGGCAACTCATAATGTAAAACTACTATTTTGCATTAGAATGCATTTGAGCAAGAGTGGAGGTAAAGGTTTACCTTTCTTGTGACGTTTTGCTGGAGCTAATGGTAAGAATAATTTTAGTCTGTTAGGACAGTAATGAGCTTTAAGCAGAGTAAACTGGATGAGGGAAAATGGTAACTAAAATTTTGCCAGAGTTAGTCCACAGAGAAGGTAATCCAAACTTCAATATACATGCAAGGCATTTAAATCCAAGGAAATACTGTCTGATTCTTTTCCTATTACTCTTTAAAAATGTTTCTCCAAACTCTTCATACATGCTTTTCAGCTAATGCCAACTGGCTATGGCTTCTTTTAGCTGCTTCTAACAGATTCAGTTCAAGACTAGATTAGATACTGCAAGGCTTAGTGATGGCATAAACAATCTCCCTCACCTAAACTGACCTGAAATAGTAAGGTAAAAAAAGCAAAAAAGACTGAGATGCGAGGTTCATAGAGGAAAGGAAAACATTCAGTGTACTCAGAGGGCATTCATTTAAAAGTATTTATATACGTGTCTACTGTGGCCCAGACATAGGATTGTTCCCAAATTGTTTCTATATGTCTAAATCTACAATGAGAAGCACCACTTCTGAACACATTTAAATTTGTGATAATCATGGTTAAAACTAGGAATATCAGAAGGGGCTTATATGCATTATTATTTTACTTAAAACAGCAATAACCACCACGAACATTTATTATAAATCACATATTAAGTATTTACTGTTTGTCAAAACTATGCTAATCTCTTTACTTTCATTTTCTCATCTAAACCTCACAACAACTCTGTGAAGAAGGTACTATTTTTAACCATTTTACAGATGGGAAAATCAAGGTAACTGACACCCAGTAAGTGTCATAACTGACTTAAAAGCCCACACACATCCTCTGTGCTATATTAACTTGGAATTTTAGCAATTTTCGCAATGAGGAGAAAAGAACTGGTGTTATTTATGTCACTACGAAGTGATTCACATCGGTATCTTGATGGCAACTGCTCATATAAATTATTTCAATTTAAGCCAACTTCATCCTCTAATTTTACCTTTTAGGTGAACAACATTCCAGTTAGGCATACAGTTTTGGCTGTAAAACTAATTTGCCAATGTTAATAGAGCCTTTAGTATGGTCCAGGTGCTGGCCTGGGGTAGGTGTTATTTTTGTCAACCCTACTAAAGCCCTAAGGGGTTTAGTTTATACTGCTAGTGAGCATGAGAGCTGGGATTCAGACACAGGCAGTGTGACTCAAAGGCTCCATGTCGCTGCTCTATACAGCCCTTCAATTAAAACAGGCTAATGAGCCAATAATGATAATGAATCTTGTGCCTTGAGATGTGAGGGTCAGAGCAGAGTGCCTTAGGGGGCCCAGGAGTTCCATCATTTTACAGCATAACATTTCCTCCTTTGGAGCTAAATATTAAATCAGAATTAGGCATAGGAGAGGAGAGGAATGGCCATAGCTATTCAAGTGGCCTAGGGGCCCACTGTATCAGCTCCCACTTAGGACCACCCACTTCCTAAAAGAGCAGCTGGTAAGGTGCACTGAGGACTTGTTATTTACAGTTTGGGAATAAACATGAAAAGCTTCAGAAAAGATAAATTTCTGATTGCCTGTCATTTACAGAATATCTGCTCCTCCTGTCTTACTGAGTCCATAACCTTAGGTAGGTTCAATGCTCTACGCTTGCTCATCTTTGAAATGTCTTATTAACGCCTGAGTGGAAGGCACACTACTAATACCAAATATTAATTATACTTATCTTCAGGATTATAAACATAACTACAGATTTTAATGAGGTGGCATAAAGTATTAACATTTATTTAGGGCTTTAACTTTTCACAGTCTTATTTAGAAGGCACAATTTGCAATGTCATTTCCATGTCTTAGTTGCAGAAACAAAGTAACACTTTGGCAAAGTGACTTGCTTAAAGTTATGCAGCATACTGATAGTGGATATTCCTAGCCTGGATAGCTCTTTGACCAAAAGTTCTTATGCCATTGGTGATATAATAACAGTAGCAAAATGTAAGGAGCACTTAACATGTACCAGATGCTGTGCTGAGCACTCTAAGCACATAATCCAATTCTTACAACCCCACGAGGAGGTTATTATTATTCCCATTTTACAGATGAGAAAATGGAGTCTCAGAGAGGTCAAATCATTTACCCAAGATTACACGCTCATTGGCAAAGAATCAGGATCCAAACTCTAGTCTCTCTGACTCCTAAGACTTCCCTCTAAACCCTGCAGAATAAGAGTACACGTGTAAAATATTTCCCTTACCTAAAATGTTTTAAAAAGTGAGAGGATGGGAGGAAGGGTTGCACATCTGGGCCATGAAGAAGGAAGTATGGTTATTAGCTTAACCCTCGAAACCTAAGGTTCAAAAAAAAGAAAACAAAGGTATGACATGTTCCTGTGTCTATCATTAGGTTTTACTCTGCTTATGTTCTAAATAAAAACCTACTGGGTTAAGGGCATTGAACTGTAGTTCAGCTGATTTAACTGTAATACTCCTCTCCATGTACAATGTTTACTAACAATGTTACATAGCAATAATAATTAGGAAACCATTAAGTGACAGCATGTAATGTTGGTTTTAGGTTGTAAAAGGATACTACAAAAATAGGAAATGATACTTGTGGGTACACATATACAGCTATATGCACATACACAGACACACAAATGTATATTTGTTATTCAGGTATAAGAATATTGGCCAAGTCTAAAAGTTGCTTTGTGCACTTGAATATCAGAATATGACTGCTTTTCAAATTGAATAACATCTGGTTAAAAGTAGGTACATTTGCACAAATTTATGCTTGTCCAGAATGAGGTTTCAAAAATCTGCAGCAACTAGATTGTGGTAGGAGAAGGTATATATTGAACATGTGGCATAATTCTTTTCTTAAAGCTAAGTCTTAGGGCAGTTAAAAATATAAGTAAGACTATTTATCAGGATCAAGATATACTTATAATAGTAAAAACAGAAACTTTCAGGTAAAACACCCAATTTATTAATCAAGAATTATGCTTTTACCAAATTACTTCCTTTCCTTTAAATTGCTTTATTCGAGGCAGGGATCGGGGTACCCACATTTCCCACGATAAACTGATCTCTTATTTCGGTCAGCCAATTTTTCTAGCCACCCAAAATGCAAGTCCTTGTGTAATAGGGAAGAGCCAAATCTGACTACATGTCAGATCTGTTTCTCTTACTTTAACCTTCGCTTCCTGTTACTTTTGATCACTACAAGGATACTGTCTGTACACCATGGTCTGCCTCAGGGAACCCTGCCTCTCCCTGAATGTTAAACCAGAGTGCCTTTGTTCAGGGAAACATCCTGACCCTGTCCACCTGTGGATGGCTGCAAGAAAGAAGAAATTAACACATACCCTCCCCGAGGCTGGCCATTCCAGGGGATATTTGCAAATCTTATGCCCTTTTTACTTTACTTCCTCATCTCCTCCCCTTCTCTGTTTTATAAAAGAAACTGGTATCCAAACCCCGATAAGATGGTTTTTCGGAGACACTAGTCTACCACCTTCTTGGTCTGCCAGCTTTCCGAATAAAGTCGTACTCCTTGCCTCAACACCTCGTCTCCGATTTACTGGCCTGTCATGCGGCGAGCAGAGCGAGCTTGGACTCGGTAACAGAAGGAATGTAGCAGGATTTAAAGTATATATTATAACAATGATCAGAAATATGTAACAGAAAATGTAATAGGATTTCACAGGAGGTAAGTTTATTTACGAAGAACTGTGGTGTGTTTTCAGTGAGAATCAAAGATTTTACAGTATGGAGGAACATCAGATTTAAAGGGGGTCCCCCTAACAACGTGTCAATGTTTCTACTAGATTAGTTGCTGTGACTACTGTCGTTAGACAAAGCACAGTGGGAAGCTGATTATAAATCACAAAAGGCCCGTTCATGTTTAGGTTTCAAAAGAAGAGGTCTCCTTACCAAAGACTTAGTTCCTAAAGGTGCTTTTAACAGACGCTATTCAAAGACGTCATTATTTCAGAAGAGTTGGGAATCCACTTTCTGAAAAAGTCGGTGCCATCTAGCATTCTTCGTAATTGTCTTTGTTACTGGCCTGGCAAAGTTTTGAACAGCCTATAGTCTGTCAGAAAGAAAGGGTTTATCTCCTCCAGATATGTTATGTCCTAGCTAAAGAACTTCGATAAAATTATAAATTCTCTTTGGGAAACTTATAGCCTTTCTGAGCTAAAACAGTAAGTAGAGAGAATCAGTCTTAGGACTTAGATCATCTTTAGAACACAACAAAAGGTCATCCACATTTTGTTTACATGTAGAATCCCTGAGAAATTTATAGTCTATGAGGTCGTGGTTGTGGAATTGTGAAAAGCAAGAGTGTACCTCTGAAATTCTAAGCATAACTGTCCAGGATAATTACTGATTTTCCCAGGAAAAGGTAAACAAACATTAACTATTTGATCTAGAGGAAAATGTCAAATGGTGGAATTTCCTGGGAGAATCATCAACTCCTCAATAGAAGGTATCGAACAACAGTTTACATCCCAAGACTTGCCCCAAAAGCCTCACCTTGCTGTGTCTACTAATTCTAAACTATAACATCCATGTAATTCAATAACGATCCATATGCAATCCTAATCAACACTCCTCTCCGCCTAAAGTTAAAAGATCTGCCTTGAACCAAACTTCACAATCTCAATAAATACCCCAACTTTGTCCTCTCTCTGAGACACCATTAAGACACTTTTGTGGTAGTGTTCTCTCTTACTGCAGTAAACAATAAACTCAGCTTTGTCGTATCCACAGACTGTTTAGCTGATGTGGGGGAACGAGCATTTGACCGTCCCTGGAGATTAGGGATTATGTCTTATTTATTTTTGTTTTTTACAATGCCTAATGAAACTTAATATACCCAGTAAACACTTTAAAATGTTGCAACTTAATATTTGCTGAATAAATGAATGACTGCAATATTTTTGAATTCTTGAATGTTAGGCAAGTTGGCAAAGCTCTTTCTGAGAGGAGGTAGTTCTCATGAGTGGTGGTACCACCTCTCTAGCGAGACTTTGGGTTAGGATTGCCAGATTAAGCATTTAAAAATACAGGGAAGGGGCTTCCCTGGTGGCGCAGTGGTTAGGAGTCCGCCTGCCGATGCAGGGGACACGGGTTCGAGCCCTGGTCCGGGATGATCCCACATGCCATGGAGCAGCTAAGCCCGAGCACCACAGCTACTGAACCTGTGCTCTAGAGCCCGAGAGCCACAACTACTGAGCCCACAAGCCACAACTACTGAAGCCCATGCACCTAGAGCCCATGCTCCACAGCAAAGAGAAGTCATGTCAATGAGAAGCCCGAGCACTGCAATGAAGAGTAGCCCCCGCTCACGACAACTAGAGAAAGCCCACAAGCAGCACAAAGACTCAACACAGCCAAAAATAAAGTAAATAAAATAAATAAATTTTTAAAAATAAATAAATAAAAATTAAAAAAATAAAAATACAGGGAGCTGGAGCACAGAGGATTTTTATGGCAATGAAACTACTCTGTAAGATGTACGCACTACTCAATACATGTCATCATACATTTGTCCAAACCCATAAAATGTACAACACCAAGAGTGAATGGTAATGTAAACTATGTTCTTGAGGTGATAATGATGTGTCAGTGGAGATGCATCAGTTGTAGGAAATGTAACTTTCTAGTAGGAGACGTTGATAATGGGGGAGGCTATGTATGTGCAGGGGACAGGTGTATATGGGAAATCTCTGTACTTTCCTCTTAATTTTGCTGTGTATCTAAAATTGCTCTACAAGAAAAAAATCTATTAAAAAAATACAGGAAGCCCAGTTAAATTTCAATTTCAGACAAACAATAAAGTATTTTTAGTATAAGTGTATCCCATATAATATTTGGAACATACTTACATAAAAATTATTCTGAAATGATATGAAATCCAAATGTTATCTGACAATCCTATTTAGGATATGTACAGGGTATATTTGGTTGACATACTGTGAGATGGGGGGCAGTGGGGTGTGTGAGCCCTGTTGGCAGAGGCCAGGAACACTTAATGTCCTGAAATTATGGGACAGTTCCATGCAACAAAAAACTGTCCCACCAAAAATGCCAATAGCACCATTTGTGAAAACTGGCAAGACTTGCTGGGTAGGAAAAAAACTTTTCCTCTACCCTCTTCTGTATACTAATTGGGGGACTGCACATTAAAGTGACAAAAGACAAAAGACAGACTAAGAGGAGAAAAACAGTTTATTTGTATGCATAAGGGAACTAACAAAAGAAGTAGCTAGCTCATTAAGTCGTTGAAGTTAGAGGTTTATATACCTGACTCAGTAAGAGAAAAGGAGAGAGGAGAAAAGACTTCTTTGGGAAGAATTATAAGTTTATTTAAGAGAGACAAATGGGTTTTAGGAGAACAAAGGAGAGATAGAAGTTTGTGATAATGTTTTTCTAAGCAGGTACCAGTGGTCTTTCCTCTTAAAGGTTATAAATCTCACCAGAGAGGGGATTTATGATAGATTTACTCTTGGCTTCCTGGGAGTAAAAGCTGCCAGAAGAGGGAATTTATGGCAACCTCATTACCCAAAAGTTTCTGCTTTTAATAAAGGAAGCTCCAAGGCAGCTTCTTTCTTCATCTGTTGAATCTCAAATGTCTTTAGCTTAAAATAATCTTTATACCAACTCTGGGGGTCTGAGTGGATCCCCATAGACTCTTCTGTTTGGGCTGTGCCGCGAGGCATGCGGGATCTCAGTTCCCTGACCAGGGATGGAACCCGCCCCCTGCAGTAGAAGCTTGGAGTCCCAACCACTGGACCGCCAGGGAAATCCCTTCCATAGGCTCTTATTTGTGAATTTTCTTTCTTCTTTAATGTCTTTTGTGTACAATCTTTGGAAAGAATATTCTTAATTATAAGCAGAATTTGTTAATAACTTTTCCTATTCATCTTTAGAGGAGGTCAGCTGTGATACACTTGAAAAGACAGAAATTGAAGCCTACGGTTTGAATGTGTCTAAATAACTTCTTTTCTATACTATAGACTCTCATAATAGTGCATAGGGTACTCTTTTTAATCAGTCCTGTAGTTCCTTTTTTTTTTTTTTGCGGTACGCAGGCCTCTCACTGTTGTGGCCTCTCCCGTTGCGGAGCACAGGCTCCGGACGCGCAGGCTCAGCGGCCATGGCTCACGGGCCCAGCCGCTCCGCGGCATGTGGGATCTTCCCAGACCGGGGCACGAACCCGGGTCCCCTGCATCGGCAGGCAGACTCTTAACCACTGCGCCACCAGGGAAGCCCCTGTAGTTCCTTTTTTAAAAGTAAAAATCCAAGGGTCAATGTACTCAAAGTTAGAATTATGAACAATTTCTTCATTCATTAATAACATTGAAAAACCAGTGTGGTTCTTTTTCTCAATTTATATAATAAAAAGGTACTGTCAACTGAAAAATACTGCACAACCTAAAAGGAGTTTTTGCCAAAAAAAAAAAAAAAATAAGGTAGTTGGAACACGAAGAGATTACCGCTAATTAAAGAAAATCAGACATCTCAAATTAATGAATTTAGCACTTTTCTATATATGGGAAGATGCAAGAGTCTGGGCTTATTGAAATTGTTCCTTTGATATGCACCTTAACTATCTAGGGCCAGTATCCTGCTTTTCTCCATCCTGAATCCCCTCAGGGTGCACAGTCGGGGACAGCTGCAGTGGCTGATGGCTAGATGGCCTCAACAGCTTTGTTTACTGATATGGCAGGCCCTCAGCCACAGTACAATGAATATTCTTTGAGTTGGGAAGTTACTAATTAGTAGCACTCCTTCACAACATATGACATGGTCACTGTCTGAATGAAAAACAGTTGTTTTGTTTTTCTAAGTTTTTGAGTTTTGCAGGGATCCAAGGTCTGAAAAATTAAGTTACACTTTCCCAAATATCGGCACTTTTTTAGTGTTTTACTTAAAACCTCATTGAGAAGTACAGAGATGCTTAATGTGACCCAATTCAAAACTGAATGAAAAAAAAAAAACTGAATGAAAAGAAAAACAAATACCATAATTAGGAGTAGTTGTTAGAAACACTTTCAGCTAACTTATTTGGGATAGAAACATCCATGCCTTTCGTTCCCTTAGGTATATATCTGGGGGTCATACAGGAGAATTCCAGGAAAAGTTAGCTGCTACAACAAGAAATCTGTAGTTCTCCCAAACTGACTAGAATCCAAAACACAAATCTACCTTAAACAGTTTTATTTTCATAAAATATTTTCATATGCTCATGTTTTGGTTTTTGAAGTTTTGTTTGCTGTTCAAGTCTGAGATTTTTCTTGTCTTAGTCCTCAGTTTTTGAGTTTTATCTCAGTTTAAATGAAACCTGCTCATATTGGAAGTTCCTCAAGCAAATATTTTCTGGTTGTATTATACTTTTTCCCAGTGAATAATGTAGCAGACCGTTTGGTAGCCTACCTAAAAGCCATTTCCAGTCCCCTCCTTTCTTGTATTTCTTTATCTAAGGCTAAAAAGCCAGTTATTCATTCACTTCCCAGCCTCCCTTGAAGCTAGGTGTTTGCAATGTGACCCAATTTTGGCCATGGAAATACAATAGGAAGTTTGCTTGTAACTTCCCAGAAAGATTTTCCTCGCTGGTAAAAGAAAAGTAGAAAGTGAGGACAATGCCTCTTTCCTTCCCCATCCTTCCTGCTTTGTTTTCTGGTGAGGAAAAATCTGGAGCTGCTATAGTCAACGTGTGCCCATCAGGAGAAATCCCACATTTTGTTGCTGTACCATCCTGGAACTATTTTTATTGTATGACATACTTATATGTCTTTATTGTTTAAGCCACCACTGGCTGCCTAGTCTGTTATGTACAGCCTAAAACAGACTATATAAATATTATTTATGTATTAGAATATTTACTATATCTGTCATGTTTACATTTGTTGATTAGGAAACATATGGTTATGTTCCATTTGTTCCTCCCCTGGAATGACTGCCAGAAAGTTGAAAAGGTTCTGTGGAAACCTTTGGAGCAATTTAATATTTCAATGAGAAAGGAAGAGGGGGACATATAGACAATTGCAATCGCTCTATATAGAAACATCATTAAAGGGATCCGTAACTAGGAACTGCCATATTAATATGAATATGCCTTCTAAAACTCAATAATTTTCTAATCCTATCCCATCTCTTACATGTATTCCTTTTTTAAATAGCTTTATTGAGACACAATTCACATATTATAAAATTCATACTCCCTCTTTGGAAAGGATTAGCATCCCACTTTGCAGAAAAGATGAAGACTATCAAGTTGAACATTTCTTGCCCCACCTCTATCCTCTCTAACCAATGGTCTCTATTTCTACACTTACCATTGACAATTCCAACCCCTCCACCCTGGATTCCTTATATCCTTGGTTTTTAACTCCATCAAGAATGTTTAATATCTTTACATTTATGTAAGGAGGTAGCTCTTAGATGGGCCTTTCCAAAGGAGACATAAGCAATAGGGTGTGACCCAAATGGGGTTAGCTAAGCAGTGTGGTCAGACAGCAAGAGGCCTGGGCAGGGCAAGATTGCTGACTAGACTGACGCAGCAGGGCTTGGCAAGTTTAGGAGACTCAGCAGGCTTTAAGGCGTCTTCAAAAGGTAGCAATCAAGGTCAGAGAAGCAAACTAATTAGACCCTTCAGGACAGTGCTCCAGAGCCAGTGCTACAAAGAACTTGTTCTCTGACTGAAGCCTAGGAAACCATTGCCCTTTTGTCAGTTGTAGTCTAAGTATTCTCCAGTCAGCATCTTTCCCTGTCAGAGCTTTCTAGATATTGGGGAAAACTAAAACAAAAATTAAAAAGATTTTAAAAAGAATTATGGGGGAAAGGAAAGAAGGAAGGAAAGAAAAAGGAAGGAAGGCAAGGAAAAAAAAGAAGATACTGTCTTCATCTATTCAAGAGCTCTCAGTGTCCAAGTCAGATTCAAGGCTTGGCTGAAGGACTGAGTCCCTCATGGTGGGCTAATTCTTCCAAGCCTTGTAATTTTCTTCATAGTTTTCCTTTCAGTTCCTGCCTTGGGAAAAGGACAATAAGTACAAAGGCAAAGACAATTTATAGATATTGCTGCCAGTTGATGCCTCCTTATGTCCTTTTTATGCATTTAGAAGGTCACCAGCGATCTAAAATCCTAAATCCAATGCCAATGCTCTCTTCTTAGACTTTAATTATTTTCACAATCTGAGAAGCATAGTGCTTTTCAAGCAACATGCTTCTTAAAGTCCCTGCTATGTTTCCTTGATGCCTCTCCCATGCGCCTGACTACATTAGAGGAGCTGACTCCTGATTACTACTATTGGGTAGTCACTAAGCTTTAGTTTTTGGTTCTTCATTCCTTGCTTTCTTCACCTTCTCTCCTTAGAAACCACCTTTCTTCCTGAGGGTCAACTCCTGATACTTTTAATGTCTCTTTCTTGGTTTTATATTACTAGCTCTGTAATCATTCCTGAGCTCCAATCCCATTTCTCCAACTATCTTCCACCATGGATGTACCATGATTACTTCAAATTCAAACACTGAAATTAGTCTTAGTCTTGCCTACCCAAAATGGCTTGTCCTGCTATAGTCTCCTTATTTTTCACACATTAGTAAAACGCCAGTCATCTAATGCTGTCAATGAGCAGCCTGTCTCCATTCCTACTCTTCTATGAGAAAATTTCAAAATCTTATCTCCCTTCTTTTCCAAGATAAAAACTTTCTAGGAAGAATATTAAGCAAACAAACGTACCATGTTAGACACCATACACCATTATCAACGACAGAAATTTAGAAACAGGTAAAAAATAACATCGTATATATTTTTAAATTTCATTTTTGAAAATCACAAACTTGAGGATTTTTTTTTTTCAGAAATAAATACTGTTAAAGTGACCTTTTCATGTATAGCAAAAGGGCATTTCTTTTATCTACCTCTGGCTCTTAAGATTCAGAAAGAAAAAAGTCCTATTTACTAAAAATCCATTATTGGTTCAGATAGATGTGCTTTAACTGAAGCACTGTTTACAACCTGGAACTCTCTCTGTGGATGCTTTTGATCCAGAAACTATAATCAAAAGCCTCTGCACTGAGCATAAGGCAATGTACTTCTAGAACACAGGAAAATTGTGGCCATCTGAATTCCTGGCAATTTCAGCTACAGAAAAGAGTTTTTTTTAAGAAAGCTGCTTACTGAATTTCCCTCTTAAAAAGGTTCTCAAAAAAAAAAAAAAAAAAAAAAAAAAGGTTCTCTTTTTCTTTCCTCTGTTGTATGGAAAGGAAAAATCAGCAGGTAAGGTCAGAATAAGTAATTTATTCATTTTTCAACTCTGTTTTCTTTTACTTGCTCAGAGCTCTATTATACGTTTTCTGTGGAATTAATTTTCTACCTGGTGTCTATACTTTTATTTTTTTAAATCCTACAGGCAGGAATTGAACCAAGTTATGTTGAATTATGTAAAAAGCACTTTTTAGGAATGGTATTCTTGCCTTTCTCCCATAGCTAATGCTGTTCCCTCTGCTACTTCACATGCTAATATTTCCCAGATTCAGAAAAATTGGAACTCTCGTGCTGGTTGGACTATAAGTTACCATGTATTAGCCTTGTGATCCAAAGTGACAGAAACAGAATTAAAACTCAAACTAATTTAAGGGGTGGGGGAAGCAGGTGGGGAAGATTTTGGTCTTACATAATTGGATAAGATGGGCACTACACAGGACTGGACCAAGGGTTCAAGTGAGATTGTCATGACATCTTCTTATTCCCAATCAAAAATGAACTTTACTTTTCTCTCTTTGTTCTTTCCTAAAACACTCAGACATCACTCTATGTTCAGAGATGGTGGTGCTTTCTTTCAAAAATGTAACTGTTCCCTGCCAGCTACAGCAGAGAAATCCCAGAGAAGGGTTCTGATTGACCCAGGGGTCCATCCCTGAGTCAATCACTGTGGCCAGGGAACCTAAAATGAGCAGTATAGCCTAGAGGTTAATAGAATGTACTCTGATGGAATTTTGTAGATTTATGTTATCTCCTTTTAATGTACTCTCTGATACTTGCCAGGCTCATATCCCATTTTCATGGGAAGTCCCACTGCCATTTCCCCAGTTCAGTGTAGGGCCCTGGAGTCAAAGCGTTGACCAGTGAGAGGCAGCCCAGGTTCTGGCTGTTCACTGCTCTTTTCATCCATCCCTATATAACAGCTATTTCCACTTCCTTAGGTAGAAGAGGAAAAAAATAAGGATATACTCTCAGTCCACTTCTCTCTAAATTTGGGATTATTTGTGAGAATTCTAATGATTTGATTGTAACTTTCAAGGATTGCTTCTGGTAAATACAAGTAGAGCCACACTAAGCTTCAGCAAAATCTTCCACTTGTACATTGGTTGTAATTTTTTCTGGTTTATCTCTGTTCCTTTCCTAACGTAGCTATTATTAAAAAAATTTTGCTGGTAAAAAATAATAGTAATAATTTATATTGGGACTTCCCTGGTGGTGCAGTGGTTAGGAATCTGCTTGCCAATGCAGGGGACATGGGTTCGAGCCCTGATCCAGGAAGATCCCACATGCCCTGGAGCAACTAAGACTATGCGCCACAACTGCTGAGCCTGCGCTCTAGAGCCTGTGAGCCACAACTACTGAGCCCACATGCCACAACTACTGAAGCCCATGCTCCTAGAGCCCATGCTCTGCAACAGGAGAAGCCACCGCAATGAGAAGCCCATGCTCTGCAACGAAGAGTAGCCCCCGCTCGCCGCAACTAGAGAAAGCCCATGTGCAGCAATGAAGATCCAACGCAGCCAAAAATAAATAAATAAATTAATAATAATACATATATATACTTTTATTTATATATAGTTATTTATATATAATTTATATATATATAAGTTATATATGTATAATTTATAGAGAAAGTGTTACTTAATTAGATATTGGTGGACAGTGTGTGACTCAACTTCACTCCCCCATCTTCATGCAGAATTAGCCTCAGCTTGTATTGCACAATTAAAGGAGCCACTCAAGTGACTCTCACCTAGACATAGATTGCTTCAAGTGTACTTGCTATGTTGTCCTAGGCAGAAAAGAGGCTCGCAGTTTCTTTTATTGGAAAATTTTGTGTCCTGCCTCATCAGTTATTCTATAATACATGCATGAGTGAGTGCAAGCATAGCTCTGATAAGCTTTTTTTATAATCTAATTGGGTAAAAAACCTTTTTCCCCCGTGCACACATCTTCTGTTTTCTTTGCTTTCAGAATATATGTCTTTTGTAATTATTCCTTCCCCTGTTTGAGAAACATTCCCCAAATTTCTGTTCATTCATTTACCTCCCTATCTTGTCTTACTGTTTCAGCTAGGAGGAAGTGGAAGGCTCTGATCATTTACCAAATCATAGTCCCCCTTCTTTTTTTTTTTTTAAGACAATTTTTTTAGAGAAGTTTTAGGTTCGCAACAAAATTAAGAGGCAGAAGCAGAGATTTCCCAAATACCCCTGCCCTCACACATGCATAGCCTCCTCATTATCAACATCCCTAACCAGAGCGGTACATTTGTTACAACTGATGAACCTACACTGACACAGCATAATCACCAAAATTCATGGTTTGGACAAATGTAGAATGACATGTACCCATTTTGACAGTACAGAGTATTTTCAACATGCTCTTAAAAAGACACCGTGTTCTATCTAGTCATCCCTTACCGCCAACCCCTGGCAATGACTGATCTCTTTACTGTCTCCATAGTTTTGCTTCTTTCAGAACGTCGTATAGTTGGAAATCATACAGTATGTAGTCTTTTCAGGTTGACTTCTTTCACTTAATAATATGCATTTAAGGTTCCTCCATGACTCATCATGGTTTAACAGCTCATTTCTTTTCAGCACTGAATGATATTCCATAGTCTTGATGTACCACAGTTTATTTACCTGTTAACCTACTGAAAGACAGAGTGTTTACTTCTAAGTTTTGGCAAGTGTAAACAAAGCTGTTATAAACATCAGTGTAAAGGTTTTTGTATGGAAATAGTTTTTAACTACTTTGGGTAAATTCTGAGGGGCATGATTGCTGGATTGTATGGTAAGAGTACATTTAGTTTTGTAAGAAACTGCCAAACTATCTTCCAATGTGACCATACAATTTTGTGTTCTCAGCAGCAACGCATGAGAGTTCCTGTTGCTCCACATCCTCTACAGCATTTGGTGTTGCCAGTGTTCCAGATTTTGGCCATTCTAATACATATGTAGTAGTATCTCATTGTTGTTTTATTCTGCATTCCCTCATGACATATGATGCGGAGCATTTTTCATATGCTTATTTGACATCTATATATCTTCTTTGGTGAGGTGTCTTTTAAGGTCTTTGGCCCATTTTTCAATCAGGCTGTTTGTTTTCTTATTGTTGAGTTTTAAGAGTTCTTTGTGTATTTGTGATAACAATCGATTATTAGAAGTATCTTTTGCAAATATTTTTTTCCCAGTCTGTGATTTGTCTTCTCATTCTTCTGACATTGTCTTTCACAGACCAGAAGTTTTTTTATTTTACTGAAATTCAGCTTATCCATCGTTTCTTTCATGGATCATGCCGTTGGTATTGTATCTAAGAAGTCGTCATCAATCCAAAGGTCATCTAGGTTTCTCCTATGTTATCTGCTAGGAGTTTTATAGTTTTGTGTTTCAATTTTGGGTCTGTGATCCACTTTGAGTTAGATTTTGTGAAGGGTGTAAGGTCTGTGTCTAGACTAATTTTTTTGCACATAGTTGTCCAGTTTTTCCGGAATCATCTTTTTTTTTTTTTTTTTTGCTATACGCGGGCCTCTCACTGTTGTGGCCTCTCCCGTTGCGGAGCACAGGCTCCGGACGCGCAGGCTCAGCGGCCATGGCTCACGGACACAGGCGCTCCGCAGCATGTGGGATTTTCCCGGATCGGGGCACGAACCCCGCATCGGCAGGCGGACTCTCAACCACTGCGCCACCAGGGAAGCCCTCCAGCACCATCTTTGCTCCATTGTATTGCCTTTGCTTCTTTGTCAAAGATCAGTTGACTATAGATCACAGTCTATTTCTGCATTCTCTGTTCTTTTCCAGTGATCTATTTGTCTATTCTTTCCCCAAAATCACACTGTCTTGATTACTGCAGCTGTACAGTAAGTCTTGAAATCAGATAGCATCAGTTCTTCAGATTTGTTTTTCTCCTTCAGTATTGTTTTGGCTATTCTGGGTATTTTGCCTCCCATAAAAATTTAGAGTCAATTTGTCAATATCCACAGAATAACTTGCTGGGATTTTGATTAGAATAATCCCTCCACTTCATTACTGTCCCAAAGCCCAATGCTCTCAAGTTGCTCCCAGCTAACCAAAACTGCCTGCTGCTGTCCTCCACATGGCCTCTCCTTTGCCTTTCAAAATTACATCTCTTGACTTCTGCTTCCCCCTTAATGAAAACTCCAGTAGGTGTTAGAAGACCCACAATCTGATGCATGTGACTTATTGGTAGTTCCAAAACATTCCAAGAAGTACTTGCCTTTAACCAAGTGAATACCTATAATTGTCTGTGTATCAGGGAGTTTTCTGGTTGGAGATGTTTATTTTACCATTTAATAAAAGCTGCCCTTTATAGTCTGGGTGTGGGTCAAGGTAAGGAGGTGAGCTTTCCTTCCATCTTGTGGAAGGAGGAGAAAACTGTTTTGGGAAGATGGTTCTTTTTACCAGCTGATCACTGAAGACTCAACTTAAAGAAGTCCTGTCTCTTCTCATCTTGCCAGCTAGGGAATAAATAGTAGGCCCTGACTGAATCCACTTTGGGATTCAAGGGGCTTTGGAGAACACTTAAAGGGCCTTTGCAGCCCAAGAGATCTGAGTTCAAATCTTTGGGTGGCAACATGACCTTGGCCAAGTTATTTAATTTCTTTGAGTTTAGGTTTCTTCATTTGTAAAACAGAGATATTACCCTTAGAGTGTTGTTGAGATTTAAATGAGATAAATAAAATACCTATTACAGTGCAGATCGGGTGTTTAATAAACACTAGCTTTTATAAATAATTGCCCTTTAATAGTTTATGGGTGGAAAACCCTCCAGTTGAGCAAGTGAGGGTGAGCCAATAGTATTTAATGGCCAATAGTATTTAATCTTCAAATATTAGAGGTATTGGAATTAATTTTTCTATAGTAACAGTATTATAAATAATGGCTAGGGTCCTATACCATTGCTCAAATATCTATTTAACCTATAATATTGCTGATGGAGTTTTCTATAGTAAGGTTGCTGTTGGCAATACAGGCAGGTTTCTGGGGCATTCAATATCTTAGAGGCTCAGAGATCCTCATTATTTTTGTGAGATAATGAGTTCAGAATGCTTACATGAAATTCCAGCAACATAGTCCTCCTGATTCAGCCTTTGTTATAGGATTAGGAACTCTTTTCTTCTGACCTCCCTCATCTGTTGGGTGTTGGCTATGGGGATGGAAGCCCCTCTTGGTGGG
Organism: Globicephala melas; assembly: GCF_963455315.2. NCBI lineage: Eukaryota > Metazoa > Chordata > Mammalia > Artiodactyla > Delphinidae > Globicephala > Globicephala melas. The sequence continues at coordinate 97,624,365 of NC_083316.1, forward strand.
TCCCTTGGCACAGGCCCTAGGAGGAAAGGGATTTATATTAATGAATTTAGGATGGCAGGGAGGAGGGTAATGACAGGGATGTCAGTAAATAAGCTAGTGAGAAAGAGGCATGATTACTTCTCCATCTGAGCTGACTTCCTATATGCTCCTACCCCCACCAAAAAAAAAAAAAATCTCAGAGTTTAGCCTGTTTGCTTTTCCTTACACTGTAACCACCCCTCAAGTCTGATAAAAGTCCCCTTTCCCTTTAAGACCAGCACTGAAGAGAGCATATCTCTTTGTCCTGCCAGTCCCCAAAACCACAGTACTTTGGTTTTCTAAGAGATTTTGCTGCTAGCAATAAGGCAAAATAAGGCAAAATTTTATTTAAAAAAAAATTATTAAAAAAAAGACTTCCTTTTTCAGACCCATCCTTCCTCTTTTATTTCTTAGAAATAAAGCTGAAGAATAAAACTAAAGAAACTACAGGGAAAAAAAGAATGAAAGAAACTAAAGGGAAAAACCACAAAGGCACATAGCCTTTGAGCATTCAAAGGACAGAATAACAAAATTCAATTACAGATCAGGGAATAGTTAGATTCAAGAATTCCCCTGGACTTTCTGTGTTAGGAGGTGGACTTGTGGCCTTTGGGCAGAGGGGACAGGGGAGGGAGGATGAAAGGTATAATTTACCTCCATCTCTTCCATTTCCTTATCTTACTAATTTTGCTACAAGGTCAGAGTTATGCTCAAGTTGCATAAGAAGTCAGGACTGGATTTAGGGTTGAGTAGAACCTTGTTAAGTGGGAGGTGAGTGAGATTACAGGGTGATCTATGAAGAGCAGCAGTTTGAAAGTAAAGGGATTGTCTATGGCCACTTCTCCAAGGTAGTTCTTCAGGGACTCTTTTTATATATATGTAAGTCAGGTTCTGTCTATATTCAGGGTTCAACTATTAGTGAGGATCTACTCTGTGCTATGATAAATATTGGGGAATCAGGGATACAATAGATGTATTTAAAGATGCTTGTGTAATCATCAACATGAAATGTTTTACTAATTAAGCTGAGTGGTCATGCAGTACAACAACCAGTCTGCACAGCAAAAGCTATTTCATAGATCATAGAGCAGTAGAGGATTCTTCCTATAAATTAGGGGTCGGCAAACTTCTTCTCTAATGGGCCAAACAGTAAATATTTTGCTTTGCAGGATATACAGTCTCTGTTGAAACTACTCAGCTCTGCAGTTGTAGTGTGAAAGTAGCCATAGACAATATCTAAATGTCTATGCATTGCTGTGTTCCAATAAATTTTACTAATGGACATGGGAATTTCATATAATTTTCATATATCATGAGATATTTTTCTTCTATTGATTTTTTCCAACCATTTAAAAATGTAAAAAACATTCTCAGCTCAAGGACTATATAAAACCAGACAGCAGGCCGTAGTTGTAGTGGAATAAATAGATATAGTAAAAGGATTTAGTTGTTTCATTGAAAGAGTCCATCTGCTAAACATCAAAGATAGGTTGTTGAATGGGCATTTTTTTCTGAATAAGAGTAAAAGGAATGTCCTCACTTTTCATTAGTTGTTGTACTGTAGTCCCATAGTTTTGGATACAGAATGGGATGGCCTCAGAACATTTGTGGTGTCTCAAACATCACTGGAAAATTTGATTTGGACTGAGGTTTGACACTATATGAAAACTTTAGAAAGAATATGTCAAAAGGTTAGATTTAATTTAATAATAATAAAGAGTAGCTAACATCTATTGAATTCTGACTATGTGCTAAACACTGTGCTCATTTAATCTTCATGATAATTGTATGAAGAAAGTCTATTACTATTCCCACTTTACAGATAAGGAAAGTAAAGCACGAAGAGATTAAGCAACTTGTCTAAATGACTGATTAGGCCAGGAGTCAAACTCTTGTTTATTTCAAGGATGAAGGAATTTAATAAAAACTAACAGATGTTTGTATGGAAATATGTTAATATAAATGTTTCAGACATTACATGAAATTTCTAAAAATCTTATATGTTCTGGCATAAGTCATAATTCTAGTTGTTACTTTAAAATATATATCTCAGAAATAACTAAATTTCCTTGCCAATTGCATTATTATGTACTTTCATCAAATCTTTAACCGTGGTCATTTTTAAGTCTTTTGTCATTTACAGACAGTTCTGGGTGTACTCTGATGCTTTTGCAAAAATATTCCCATAAAAGGGTTTCATCTTCAAGGAATTCATGGAAAAGACTGACAAGTACAGGTTTCTGGTAATTGACTATACTGCTGAACTGAATGAATAAGCATTTTCAGAACTCTAATGGAAAACTGATGAATTCATAAAAGTGCTAACAAAAGATCAAGATAAAAAAAATTAATTACATGGGACTGAGTGAACTGATAAGGATGATTATAAGTTTTGTGACTTTCTGTTTGAATAATTAAAAAAAAAACCTAACAGATGTTTATCAGGAATAAAAATGCCAAGTAAAATGTGTTGATAATCAGGTTAAACTTGTTAATTTTACAGATGACGAAAACAAAGTTTACAAGACATTTTCCATGGTCACACAGCAAATGACAGATCAGGAGTAGATCTCAGATTTTCTAACTACTAGGTCCCTTAGTTTCTTTTATTCTGCTAAACAGTATGCCCTTCAAAACCAAAAGATAGGCAGAATAGAATGAGTAAACATGTTAAACTTTGGGCTATACACAGAATTTATGTGGAATATAGAAAAACCTTGATTTAAGATCTAAAATATAAAATTAACTTAAAGTCATTTAAAATAAAATCTGAATAATTAAAACACAAACTAAACTGTATGTTAGACCTCAATAAAATAGGTTTTTTTTTTTTAAGACAAGTTATGTTTTAAATCCCTTATTTTTATGAGGAGACTGGGATAAATAATGGAATTCATTTACATCTTTCAAATTAAGAAAAGGGAGATGGCTCTTAAATTTATTTTTTTAAAAGTTTTTATTATAGTTGATTTACAATGTTGCATTAGTTTCTGCTGTACAGCAAGGTATATCTGTTATACATATATCCACTAATTTTGAGATTCTTTTCTTAAACTTATTTTTTAAGTAACTTTTTTTTATTGCTAAACGAAGTATATGTATACTGCAAAAAACTTAGGGAAAGCAAAAGGAAATAAAATTACCAGTACTCCTCCTACCCAAGTAATAGTGTGAACTTTTTGGGGGGTTGTTTGTTTTGCTTTCTGTTTTTTGTTTTTTTACCACAAGAAAAGGATATAAAATCAAAATCAGTTCACCAATTTAAAAAAAAAAAACTACTTTTTTTTTTTTTTTTTTGGTGGGGAGTTCCTATTTACATTCACTCATTTAACATTTTCTGAACACCTAGGTTGGAAAGCGCACTGCACTAGACACTTGGGATACAGGACCGTTTGTCCCTAAGAGGGTACCTGGGAGGAGACATAAAGAGATGTTTATCAATAATAATACAAAACTTGTGTTAAAATACAATTAGAGTTGAATCTCACAGTTGAGACTGTGACACTAAACATTCTGGAATTCTTAGGTTTTTCCAAAACAGCTTAACGCAGGGCTGTTGCAATACTGTTATCAGCACTACTTCAAAACGAATGTTAAGTTAAACATTGGCGAAAACCCTTCATTTTAGTACTTGTCAAATGTTTAAACCTTTCAAAATTTTCCTTTTTAGCGAACTGGAAACGCGCGTCCTGCCGAGGTAACCATTGCGCGGGGACAGAGACACTGCAGGGTTCACATTCACTTGGGAGTATTCGCGGGACGCCTAGGGGAGCGGTGCTTGTTGGGACTTGTAGTCTCTACCGAGGCCGAAGACACCGCAACTGCATTTATAATGCACTTCTCCCTTTTAAGCTTTCTGGCCCAACAGTCAGATTAAGCCCCAACCTAAAGCATAATTTGACAACCCTTACCTCTTCCAAGGCTCTTTATGTTTTTACTAGGTTCCTTACGTTCAACATTCAAACGCACATCGTCCCTCACAAGCCTCAAAGAGATTGGTCTGTCCTCAGCAGTGGGCGGAGCCTTAGGTGGACTGGATCTCTGGATTGGCCAACATCTCACTCGAAGAGGCGTTTTCCACTTGCCGTTCTGCACACTGTGGTAAAAAAGTAAATCGTTTACCGCAGTGTTCCTTTTCGCCGCGAGAATCTCGCGATATTTCCGCCAAAGGGACCTAGCGACGCGTAGAGAGCCGCCGAGGCCAGTGGGGGTGGCCGGCACCGGAGCAGGGAAAAGCCAGGTTAGGGGGCAGAGGACTAGCGGGTGCTACTTGCGCCATTCGGGTTCGGTCCGGGCCAGCCACCCAGAACACAGAGGAAGTGTTGTGGACGGTGTGTCCCTCCTGGCCGGTGGGTCGGCCCGGGGTCGCAGCCGCTGGGTCAACCCCGAGTTTCACCTGGGCCCGCGCGGGTTGTGACAGGTGCGCGGAAGAGCGCGGCGCTCCGCCCGCTCGCCGGTCCGCCCCCTCCGGGCCTCGCCTGCGCGGGCTCGGGATGAGCTGCGGGCCGCAGCTGAGCGGCTCCCGCTCCTGGCGCCTGTCGCTGCCGCCGTCTCCTCCCAAGAGCAGACGCCGCCCGTGAGGGAAAGCGGGAGGGAAGCGGCCGCTGACCCCGGGCATGAGCCGGACGCGACATACGTTGTTGGATTAAGGCGCCGACATGAACCTGCACCAGGTGCTGACCGGGGCTGTGAACCCTGGCGACCACTGCTTCTCCGTGGGCAGCGTCGGCGACCAGCGCTTCACGGTGAGTGAGGGAGGCTCCCGCGTCGCCTGTGGCGAGTCCGCGTCCCTGAGTCAGCCGGGCTCGGCCCAGAGTGACGGGCAGAGGCCGAGAAAGCCTCGTCGCCCTCGCGGGGCGTCTCCTACGGAGGTCCCAGCTCCTTAGGGCCGGCGTACCTGGCCTTTGAGAACGAAGGAGGCAGTAACGCTTCGGTCATTGAGTTATTTAATGTACAGAGGCTAAACTCGGAAGTTAGAATGTTTTGTAGGATTTTTAAAGTTTTTAATCTGACGTCCTTGGGCTGGGGAGGTTTACTAAAATCGTTTGTCCGAGAATCGTTGGTGTGTAATGTGTATGTGGGCTTTTTATTGCCCCACTCCATAGGCTCTAATTGTCAAGTTGAGGAATAGTTGGGATTGGTTTCATTTCTTCCTCTAAGTTTAGGTCAAGTGTCTTTGTAGTTGAAAAGAATGGGTGTCTTAAAAACAGGTAGCTGTCAACAACTAGCGCTGAGTGAAAACAGTGCTTTTCACTTATTTTTCTTTAAATTCACTGGGAATAACTTTGGAAAGAAAAAACTATTTTTCGTAAATGGTTCACTCCTGCCATCCTTTGAATTCCATATGTAACAGTTTAGTAGTCCTGGGAGGCTTATATTTATTTTAGATTGTTCACATTAATTACTAAAAGTTGCATTACTGTTTCTCAGTAAAATTCCTCTTTGATGTGTAGTGGTAATTCCAGGTTAAAGTTTAAATGAAAGTGTCTTGTTTTTCATTTGTTTTCCCCAGATAGTGAAAGGAAGAGGGCCCCAAACTTTTGCTGTTTATCAGTATATTGACATTTTCTGCCTTAACTGTAGCGGTTTTTTTTTTAAAGAATTAAGTATAGTTTTTATAATAATTTCAAGCTATAAGTCAGTATTGCACATGATAGCCTATATCTGAATATATGTATAGTGCTCATGATTTTTGCTACAACTTGAATAGCTATCTCTTAGTTGTGATTAAAACTTAATTTTGCATAAAAAAGTGAAACAAAATAAACATCTTAGTAGATGCCCTAGGTTTTCTTCTCAAACGATTTTGACTTTTTTTGGTCATCTTTATCAGTCGGAATAAATAATAGGAAAAAAAAGTAGTCATTATTTAACATGGTGTAGGCATTTAATACCTGAATTGTGCTTTTAGATCTGTGCCAACCAAGTACTTTGCTTTTGAATAGAGTCTGTACCTCCCCTGTAGAGTGACTCACACACACCTTAACTTGCACTTGACACTAGCAGTTTTAGAGATTCTAATTCTAAATGTTGACCTCGCTTCAGTGCTCAAGAGGAGGGTGAACTCTGAGAGTCTCAGTGGGCAACCATAGTCTCCCTGCAGTTGAACATTGCTCACTGCTCTTGCTATTTAGAAAATAAAGATCATCCTAAGAAGATTTTGCTAGTGGTAGATTATAGGATGGTAACATTACATTCTCTGTCATCTCCTAAAATTATATGAGTGCTTCCTCCAATGTAAATTCTAACAACTTTTTCTGAGAAGGCATTCAGAATCTATGTAAGCAGTGATATGAACTTCAAAGCATATACAATATGATGGCCTATTTATACACCTAGATGATCCTTCTAAGTGTATATAAAATCTTGGTGAATGCTTCTGTTATGTTAAAGGAGAAATGAGTTAATGTACCAAAGATAAGACTATCCTACGCCATCATGTAGCTTGTTGCACAGTTCTACTGAATTTTAAAGTCTGTTTCCATAGACCAGGCTTTAATCATCTCCCACCAAGCCTACTGCAGATTTCTTCCAGATCTCAGGAATCAGTCCAGTAAATAAGGTAAAAATAAACATTTTGTTGTTATTTAGTATAAAGAGATCCCAGGTCTCTATAATTTTGGTGATAGTTTATTAACAATCATCTTTTTTCCTTTGCAGCTAATCCATCCCTGACTCTCTAACATTAAATTGATATTCCGTTATAAACCAAGTTTCTTGCCCTCAGCCTACTGGACACTATATACATCTTAAATTTATCTCTCTTGAAATTACTGTCTTTGCTAAAATGTAGAAACTGTTGTTTACTCCTTGAATTTTGTTTTTAACCTCTTTTGATTTTGGCTTCTTTTTCTTTTCACAGAAAGAGAGCAAACATTAATGGTAGATGGTATGTGCAGACTAAAAAACTCTCTCCAAATTCCAGTTTTACTTGAGCTAGGGACATGAAATCTTCTTGCAGGCCCACTTGAAGAATTACTTTGTTTGTCCTGTTACATTATGCCTTCTCTAAAGACAGACTTTACATTCGTAATTCATCTCTTTGCATGTTTGCAGATAACTTATTTGTTCTTGTTTTGAAAGATTACAAGAGATGAGATCTCATTTTTTGAATACAGTCTGACAGGTTTTAAATTGAAATGAAATTGAGTGCCATTTCTCATGGATTCTTGATTTTAAAATATGAAATTACTAACATAGTTAGTATATGTATTAGATACTTTTTTACTACTTAAACTGGCATCAAACAATTTTGACTTTTCTCTTAATAAGAAAGCTTCTAGTAGGCAATGACCTTTTCTCTTATACTTTCAAAGCACTTTATTTGCGCTTTCGTTATATTAATGACCTGTCTTGCCTTGTGTATGTCTTCCACAGTTTCATTGTGAGTGCCTGGAACAGTGATTGAAGTACTGATGTCACCTAATAGTAGAGTCATTACCTGAATTTGATTTCCAACCTAGTCCTTATAGTTAGTTATGTATCCCTGGGCAAGTTCTTTTACATTCTTTGAATTTCTTTTTTTTCTTATCTGTAAAGTGGGGCTAAAGAAGAACTTATTCATAGGGTTGTTACATGAAAAAGTGCTAAGTTCATTGCTTAGTACCTGTAAAACCCTTAAAAATGTCAGTTATTATAAAGGCTAAACTCATTATAATGCATAGCACATAAAAAGTGCTTAATAAATACTGGTTGAATTGATGACTAATAGATAAAGAAGCCTTATCTATGTAATTAAAAATTGTGTTTTTAAAAAAATATTTTTAATAATTTAGATTTGAGTCCAAATAAAATACTTCAATTAAAGTTTAAAATTTTTTTCCAAAGTCATTTATTACGCATTTTGCCATAAATATCAGGTGAGTAACCAGGAGAGATTTCAGATATCCGAAGCAAAAATTCTTTAATTTTTCTTTATTTACGTGAATTTTTCTCTCACTCCTTTTCCCTTGTTAATTTCATACTGTCTTTAGAGTGAAAGTATATGAGCAACCTGGACCTAATCTGTTGACAACTTTTGTTTTTAGAATAAAAATTTTATTTGTAAAAGACAAATAATAAGTTAAAAACAGGCATAGTTAGTTAGAATCTGGATTTTCTAATGTTTCTGTGCATGCAATAGATTATCCATACTTCGTGTTGAAATTGTGTTTTTACTGAAATGGAAAGGGAGATAATTTCCAAGAGACAGATTGTGTTAATATTTAGGACTTGCGGTCTCTAGTTTGGAATTTAAATGCCTTTGTTATACGAGGGATAACAAACATGTAATAACTCCAGACTCCCTTTTGTATTAGACAACTCTGTGTTCCCAGCCAAGGGGACCCAGATTAGAAGTCAAAAGACTGACTGCAGCTATCCGGGTGTTGGTAGAGAAATGGAGGCTGAATTAGCATTCTCCTTCTTTCTGTAATAGTAGTTTAACTTTTTGTTTTGTTCACTGTAGGGAAACCTTTATAGGAGGTTCTTATTTTGGAGAAGCACGTTAATGTTTGTGGATGGAGAGATACAGGAGGGGAAAGTTTGATACTGTTTGTATCTGGAGAAAGAATGATTTTTGTGGTACTCATATGCTATTACGAGTACAAATTGGACTTCTTTTTGCATATTTAGCCTATTTAAAAATTTTATGTTTTAAATAGTATTAAGGTTCCTTTAAAATTATTGAAGTAATACGAATTCTTAATGTTGTGTTTAAAAAAGTGAGAATAATGTTAATTACAACATGCCAAACATAACTCATTTAACCAGGAAGTATACCAGGAAGAAATTCTTTGGGATATTTACCTGGTGTGGTTGGTTAAAACAAAACAGTAAAAACAGGAAATCTAAGTACAGAAATCACAGGATTTCCAAATTAGAATGCTGACTGTGGCAGCCTTGGGTAATTTTTGAATATTGGAGAAGGTTGTCTGCCAAATTTAAAGTTAAAAATCATGTTTCAGTTGTATGCTTGAAAGCACACATATGAACTCAGTTCTTTCTTTGCACCTTGTTTAGTCTCAAAGTTAGTAAACCCAATATTATGTATGCCTAATAAAAGGATTTTCGTTTCTCACTTTAATTTTCATTGCTTAGTAATAGGTTATTCTGATTACAGATCTTTCGACAGAAGCAGCTAGTGTACCAATTACAATATATACATATTAATTTTGAAGCTTAGGTAGTGTGGCAATTTATTTGATGAACCAGTGCTGTTCTTTTTGTTTTGATAGTAATAGGGCACCTTGAAATGAATTTTTCAGAACAATTTATTTTGGAAAAAATCTATAAAACTAGTTTTAGATTTTGGTTTAGAATGTTATGTATAGTATTACATCTTAGGTTTTTTTTTTTTTTTTTTTTTTTCATCTTAGGTTTTTATTTAAAACCAGGGAGATGGGTTATTTTTATTTAAGAATTTAGTAAAAATGGATTATTTTAAAATCAGACACAGCACATTTTATTTATTTTTTCTTCTTTATTTTGTTTATGTGTGAATTACATTGATTGACTTTTAAAATTGAAGGACAGTTGATTCATAATACTGTGTTGGTTTCAGGTGTCCAGAAAAGTGATTTGGAGATTGTGTGTGTGTGTGTGTGTGTGTGTGTATACACACACACATATATATGATTATGTTCTATTATAGGTTATTACAAGAATAGTGTCCCCTGTATTATACAGTAAATCCTGTTGCTTATCTGTTTTATGTATAGTAGTTTGTATCTGTTAATTCCATACTCCTAATTTATCACTTGCCCCCCTCCCTTTTCCCTTTGGTAACCATAAGCTTGTTTTCTATGTCTGTGAGTCTGTTTCTGTTTTATATATGGATTCATTTGTATTATTTTTTAGATTACACATATAAGTAATATCATACAATATTTGTCTTTCTCTCTATGACTTCACTTAGTATGATATTCTCTAGGTCCATTCATGTCACTGCAAATGGCAATATTTCATTCTTTTTCGTGTCTGAGTAATAGTCCTTTGTATATATGTACCACATCATTATCCATTCATCTGTTGATGGACACTTAGGTTGCTTCCATGTCTTGGCTGTTGTAAATAGTGCTGCTATGAACTTTGGATGCAGAGCCCATTTTGAATTAAAGTTTGTTTTCGTGTATTTCCATGCTTATTAACTCATCATGTTGTATAAACTCTAGAGATTGAATTAATTTTAATAATATATTAAAAATATCCATAAGAAGATATGTTTATTTCAAGTGATTTTTGCATGATATCCAGTTTGGATTTTCTGTACAGATTCATCTCTCTATTTTTTCCCCCCAAGCTTTATTGACATACAGTTTACATGAAAATTGTGTAAGTTTAAGGTATGCAGTGTGATGATTTGATACACATATATAGTGTGAAATCTTTACCACAATAAGGTTAGTTAACATATCCTTTAACTCACATAATTACCATTTTGTTGTTGTTATGATGAGAACATTAAAGCTTTATTCTAATAGCAACTTGCAACTGTACAATACAATATTGTTAACTATAGTCACCATGCCGTGCATTAGATCCCTAGAACTTATTCATCTTATAACTGAAAGTTTGTATCCTTTGACCAACATCTCCCATTTCCCCCATCCATAGCCCCTGGCAACCACCATTCTATTCTGTTAGTACAGTGTTTCTATTAGTACGATGTTTTTAGATTCCACATATAAGTGGAATACATTATTTGTCTTTTTCTGTCTGACTTAGCATAATGCCCGCAAGGTTGTCACAAGTGGCAGAATTTTCTTCTTTTTTATGACTGAATAATATTCTTTTGTGTTTGTGTGTGTGTGTGTGTGTGTGTATAAAACATATTTTCTTTATCCATTCATTCACTGATGGACACTTAGGTTGTTTCCATATCTTGGCTATTGTGAACAATGCTGAAATGAATATGGGAGTGCAGATATCTCTTACAGAGATTTCATCATCTTTGGATATAATCCTAGAAGTTGGATTGGTGGAATATATGGTAGTTCTGCTTTTAATTTTTTCAGGACTCTTCCATACTGTTTTTTACAGTGGCTGTGCCAATCTACATTCACACCAAGAGTGCACAAAGATTCCCTTTCTTCACATCTTCACCAACACTTTTATCTTTTTGTTGATAGCATCCTAATGGATATGAAGTGATATCTCATCCAGTTTTGATTGGCATTTCCCTGATGAGTAGTGATGTTGAACATCTCTTCATGTACCTGTTGGCCATTTGTACATCTTCTTTGGAAAAATGTCTAAGTCTTCTGCCCATTTTTAATTGGATTGTTCATTTCTGGTAATGAGTTATATGAGTTCCTTATGTATTTTAGGTATTAACTTTTTTTTTTTTTTTGCGGTACGCAGGCCTCTCACTGTTGTGGCCTCTCCCGTTGCGGAGCACAGGCTCTGAATGCGCAGGCTCAGTAGCCATGGCTCACGGGCCTAGCCGCTCCACAGCATGTGGGATCTTCCCGGACCGGGGCACGAACCCATGTCCCCTGCATCGGCAGGCAGACTCTCAACCACTGCACCACCAGGGAAGCCCTAGATATTAACTTTTTATCAGATAAGGTTTGCAAATATTTTCTCCCATTTTTAGGTGGCCTTTTCATTTTGTTGGTGGTTTCTTTTGCTGTGCAGAAGCTTTTCAGTTTAATGTAGTCTTACTTATTTATTACTGCTTTTGTTGCTTGTGCTTTTGGTGTCCAAAAAATCATCACTAATTGTCAAGGGCCTTTTCCCCTATGTTTTCTTCTAGGAGTTTTGTGGTTTTAGGTTTAAGTTTTTAATCCATTTTTGAGTTGATTTCTGCGTGTGATGTAAGACAAGGGTCCGATTTTATTCTTTTGTATGTGGATGTACAGTTTTCCCAGCATCAATTTTTGGAAGAAACTGTCTTTTCTCTGTTGTATATTCTTGGCACCTTTGTCAAAGATTAGTTGACCATATATGTGTGGGTTATGTCTGGGCTCATGATTCTGTTCCTTTGGCCATGTGTCTGTTTTTATGCCAATACCATACTGTTTTTTTGTTTTTTTTTTTAACATCTTTATTGGGGTACAATTGCTTTACAATGATGTGTTAGTTTCTGCTTTATAACAAAGTGAATCAGTTATACATATACATATGTTCCCATATCTCTTCCCTCTTGTGTCTCCCTCCCTCCCACCCTCCCTATCCCACCCCTCCAGGCTGTCACAAAGCACCGAGCCAATATCCCTGTGCCATGCGGCTGCTTCCCACTAGCTATCTACCTTACTACGTTTGTTAGTGTGTATATGTCCATGACTCTCTCTCGCCCTGTCACAGCTCACCCTTCCCCCTCCCCATAACCTCAAGTCCGTTCTCTAGGAGGTCTGCGTCTTTATGCCTGCCTTACCCCTAGGTTCTTCATGACATTTTTTTCTTCTTAAATTCCATATATATGTGTTAGCATACGGTATTTGTCTTTTTCTTTCTGACTTACTTCACTCTAGGTCTATCCACCTCATTACAAATAGCTCAATTTTGTTTCTTTTTATGGCTGAGTAATATTCCATTGTATATATGTGCCACATCTTCTTTATCCATTCATCCGATGATGGGCACTTAGGTTGTTTCCATCTCCGGGCTATTGTAAATAGAGCTGCAATGAACATTTTGGTACATGACTCTTTTTGAATTTCGGTTTTCTCAGGGTATATGCCCAGTAGTGGGATTGCTGGGTCATATGGTAGTTCTATTTGTAGTTTTTTAAGGAACCTCCATACTGTTCTCCATAGTGGCTGAACCAATTCACATTCCCACCAGCAGTGCAAGAGTGTTCCCTTTTCTCCACACCCTCTCCAGCATTTATTGTTTGTAGATTTTTTGATGATGGCCATTCTGACCAGTGTGAGATGATATCTCATTGTAGTTTTGATTTGCATTTCTCTGATGATTAATGATGTTGAGCATTCTTTCATGTGTTTGTTGGCAGTCTGTATATCTTCTTTGGAGAAATGTCTATTTAGGTCTTCTGCCCATTTTTGGATTGGGTTGTTTGTTTTCTTGTTATTGAGCTGCATGAGCTGCTTGTAAATTTTGGAGATTAATCTTTGTCGGTTGCTTCATTTGCAAAAATTTTCTCCCATTCTGAGGGTTGTCTTTTGGTCTTGTTTATGGTTTCCTTTGCTGTGCAAAAGCTTTGAAGTTTCATTAGGTCCCATTTGTTTATTTTTGTTTTTATTTCCATTACTCTAGGAGGTGGGTCAGAAAGGATCTTGCTGTGATTTATGTCATAGAGTGTTCTGCCTATGTTTTCCTCTAAGAGTTTGATAGTTTCTGGCCTTACATTTAGGTCTTTAATCCATTTTGAGCTTATTTTTGTGTATGGTGTTAGGGAGTGATCTAATCTCATACTTTTACATGTACCTGTCCAGTTTTCCCAGCACCACTTATTGAAGAGGCTGTCCTTTCTCCACTGTACATTACTGCCACCTTTATCAAAGATAAGGTGTCCATATGTGCATGGGTTTATCTCTGGGCTTTCTATCCTGTTCCATTGATCTATCTTTCTGTTTTTGTGCCAGTACCATACCGTCTTGATAACTGTAGCTTTGTAGTATAGTCTGAAGTCAGGGAGCCTGATTCCTCCAGTTCCTTCTTTCATTCTCAAGATTGCTTTGGCTATTCGGGGTCTTTTGTGTTTCCATACAAATTGCAAAATTTTTTGTTCTAGTTCTGTGAAAAATGCCAGTGGTAGTTTGATAGGGATTGCATTGAATCTATAGATTGCTTTGGGTAGTAGAGTCATTTTCACAATGTTGATTCTTCCAATCCAAGAACATGGTATCTCTCTCCATCTATTTGTATCATCTTTAATTTCTTTCATCAGTGTCTTATAATTTTCTGCATACAGGTCTTTTGTTTCCTTAGGTAGGTTTATTCCTAGATATTTTATTCTTTTTGTTGCAATGGTAAATGGGAGTGTTTTCTTGATTTCACTTTCAGATTTTTCATCATTAGTATATAGGAATGCCAGAGATTTCTGTGCATTAATTTTGTATCCTGCCACTTTACCAAATTCATTGATTAGTTCTAGTAGTTTTCTGGTAGCATCTTTAGGGTTCTCTATGTATAGGATCATGTCATCTGCAGACAGTGACAGCTTTACTTCTTCTTTTCCGATTTGGATTCCTTTTATTTCCTTTTCTTCTCTGATTGCTGTGGCTAAAACTTGCAAAACTATGTTGCATAAGAGTGGTGAGAGTGGGCAACCTTGTCTTGTTCCTGATCTTAGTGGAAATGCTTTCAGTTTTTCACCATTGAGGATGATGTTTGCTGTGGGCTTGTCATATATGGCCTTTATTATGTTGAGGAAAGTTCCCTCTATGCCTACTTTCTGCAGGGTTTTTATCATAAATGGGTGTTGAATTTTGTCAAAAGCTTTCTCTGCATCTATTGAGATGATCATATGGTTTTTCTCCTTCAGTTTGTTAATATGGTTTATCACATTGATAGATTTGCGTATATTGAAGAAACCTTGCATTCCTGGAATAAACCCCACTTGATCATGGTGTATGATCCTTTTAATGTGCTGTTGGGTTCTGTTTGCTAGTATTTTGTTGAGGATTTTTGCATCTATGTTCATCAGTGATATTGGCCTGTAGTTTTCTTTCTTTGTGACATCTTTGTCTGGTTTTGGTATCAAGGTGATGGTGGCCTCGTAGAAGGAGTTTGGGAGTGTTCCTCCCTCTGCTATATTTTGGAAGAGTTTGAGAAGGATAGGTGTTAGCTCTTCTCTAAATGTTTGATAGAATTCGCCTGTGAAGCCATCTGGTCCTGGGCTTTTCTTTGTTGGAAGATTTTTAATCACAGTTTCAATTTCAGTGCTTGTGATTGGTCTGTTCATATTTTCTATTTCTTCCTGATTCAGTCTTGGCAGGTTGTGCCTTTCTAAGAATTTGTCCATTTCTTCCAGATTGTCCATTTTATTGGCATAGAGTTGCTTGTAGTAATCTCTCATGATCTCTTTTATTTCTACAGTGTCAGTTGTTACCTCTCCTTTTTCATTTCTAATTCTATTGATTTGAGTCTTCTCCCTTTTTTTCTTGATGAGTCTGGCTAGTGGTTTATCTATTTTGTTTATCTTCTCAAAGAACCAGCTTTTAGTTTTATTGATCTTTGCTATTGTTTCCTTCATTTCTTTTTCATTTATTTCTGATCTGATTTTTATGATTTCTTTCCTTCTGCTAGCTTTGGGGTTTTTTTGTTCTTCTTTCTCTAATTGCTTGAGGTGCAAGGTTAGGTTGTTTATTCGAGATGTTTCCTGCTTCTTAAGGTGGGCTTGTATTGCTATAAACTTCCCCCTTAGAACTGCTTTTGCTGCATCCCACAGGTTTTGGGTCGTTGTGTCTCCATTGTCATTTGTTTCTAGGTATTTTTTGATTTTCTCTTTGATTTCTTCAGTGATCACTTCATTATTAAGTAGTGTATTGTTTAGCCTCCATGTGTTTGTATTTTTTACAGATCTTTTCCTGTAATATCTAGTCTCATGGCGTTGTGGTCAGAAAAGATACTTGATACAATTTCAATTTTCTTAAATTTACCAAGGCTTGATTTGTGACCTAAGATATGATCTATCCTGGAGAATGTTCCATGAGCACTTGAGAAAAATGTGTATTGTGTTGTTTTTGGATGGAGTGTCCTATAAATATCAATTAAGTCCATCTTGTTTAATGTATCATTTAAAGCTTGTGTTTCCTTATTTATTTTCATTTTGGATGATCTGTCCATGGGTGAAAGTGGGGTGGTAAAGTCCCCTATTATGAATGTGTTACTGTCGATTTCCCCTTTTATGGCTGTTAGTATTTGCCTTATGTATTGAGGTGCTCCTATGTTGGGTGCATAAATATTTACAATTGTTATATCTTCTTCTTGGATCGATTCCTTGATCATTATGTAGTGTCCTTCTTTGTCTCTTTTAATAGTCCTTATTTTAAAGTCTATTTTGTCTGATATGAGAATTGCTACTCCAGCTTTCTTTTGGTTTCCATTTGCATGGAATATCTTTTTCCATCCCCTTACTTTCAGTCTGTATGTGTCTCTAGGTCTGAAGTGGGTCTCTTGTAGACAGCATATATAAGGGTCTTGTTTTTGTATCCATTCAGCTAATCTGTGTCTTTTGGTGGGAGCATTTAGTCCATTTACATTTAAGGTAATTATCGATATGTATGTTCCTATTCCCATTTCTAAATTGTTTTGGGTTCGTTATTATAGGTCTTTTCCTTCTCTTGTGTTTCTTGTCTAGAGAAGATCCTTTAGCATTTGTTGTAAAGCTGGTTTGGTGGTGCTGAACTCTCTCAGCTTTTGCTTGTCTGTAAAGGTTTTAATTTCTCCATCAAATCTGAATGAGATCCTTGCTGGGTAGAGTAGTCTTGGCTGCAGGTTTTTCTCCTTCATCACTTTCAGTATGTCCTGCCACTCCCTTCTGGCTTGTAGGGTTTCTGCTGAGAGATCAGCTGTTAACCTTATGGGGATTCCCTTATGTGTTATTTGTTGTTTTTCCCTTGCTGCTTTTAATATGCTTTGTTTGTATTTAATTTTTGACAGTTTGATTAATATGTGTCTTGGCGTATTTCTCCTTGTATTTATCCTGTATGGGACTCTCTGTGCTTCCTGGACTTGATGAACTATTTCCTTTCCCATATTCTGGAAGTTTTCAACTATAATCTCTTCAAATATTTTCTCAGTCCCTTTCTTTTTCTCTTCTTCTTCTGGAACCCCTATAATTCGAATGTTGGTGTGTTTAATGTTGTCCCAGAGGTCTCTGAGACTGTCCTCAGTTCTCTTCATTCTTTTTTCTTTATTCTGCTCTGCAGTAGTTATTTCCACTATTTTATCTTCCAGGTCACTTATCCGTTCTTCTGCCTCAGTTATTCTGCTATTGATCCCATCTAGAGTACTTTTAATTTCATTTATTGTGTTGTTCATCATTGCTTGTTTCATCTTTAGTTCTTCTAGGTCCTTGTTAACTGATTCTTGCATTTTGTCCATTCTATTGTCCATTCTATCTCCAAGATTTCGGATCAACCTTACTATCATTCTGAATTCTTTTTCAGGTAGACTGCCTATTTCCTCTTCATTTGTTAGGTCTGGTGCATTTTTATCTTGCTCCTTTATCTGCTGTGTGTTTTTCTGTCTTCTCATTTTGGTTATCTTACTGTGTTTGGGGTCTCCTTTTTGCAGGCTGCAGGTTCCTAGTTCCTCCTGTTTTTGATGTCTGTCTCCAGTGGCTAAGGTTGGTTCAGTGGGTTGTGTAGGCTTCCTGGTGGAGGGGACTAGTGCCTGTGTTGTGGTGGATGAGGCTGGATGTTGTCTCTCTAGTGGGCAGGTTCACGTCTGGTGGTGTGTTTTGGGGTGTCTGTGGCCTTATTATGATTTTAGGCAGCCTCTCTGCTAACGGGTGGGGTTGTGTTCCTGTTTTGCTAGTTGTTTGGCATAGGTTTTCCAGCACTGTGGCTTGCTGGTTGTTGAGTGAAGCTGGGTGCTGGTGTTAAGATGGAGGTCTCTGGGAGATTTTTGCCGTTTGATATTATGTGGAGCTGGGAGGTCTCTTGTTGACCAGTGTCCTGAAGTTGGCTCTCCTACCTCAGAGGCAGAGCCCTGCCTCCTGGCTGGAGCACCAAGAGCTTTTCATCCACACGGCTCAGGATAAAAGGGAGAAAAAGTAGAGGGAATTAATAGAAGTATGAGGAAAGAAAGAAGGAAAGGAGGGTAGGAAGGAAGGAAGAAAGAAGCAAAGAAGGAAAGAAGGCAAGAAGGAAAGAAAGGAGGGAGGGAGGGAGGAAGGAAGGAGGGAAAGAAGGAAAAAAGACAGAAAGAAAGAAGATACAGTAAAAATAAAATAAAGTATAATAAAGTTATTAAATTAAAAAATTCTTATTTAGAAAAAAAAAAGGGACGGATAGAACCTTAGGACAAATGTTGGAAGCAAAGCTATATTGACAAAATCTTACACAGAAGCATACACATACACCCTCACTAAAAGAGGTAAAGGGGGAAAAATCATAAATCTTGATGTCAGAGACCACCTCCTCAATTTGGGATGATTCGTTGTATAAAGGAGGGAAGGAAAGAAAGAAAGAAAGAAAGGACGAAGGTAAAGTATAATAACGTTATTAAAATTAAAATTATTAAGAAAAAAATTTTAAGAAAAAACCATGGACGGATAGAACCCTAGGACAAATGGTGGAAGCAAGACTATACAGACAAGATCTCACACAGAAGCATACACATACACAGTCACAAAAAGAGGAAAAGGGAAAAAATCATAGATCTTGCTCCTAAAGTCCACTTCCTTAATTTGGGATGATTGGTTGTCTATTCAGGTATTCCACAGATGCAGGGTATATCAAGTTGATTGTGGAGCTTTAATCCGCTGCTTCTGAGGCTGCTGGGAGAGATTTCCCTTTCTCTTCTTTGTTCTCACAGCTCCCAGGGCTCAGCTTTGGATTTGGCCCTGCCACTGCGTGTAGGTCGCTGGAGGGCGTCTGTTTTTTGCTCAGACAGGATGGGGTTAAAAGAGCCGCTGATTCGGGGGCTCTGGCGCACTCAGGCCGGCGGGGAGGGAGGGGCACGGAGTGCGGGACGGGCCTGCGGTGGCAAAGGCCGGCGTGACTTGCACCAGCCTGAGGCGCGCTGTGCGTTCTCCCGGGGAAGTTGTCCCTGGATCCCGGGAACCTGGCAGTGGCGGGCTGCACAGGCTCCGCGGAAGAGGGGTGTGGAGAGTGACCTGTGCTCGCACACAGGCCCCTTGGTGGCGGCAGCAGCAGCCTTAACGTCTCCCGCCCGCCTCTGGGGTCCGCGCTTTTAGCCGCGGTTTGCGCCCGTCTCTGGATTCCGCGCTTTCAGCCGCGGCTCGCGCCCGTCTCTGGATTCCGCGCTTTCAGCCGCGGCTCGCGCCCGTCTCTGGATTCCGCGCTTTCAGCCGCGGCTCGCGCCCGTCTCTGGGGTCCGCGCTTTCAGCCGCGGCTCGCGCCCGTCTCTGGAGTTCCTTTAAGCAGCGTTCTTAAACCCCTCTCGTCACGCCCCAGGAAACAAAGAGGGAAGGAAAAGTCTCCTGCCTCTTCGGCAGGTGCAGACTTTTCCCCGGACTCCGGACTCCCTCCCGGCTAGCTGTGGTGCACTAACCCCTTCAGGCTTTGTTCAAGCCGCCAACCCCAGTCCTCTCCCTGCGCTCCGTCCGAAACCGAAACCCGAGCCTCAGAGCCTCAGCTCGCAGCCCCGCCCGCCCTGGCGGGTGAGCAGAGAAGCCTCTCGGGCTGGTGAGTGCCGGTCGGCACCGATCCTCTGTGCGGGAATCTTCCCGCTTTGCCCTCCGCACCCGTTGCTGTGCACTCCTCCGCGGCTTCGAAGCTCCCCGCTCCGCCTCCCGCAGTCTCCGCCTGCGAAGGGGCTTCCTAGTGTGTGGAAACTTTTCCTCCTTCACAGCTCCCTCCCACTGGTGCAGGTGCCGTCCCTATTCTTTTGTCTCTGTTTTTTCTTTTTTTCTTTTGCCCTACCCAGGTATGTGGGGAGTTTCTTGCCTTTTGGGAGGTCTGAGGTCTTCTGCCAGCCTTCAGCAGGTGTTCTGTAGGAGCTGTTCCACGTGTAGATGTATTTCTGGTGTATCTGTGGGGAGGAAGGTGATCTCCGCGTCTTACTCTTCCGCCATCTTCTGCCTTCACCATACTGTTTTGATTTTTATAGCTTTGCAACATGGTTTGAAATAAGGAAATGTGATGGTTCCAGCTTAGTTTTTTTTTAAGATTGCTTTGGCTATTTGGGGTCTTCTGTGGTTCCATGTGAATTTTAGGATTTTTTTTTTCCCTATGTGAAAAATGCCACTGGAATTTTGATAGAGATTACATTGAATCTATAGATGGTTTTGTGTAGTATGGACATTTCAACAATATTAATTCTTCCAGTCCAAGAACAGAAAATGTCTTTTCATTTATTTGTGTTGTCAGCTTCTTTAATCAATGTCTTACAGTTTTCTGTGTACAAGACTTTTCACCTTGGTTACATTTACTCTTAAGTATTTTATTTTTGATGCTATTGTAAATTGGATTTTCTTAATTTCTTTTTTGAATAGTTTATTGTTAGCATATAGAAATGCAGTTGATTTTTGTATGTTGATTTTGTATTCTGCAGTTTTGCTGAGTTCATTTCTTAGTTCTAACAGTTTTTTGGTGGAATCTTTAGGGTTTCTATATGTAATATCTTGTCTTCTGCAAACAGACAATTTTACATCTTCCTTTCTGATTCGAATGCCTTTTATTTCTTTTTCTTGCCTAATTGCTCTGGCTAGGACTTCCAATATTATGTTGAATAGAATTGGTGGGAGTGTGTGCATCCTTGTCTTTTTCCTGATCTTAGAGGAAAGCTTTTAGCTTTTTATCATTGAGTATATTAGCTATAAGCTTGTCATATATGGCCTTTATGGAACCATCCTTGCATCCCAGGGGTAAATCCCACTTGATTATGGTATAAGATCTTTTTAATGTGCGCTTGAAATCAGTTTGCTAGTATTTTGTTCAAGATTTTTGCATCTATATTCATCAGGGAAATTGGCCTGTAATTTTCTTTTCTTATAGTGCCTTGTGTAGCTTTGGTATAACGGTAATGTTGACCTTGTTAAATGGCCTCTTCAGTTTTTTGGAAGGGTTTGACAAGGATTGGTGTTAATTATTCTTTAAATGTTTGGTAGAATTCACTGGTAAAGCCAACTGGTCCTGGGCTTTTATTTGTTGGGAAGTTTTGATTACCTTATCAATTAGTGTATTATATTTTCTCAGTTTTCTAAAAGAGTAAATATTGATAGTGATAACCCACACAAACTAAAGCTCTTGGGGAGGGAGAAGCTAGGGTGGTTATCCTCAGTATTTTCTTAAGTGTACAAAGGATTACTGAAACCAGAGAGTTTGAGAACCATTGCTTTATAGTATTCCATTGTATGATTATACTGCCGTTTTCTTTTTAACTTTTTATTTTACATTGGAGTACAGTTGATTAACAATGTTGTGTTAGTTTCAGGTGTACAACAAAGTGATTCAGTTATAAGTATCTATTCTTTTTCAAATTGTTCTCCCAATTAGGTTGTTACAGAATATTGAGCAGAGTTCCCTGTGCTATATAGTAGGTCCTTGGTGGCTATCCATTTAAAATATATATACTACAGTTTATTTATGCATTCTATTATATGTTTGAGTTGGTTCTACTTTGGAGCTTTTATGAATAGCTATGAATGTTCTTGTACATGTCTCTTAGTGTACATATAGACACATTTCTGTTGGGTATAAACTTAGAGGTAGAATTGCTGGATCATTGAGTGTGCCTGTGTTTACCTTTCCAAAGTAGTGGGACCATTTTATTTTACATTCGTATCAACAGTTATGGGAATTCTGGTTGCTTTACATCCAAAGAAGTCATTTTTAATTATAGGAAGAAATTAGGGGACAGTTATTAAATTCACATCATGTTTATTTATAAGGCATTGTATGGCAGCATAGCAGAAGGAGTAAGAGCATGTTCTTTCCCATTAGTTATAACTTGCTTTCAGTCTCATTTGTGTCTGATACTAGCTCTGAGACTTGAGCCAATTACTCAATCTAAGTTCGAGTTTCCTTATCAGTAAAATGGATTGATTATAGTAAATATCTCACAGGATTTGTTGTGAGGATTAAATGGGATACCAGTGAAAAGCACTTAGCATTTGGCCCTGTCAAGAAGAAAAAATAGGCTCAGATGACTACAGTGAATGAAAGATAGAGGAAAGCACAAAAAAGTGCCCCCCTCCCCGCCCCCATCTCTTTTTCTGGCTGTTTATTTGTATCCTTTATCACACTGGTAAGCATAAGTGTTTCCCTGAGTTCTTCGCACTGTTTTAGCAAATAAATCCAAGGGGGAAGAGGTCATGGGAACCTTTGACTGGGACAGAAGTTGTGGGTAATCTGAGGACCTACTATTTGTGATTAGCATCTGAAGTGGAGGGCAGTCTCAGTTAAGGCTGAGCCCTTAACTTGTGGGATCTGATGCTATCTCCAGGCAGATAGTGTCAGGACTGAGTTAAATTGTAGGATACTCAGTTGGTGTCACATAATTGCTTGCTTGGTGTGGTTAAACCCCCCCCCCCATATCTGTTGTCAGAAGTGTTGTGAATGTGGTAATAATGTGAGAGCAAAGGAGAAACACGGGAGGAAGACTAGTTTTTTCCTTCTCACTCTCCAAGGCTGCAAACGTATAGTCAAATTCTGTGTTCATAAGTTACTTAGTTCCTTCCTGCCTTCTTTCTTTCAGTGTAGATATAGTATTTGTTTGAAATGTACTTAGTTCCTTTGTTTCACCTCCCCCCCATTCTGATTGATTTAAATCAATTTTTTGAATATGTATGATGTTAACGTGTTTCAAAAGTCATAACTAGTGTCCACTGGTAGATGAATGGATAAAGGTGTGTGTGTGTGTGTGTGTGTGTATACATGTATACACACACAGTGGAATATTACTCAGCCATAAAAAAAGAATGGAATCTTGCCATTTGTGACAATATGTGTGGACCTGGAGGGTATTATGCTAAGTGAAGTAAGTCAGACAAAGACAAATACCGTATGATTTCACTTATATGTGGAATCTAAAAAACAAAACAAATGAACAAACAGCAGAACGGTAACAGACTCATAGATACAGGGGACAAATGTGGTTGCCAGAGCGGAGGGAAGGTGGAGGTGGGAGTGATAAGTGAAATAGGTAAGGGAGATTAAGAAATAGAAACTTCCAGTTACAAAATAAATGAGTCATGGGCATTAAATGTACAGCATGGGGAATATAGTCAATAATACTGTAATATCTTTGTATGGTGACACATAATAACTAGACTTAATGATGATCACTTTATAATGTATGGAAATGTAGAATCACGGAGTTGTGCACCTGGAACTAACAGAGTGCTGTAGGTCAGTTATACTTCAATTTTAAAAAGAAGTCGTGAGTATATAAAAAGTTATACTCAGAAGTGTTATTCTTTGCTTCCACTTCATCTTCTCCCCTTTTGTAGGTATCCAACTTCATTTTTCCCTAGTTTTATTCTCCCTTTGTTCCTTTTTGTAGCAAGCCAGGTACACGTGTTTTATTTTCCTTGTTCCTTACACACAAAAAATTGCCATATATGCTCTTTTCTACTTTTTTTTTTTTCACTTTATAATATCCCCTAGAAATCACTCCAAGTCAGTTCATAGATTTCTTCCTCATTCTTTTTATAGCTGTTTTAATACTCCATCGTGGCTATGTACCACAGTTTATTCAACCAGTATTCTGTGCACAGCAGGATTTTTAAGGAGATGTTTACACATTCTTGAAAATGATTAAGAAATGGAACAAAACACAAATAGAGTTTGAGTCTCTAATGCATTTTATATTTAATTAGTCAAATAAACTATAAAAATTAAAATTCTGTAGTCAAGAAAACCAGAAGTTGTTTTTATTATAAGCCCCAAGGATAATAGTCAACTGATGAACTGTAAACTGCAGTTCGTTATATTTGTTTTTTGTTTTTTCCCCATTTACCAGTTTATTGCCATCCATTAGTTATAACTCTGAAAGAAGAAAGTGAGGACTAAATGACAGAGATATTCCAGATGAAGATCAATAATTTTTATTCAATTTAATGTTTGCCAAAACTAGGGATAGATAGCTTTGCACCTTCTAGTGCCGTCACTAAGGAAAAATTAACTGACAGGCAGTGATAGTATAATAGCAGCAGCAAAAGAACAAGGGTAATCCAGAACTGGATAAGTCTTTGAATGATCAAGGTTTATTTGTATTATAAGTTGGCATCTTTCTATAGGGATAGATGTTTATTTCTGAGGTAACTTTGCATTTATCAAGTTTATAAATGTTTAATACTTGTTGAAATAAACAGTAATTTTGTGAGGTACTTCAGGATTCTTGTAGACTTAATTCAGGAAAACTTAGAGTCCTGATTGACAAAAATAGGTGCAACACAATATCTGTAAGTAGATATATAATTGCAGGTAAACAAAAAGAAGGCAAAGTTATGAACACATTTTAAAATATATATATATATATATTCTAGTCAATGGAAACTGAAAAAATTTTGTTTAGTGAGGAGGAAATCTACATTGTAAACATTCCAAATTTAATACAGTATTTTGGTAAACAGTGGCAATCAGTATTTTATCAAAATATAATGTTCAGGAGAAAATCAGTTTCTAAAATATTAAGGTATTTTAGAGTATTGTTAATGACATTTTTCATAAATTAGTTTTTGGAATTTATTCTGGCTGTTAGTCTTGTGACAAGCCTTATGATCCTATTGTGGATATTTACACCTAGGTGAGCAGACCATCATGAGGTTTTTTGTTTGTTTACTGAGCCAGTTTTTTCCACTGTGTGGCACTAGTAGAAACAGACTTGATTTCCCCTAATTCCTTTTAGGAAAATTCCAGACAAGCATGCTTAACTAGGGAAGTTCCTGTTCTGACATCAAAATAGCACTAGATCAAAAATCAAGAGATCAGAGTTCTCAAGCCCACTCTGCCACTAAGAAGTTGTCGGCCAATTTAGGCCTCATTTTCTTGTTGATAATGTGAGCAGATTTATTTGTATGTTCTTTCAAGTCCCTTTTCTAATATTTTTTGGTAGCTTGTACAGAACCATTTTGGCTTTGGTAGGAATTACGAAATACGAAATACGAAATACGAATATATACGAATACGTATATATACGAATATATACGAATATATACGAATATATACGA
Organism: Globicephala melas; assembly: GCF_963455315.2. Lineage (NCBI taxonomy): Eukaryota > Metazoa > Chordata > Mammalia > Artiodactyla > Delphinidae > Globicephala > Globicephala melas. Next base: position 97,649,134 of record NC_083316.1, read on the forward strand.
ATATATACTAAGTATAATATTTTTATTATATTAAGTATAATATATTATACTTATATAATTAAGTATATATATTAAGTATAATATATTAAGTATAATATATTATATTATATTAAGTATAATATTAAGTATATATTAAGTATAATATTTTTTACATTATATTAAGTATATGTATATTAAGTATAATATTTTAAGTATATTAAGTATATTAAGTATAATATATATTAAGTATATATTAAGTATATTAAGTATATACTTATATATATTAAGTATAATATTTTTTACATTAAGTAAGGTGTATGTATATGTGCAAAAGTGATGAGAAAGTAAAGAATTACTAAAATTTTAAGAACTTAGGATGGAAAGCAGTTTGTGATAGATATTTTATTTTCAGAATTATGCTGCATGTAAATTCTAGGACGACAGCCACGTACTCTTAAATGGAAGAAACTCCTGTGATCTAAGAGCAGAGAACAAGATAAACTTGAACCCTACTTTTTCGTCTTGGACCTTAACTTGTAGTAATGGAAATGGATAACAAGCAAGATATTTACAAATTGTGGTATATGCTATGAAGAAGAAAAAGAGTAGTGTGATGGAAAGTAATTAGGGGAGGGGGGAAGAATATTGATCAATATGAGTATATTCAGGAACTGAGACATGAATGTTGAAAAGAAGCTAGTTAGACAAAGACCAGGCAGATAGAAGGAAGGTAAACCACCTTGAGGTGAAAAAAGATTGTTACGCCCAAGAAACAGAAAGAAGGGCAATGTAAGGGCAGGAGCCAATTGAGGGAATGAAAGAGTAGCTTGAGATGGATTTGGGGAATTAGGACAATCATTTAGGGCATTGACATTGATAAGAAGTTGAGATTTTATTCCAAGTGCGATGAGGAAACTATTGAAGGGAAAATTACTTGGTGTAATAAACATTTTTAAAAGATCACTCTTGTCTGTGTGTGGAAAGGAATTAGAGGGAAGCAAGAATGGAAGCAGTCAGAGTATAAACAATAATGCAGGAGAGAGATTATGGTAGTTTAGATAAGGGCAGTAGCATTCAGTGGAGATGGAAAAAGTGAAAGGAATTGGTATATATTTTGCAGAAAGGACTGACTGATGGGACTATATATGGGAGGTAAGGGGAATATTCTCAAATAATAAAGATTTTTTAAAATATTTAAAGTTAGTCTGTTAATATTTAATGCCATTGTTATACATGATAAATATTTTCTTGACAATTTTATCATTTTTATTTTACTTTGTTCATTTTTTTCTTTGTTTTTAGGCTTATGCCTCTGGATGTGACATTGTTATACTGGGAAGTGATTTTGAAAGACTGCAAATAATCCCAGGAGCTAAACATGGAAATATTCAAGTAGGATGTGTAGATTGTTCAATGCAACAAGGCAAGGTTTGTAATCTTGTGGTGATATGAGATTTGTTTTGAATATGGTTTTTGTAAGTATAGTCTCTGAAGTATCTATTTCCTATTGAATTAGAGACTTGCTGTGTTTCCAAGACAATGTAGCTACAGATTTCTTTGGCTCTCTAAGATGCACTCTAGAGAACAAAATTCCTGACTCAGATGTATCTTAGAGATTGTCAGGAATTCTGTTCTCATATAATCTTGAAATATAGCATAGTTTTCTCCATGAATTGACAAACAAATGTAATATTACCTGTAGAATAGGTATAAAGCTTACTTATTTAAAAATTGATTGGATTGAGGGAAAGGAGTGACAATAAACTTCAGTCTATTTAGAAATAAACCCTGAAAAGAAATTGTTGTTAGAGTCCTTTTTTGTCTGTAAACAGGTAGTTATCTCCTTGTAACTTCTAGATAAACTTTGTACAAAAATGAACATAAATTGATAATTTTTTGAATAATTTATTCCAAGTCTATAAGAAAAATGAAAAATTTAATTTGAACTTCTGTTTACACATGGAAAGTATAAAGTTACCTTGAAAGTAAAAAAGCAACAAAAACAAAAGAAACAGGGCATGGGCTTTCCTGGTGGCGCAGTGGTTGAGAGTCCACCTGCCAATGCCAGGGACACGGGTTCGTGCCCCAGTCCGGGAAGATCCCACATGCCGCGCGGAGCGACTGAGCCTGTGAGCCATGGACGCTGAGCCTGCGCATCTGGAGCCTGTGCTCCGCAACGGGAGAGGCCACAACAGTGAAAGGCCCGCGTACCGCAAAAAAAAAAAAAAAAAAGAAACAGGGCATATGATTTAACATCAGGTTAAATACAGTTCTGTATAGTACCAGAGTTGGGAGAGTTATAACTTATAGGCAGTATAGTGTATAGCTTAATATAGCACCATATAGGCATAGATGACCAGGCCTAGGTACAGTTGCAACTAGACTAGGCTGAACTTTGCAAATTTAATTTTTTTGGTAGATACTTAATTCATGTATATTGTTTGTGATTCTACCAGAACATTTTGTGTGAGAAATCAAAATGGGCCCAACCTTATTTTTTTTAATGTAATCATTCCTAATAAGGCTGCCATTCTGAAAAGTTACTTCTTGGGACCTAGTTTAAAGATACTCGTAACAAAGGAGTTTCAACTCTTGTAGTCTTTGCCTACTTTTTGGACTACTGTTCTTTTTGTTATTCCTGTGTTCCTTCCTTTCAGTAGAGTTACAGGTATCTCATCTGTCTTTCTTTTGTTCATGCCTTTCATTCTCACTGTACTACGAAAGTGGTTTTTATTATGGAATGCTAAAAATCCTTGAGACTTTTTTCCCTTTCTCTTCATGTTTGTTTGATCTCGTAGCTCTGTAGTTCTGTAATCTTGATTGTATATAAAAACTTACTTATACCATTTAGATTCACATAGGGCTTGTTAATGTTGGAAATCTAATTTTAGAAATTTTCAATATGAGTTATCTTTTAATCTATATTACATGAAATCCAGGTTAGAATGAAGAGGTCATTTGGTTTTATAATTATTCTAATAAAGGGTAAATTTCCTTTGTTTTACAGAAAACAGTATACTCAAATGATTCCTTAAGGTATCAAGACGAAAATTTGTAGATTTTGGTACTTGGGATTTCTGTTTACCTTTTAGAAGGAAATGCTTCTTGATACCATAGGCATCAATATTTTATCATTACTGTTTTTTTATTTGTACTACCAGATTAATTTTCCTAAGAAAATTCACCTGCGTTTGACTTGTTATTCATTTGCTTAAAACCATTCTTAGTTTCCCATGAACTTAGAAAAGTTCAAATTGTTCACCTTGGTTTGAGACCTTATTTAACCCACTCACACTTGCCTTTTTGGCCTCATGTCCATTATTTCTCTCTTCTGCCTGGGCTGGTGCTCAGTCACCTCCCAACGTACTTTACCTCTTTTAATATTTACACTCGTGGGGACTTCCCTGGTAGTCCAGTGGTTAAGACTCCACACACCCAATGCAGGGGCCCCAGGTGCAATCCCTGGTCAGGGAACTAGATCCTGCATGCGGCAACGAAGATTTCACGTGCCGCGACTACGACCTGGAGCAGCCAAATAAATAAATATTTAAAAAAAAGATGTATACTTGTGTTCATACTATGCCCTATTTCTAAAATTGAACACTCACTGCAGTTTGAAATTCTATCCACATTTAAAGGCGCAAACTAAATACTCCCAGGTGAAGTCAGTGCAGATGATTTCTACCTTCTAAGATCTCCTCAGAACACTTTAAAATATCCATTGAAAGTTTTTTTTTCCATTATGTATGTTACATCCTCATTTCTTACTGTCTTCACTAGATTATATGTTCTTATTTTTATCCCTGATCATTCATTCTATCTATATATCTGTCTGATTTCTGATGTTTTAATGTTCTTTATTTGTGACTCACTCAAGCTATAGTAGTAGCTACCTTATAAAACAGAGCCAGCAAGGGTTATGCTTCATTGATTTAAGAGTAAATATTTGAAAGTTACTCAAATAAAATAGAATATTGAAAAAATATACTCCTTAGAGAGTTTACAAAGGAATAGATCTAAGTTTTACTTCTAAAAAGTTAAATATACACTGACAGAATTCTGAACTTTGAAGACAGATAACCTAAAAACTTGATTTTTAAGTCACGTCAAATTCCATACTTGACAAGGAATACATCAATACATTTTCTTCTGTGAGGAAGGAAATTAACATTTACTATGCATCTTATATAGATAATTCTTTACCAGATGCTTTACAAATGTTATTTCAACCCTCAAAATAATCCTATTAGGAAGATAGTATTATATATACTGTAAATATAGATAGAAACTAAGGTTCAGAGAGCTTAACTTGCTGGTACACAGTGACAGCACTGGAATTCTGATCCAGATATGGTAGTCCCCAAAATTGACATTCTCAAGTATTGGTGAAAGAAATTTTGTGTTGGGTATTTTTTTTTTTTTTTTTTTTTGCGGTACGCGGGCCTCTCGCTGCTGTGGCCTCTCCCGTTGCGGAGCACAGGCTCCGGACGCGCAGGCTCAGCGGCCATGGCTCACGGGCCCAGCCGCTCCATGGCATGTGGGATCTTCCCGGACCGGGGCACGAACCCGTGTCCCCTGCATCGGCAGGAGGACTCTCAACCACTGCGCCACCAGGGAAGCCCTGTGTTGGGTATTTTTTAAGTTATACTGTTAATTTCTTTTGTTCTTTTGATTCATAAGTAAGTTAACATATCCATAACTTTTCTTTCTTTTTTCTTTTTAAAAGATTGCAGCATCCTATGGAAATGTTGTATCTGTTTTTGAACCAGTTAACCTACCGAAGCAAAAGAAAAATTTGGTCAGTAATTCATCTTTTTCTCTTAGAAATGAAAATGTGTTGTGTATTAAAATATACCATTTTTAAGAGTACAAAATTAGAGTGATCACATAAATCAGTATAAATTATACACTGTAATTAAAGACAACATGTTAAATGCCACTTCCTTATTAAAGATGTATGTTTCATTGAAGTAGAATTAAACTAAATTGTGCATATGAATTATCTTGAAATGCTTTTCTTTTTTTTCCATCTATCATTTTTTTCTTTTATTAAGTATTTGAAGAGTCAACAACTTGAAACTTGTTAGTTACTTTATTGCTAATGGCAAACATCATTGTCCAGTCATATGTGGCACTTGTTCTTTGTTTCTGTGATCTACTTTTAGGTAGTTTTTCTGCTTTATATATTTTGTTCTTAAAGTGACATGTTTTAATTGCAAAGTCTTAACCTACCCCCTGAACTTACTTTCTTGCACTTATTATATCATGTAATAATTGTTAGTGGGTCAGTGAATTTTTTTTTAATAAAGAAACTATATTCAGAAATAGTTCCTGAGAGTTGGTTAAAACTTTATAATTTATAAATATTGAGGTTATGTAGTAGATTTCTTGGGTGTTTAGATGCTCTTAAAGAAAACAGTCAGATCAGGCTGTTTTATCCGTTTCTACTGAAGGTTAAGCTAGTGATTTGAACCATGTGGAAGAAGATCAGCATGGTGTGTCTAAAGAGCATTGTAGTAGGAGTCATAGGACTGGTTTATTTCTCTGCTGCTCTGTAGCTATTGAAACTGAGCAGGTCAACCTTAAGAGGCTCTTTGCTCAATTCCGAAATTGGTTAATGTTTGTTTATTTTTGATGTCAGAGACTGTAGAAATGTGTTAAATGTAAAGAATTAAACAGTGTGTCAACAATAGATTTACCTTATATATCTTTTAATAGCTTTCATTTCATTTTCACTTAGCTCATTAGTATCTTACAAATTCCCTCTGACTTAGTTGGGCAGCTGTTACTTCTTTTTTATAAATAAGGCAGCAGAGACCCCAAAATAAGTGACTTGAGCAGTGAAACAGCTATTGAGCCCCAGAACTAAGAGAGAAACTAGTTGTCTTGATTCCTGGGTGTGAGCATTCTTTTTCCCTACCTTGTGTTAATGAAAAATATTTTCTCTGGGTTAATTGATATCCATTTTAAAATTTCATGGAAGGAGAGTCCACAGTTCTCTCCTCATTTCTATTTGTGTTTATATATTACCTAATGAATCCAGTGTTAGAGGCTCTCACACCCTTATGAGTTAGTAACTGATAGCACTAAAAACAAATTTTAAAGGTGGTTGCTCCATCCAAAACACTGTATTTCAAATAATACTCAATAAGTATTTGTTGAATGAAATAGCTGACTTTAAAAAAAAATCAGTTTGTTATGTTAAAATGCCTTTATTGATAAGGGTAGAATTGAGAATTTCAGGTTTTGCCCATTTTCTCTTGTACTAATTATAATTGTTTAATATAATAGTGTAAAAAATTCAATAAGAAGAGGCTTGTTTATTGGTAGGCAGCACTGACTTTGCAGAGAGGGTGAAAAAAAAGCCTGATGAATAAAGGGAAAACTGGATCAAATGGAAAAATCATAAACTTGGAAGATGCACAAAATCTTGAATTCCAGGATATAGTCTCAGAGAATCCTTAGAGCCTCATAAAAAATATTATATTCTTTTATTTGTACATTCTGGAATATTCTTTTAAGATGGTGGTTCTTCACAAGAGATACACTTCAGAATCACTAGTTGATACGTGTGTCCATATCCTGCCCTGAGGAATTCTAAATGTGTAGGTGTGGGATTGTGCCTGTGTGCTTGTACATATAGATCTAGAGGGAGTTCTGATGTGTGCTGTGATTGAGAGCCATTCCTGCAGGATAGTGTTTCATAAAAGCATATTCTGCAGGCCACCTGTATCAGAATCACCTGGAGATGTTGGTTTAAAGTACAGATTTCCTGTGCCCAGTTCTGGACCTTTTGAATCTGAACCTTTGGGCATGGGTCTTGAGCATTTGAATTTTTAATAAACATCTTAGACTGTTTTCATACTAAAGTATGGGAACGACTACATTAAGATAGTGTTTATGGATCTCAATGTATTAGAGGTTAGAGAAGTCAACTTAGTAGGCCACAACCTGAATTTAAAAGAAAATGAAATATAATAGAAAATGTTAAGAGTGCATCACATGTATTAAGGGTGAACTTAGATTGCATTTATGTGTGTGTATGTGTGTTTGTTCTGGGTTATAGTGCAACATGTATTTCTTACTGGTTTGCAGGTTAAAAAAGTTTGAAAAATATTGCTTTAAGGCATGAAAAGCCCTTAAATTATGTAATGTAAGGGAAGTGTTAACATCTCTTATTCTGAATTTTCACACATAACCGTACGCCCTCAGATGAAGATGAAACTTTATAGAGGAGGAATCCTCAAATAGCAGACACAGACATATTTAAAATTAAACCTGTGTAACTATAATAATAATAAAGTAATAATTATAACTTTAAAAGGCTGAGGTTAATATATATGTTGTCCTAGTTGGCAGATACTTATTGGTTGTTTAAATATACTAAAGACAGGCTTTTGGACTTATAGGAATGGATGTTCTCTCACTGATCTCCTCCATCACATATTCCTTATTTTTCTTGACAAGCTGAACATTTTATTCTCTTTAAGTATGACTACATGGTCAATTATACCTAAAAAAAATGAGTACATGTATTGTTAAAAATAATTAGTGTCAGTATATACGTTTGACAGAAAAGATGCCAATAATTATTGACTAAATGACTTTTTAATTTTAGGAATTATATAGTCAGTGGCAGAAAAGTGGCCAATTTTTTCTGGACTCAATAGCACACAATATAACTTGGGATCCTGCAGGTAAGAATACAAGAAGAATTAACTGAAGTGAAATAACACTTGTCTAGGCTATTGCTTTTTTTCTTACTTTCATGTATTTCAGTTCTGCTTTGTGTGAAATGGTGGGGAACACAAAAGTAAGTAAAACAGGTTGTGCTATTTTAGAGCTTATACTGAAATGAGGAAAATATGCACCATAATAGTGTCCAGCTATTGTAGGAATACCTGTTGTTTTGGGAAGGAGACACTAATTCTTTGTGGGGAATCAAAGTTCCATTGCAGAGGAGCCTTTTGCCATGAGAGTAGATAGATTTTGACAGTGAAGGTGGGAATAGGTTGAAGAAGGAAAAAAGAAGTGAATTCTAAGAAGAGATAATGTGTATATGTATCAGTTATCTATTTCTGCATTAGAAAATCATCCTAAAGTCATTTTTACCAATTTACCAGAGTGAGCAAAGAGGAACAAAGAAAGAAAGCATAAGATATATTCTAGTAATGGTTAGTACTTCATTGAGGCTGGAGTGAGTCTGGTGATGAGATAAGAATACAGCATATATGGAAAGCCTTTACAGTCATGTGAAGAATTAAAGAATTTTAATTTAATTCCTTTTAATTGTATAAAATGTATAGGTTTTTGAAAATGGCTAGTGACAGGCTAAGATTTATGGTTTTGCCAGATTTTTCTGGTAGCACTAACTTAGAATGATCAGACACAAGAGGAACAGGAAGATAAATACTGTATTATCTATAATTACCTTTGGAAAGTGTGCATTCACAGTAGTCTGAAAGAGAAATAAGAACTTATTTCAGTGCCTTTATCATAGTAGGTGCTCAATTAATATGGCGTGACTAATGAAAGGAATACATGGATATGAAATGCATTTAGGTAGTCGAATTGACATTACTTGACAACTGGATTTCACATTATTCTGAGGGTATCTTTGATCACAGGAAGAGTGATATGTAGGAGTTAGAGATAGTGGAACATAAATTTTATTTGGATGTATGGAATTTGAGATGCTTGCATATCCTATAGCAGTATTCATTAGATTGTTAGAAATTTGAATCTAAATTTATGAAAGAAGTTATCTTTGGAGCATAGAACTAGAAGTCATCAGTTAAGATAGATAAGATAAATTTTAATATAGTAGATAAAATGGCTGAGAAAAAATGTTAATTTAGAATACGAAGTTCAGAACCTTGGGAAATTATTTTAGAAGGTAAAAGAGATTATCTTAGATTAAATAAAAATCACATAATGTTTTAAGATGTTTTTTCTCATGAGATTGATGCTTACTAGCTGGTAGCCTACAGGTATATTTTATGCATACAGTGAAAAGAGTAAAAATTTGTCCTGGGTTCAAATTTGGCATTTAGTACAGCACTTTGACTATAACTCTACTCTGGATAGGGTCGCTGATGTCCAGTTTATGCCTGTTTCCTTATAAGATAATTAGCAGTGTCACCTTTACTTTCACAGTGTTCCTATTTGGATGATAAATTATATGGTTACTCTGTGATAACACTACAATTTATTATAATTATTTGTTTACCTTTTTTTTTATTAGGCAAGGGCTTAGAATCTATTTTATTCAGTATTTTATTTATCTTTAGGGGTCCATCATATATTAAGCTCTCAATAAATGTTTACATATATGACTACAAGTTTTGTGATCATGAGCAGATTACTTAACATATCAAGAATGGTTAACTCACTTTAAATTAAGGTAATATCTATTTCACAAGATAGTTTTTTAATGATCAGATATGGTAGTATATATGAAAGTAGTTGGTACTTTCTGTAAAAAGGTATTTATGTAGGTACTTACCTATAAAAATATTGTTAGCAAGTGAACTGGCTACTTGAAGTCTCATGAATAACTGTAATAAAAACATTTATTATTTGAATTGAGTGATATTTCTTTAGTAATGACATAGTAGTTGCCTGGAATTTTTGTACCTGCAGTCTGTAAGTACTAATTCTTTAGAAGGTAGTATTGATATTGTTATTGATATTGACAGTATTTTAGTTCTTCTAAAATCATCATTACAGAGTAGTATTAGAAGATAGCTACTTATTTTCTTAACATATCTAGTAGTGACTTGCCAGTATTTCATGACCATTATCTTTTAAATCATGATTTATTTAAAATTCACATAAAAGTTTATCATTTTTCTTTTTATAATCAAAAAGTTTAAAATTTAAGTGGTTTGGTTGAGAAATGGGTTATTACTGTAATATATATTGGGGAGCTATTATTACTTTTGTAAATGAACTTTGTAATTATTTATATAAACAGATTTAGAATATATTAAGTGAAATACTAGTATTTCGGTTTTGATGAATATTTACTTATTAGTATATGCCAGGTATTGGGATATAAAGAATATTTTTCAGATGGTGCTAGTAAACTGACTATAGTGCCTTTGTGTTGTCTCCAAACGCACTATTGCATCTTGCTTAAATCATAAGACTTACTATTTTAGACTTAATGCTTTTTTTTCCTACTTTGATATCTATACTTCTGCCTTTCTGTTCAAATCAATGTATTATGCCATACCTTACCTACTTTTGTTTCATTCTATAACTGGGATGAATTATTTTGTGTTCTATATTAATTTCTTAATCCTTCATGGGTTACCTTAGTTTCACCTTTAGTTTATGTTAAAGAAAACTTGTCAAAACTGAACGTATAGATACAGAGAACAGATTGGTAGTTGTCAGAGGCAGTGGGCTGGAGTAGGGTGGGGTGGGATTGGGGAGAGTAGATGAAATAGGTGAAGGTACAAACTTTCAGTTATGAAATAAATAAATCCTGGGATGTAATGTATGACATAGTGACTATGCTTAATAATTCTGTATTGTGTATTTGAAAGTTGCTAAGAGAAAGTAGATCTTAAAGTTCTCATCATAAGAAAAAACATTGTAGCCATGTGTGGTGATGAATGTTAAGGAGACTTATTGTGGTGGTCATTTCACACTGTATACAAATATTGAATCATTATGTTGTAACCTGAAACTAATACAATGATACATGTCAGTTACATCTCAGTAAAAAAAAGAAAACGTATGTATGTTGCTAAGCTAAACAGTGGAATGATAACCATATTTAAATGGAATGTCTCATTAGTATCAATACTTTCTGGGCTGTTTTTATCTGTCTCTAGGACTTTCCACCTAGTTGCTATTATTTATTGAGCTTCTGCTAAGTGCCTAGCCTCTGCTAGATATGTAATACATATTATAGCTAATTCTTAAAACAGCTCTACACAAACTTGTAATTTTATAGGTGAGAAAATTGAGACTCAGAGGTTGCCCAACTCGATCAAATTCACATAGGTGATTGAGTAACTTATTTGGGATTTAGACACAAGGATTTCTGATCTAAAGTCAGTGTTTTGCCACAGACTCACTTTTTAAATAAAGTGATCTTTCCAGAGAGATAGAATGCCTTATTTATTGTCAGCTTTTTGGCCAAAATTGTACTGCCTTTATTTTCTTTGATAGCACAATCTTCCACTAAATTCCCCAAGTCATAAACTTGGAATCTCTCCTTGAAACCTCTTGTATCTCTCTGTTTTTTACTTGGTGTCATGCCATGAAAATTCTGTTCTTTTTTTTGAAATGGCTTTTAAATCCATGCTTATTACTTTAATATTTGATTCAGATCCTCATGATTTCCCATCTGTATTTATTATAGTCATTTAACCGGATTTCCCAGCGTCTTACATTTTTCCTAATCTTGCCTATCTCTAGAGTTATAAAGAATCATAATTTACCCTTCTTTGTTTACTGGAGTTTTTGAAAGTATGGTGAAAATTATGGATTATCTCTCTAGAAAAATGCGCAAAGTATACCTATAACTTTTGCATGTATGTCATTGGAAGGAGGTTTATGGGCATCTTACGTCCATCTGTTGACAGCCCCTCCCAGTTGAGACCCCTTGTTCTAAAATACAGATACACTTATGTAAACTACACCCCCCCTAAATAAAACCTTTAACTTCCAGCTACCTATAACAAACTCTGAACTCTTTATGAACCTCAAAAATGCTTCACAATATGATCCCTTTTTTCCAAACTTATTTCTTTTTCTAAGTCTACTACGTACCTTATCCCTTAACTATAATGAGATTATGAGGCATTCTCTGGAATATATTTGAACTTGCATGTTTTCATGCTTCTGTTCATAATATTTCTCTACTGGAATGTGAACCCATCATGAAAAAGGACAGTCTTTCATTTCTTATTGTATTGCCAGTGCCTAGCACAGTGCCTGTTACAAAGAAGATGCTCATTAAATGTTTGTTGGATGAGAGATGATAAGATCTGTTCCCTTTTTTGTCTTAAGTTTCTTCAACAAAGTTAAAATATAGCCTTACTCCCCCATACCCCAAATCTCTTTTTGTTATTTGACTTTTTAAAAAAGTTGTATTATCTTTATAGTATTATATACAACTCTTGAGCATGTACTTAACTCACTAATTAAATACCTAAATAATAATTGGTGAATGATATATATATATTATTTTTTTTGATATATATATATTTTAGGCAATCGTCTTTTAACTGGTTCTAGCTGTTTGCAACTGTGGTCCAGTGCTAACTTGGAGAAATCAGCTGAAGATGAAAATCCAGATAAAACAGATCTTAACTTTGGGGATTGGAGATGCATTTGGCATTGCAAGTAAGCAATTAATTAGGGGATTAAACCAATAAACCTGTTCCATGTGGTCTTATATTATAAATGCATTTTAGTTGGTGTAAAACCATACTAACATAAAAAGTATTGATTTTGACATGCCTTTTCTTATATACAGAGGATTCACCATTTCCCATGTTCTGCAGACGCTTTTTTACTTTTTTTAAATTGTTGAATAAAACAACTAGGAAGAAACATAGAAATGTGTTAGGCCTATATGAAGATAGTTAAATAAGAACTTGATAAATTATACAAAAGGAGACAGAGACACCTGTCATGATTTTGAATGGAAATTTTCCTATTGTGAAGAAGTATATTTTTCCCAGACTAATCTGTATGTTGAACATCATCCTTATCAAAATCTCATTGGAATTTCTACTTTTGAGCATAGTTCAAATTTTATTTAAAAGGACAAATATGGGAAAATCAGGAAAATCCTGAAAGAAGAAAAGAATGAAGATATACAGTATAGTAAAATGAATTCTAAAGCTACAACTGGTCAAGCAGTTTGTTGTTGATACAGGAACAGATAGATTAGGGTCCAGGGTTAGACCCAATTATACATGGAGATTCAGTATATAAGGTGGCATTTTACATCAGTGGGGCAACTTGCTAGCTCTGTGGTGGAGAAAATGACGTTAGAATCTCTTTCATACTTGGCACCAAAATAAATTTCAAAGGAAGAAGAAGCAATATCTATACAATGAAAAAATTTTAGAAGAAAATATCGGTGAATTGTCATAGTTTAATACTACCATGTCCAGTATGATAGCCTCATTTCACTTGAGCCCTTGAAATATGGCTAGACTTAACTGAGATGTCCTAAAAGTATGAAATGAACACTAGATTTCAAAAACTTTGCACAAAGAAAAAAATGTAAAACTCTTACTAAATTTTAATTGATTACACATTAAAATGATAATATTTTTGATATATTGGATTAAATAAAATATACTTAATTTTACCTGTTTCCTTTTACTTTTTTAAATGTCACTACTAGGAAATTAAAAATTACACATTGGGCTAACATTTATCATTTGTGTTCTATCACTGTTGAATGAGAAGTGCTATTTTAGAGTTATGGAAAAAATTTCTAAGTATGACACCAAAAGTAGAAACTGAAAGGAAAGAAAAGGAAAAAATTAATAGTTTTGTGTATCAATAAAAAATTTCTGTAAAGCAAAAAGACCATAAGGAAAAGAACCAAAAACTTGTTGGGAAATATGTGCAATTTTGGGTTAATGCCTTTTTTAAGAGGAGGTCTTAAAAATTAACTAGAAAATAACATATCTCAAAAGTAAACAAAAATGGACAATGAAGAGAAATTTTTTTTGAGAAAAATTTTAAACAGTAGTACATATGAGTAATGAGCATATTAAGAGTTGATTGACTTCACTCAAAATCATAAAGAAGAGAATGAATAATACCTATTACGAGTGAGTGGAGGAAAGGTATTCTTATATACTCTTAATAAGGGCATACAATTGGTATCATCTTTCTAGAGATCAATTTGGAAGTATGAATCAACAGGCTTAATTTTTCTTATGCCCTTTAGATAGCAAGTCCAAGTTTCTTTCATTCATTCAACAAATATTTGTTGAGTGCTTATCATGTTCCAGACAGTGGTAAAAGCGCTTAGAATATAGCTGTGAACACATAGGGGGAGATAGACAATACACCAGTAAATCAGTATGACAGGATGTTAGGAATGGCATTCTTCCTGAGTCAGTTTTACATATTTTTAAAATTCTTATTTTATTTTTTAAAATTTTGGCTGTGTTGGGTCTTCGTTGCTGCGTGCGGGCTTTCTCTAATTACGGCGAGCGGGGGCTAGTCTTCGTTGCAGTGCACTGGCTTCTCATTGTGGTGGCTTCTCTTGTTGCGGAGCACGGGCTCTAGGCATGCAGGCTTCAGTAGTTGTGGCTCGCAGGCTCTAGAGCACAGGCTCAGCAGTTGTGGTGCACGGGCTTAGTTGCATGTGGGATCCTCCCAGACCAGGGCTCGAACCCGTGTCCCCTGCACTGGCAGGTGGATTCTTAACTACTGCGCCACCCGGGAAGTCCCCTGAGTCAGCTTCATATGAAGCAGTAAAGGGTACAAATCAGATACCAAAGTCAAAGTAAGGCAGACCTTCTATATGTATAGAATATACAAAGGAGATTTCAAAGGAGCTGGTTCTGTGTTATTTTGCCCCCCCTCAGCCAGATCATGGGTGTTAAAAAGGGTTTACATGTAGAGAGGAAATAAGATTTTGCAAAGATAGTTCTTTAGAAAGAGCTAATGGGGGAGAGAAGAACAAAGAAGTGCTATAGTGCCTTCACTGCAGATCTAGTAAGGAGATTCCTTGGGTTGAACTGAGAATTTGAAATGTATTTCTTGCATTTGGGAGAGGGGAAGGATATTAAGTTAAATCATAATCAGAGTTATACAGTGGGAACTTGGACTAGACATACTAATTGTTTATTTGAGGTGGTTTGTTATTTAAGTAAGCAATAAAGCCTTGGACTAGAAACTATGCCAGTTTTATTTTAGAATCAACTGAAGATTACACTAACTGGAATACATTTCAAAGTTGGGTTTGATCATACATTTGTGGTACATTTAGAACACTGCTAATACCTGTTAGATGAGGACCAGTAGGTACGATAGAGAATAATTAAGTAGGGTAGGGGGAAGAAGAGTAGAGGTGACATTTGAGTATAGACCTGAAGGAAGTGAGTGAGTAAGCTATGTGTGTGTATCTTCTGGTGAAGAACGTTGTAGGAGGAGGGAACTAGTGCAAGGCTCTGAGGTAAAAGTGTATGTTACCTTGTGGCTGGAGTAAAGTGAACAAAGTGAGGAGTAATAGGGGAGTCAGGAGTCAGCTTATAGGTTATTGTGAAGCTTTTGCCTTTTATTTTGAGTGAGTTGGGAAGGCCTTGGGGGTTTTAAGCAGAGGGTGTGTTGAGATCTAGTGGATTGGCCAAAAAGTTCGTTCGGCTAGTGAATACGTTCAATAAAGTTCTTCGTGAAAATGAAAAATGTCTCTTATTTTTACTTAAAACCAAACGAACTTTCTGGCCAACCCAGTAATTCTGTTTTAAAAAAACTGCTTTAGCTACTGTTTTAAGAAAAGACTGTAGGGGCAACAAGGTCACAATCATGGAGACCAGACTTTTAATTATTTGTTTTAAAGATGTCCTTAGGATTAACCAGATGCATAAAAATGTGTGTGCAAAAATGTTCATTGTACTACTTAATGTTCATGACATATTTTAAAATAAATATTACAAAGCAGATTGTAAATATGGCATCAGTTTCCATCTCCTTCCCCACACCCTTCCACAGAAAGTAGATGGAGAGGGAATATGGAAGAGGTCTGGAAGTCAGTGTATTAAAATGTTAACAGTGATTTTGCATGAGAATGAGTGTTGTGGTATTGGTGAAGCTATGGATGATTTTATTTTCTTCCTTTCACCCATTTGTATCAATATTTTCTCTTATGTATTTGTAACATTTAAAATCAGGGAAGGGACTTCCCTGGTGGTCCAGTGGTTAAGACTCTGCGCTCCCAATGCAGGGCAGCTGGGTTCGATCCCTGGTCGGGGAACTAGATCCCACATGCCGCTATTAGGAGCCCGCATGCCGCAACTAAAAGATTCCGAGTGCCACAACTAAAGATCCTGCACGCAGCAACGAAGATCCTGCGTGCCGCAGTAAGACCCGGCACAGCCAAACAAACAAATAAGCAAACAAATATTTTTTAGAAATCAGGGGGAAAAAGTTATTTTTATTTGGAATGAAATGTGACAAAATATCTCTTTGGCCTGCTTTACAAATAAATTTAGGATGAATCTATCTAAGCATGAACTTGGGTAAAGAAAAGGAAAGCAATCACAGTGAGAAGTGTCTTGAGATTAGTATATACAGGTAGCCAGAAGGGAAGGTGATGAAGGGAAATGAGCCAAAGCTCCTTGGAGAAGAAAAGACAACTATGTACCAAGTATGTTGGTGAACTTGGAAGGCCGAATCCATGATAGTTGCAAGTCTCCCATTAACCCATACATAATCTTTAATTATGCAAATGCTGCCTTAAGGCAGAATTCATTTTAAAATACTGATTTACTGTCCTTGTAAATGTATGCTGGAATATAAGTATCTATGGCTCCGGAAATTAGGTTTCCAGATTAAAAAATGAAACCTTTCTTTCTCACATCCTAAGGGAATGAGACCTATGGCTCTTTTGTCTTAAGCTTTGAAGACTGACAAGTCAGGGCTTCCCTGGTGGCGCAGTGGTTGAGAGTCTGCCTTCCGATGCAGGGGACACGGGTTCGTGCCCCAGTCCGGGAAGATCCCACAAGCCTAGGCCTGTGAGCTATGGCTGCTGAGCCTGCTCGTCCGGAGCCTGTGCTCCGCAACGGGAGAGGCCACAACAGTGAGAGGCCCGCGTACCGCAAAAAAAAAAAAAAAAAAAGACTGACAAGTCATTCCTTACATGATTCTTATGCATGGATATTTTTACATAAAAAATAATTTTTATATTTAATATTAAGTTTTCTATTTTTTAATTTATTTCATATTTATGAGATATACCTATAAGCGAGTGTGAAACTTGTTTTATCACAAAATTTTCTATTTGAAGCAAATTGCTGAATATAATTTAGAGAAGTAATGTTGCATTCTCTTATTTAATTTTCCTTGAAAATTATTTCTTGTCTGTTTAATTTACAGAACTGCTTCCCAAGTTCATTTAATGAAGTTTTCACCAGATGGAGAATTTTTTGCCACTGCTGGGAAGGTAATTTGTAAAAATACTATTGTCAAGTTGTGTTTATGGTATAGTTTGAAATGTCAAAAAAAATTAGCTGGCTTCATTAAGTTGAAAACATTTTCTGTTAAAAATGTTAAGTAGCAAAAATTGGCTAAATATAGTGTTAAAGGCAGTATGGTATAATTGAAACAACGTAGATCAAAGGTAGATCTGGGTATAAATTTGCCATTTACCAACTGTTTGATCTTGGGCAAGTAGTTACTCTCTTTGAGCCTTGGTTTTCTCATGTATAAACTGAGGATGATAGTACCCACCTCATAGGTCGTTGATCATCAGATTAGTTTAGACAGTGTATGTAAAGTGACTGGCACAGAGTCATGGATGAAGTATACTGTCAATAATCAACTATAACTACTGTTTATGTTATCTTTTAGCTGACAGCTATATTAGGCTGTATTTACAGTAAAAGAATTTACAGACTTTCTAGAAGGACATTTGTAACTTTTCTTTGTTATTACCTGTTTATTTTAGAATAATGTATTCCCTTGAAATTATTTTATTTTTAATCATTGGTTCACAGAGCACTTTACATACAACTAATAGTCTGAAGTTATTGTTCCCATGGCTCAAAACCTGCAGACTAAGAATATGAGATATACCTTAAACCCTCAGTGAGGTTTTTTTTAGGATAAAAGTAGAGCTGTTTAATCTAATTGACTTTACAGTCAGCTTTGGGAATGCAATTAATAGCTTAAGAACAGAACCTGGTACGTGCTAGTCTCTCTTGTTCTTGCTTTCCTTCTCAAATTAGGAGATGCAATTTTGATTGTGCTTAGAATATTTTACATAGTAGTAGTTGCTAACTAGTTATCATCAACATTTTCTTTGAACATTCACATGGTAATTTATAAAAACTGTGTTTTCAAAAATCACCAGTCTTTTGAAGTCTGCTAATGGTAATGCTTTCTTATTTGGTATTTGGCTAAGTGGGCACGTGAAGCCCTAACTTCATCTTTAGGTCTTTCCTAAATGACTTTATTTTCCATACCAAATGGTAACTAGCATTTTCCTTGAACCAACCCTTGCAAAATACACACATCCACACACATTAATTCTTAAAGAACAGTTAAGGAATGCTAGTAGAAAAGTATCAGAATCAGAGATTTTCTTCCTAATTTCTCCATGCCCAACTCCTCTTCACATCCCTAAGTTCCTTTAATTGGGGAGAAAAATCTTACTTTTGGTATTTGACTTAACCTTTAATTTAATTCTGATCTGGATGTTTTTTGTTTTTTTTTTCCCCTTAGGATGACTGTCTTTTAAAGGTATGGTATAATGTAGAAAACTGGCGGACATCTGTTACCTCTCCAGATAAAAGTTCAGAAAAACAATCCCAAGGAGAAATTGACTTTTCTTTTGTATATCTGGCCCATCCTCGAGCTGTAAATGGATTTTCCTGGCGTAAAACAAGCAAATATATGCCTAGGTCAGTGGATTAGTCATTTTTCCCATGTATTAAGAGAACATCATCTTTGTGACTTTGACTGCTTTTCTCACTTTGAGAATCATTCCTTTAGGATTTTTGCCTATGAAGATTCAAGTAATACTAGATCGTTCTTGGACTGCAAACCTCTGGCCACCGGTCAACTATGGTTGACGCTTAAGAGGAGAGCCATATGAAAGGATAATTGACCTCTAGATCAGATATCTTTAAGTGACAGAGTTGTGCATCGTTTTCTTCTCTATGTTATGTATCCAATTCTTTCATCTCTTAATCATTCTCCAAATTGCCATTTGCATCAACTTTTTCACATTTCACTCCCTTATCTTGTCCCTTCTATATCTCCTCTGGTTTCCCTTTTTTTTTTTTAATTAAAAAAAAAAGGCTTTATTGAGAACATATACCATAAGGCCTCAAATATTTCTTTAACTGCACCCAGCATCTTTGAGAAGTGCATGGGTTAATACATTATGATGCCGTAAACTAGGTATTAGTTTAACCTACACATGCATGCACAAACACACCTGTTAGTACTTTTCTTTTTTCCTGTAGTCCTTGCAAGACTTGATAATCCTGTTGAATTTTTGCCTATATTTAGTAAGTTACAGAGCTATTGTATTACTTAAGTATAGGTAGAAATCCTTTTTGTTCCACATGGCCATTTTCAATTTGGCCACACTATGGATCAGTACAGGTTTTCCCTTATCTTTTTGTCATCTGAGATGTCTTAAGCTGATCCATGGTAGCATACCTAGATCATTTGTTGACTTTAGTTTTGCTCTTCTGAGCCAGCAGAGTATACCTAGATTTTTTAAAAATTATTTGACGTTTTTTAGAGCAGTTTCAGATTCACAGCAAAGCTGAAGGGAAGGTACAGAGATTTCTCACATAATCCTGTCCCCCACATATGCACAGCCTCCCCCATTATCAACATCCTCCACCAGAGTGGTACATTTGTTACAGTTGATGCTTATTTCAACACATTATTTTCACTTAAAGTTCATAGTTTGTGGTTCACTCTTGGTGTTGTACATTCGATGGGTTTGGATAAGTGTATAATGGCATATATCCATCATTGTTATACCTAGACTTTTTTGAGCTATTTTGGAGTGCAGTAGTTACCATTCTTCCTACCTCAGTCCTACAGTCTAACAAAGCATAGGAGTAGGACACTGTAGGTACAGTGATGGTTCTTTTGTTAGAAGTATGTTTCACAGTTTTTGGGCCAAGGGAGAGTGGTGTGGGCAATCTGTATTGTTAGCAAAAGCACCTTTACTCCAGCTTCACTTTGAGAACTGTTGCTCTAGTACCTCTGAGATCATTGCCCACACGTATAAAAACGTGTTTAGAATAGAATGAGCTATGACAAATGTAAAGTAAAAATAGCTGTCATCACAAACTGTTAACCTTTTAGAACTATCACAAGATTACATTATTTCGGAGGCTAATTTCTTCTTCTATTCCAGGTATTTTCATATGCAGCCAGTTAGACCACCAGAATACTAAAAATGAGGCTTGTGAAATATTTTATCTTTTGAGAGAGGACAGTCACATCTACTCCTGACCTAGTTCACTTAGTGTTGGCAAAAGTGATCACGGTGGATACAGAGGCAGTACCTTAAACTGGGGCATTACGAATGCCCAATGACAGCAAAAAGGCATATTAAGGGTTTTTTTTTGCCCTGCTTATTTTATTTCTTATCAACTAAATTCTGCAACATAGGGAGCTGATACAGAGCTAGACTTTTCTGTTAGTTACGGCATCTTTTCAAGGTTTCCAGAATTTCATTTTTGGATCCATTTCACTAAAGAACCAGCTAATCTCCCTTAGTTCTTTTAGTTTTCATTTTTGTTTCACCAGCTGCCTGCAGATATATAGTGGGAAGGCTGACCCTTTCTCATGAGGATGAAAGAGATCCCATCAAAGACCATTATCCTTTCTGATATGGAATCTTAAAATTAAGATGCTTAACCAGATGGTAATACTTTATATAAAGGGCCTGCTGGCTTGAGAGAGAAGAATGGGGAAGTGTTTGTAATGAGCATGTACTTCTTTACAAGTTAAAAATTGTTGTATGTAGGACAGGTTAGGAGGTCTGGTTATATCCCCCTAAAACGTCCAAAAGTTGGTTCTACATAACTAGTTTCAAAAGCATCTTAGCCTTTTGTTGCATCAGCATAGGGCAGCTAAATAAAATAAAATTAAAAAAAAAAAGATAGGACAGCTGTTGCAGACACTTACCCATCACATGGTTGCCCATATAAGGTCATTCATTTATATATATATATATATATATATATATATATTTTTTTTGGTTGGGAGGGAGAGTGCTACACCTGAATATGATATGCTTATTGGAGAGAGAATAAGATACCTTGATGAAGTGAGGAAGGGGGGAGGTATTGCCTGAGCAGTGCCTCAAATACATCTGGATATTTCTTCTATGCCATGCTTATATTACCTGCCAGCTGTTTGTAAGGCGTGGCATTATTTGTAAGGCATGGTATCCTGAAGAGAGTCATGTGGGGTCGAAGCCCTGTCCATGCTTCTGAGTTTTGCAACTTTTTAGCTTGCTTTGTTGGTCTTGCCTAAGTTCTGTACCTCTCCTGATTGCTGTCTGTTCAGGCCTTTAGTCTCCTATCTTCTGCTCGCTCTTTATAAGCCTTCCCATTCTGCCATTTACTGATTGGCACTATGAACCTTGAACTTCCATATTGCCTTTTTGTATTTTCTTCTGTTTCTGTTTATTTTTAATCTCATTGCTACTGCTTGTGTGTATTTAAATGTACTAGAGAGAAACTAAGAGAGGGAAGGAGGGGAGGAAAAGGTCAGAGGGAGATAGAGGGAAAAAGAGGGAGAAAAATGAAGGAGGAAGAGGAGGGAGAGGCATAAGGCTGGGGAAAGGAAGGAGAAACAGAGGGTTTGGAAAGGTAAGAAGAAGGAGGGGCCCTAGGAAGGGGGTAGCGGTGAGAGGTAGGAGAGGTGGAAATGGAGGGTGGGTTGGAGAACGTGAGAAGCAGAGAATTATAGGAGAAAGCAGAGGGAGAGAAGCCCGGAGTAGATGGAAAGGGGAGAAAAGTAGGGGAGTATACACAGAGGGGGAGGGGAAGGGAGGGAGGTGTTAAAACAGAGGAGGGAATCTGAAGGAGAGAGCTACCAAGACAAAGAAAGCTGTTCTCCCTTTTCTTCCCCTTTGCTATTGTTCTTAAATCAAGTAGATACGTTTGTTTTAAAAAGTGACTACTGCGGAATATTTTAATTTTTTTCTTTAACTTACTGGGTTACTTGATAGAAACCTACTTACTGATTGTTCTCTTTTAATCAGATATGTTTGAATAAGTGTCTGTTAGAGGATATTGCAACTATTTTTTTTTTTTTTTAATTTCCTGGGTTATCCAGTAGAAAGGTAGTCTTAGTTAATAGGGTTTCAGCCTTTGAGCTCTTGATGCTTGTGGGGTTTATTAACATATATGTAATTGTTTTGTTATTATTTTGTGGGGTGGCAAGACAGTAAATTCACTGAAAGTCAAAAATGACTAATGAAGGAGGTGGCTAAAAAATCATGAATTTTTCTATTGCACTTGACTGCTTTTGTCATATGTTAGGCAAGGAAAGAGTAAGTGTACTGGTTACTTTAGCTTATTAGTGACAAGTGCATGTACCTTTACAGGAAGTAAAAATGAAGCATTGTGAAATAATTCAAATAAACATCCACTGAATAAATCAGAAAATTTTAATAGAAGAAGTCAGGTTTTTTCCTTGTTTATTAACTGAGCAAGTATGGTATGATTTCAGTTTTTGTTCTTTAGATGTACGAAGAATCTTAGACTACTGAAACAGGAACTACTGAGTTCCAGGCAGAAAAGAATAGGTTAGCAAGCATTTGCTGTGATGAAATCAAATACCCAACTCAGTTGTAATGGCTTTGACTAAATACACTACATAAATGTATATTGACATTTTCTTCATTGATACCTTAGTTGTGTGCATTTAAATAATTATAGAAACATTGTAGAATGTGATACTGTGGGAAATTTATACTTTTGCCTCTAAAATCTTTTTATTCCTTAGGGCTTCTGTATGTAATGTACTGTTGACTTGCTGCAAAGATAACATATGTCGTCTTTGGGTAGAGACATTTTTACCAAATGATTGTTTGCTCTATGGAGGTGACTGCAGCCATTGGACTGAACCAATTAATTTAACAAATAACTTCAAGAGAAATGCTTCCAGTAAAGAACGAGTTCAGAATGCTTTAGATGTGAGTGTTTTTGTTAGATGTTATTTCCTACAAGTTTTAAAATCTTTCGTACATGGCCTTTTTTGTAACATTCATCTTAATTAATATTCAAAGTCATGGATAGTTATGAAAAAACATATATGTCTTAGGAAAACAGTTCTGAGAAGATTTTCGGGTGTTTTTGGGTTCAACAAGTTTTCTTAAGGATTTTGCCTAGCATAAAACTGCCTATAATTACAAAGTTAACCTTAGGTTAACTGATGATAACAAAAGGATGATTATACTTGACTTAGCTAAAATAACGTAAATTAAGATCTGAGAATGCAAAGATTTGACTGTAAAAATAATTTATTATTTTTCTTTCTTTAGAGCTTGGGGTGTTCGTCCTGTCATAATTACAGGAATGATTAGAGTAGTTTATCAGATTCTGTTCTACATTTGTTATCTTCCAAATCTCCAAGAACTTGAATTATTTACCTTACTAATTACTATAGTATGGAAAGTAAAAGCCAGTTTTTGGTGTTGGGGGTAATTCAACATAGACTAGTTAACACAGATTCTTCTTATTATTTTCTTAATATTGAAAACAAGAAAGTGACCTAAAAATGATTTATCTTTGAATGTTTTGTATGAATATGGAACCACTATTTCTCAAATTTAGATAGTATTCTAGTGACACAGAATATCATTAAGTATATATTGTGTAGAGACTCAACCACTGATAGAATGGTTATGTGTAGTAATAGTTGAAAGAAGTCCTTGACTAGGAATCTGAAGACCTTTGTTTCACTTTTAGATGACCTTGTGTTCTCTATAAACTATTTTATCATATGAAAGATGAGAATAACAATATTTGCATTGTCTGCTTTATGGGTCAAATGAGATGATCTCTGTGAAAGTGCTTTGCAAACTATGAAATATCATCCTAATGTATCATGGTAGTTTTATTCAGTGCTTTGTGGTCATAGGAAGTAAACTGAGGATACGAAGAGAACAGTATACATAGGGACATCATTTTCCACACACACATTGTAAACTTTTTTAAGTTTAGGAAATTAATTCTCAGAAAATATTAAATAAAAATTTAAAGTATTGTGTGATGGTTAAAAGAAGAGTCAAGCAGTTTAAGTTCCAGGCTTATTCCAGGTTTCAATTTTGCTGTACAAAAGTACTGCAAGAGGGCTTCCCTGGTGGCGCAGTGGTTGAGAGTCCGCCTGCCGATGCAGGGGACACGGGTTCGTGCCCCAGTCCGGGAAGATCCCACATGCTGCGGAGTGGCTGGGCCCATGAGCCATGGCCGCTGAGCCTGCGCTTCCAGAGCCTGTGCTCCGCAACGGGAGAGGCCACAACAGTGAGAGGCCCGCGTACCGCAAAAAAAATAAATAAATAAAAAAACAAAAAAAAAATACTGCAAGATATTTGTACATATAAACTTATCTGAAATAGGATATATGTACTATCTAACAATCATTATGTAACCTATACATATATGCTTATGACAATACAGGCATTAGTTTTACTTTGTTTTGCATTGTTTGACTTTGTTTTTATTCTCACAGGTAAATCTGAAACATTTTCGTAGAGGTCGGAGGAGATCACTTGCACTTGTAGCACATACTGGATACCTGCCACATCAGCAAGATCCTCATCACGTTCACAGGAACACTCCACTGCATGCCAATGCACTTTGCCACTTTCATATTGCAGCCAGCATCAACCCAGCCACGGGTAATAAAGCACTGTTCAGAAAATGTTTTTCAAATTGAGTAGATTGATTTTTATAACCAATAAGTTATACTTTTACTTTTTTAATAAGTAAAAAATTGTAGGTGACTTTCTTAGCTAACTTTTCATTTTAGCCAGCTCACTGATTATAGAAAAAGAAGTTTTTATTTACTTGTTTGCTTCTTAAGTCTGTGATTTGGTCTGTAATTTTAGATCTTGATAAGTCATTGAGATTCTGTATTTGATATCTGAGATTTGAGCTAATACATAACAAAGAGGTTAACACCTCAGAGTAGTATTTTATAATTATTGTATAGTTGTTCAAACGAAACCACTGTGTTTCGTACTTGATCTTTGGAGCCATTTCAGAAATAGGGCAGAAGTATGTAGAAATTATAACTGGAAGAATTAAGAAACTTATCACTGTAGTCAAATAGGTACTATGAAACAGACTGAAAGATCTAGAATACCTGGGTTTATCTATGAATTTGAAGACTGAAGTGTTTATCATTTTAGTAAATATTTTCTGTGAGTTTAAAAACCAAGTGGTCACAGTTGGGGGCATTTAAAGTGGAACCTTAGAATATTACTGGGAAAAAAGTTAAAAATAATATTTGCACATGATAAATGCCATCTGTACAGGAAGTGTAAAGTAAAATCCTCCTTTTACCTCTATTCCACCCTAGTCTTCCTTCCCAGAAGATAACCACTGTTGATGAGTTTTTATGTATTTTGAGATATTCTTAAACATAAATTAAGCATAACCTATTTCCATATAACACACTGGATTGCATTCTTCAAGAAACATAGCAATAAATACAGTCCATTAGTTACTTGAATCAAAGTGAGAAGTACTTTGATAAGTTAAAAAGTGCTGAGATACCTGTGGTAGGAATAAAGAGTATTTGCTGATTTTTAAAATTTTATATGGTTAACTACAGTCCCAGCTCTAAAAGAATCCAAAATCCATGAGCCATGAAAATGTAAATGGGAGAATATTGAATTATTTTTATTAAAAAATTGTTTTATTACCTTATCAAAAAATGTACATTGTCAGCACTTATAGTATCCAGAGGCAACTCTAGGTCACTGGAATAATTTTGAAAGTCTTTGCTGAGTAAAGGACAATATTTTGAGAATAAAGAAAGCTTGAATTCTCACTTTAATGGAAAAGGCTGAGGTATTATGAAAAAAATAAACCCTAAGTTCCTGTGTAACATCTCCCTGACTACCTTCCAATAAGGAAAACTCTAAAACCTTTCTTTAGATTGTGGGTCCCTAAGAAAAATTCATATATGTAGGGCAAATCAAAGCAAAATAATAATATTAGGAGCTATATTAGATCTTGTGAAAACTCCTTTCCCTAAATTAGGTCTGTTAGAATGACTTTCCTGCAAGGCCCAACTCAGATATGGCTTCACTTATTTGTCCATCAATGGAAAATGATACAGGAGAGGAGTTCATAATAGCGTGTTCTCTTAGTTCTAGTTCTTACACGCTTTCCATGAAGATTTCTCATAAAAAATGACTTTATCAGATTCTTTGGGTGAGGTCAGGAGGCAAAGGAAATGTGAGTCTTTTCAGCCAGAATGCTTCTGCTAAAAGTCAGCATAAGCCCCTAATTGTGTGTACTTTACAGCTAGGCCTGTGATCTACTTTAGGCATTGCTTATCTCTTCTGAGTTGATTGTAAGTTGAAAATCAGAAAATGCTACCCATTTAGTTTTCTTGGGGACACTCTTTCAAACCCTAACACTATTGTGTATCTACCTAGGAACAGTGGGATTGGCAGTTCAGCCCCTCAAGGGTTTTATTGGGTGTTTAGTCTGTGCCAGTATAGGAACTGGAGATAGTGGTAGGAGCTGGAGGTACAGTAGTGATCAAAACAGTGTGGTCCTTGCTCTTAGGAAGCATATAACTAGGTAGGAGATAGGTAAATATTAATCAAATAATTATACTAATGAATATATAATAATAAACAGAGCGCTTGGATTAGATAATATCCATCAACTCTTAGAACCCAACGCCAATAAGAAGGGACAGAAAAAAGATTCTTTTTTTTAACATCTTTATTGGAGTATAATTGCTTTTCAATGGTATGTTAGTTTCTGCTTTATAACAAAGTGAATCAGCTATACATATACATATGTCCCTGTATCTCCTCTCTCTTGCGTCTCCCTCCCTCCCACCAGGAAAAAGATTCTTCTATCCTTTCTTTTACCATTCATGCCCTATAATACTGTTCCTATGGGTGTCCATCAATAGACGGTATTTGAACAAATACTTAAAATTGTTTATATTTCCTTTTAAAAAAAATCAGTAGATTTGCTCTGGAGAAAATTATTTACCTTCGCTGAATCCATTCCAGCCTATAATGTTCAGCAGACACCAGCATGATCTAGATTTGGATTTTATTTAATAATGATAGACAAATTTTTCTTTACCTCTATTAAGTTAGGATTGTCATTTTTCACAATTTACTCTGAATTTGTACTTCAGTATACTTAGCAATGATTTCAAAAGTAATACCAAGGAACAATTTTTTGTAGCTGAGTTGGCTTGTCTTGAATGCTTTTCTTGAATATAAGGGAACCTCAGTTTCATACTTTCTAACTTCAATCTTGATGCTAATAAATAAGCAGTATCTATCTTAGAATTAGATGGTAGGTCATGAAAAAAGTTAATATGAGGATCTGTTAAGTAAAAGAAAGTTGTTGCTGTTGAGATAAACATATCACTGGTTCCTTTGACAACTTAATGATGGCATTTTTAATGGTAGATCAGGTTAAAATATATTTCTAACCAAAGTTTCTATACAAATTAAGAAGACTACCCTATTAACATGTCTGCAAATTATAGACATATTTCTTAATGAGAATATTTTTTAAAATTATAGGAAAAAATGTATATGTATGTATATATAAATAAGTTACGGTATATAATGTAGAATTTTATTTCCTTTACAGTAAGTGTTTTAAATTTACCATGTAAGTCTGTTTTCATGAATAATAATTGTGTGAATCATTATACTGTGAGTCTTATTTATAGGTTAAATAAAATGTATGGCAGAGGTTTAAAGATAAATGTAACAGTAAATAATAAAAATAAGAGACATGGATGTTTTATATGCTAGCATAATAGAAATTTTAATATTTTTTTGTTGTTGTTCTTTATAGACATTCCACTTCTTCCTTCTATTACGTCTCTGAGTCTAAGTGAAAATGAAGAGAAGAGTGGACCTTTTGTGGTACACTGGCTAAACAATAAAGAACTGCATTTTTCTTTGTCCATGGAAGTCTTTTTACAACAACTTAGAAAAAGTTTTGAGCAACCATCTTCTGAGATGAGTGTAGAAGACTCTAATCAGGCAGATGTAAAATCTGATGAAGGTAAAGCTTTAAGGATAAAAATTATAAAGTTTTATTTAAAATAGCAAAGATTTTAATATTATGGTAACACCAGCTACTGTTAGAAATAACCTTCAAATTGCAGTGGCTTAATACAAATTTGGACTAGCTCATTTAATAATCCAATGTAGATGTTCCTGTTCCAGGTGGCTTCTTTCCTGATGATGATGTAGGGACTTAGACTTCTCCATACTTATGCTTCTGTCAGCCACTAGGGTCTTGCTACTTAGAGGACTATCTGCAGACTAGCAGCATTGTCATTATTAGGAATGTACAATCTCAGGCTCCACCTGGAGCTACAAGAATCTGTAATTTAATGAAATTCCCAGATGAGTTATATGTATATTAAAGTTTGAGAAGCAGTACACTAGGGCCTTAAGGTTTGCATTCAGCCTCAGTCAAGTAGAGAGAGAAATCAAAAATGTTTTTGTTATTTGTTTTAATTACAAGATTGCACGTTCCCCTTTAAAAAAAATTTAAATTAAACAATACAGGCGTGTATAAAGTTTCCATATTGTTAAGTTTGATAAGTGTCCTTCCAGATTTATTCTTTTCTATGCTCACACAAATATATGCATAAAGGTAGTTTTTTTAAGAGTTGTACTATGGGAGTTCATTTTTCAATGAAAATAGTGTGCTGCAGCTTGCTTTTTAAATTCAGTAACAGGCACTTTTCTTTCTTATTTTTAACAGCTCCTGAGTCAAGAGACTCAAGAGAAAACTTAAGCATTTTTTCTGATGATAGCCATTTAAATTGATTTAAATTGTTTTTCACTATATACTGATAATGGTAGAGTAACACATCTCTTCATCTTTGTGTGAATTTTTCTGTAAGGTAGATTCCTAGATGGGGAATTAGCATAGTGTATAAGCATTTTTAAATTTCAATAAGTTCTGTCAGATTACCCTCTAGTAATGTTTTACCAGTATATGTTCCCTCTAAGTATATGCAGATATCCTTTTTTCACATCCTTGCCAACACTGGATCTTTTTATTTTTTGGCTGTTGATATGGACAAAATGGTGTCTTGTTTTACTTTGAATTTTCTTGAGTTAAATTGAGCAGAATTATGTTAACCCTTCTGTGGTTTGCCTCTTCGTGCCTTTTGCCTAATTTTCTGTTGAGTTATTTTTCTTTTTCTTAATGATTTTATGTCTTGAGTAATTTTTAAAATCTGGTAAACAAGCTAACATTTTTTGATAGTCTCTTAAGAAAGGCTTTGTATTCCTAACCAGGAATAGGGGCTTGGATGTAGAGGTCAGAATATACATATTTATTTGTATTAATAAGTTGGCATGTGTTGAAGGAAATCTGGAAATTAGGCACTATAAAATGTATTTCTTTAAAATAGTTTCTTTAAGGTGTCATATCAGTTATAAATGCTTACACCTAGAGGATGGCTAGTGTGGTTGACTTAGGTTTTATGAATCTGACATTATGAAGAAAGGACAAATTACATTCCAATACTATATTTTAAAAATTCAGCCTAATTTCAACTCCCTCATGTTAACATGAGCAAAACTAGGGTCCAGAGAAGTACTGTGTCTTACTTCTAAGTAGTTACTTGTGGTACATCTGGGTTTGGAAACCAGTTTACCTACTTTCCAGTCTAGTATTAGTCCTTCTACTAATAATCCACTGAATCAGCCTTATAGGCCTTCTGAGTACTGAGTTAACTCCGTGGCCTTATATTCCTGGAGCAAAGTTATTTTTTAAAGGGAACCCCATTTCTTGTTTATATGAAAACTTGTTTTTCATTTTGAATGCATTTGTAAAGATATTTCTTAATTTTTAGTAGTAGCTTGATTGTATTTACTTGGTTCATGAACCCTTTTGCTTATAGAGATCGATGACGGTGTTGATGATCTGAAAATAAATCTTGAAAAGAAGGAATTGGGCAGTGATAAATTGGTACCAAATTCAAGTTCTGTACCATTACCATCAGCTGCCATTGATCATCAGATTGAAGTACTTCTGTCTGAATGGAGTAAAAATGCAGACATGCTATTCAGTATTCATCCCATGGATGGTTCTTTGCTGGTTTGGCATGTGGATTGGCTGGATGAATACCAGCCTGGTATGTTTCGTCAAGTACAGGTATTATTTTTATGATCTCTGGAGAGCTACTTGTTAAATGTGGGTACTGTTTTGTAAAACCTCTTTATATAATTTCATGAATTCTAATGCTACTTTCTTTCTTCTAGGTGTCCTTTGTTTCCAGAATTCCTGTAGCTTTCCCCACAGGTGATGCAAACTCTCTCTGTAAAAGCATAGTGATGTATGCCTGTACCAAGAATGTTGACTTGGCTATTCAGCAAGGGAAACAAAAAACTTCCAGCCTGACACGTTCCACATCAATGCTTATATCTTCTGGTCACAGTAAATCAACTAATAGTTTAAAATTAAGCATTTTTACCCCTAATGTTATGATGATTTCAAAGCATGCTGATGGCTCCCTGAATCAATGGCTTGTCAGTTTTGCCGAGGAATCTGCCTTTTCTACAGTTCTCAGTATTTCCCACAAATCCAGATATTGTGGTCATCGCTTTCATCTTAATGATTTAGCTTGTCACTCAGTATTACCATTATTGCTGACAACGTCACACCATAACGCATTAAGGACACCAGATGTTGATAACCAAAAGGAACCTTATGGTGCTGTGAATATTGAAGAATGTTCTTTGGCACAACAGAATAAAAGCACTATTGACATGGCCTTTCAGGATCCCAATGCAGTTTACAGTGAGCTTATTCTTTGGAGAGTTGATCCAGTTGGGCCATTGTCTTTTTCTGGAGGTGTTTCTGAGCTTGCCCGGATTAATTCTCTTCATGTTTCTGCATTTTCCAATGTGGCATGGCTGCCCACTCTTATACCCAGTTATTGTCTAGGTAAGAATTCTGATTTTTATTTAAGAACTTGAGATTTTCTGACATTATTGCTTAAGGGTTAAATTTCAAATGTTTTTAAAATACATCTAGGTGCATACTGCAACTCTCCTAGTGCATGCTTTGTAGCAAGTGATGGACAATATCTGAGATTATATGAAGCAGTTATTGATGCCAAGAAACTTCTATATGAGCTTTCCAATCCTGACATTTCTGTAAGTAAATGGCTTTTGAAGCTAAGAATATAATATGTTTTTAGATACTTTATACTTATTGGGCATGTTCTAGAATTGTGACATATAATTTGTAATAAAATGTATATTTTTTAGTAATTTTTTTCACATTTTACTCTTACAGTGATTCTAACCTCCTTTAAAAAGAAACCATATCTTTCATTCATTCCAAAAGTAGAGTCTAGTGTCCTACAATATGTGTTTCTGTTGTACTTTTTTTTTTTTTTTTTGTGGTACGCGAACCTCTCACTGCTGTGGCCTCCCCCGCTGTGGAGCACAGGCTCCAGACATGCAGGACCAGCGGCCATGGCTCATGGGCCCAGCCGCTCCGCGGCATGCAGGATCCTCCCAGACCGGGGCATGAACCCGCTTCCCCTGCATCGGCAGGTGGACTCCCAACCACGTGCCACCAGGGAAGCAAGCCCACTGTTGTACTTCTTTGCTCAGAGATAAATGGGGACTACTGACAGTGTATGGAATTATGTTGGTTCATCTGCAGGTTTTTTTCTAGGCAAGGGAAGCTGAAATAACAGGAGTGGAATTTTAATCTTAACCAAGAGGAAAGAGCTTTCAGCTTGGTTGCACTACAGGCAGGAGTTTTTTCAACACCATTGCAAACAAAGCTTTTGTCTTATGACAGAGGGCACTTGTTCCTGTGCCCAACTAATAGCAACCCACCATCTGCATTGTCTCAGCACCTCCAAAAGCCAGTATTTCCATTCTTTTGGTTTTTGTGTTTTTAAATATGCCCTGAGGTAACTTTCAGCCATACTGAGCTTCCTGTTTAAGAGAGTCAAACTGTCCTCTCAACCATCAATTAATGTCTTTGTTAATGCTCTGGTTACAGAATTGCATAGGTGTCAGTGGTCTGCTCCCATCTTGATTTTTCCCTGTTATTTTTATTGCATGGTTTTACAGAATACAAAGTTTTTCAAAACATATATAGTGTTAAATTAGAAACGTATATTTCTCGAGGGCCTTCTATTTTTCAGGAATTGTTTTAAGTGCTGGAAATTTAGATGTGAGCAAAACAGACAAAAATCTAAGCTTACATTCTAGTGAAAGAATATAGAAAAAAGGTAAAAATATATTAATAAATACTTTGGAGAGAAACAATGTTGCAGAAGTAGTATGGAGTGCCAAGTAAAGTGCTGGTCGGGGAAAACCTCACAGAAGTGGTGCCATT
Source organism: Globicephala melas (assembly GCF_963455315.2). Lineage (NCBI taxonomy): Eukaryota > Metazoa > Chordata > Mammalia > Artiodactyla > Delphinidae > Globicephala > Globicephala melas. The sequence goes on from NC_083316.1 coordinate 97,681,419, forward strand.
TGAGTAAAGACCTGAAGGAGATAAAAGAGCTACCTATATCGGTATGTAGAGGGAAGAGTATTTCAGGAAGAGCCAGTGTAAAGATCCTGAGGCCAGAGCATGTTTGGTATGTAAGGAACATCAAGGAGGCCATTGTGGCTGGTGCAGAATAAGTGAGGTGGAGAGTAGTCAAAAATAAAATCAGAACGTGAGCCTGGCCAGATTGTATTGAGAGTAACTTTGACTTTTACTCTGAATGACATAATAACTAGTGAAGAGAATGACAGTGATATGGTCTGACTTAGGCTTTAAAAGGATCACTCTGGTTGTTATATAGATTAGACATGGGAAGCAGAAGTGTTATCAGAGAGAACAATTCAGGAAGCTATTACAATAGTCTAGGAAAGAATCAAAGGGGTTTAGAGTGGTAGGAAATGGTGGTGATAAAGATGCTAAGAATTGGTCAAATCTGGATGTGTTTTGAACATTGAATAGTAAGGATTGGACTGGATATGGGGTTTGTGTGACAAAAAGAAGATGACTCCCAAAGTTTGCCTTGAGATGAGAAGTATAAATAGCAGTTTTGGGGTTTTTTTTTTTTTGGCCACGCTGCCTGCCATGTGAGATCTTAGTTCCCTGACCAGGGATTGAAGCTGTGTTCCCTGCATTGGAAGTGTGGAGTCTTAACCAGTGGACTGCCAGGGAAGTCCCTAAACAGCAGATTTTGAGGAGCAGGGCGATTCAAGAGCCGGGCTTTAGACATGTTAATTTTGAAATGCCTGTTTGATATCCAAGAGATCTAGTAAGCTAGTCTCTGGAGTTTTGAGGGAGACCTGGTCTGAAGATAGAAAATAAGTAGTTGTCAGAATATAAAGTTGTGGAGCTGAGTGAGATCACTGAGGGAGAGACTATAGCTGGAAAGTAGAAATGATAGGAGGATTGAACCCTGGGGCATTCCATTGCTAAAAGTGAGGTGAGCGTGGTGTATAATGGAAGCCAAAATGAAGAAAATTATTTCCAGGAGGAAGGAGTAATCAACAGAATCAAATGCTGCTGATGGATCCAGTATGATGAACATTGAATTTAACAACGTGTGCTTGACTAGAGCAGTCAGGAGATAAGTGGCTCAAGAAATCAGCATATGTAAATAGTATGTTAACTTGTTTCTTTAGCTTTCTTTGTCAAAATTAATGCTTAAAAAACCTTGATTCTTAGAACATTTCCATGAGATTGAAGTCAGTCTTTCACACTTATAAATATAAAATACTTTTTTTCCCCTTAACAATTACCAAGCATTGCTTTTGGTTTTCTCTGTACCAGCTGAGCTGTAACTTTCTTCATTCCTGTGTAATTGCTTTGTAAAACAGTAAAATGTTTATAATGAAAAGGACTTGTGAATTTATTTAGTCTCACCTGAACTTATTTATTATTTGTCTGTTATGCCTGAAATTTTATGTCATTTGTTACTATTTTTTTAATTGTTTAATAAAGGAGATATCCATTTTTTCAAAAACAGAAATATGTTGGTGAAGTGTTTAACATCGTAAGTCAACAGTCAACAGCCAGGCCAGGATGCATTATTGCATTAGATCCCATTACCAAACTTGTAAGTATTATTTTTCTGGCCACTTAGCATTAGGTAAATAATATGTATGTCAACTTACATTGGTATTTATTTACATTCAGCAAGGCAGAAAAACCCAACTGCTTCATGTTTTTCAAGAAGACTTCATTTTGAATAACCTTGAGAAGAAAAGACTAGGAAAAGACAGAATATTATCTGATGCAGGTAAAGAAGAATTTTTCATGAAATAAGAAATAAAATGTAGAGTATGTTAGGCAAAGATAAATTGATATAATATTTACATAATATATAAAGTTATCTCAGCTTTCCATGTTAGTAGTGAAATACACCATTTATACCAACAGGCAGCTCACCTAATGAATTTTCGGAAAAATTCTACCTAATTGTGATAGAGTGCACCCAAGACAACCGTTCATTGTTACACATGTGGAATTTGCATTTGAAGTCCATTCCTGTCTCATTGGGTGAGTTTTTTTTTTTTTTTAAACTTTAAGTAGGCTTAGGTTAACAAATTATATATGGTTAGATAGTTCAGTGGATATTTTTTAAAGCTGTTTTTATTGAGAGAGGATAATTATAGTTTATTCTGTTAATTAAGAAAAAAACAATTTTCTGATTTTCTTGCCGTAAAGAATCATATTAATATGTTAACTTTTTTGTCTTTTATAAGGTGGTTTTAGATTATAAAATGTAGCAATTGTAATGTTTATAGGGTTTCTCTCCCAGTTTTTGGTTCTTTTTTTATGTTTTATAGATGAAAAAGTAGATACAAAAATATCTGAAGCAGTTTGGCAGCCAGAAGAACATTATTCTTCTTCTCCAGAGAAGATCTTATCCCCTTTTTCACAGAAGTATCAGGCTTGCAGAGCAAATCTCCAGAGTACCAGCAAGTTGACTCTGTCTTCAGAAATGGTTTATAGCCAAGAGTTGCATTTGCCAGAAGGAGTTGAGATAATAAGTGTTAAGCCATCAGCAGGTTTGTCAATTTTGTAAAAGGAGACTAATCAAACTTCATAATGCATGAGTATTTACTGTGTATTTAAAAATAGATGCAACTCCCAGTTTTAAAATCTACACAGAAACAGAAATAGAAAGAATATCTTTAAGTACCCTAAATTAAAAATTTAAATTTCTCATTACGTTTTCAGATGACTCTGGCATTTGTCAGCCAGTTGTGGTCTTAAATATTGATTTCCAAAACAAATTTTTATTATCCTTTTGTGAAGACAAAGCGAAAGTTTCCAGGGCAGAGATAATAATGGGGTGGCACCTTATTTGCCAGCTTTGATAATGCTGGTATTGGCTGCCTGGAGCTCTGTGCTGTGAAGGATTCTAAGTGTGTAGTTCCTGATATATATATTTGTCATCCTTATCCTTAGGGCAGTGGTTCTCAAAATGTGGTCCCCAGACCAAAAGCATCAGCATTGTTTGGGAAGTTGTTAGAAATAATAATTCTTGGGTCACACCCTAGACTTACTAAATCACCAGCTGTGAGGTGGGACCCAGCAGTCTTGTTTTGACAAGCCTTCCAGGTGATTCCAGTGTACAAAAAAGATCAAAGTATCAAGGGTATCATGAAAACCAAGACAAAAATCCATCTTTTTATCACCTAGTTCTTTCATTTTCATAGTCACAGTGTGGGTTTTTGGTCTTCTTTACTTGTCTATCACTTTCGACTAATTACTTTGAATGCTTTTCAGTTTGCCACATTATCAGGTACTTAATCTTTTCTAATTGGTGAAGTTAGCAGGAGTATTAACAGTGTCCTGATAACTTTTACATTCTGGGTTTTTTTTGTATATTTTAATAAAAGAGGCATCAATGCAAGGCAAGTTAAAGTTTGAAATAGAATGACTTTTGTATTGGCACAGTTTTAAGAGCTGTTATCCTTAGCCAGAGCAGTATAATCTTCACTACTGAATTCTATTAAAAAAACTATATGGCAGATCTAAGAGAAACTGAAGATGTTTCTAAAAATAATCCTTGGCGCATGTTGAGTTTGAAAGAAAAGAGAAGTCCTAGGGCAAAGGAAAAAATTTGTTTTGTTTGGCAAAAACAGTAGCATGTGATAACAGCTTTTTTTCCTAGTCTTGAGAATTTTTTTTTTTAACCAAGACTTTTGGGAAGGGTAAGCTCTTTATTCTCTGTTCAGTTCAGAGAAACTAATAGACAGTGTTAATTGTGTCCTTATGCAGTACTGCTAAGTCCTTGAGGACTTAAAGAAAAACTTATGTTGAAATATGCTTTTAAAATATAATAAATGTTCTGTATAACATTTCTGTATTACGATTAGCAGTTTATGTTTAATAGTCTAGGATAGGGATTGGCAAACTATGGATCACCTACCTTTTTGTAAGTAAGTTTGATTGGAACGTAGCCACACCTATTTGTTTACTTTTGTGTATGGCTGCTTTGTTCTACACTGGTGGAGTCGAGTAGCTGCAACCGGGACTCTGTGGCTAGCAAAGCCTAGTTGTTACTCTTTGGCCCTTTAAGAAAAAGTTTGTCAACCCCGATTTAGGAAATTAAGAGTATGTAATTACATTAAGCCCAAGCAAACATATGTCCCACTTAGGAATCTTCTCAGCGTCATTTATATGAAATACACTTCAATCATGGAGGACTCTTTTAGTACTTAGGTAAGCATGAGCCGTTCACAAAATTGTATTAAAAAATATTATAGAGAAGTAGCCAGGGAATATTGACAAATTTTAAAAAACGTATTGATATCTTTAAAGTGAGATTTATAATAATATATAATGCTAACAAAGAGTTGTGAAAAGAATGCTGGATTGAAAACCAGGACTAGAATTTAGGTTTTCTAATTCTGCCTTAGTCTAGCTATTTGATTTAGGCATAAGATACTTACACATTTAGTCAAGAGTCCTTACTTATAAATTATTACGGAGTTCTCTTTCAGCTCTAGGTTTTGGTAATAATGTCCTTTTTATGTACCTTTTTGACGTCATTAAAAGCGTCTTACTGATCTTGCTGATCCTTAAGCTAAATATTGATTGTCATGTTGTTAACACTAGTTCATGCAAAAGACTAAAACCTTTAGTACAAGAAAACAGATTTATTTAACCAAATTTCACATTTTGTTACTGGATTATTTTTGTTTTAGGACATCTGAGTTCTTCTTCCATATATCCCATATGCAGTGCTCCTTATTTATTGGCAACTTCATGCTCAGATGAGAAAGTAAGATTCTGGAGATGTAGAGTAACAGCTGAAGAATCTGCCACTTCAAAGAATGGAGAAATGGATCTTATATACATTTGGGAAGAATGGCCGTTACTTATTGAAGATGGACTGCAGAACAATAGTAGTATAACTGTACCTGGTAGGCCTATAGAAGTCAGCTGTGCACACACAAATCGTTTAGCAGTAGCATATAAGCAGCCTACGTCTAATAGTAGATGTTCTCAGGACTTTGTGATGCATGTAAGTATTTTTGAATGTGAGTCTACAGGAGGTTCATGCTGGGTCCTTGAACAGACAGTTCATTTAGATGAGTTAAATACAGTGTTGGATTCTGGCATTAGTATTGATAGCAATTTAGTGGCCTATAATAAACAAGAGGTATATTTATCCAGTAAAGAGAGTGTCACATCAAACACAAAGCATTTAGTTCACTTAGATTGGATGTCTAGAGAAGATGGTTCTCATATTCTTACTGTAGGAATTGGATCAAAACTTTTTATGTATGGACCCCTGGCTGGCAAGGTACAAGAACAGACGGGTAAGGAAAGCCTGGCATTTCCTCTCTGGGAAGGTACTAAAGTTGTGCCTCTTTCTAAATTTGTACTGTTACGAAGTGTGGACTTGGTTTCTTCTGTAGAAGGCTCTCCACCTTTTCCTGTTTCTTTATCATGGGTCCGGGATGGCATCCTGGTGGTAGGAATGGATTGTGAAATGCATGTATATTCCCAATGGCAGCCATCTTCTAAACAAGAACCGGTTACAACAGATTCATACAATGGGAGCACTCCATCTATAATAAGTTTAATAAAACAGAGTAACTCATCAAGTTCTGGATTACATCCTCCAAAGAAAACCCTGACTCGATCCATGACCAGTCTTGCACAGAAAATTTGTGGAAAGAAAACTGCGCTTGATCCTTCTGTGGGTATGGAAGATTCAGGTCTTTTTGAAGCAGCTCATGTTCTTTCCCCAACTTTACCTCAGTACCATCCTTTGCAGCTTTTGGAACTCATGGATCTTGGCAAAGTTCGGAGAGCAAAGGCCATCTTGTCACATCTTGTCAAGTGCATTGCTGGGGAAGTTGTGGCTCTGAATGAAGCTGAATCTAATCATGAACGCCGCTTTAGGTCTCTCACCATCAGTGCTAGTGGAAGCACTACTCGAGACCCCCAGGCATTCAATAAGAGTGAAAATACAGATTACACAGAAATCGATTCTGTCCCTCCACTTCCTTTATATGCCTTACTTGCAGCAGATGATGATAGCTATTACTCATCCTTGGAGAAATCTAGTAATCAGAGTACCTTAAATAACTCAAACCAGTTGTCAAAAGAAAGTTATGATGAGCTTTTTCAGATGTCAGCTTTAATGACTGATAGTCATGTGTTAAAGACAGAAGAAGAAAATACAAAGCCCAGGGTTATTGACCTTTCACAATACAGTCCAACTTACTTTGGTCCTGAGCACGCTCAGGTTCTTTCTGGCCACTTACTTCATTCTAGTTTACCAGGACTCAGCCGGATGGAGCAGATGTCTTTGATGGCTTTAGCAGATACAATTGCAACTACCAGCACTGATATTGGAGAAAGCAGAGACAGAAGCCAAGGTAAAATTAAATTGGGTATAGGATTAGAGGAAAAATTGATGGTAATATTTTTACTTATTTTTTTCACAGAAAATAATCTTAAATAATTTCTGTAAAAATGACAGCCATGAAGGTTTTTAAAATCATCATTGTTGCCTTCATAGTATTTTTAACTTGAATATATATTATTTATCCCATAAATCATAGTACTCTGAGAAAGTACACAAAGATTCATTATGCCAAGTCATTTTTACCTGTCTACTTAATAATGTTAAGAATCCAACTAATTGCTTTTGAGTTTAGCAAAAGTTAACATTCTTAATAAATAATTACTTTAGAAACCCCAAAATAAAAGGTGCTTTCTCCTTTATTTGTTTTTCACATTGTAATAATTCACTGTTAATTTGGGTTTTTTAATATTGAGGTTTTAAAAAAATTAACATTAAGGTATACTCCTTCCTAGAGTAGCAGCAAGCAAGCCTAATAAAATTAGGTCTTTTCCTCACCCAAAGAGCATTTTTTGTTTTTAACCTCCTGAGTTATGAATAAATTTGTAGAATTCCCATCAGATTTCAAATAAGATCTGATTAACAGTCTAGCCTTGTGCACCAGATATGTCAGTAGGATGCGCCCCTTAAAAGGAAAATGTGGGGTAAATTTAAGAAAAAAGAATAACAATAATAAAAATAAAAACTTTAAGAAAAAATAAGTTGGTCATGAATTGCGACATGAAATATTATTAGTAGATATTATGTTTTGATGTGACTGTATTACAAGTGTTTTATGTTTTTATTCATTTAAAGTAAAAATCAGGCCCCCTTACCATATAGCCATTTCTTCCAGTGTTAGCAGTTATTGGAATGGGTATGTGACTTGAATCAGTATGGATAATATTACAGGGAAGGTTAAACTATTTTAAAATTGAGTCACATTTAAATTAAAATATTCATGTCAGAGGAGATTATTATTAAAAATATGTCAGAGATCCTGAGTCAATTCATTCTCTTTATTATTTTTTCAATTATTTAACGATACAACTTTTTTCTGTAATGTATAATTATATAGGAAAAAGAAATACTAGATAATATTTAGACTGAAAACTTTTGTCAGTTTCACACAATGTTTTGTCCCTGTATTTGGTGCTGTGACATACCCTGCTTGCCAGAATTATTAGCATTTACTTGTGTTTTGCTAATGAAATGGGTTTTTACAAGTAAAAATACCTTTTTTTTTCTTTTTTATAGGTGGAGAAACTCTTGATGAATGTGGCTTAAAATTTCTTTTGGCTGTTCGACTTCATACTTTTCTTACAACTTCTCTTCCAGCTTATCGAGCTCAACTCCTTCACCAAGGTGATTTTGGCAATAATCTAGTAAAAGGAAGTAAGACGAGTAGAAGAGAGGCTTAAGAACATTTAAGTTTGTTTTTGCCCAGATATGATAATGCCAGCAAATTTGACACATTCTGAATTGCCTTAATTTATTTTAAAAATGTTTGCTTTCATCTCATCCTCTTTGCATAAAAATACTGGAGAGGGCTCCCCTGGTGGCGCAGTGGTTGAGAGTCCGCCTGCTGATGCAGGGGACACGGGTTCGTGCCCTGGTCCGGGAAGATCCCACATGCTGCGGAGTGGCTGGGCCCGTGAGCCATGGCCGCTGAGCCTGCGCATCCGGAGCCTGTGCTCCGCAGCGGGAGAGGCCACAGCAGTGAGAGGACTGCGTACCACAAAAAAAAAAAAAAAAAAAAACTGAACGATAAACCCCACATGTGTGGACCAGTAGGTTGAGAGACTTGCTAATGTAAATGATGCTTTATAAATATAAAAGTATCTTATTAATATAGTGATTATGGGGTAATAAAAGTTATTATGTGCTAGGTACTATCCCAGATGCTTTAACTATATTATTTCTTTTAATCCTCACAACAATGTAATGAGGTAGGTGCCATGATTATTCACATTTTGTAAATAAGAAAATTGAGGAATCAAGAGGTTAAGTAGCTTGCCCAAAGTTATATAGTTAGTTAGGGTGGAGCTAGAATTTAATTTATGCATTCTGATTCCAGAGTTTTTGCAGTCTTAAGTTCTGTTCACCAGCTGTACTGTCTCCTTGGTGCTTTTTTGATTCCATGGAATTAAATCCACACAACAAATGTTGACCAAAGGATGTCAGACATACTAGAGAATAGAAAGACTCAGCACAGTGGCATTTGCCCATAAGCGTTTTTCCTTATCTTTTTAAAAAACTATATTTTAATTATAGAAAATATATGCTCATTGTAGAAAATATTGATGTGATGATTGAGTTACTTGGAGAAGCAAGAAAAAAGACCCATATTCCCTCCAACCCCAAACAGTTATAACTCTGGGAGTCTTATATAAACTTTTAGGCATTTTTATTGCAACTATGGAACACACATTTCTGATCATCATTATATAATCATATTTATTTTCTTATAAACATTATTTTTGATGTTTCTTCAGGCCTGTCTAGTAGTCATTTTGCCTGGGCCTTTCATTCAGTAGCAGAAGAAGAACTGCTGAACATGTTGCCAGCAATGCAGAAAGATGATCCCACATGGTCTGAACTTAGAGCTATGGGTGTGGGGTGGTGGGTCCGGAATACCCGCATCTTACGCAAATGCATAGAAAAGGTGAGTGTTTTATTTTGGTGTAAAAATGAATTAATATATATTGCATGTTTATTTACATGATATTCCATATTTCCTCTCCTGTTACTCTTTTTTTTTAGCAGTAAAATGCTTTTAAATAGTCTTTATATTTCAAAATAGCATAATTTTTAACAATTTATATTCTAATTCTTAAATTGCTAGTTGATATATTAGCATTTTTTATTGATATACACAAAATAATATATATACACATTTAGGAAAATAAAACAGTACAGAAGAGCTTGCAATGACAAGTGTAGTCCTGTTTCCATCTCTGTAATCTTGGAGCCCACCACCATGATTACTTTTGTAATTATAAAATAAATTAATAAATTAATAAATTTACATATACATGCGTGTGTTCATACACATATTTTTTAGTTTATTGAACATTTAAGTAGAGAATGTATGACAGTCTCGTATATGAAGGAAAGTATTTGCTTATTTAATTAAAAACTGTTACCGTGAAATTTTGACCAATATTTTCTAATTATAGGTAGCCAAAGCAGCCTTTTATAAAAAGAATGATCCTTTAGATGCTGCCATTTTTTACCTTGCAATGAAAAAGAAAGCTGTGATTTGGGGATTATATAGGTAGGTGAAAAAACTGCTTCAAAATGAAAAACTTTCCATAGAGTATGAAGTAAAGATTTCTTGTTCTTTTTAGTGTGATTCATGTGGATTCTTAGTTATTTTTGTATTTAAGAGATTTCATGTGAAAGAAGCCCAGGTTACAGAGCAGAAGAATCTTGATGAGGTCACATTAGCGTTTTTTAGGTTTATCAGTCCAGAAAAACATTTTTTTTTTGCTTATTTTAAGAACTTCTCATGATGCTCCTGTAGAACAAAAACTAAACCAGAAACTTTATCTGGAATGGGGAAGAAGATGAATTGGTGGAGCTTTGAAGATACATCTACCCTCTGCCCTATCAAGGATCTCTTGGACCAGGCTATTCTTCCAAACCACCCTCTTCCTAAGGGCCCTGACCCCATTCTTGAGCTAGAGTCATTTAGAATTTTTCTCTTTCACTTGTTCTCAGCTAGACTTGGTGAGCGTGATCGCCATAAATAGTTCATTATTCGTTTGGGGTTCAGTTCTAGATATATCCATATGATCAGCAACCTTTGGGGGAAAATCATGGTATCAATCAGTTGTAAGAGACTAGATCTTTTAGGATTGTTTTGCTTCGAGACAAATTCCTTGGATTTTTATCATCAAAGTCATCTTCAGGTGGGCAGTGGGGCTAAAGGCAGTTGATTAAGTTTAAATGGTAAAATAGCACAGAAGTTAATGTAAATTATATATTTGTATAGATTTAAAAATAATTTTTCACAGTGCTGTTAATGTAGTTTCTTCGTAGTTTGAAAGAATGTTTTCAATAATCTCTGAAATTTATATGGAAAAGTAAATGTTTACCATAAATGCTATTTTTGCTCAGAAAAGCAGCAGATGTATAGTAATTTATGAACTGGTAAATGTTTCTTTTGAGTCTTAACTTTTAAGTGGCTAACTTCATAACAATTGGTTTTGATGTAGAAGCATTATGTTCCGAAATTTTCAAACTTTTTTCTTTATAGATCCCAAAAAGATTCCAAGATGACACAGTTTTTTGGGCACAATTTTGAGGATGAGAGATGGCGTAAAGCAGCTTTAAAGAATGCTTTTTCTTTGTTAGGAAAACAAAGATTTGAACATTCAGCAGCATTTTTTCTTTTAGCTGGTTGCCTCAGAGATGCAATTGAGGTAATGAATGAATTTTTTTAAAAATAGCATTGTCATCCTTTTAAGCTCTTCATGGTTTCAATTTTGTTTTTTAATTTCAACTCAAGTATAGTGGAACTAACACAAGGCTTAATGTCTAAAGGCTTAATGCCTAAAGGCTTAATGCCTAACTGGTAATATTTAATGGTGACTTTAAAATTTTGTCATTTAGCTTGAATGATATTTATACAGAATTAAAATTAACCAGGTTCTGTTGGTTGGTAGAGATAGGTAGTTGATCTGACTCTTAAAAATATTTATGAACAGTTAAAAAATAAAATATTTGTCCTGTCACTTTAAACACATTCGGACGTATATTTGGCTCTGTGTTAGTTGACAAACCTTAGGAAATTTTTAGCTAATTATTTCTAAGTAAACCTTACAAAAAGTTATAAATATTTAAAATATAACATTTCTGTTTCAAATTGCCCTTTTGCTCAGAGTTTCATACAAGTGATTCAAAACATCTTTTTGATTTGGAAACATTATAGTCTGCTGAGGTGGATGGGGAAGGGTAAAATCTCAAGAATAAAACAAAGCGTGTCATTTTAGCAATTATTTAGTGGTTTTTCATTAGGCTAATTCTTTTTGCAAATATGTATTTAGTACTACCAGATAAATTAACATAAATGTTGTCAAGTAGATTTGCTGAAGCAAGCAGCATATGTTTTGTTTATTGTCCTTGTTCACTATTTTCAGATATTAATAAAGCTTTGTGTTCATCTAGTTATTAGTGAGTTAATTGAGTTTACCTTAAAATGAAAGATACCCTTATTTATAAACAATATTTCTTGTTTTTGAAGGTATGTCTTGAGAAACTGAATGACATTCAGTTGGCTCTTGTAATAGCAAGACTCTATGAGTCTGAATTTGATACATCTGCAACATATAAATCTATTTTACGTAAAAAAGTTTTGGGAATTGAACTCAATGAACTCAATTTGTTGAATATAAATATGCATTATGATCCTTTTCTTCGGAGTATGGCATATTGGATTTTAGAAGATTATAGTAGTGCTCTGGAAACATTAATAAAGCAACCTATCAGAGAGGATGATGGTAAGCTATACTTCTAAGATGTTAATGTTTAAGAGTTTTATTAGTGTTCGTCAGGTTCAGAGCACACTGTTGGGTGCTAAGGATAATGCAGAGCAAATTGAAGACGTACATGGTCTAAGACTTTATGGTTTAGTTGGGGAGACAGAGTTATGTATACAGTTTTTTATTTTTTATTTCCCCCCCCACCAGGAAGCTAAATCCTTTGAAAACCAAGGACTTTGGATTTTCTTATTGAACATAGATGTTTTCAACGTTTGAATATAAATGTTTTGAAGAAAATAGTGATAAACAGGGAAATAGAAGTGGTTGGATTTCAACTATAATTTTAAGGTTGACTAGATAGGACTGAATTGGATATGGAATATGAAGGGAATGAGAGTGAAGTTTAACTCCTGGGTTTTTAGTTTGAGCAATAGATAAGTGATAGGGGGAAGGCTAGGAGCAGAGTTTGGAGAGTGTTGCTTTAGATAGAAAAGACTTCTCAGATAAGGTAACCTTTGAGATGAGACCTAATTGAAATGAGTGAGTAATCAGTCAGTGCAGGTATCTGGTTTTTAGGCCAAGGGCACAGTAAATAAAAAGGCCTTGAGGCAAGAATATGTACATGTAAATGGAAACGTAATGTAGGCCTTTGGATATAGCATTCTAGATTTACAGGGTGAAATTGCTACTAGAAATAGAGATGTGCACGTTATCACATATAGATGGTATTTAAAGCCGTGGGACTGCAGGAGTTAACTCAAGGAGTGTAGATAGAAAGGAGGTCAAGTACTGAACTCTAGGACACTCAGCATTTAAAAGTAGAGAAGATGAGGAAGATCTAGCAAAGCAGACGGACTGAGATGAAGTGTCCAGGAAAGTAGGAGAAAAAGAACTAAGTGTGTAACTGGATGTTTTAAAATGTCTTAGATTGTTTCCTGAAGAGATGTGAAATCAGCATAATCTTTGTTTTCCTACTATGTTAGAACGCTTTCATTACAACTGTGTTCCTGTCTATTCAGTGCTATGTATTAGTTTGGTCTCTTAAATTTTTCTTAGAAGACCAGGTAGATAAAGGTGCCATGGTAGAGAAAAAGGGCTACAGTACAACCCTTGAAGAATTTTTCTTGGCTCATAAAGTGAATTTACTTTCAGATCAAGTCATGATGTCAGCCTGCAATCCTGCCGTTTTTAATTTCTACAATTATCTAAGAACGCATCCTCTTTTGCTGAGACGTCATTTTGGATCATCTGATGCGTTTTCCGCACACATGAGTTTAACAGGAAAAAGTGGACTGGCAGGAACAATTAATTTAAGTGAAAGAAGATTATTTTTTACTACTGCCAGTGCTCATTTAAAAGCTGGCTGCCCTATGTTGGCTTTGGAAGTATTATCAAAGATGCCAAAAGTCATCAAAAAAACGAAACCTTTTTGTAGAACATCTAGTTTTCTGGATACTAGTAAAGTCTGTTCTCCTTCTTCTCCATTCAAATTGGATGCAAGGGAAGATAAGTCTTCTGCTATTGATTGGTCACAGTCACTGATGAATGGTTTTGGATCTTCTTCAGAGGGTTCCTCAGAGAAGCAGTCAAATTCCACTCTTTCTTTTGACTGGAGCCAACCAAGTATTGTATTTCAGGATGACTCTTTAGAATTAAAATGGGACAGTGATAACGATGAAGAAAATGAGGATCTCCCTGTTTCAATGAAAGAACTAAAACCTTTACAGAGAAAAGTAGGGGAAAAAATAGATGAAACAAGTTCTAAGTACACAGACTCTCTCAGCACACTAGATGAACATGACATTTTAAATCCATCAGAAGATATCATTGCAGTTCAGTTAAAATTTAGAGCATGTTTAAAGATTCTCACGGTAGAACTTCGTACTTTATCTACTGGATATGAAATAGATGGTGGAAAATTGCGATACCAGCTGTACCACTGGCTTGAAAAAGAGGTGATAGCCCTTCAGAGAACTTGCGACTATTGTTCAGATCCTGAAGAATTACAGTCTGCATTTAGTGAAAATGGAGATGCATTTGGATTAAATGAAGATGCTGAAGATTTGCTTCATCAAACAAAAGTGAAACAACTGAGAAAAAATTTTCAGGAAAAAAGACAGTGGCTTTTGAAATATCAGTCACTCTTGAGGATGTTTCTTAGTTACTGCATACTGCATGGATCCCATGGTGGGGGTCTTGCATCTGTGAGAATGGAATTGATTTTGCTTTTACAAGAATCTCAACAGGTATGTAACTTACATGATAACCAGTCAAAATACTACTTGTATGAAAAACAGTTTTTGAGATTGCTTTTTTAGTTTTAAAATGTTAAAATTGTTGATTTTCTTAATTATGGTTGCTTTAAGGAATTCTGCTTTTTGTGTGGTGCTTCATATTATGGATTTCTAGAGTTGTGAATGCATTGTGGTTTAAGGACAGTTTGATATCAGACCCTGTGATCTGCTTAATTCATATTAAACATTCTTATACGAATGCCTTGTGAGATGATGATACGAGCGTATTGTCCCATCAGTTTTCATTATAATTGGTGGAAGGTTGATCGTCCCTTCTAACTCTGTAAAAGTTTGTTATGCTTTTAATTTTTAATTGTTCTGAAGTTTTTCAAAGAGACCCTGAATTACTTAATGGATTATAACTATAAATAGTTGATTAACCTTTTTTCCCTTTGTTTTTTAAGGAAACAGCAGAACCAATATTTCCTAGCCCTCTTTCAGAACAAACCTCAGTACCTCTCCTCTTTGCTTGTACAGCCAGTGCCAAAACAGTAGTTGCCAATCCGTTATTGCACCTTAGTAATCTAACACATGATATTCTGCATGCCATAATAAACTTTGATTCACCACCCCATCCTGATATCCAAAGCAATAAAGTAAGTATGCTTGGTTTCAGACATTTAATTTACCTATATACTATGATAAAACTAAAAGATAAGTGTTAAGGCTTTTTATAAACAATTTTAAATATCATCCTATGCATAGTGATTGTTTCATTGCCAAGTTTATATTGGTTTTGATCAAAGAAAACTTTTGGTTGTAGGCCAAGTTCATCTTACTTGTATTACTTATACCCAATAGGGTACTTCAGTTTTAAAGTTTTACTTCGTCTTATTTAACTGCATCATTTTGGTAAGCATAATAGTGTGTATGCACATTGATGAGTAAATCTTCAGCAGTACACTTAGCCAAAAAGCTGGGGTTTTTTTAGAGACAGAAACTTAATATTATGTAAAAGTACTAGTATCTCTTTTTTTTTCCCTCATAGTCTGCATTTGATTCTCTCCCCCACCTCACAGGCTGTGATATCATGCCATCCATTTTCTTTTTGTCTAGTGGTAGCCTCTCCTACAGTTTTACCTTCCTGGATAACCTTAACCCTTATAAATTAATTTTGTCACTTTGTTTCCTATACTGCTCAGTAGAATAAATGCCCACATTGCATATTATACAATTAGGAATTTAATTTTGTTTAGATTGTGCTGCTGATTTTAACCAAACTTTATTCCATATTCAACTTTAATAATAAGCAAATAATAAGCATAACCCTGGTGTATCAGCTTTTGCTGCTTAAGAGCCACCCTGAAACATTAATAGCTTAAAATAGCCATGATTTATTTTGCTCATGATTCTGTGGGCCAACTGGACTGATAGCTGGATACCTTCATTTGTCTTTGGTCAGCAGGCAGGTTGACTGGATTCTGGATGACCTAGGATGGCCTTATTTACATTTCTGGTGGTTGGCAGACTGTTTGCAAGGCTGACAGGAAACTTTGGGATGACCAAAGACTTTGGGATGTGTCTCATCCTCCAGTAGGCAAGCCTAGAGTAATTAGCCTGGGTTCTCTAAAGAAATAGAGCCAGTAGGGTGTGTGCGTGTGTTTTTATAGAAGGAGCCTTGTTGTAAGCAGTTGGCTCACTTAATTATGGAGGCCGAGAAGTCTCAGGATCTTCAGTTGGCAAGTTGGAGACCCAGGAAAACAGATTGTGTAGGTCCAGTCTAAGTACAAAGGCCTGAGAACCAGGATAGGTAATAGTGTAAGTTCCAGTCCAAATTCCAGCAGGCCTGAGACCCAAGAAGAGCCAGTGTTTCAGTTCTAGTCCCAAGGTAGGAAAAGACCAGTGTCCCAGCTCAGTGCAGCCAGGCAGAAGTTCCCTCATACTCAGCTTTTTTGTTCTATTCAGGTCTTCGATTGATTGGATAAGGCCCGCTCACAATCGGGAGGGCAATCGTCTTTACTCAGTCTACCAATTCAAATATTAACCTCATCCAAATTTACCCTAACAGACGCATCCATAATAACGTTTGACCAAACGTCTGGGCACCCCTTGGCCCAGTTAAATGGACACATGAAATTAACCATTTCACCTGGATTATTTCATATAGTGGTTCCAGGGGTTTAAAGAGCAAAAGTAGAATTTGCAAGGCCTTTAGAGAACTCGGTTCAGAAATAACGCATCACTTCTGCCGTGTCCTCTTGCACAAAGCAAGTCTCAGCCCAAATTCAGTAAGTGGCGAAATAGACATCACCTTTTGATTGGAGAAGCTAGAAAATATTATCGTTTTTGTAGTCTGTTGTATGTGGTCTTCGCTGTCTTCATTCATATGATGTTGTCCTTGATTTTAATTCATGTCACATGTCTATTGATCATTGAAGGAAGAATAGCAATTAGATTTTAATATGCACAAAGAGTATCATACCTTATAATTAGATCAAGAACCTGGTCTTTTAATAGTCTAACCTCCTTTCTTACCTAGATTAAGCTTCTCCCTCATCCTCAGATCTACTCCTGTTACTTCTCTTGTCATGCCATGTTTGGAGCCCTGTCTTCCTCAGTACACGTATTTGCCTTTCAGTTGCTGTCTTTCATACCTTCTTTCTCTAAAATTTCCCTCTCTTCAAATTGTTTTCTGTAGTAACTCGACTGTGTGATAGCATATTCTTCAGTGATCTGTTCATAAGTGAACTGTCATTTACCAGGCTGGACTTCATATTTTGGTTGAAGAAGGAGCAGTTTAAGTCTTGGAGGGCTTGCTTTTAATGCATGGCTCATGGCACTACTGAATAAGCTAACATCTGTTCTCGTTTGCCCTTAAAACAAATTAGGTAGTAGGTGTCTGTTTTATAATTTCTGCCAAAGTCCTCAGGTTTTGTGTGTTTGTTTGTGTGTGTGTTTTTAATTTGTTTGTCACAAGACCTTTCAGACAGAAATGAGTATTAGGGAGAAAAAGGAAATAGTTTATAAGGGCAAAATCATTTTTTCATCTTTTTAAAAATGCTGATTATATTAGGTCTTGAAAAAAAGCTACATTTTTCAAAGTTATAACTCTGTTGTTTTTTTTTTTTCCAGGTATATGTAATGCATACTTTAGCAGCTTCACTTTCTGCTTGTATTTATCAGTGCCTTTGTGGTAGTCATAACTACAGGTAAATATCTTGTGAAATTTAAGAATGTTTGCAGTAACTGATGAGGTTTGAGAATTTGTATGCTCTTGCTCTAGAAATACTGTGTACTGCAGTCCACCTTAAATAATGCAAAAAGCATATGGCTTAAGTGTTGAGTCCTTTTTTTTCATCTTTGAAATTTTAGCATACGTCTTTATGGCAAATGTATCTCAAGTAAACTCTTCACAATATAACTTATTTAGCAGCCTTTTATTGATCACTGTCTAATGCTAGACATTGTGATATACGCTGGAATAAGGTCTCCTTCCTTAAGGTCAATCTAGTTAGAGACAAACATGTGAAATGATAAATGATATGTAACATGACATCATACTTAAATGATATGTCCTATAAGATGATAGGTAGTAAAATCTCAGGGAGCACAGAGGAGGGAGTGACTGACTTGGAATTGAGAAAAATTTTACAGAGTAGTTGATTATGATTTTTCTCTTTATGTCCTAAGGTTTCACTTAGGACATAAAGATAATAAAGCCTAAATAATTTAAAGCCTAGATAATTTATCTAGGCTTTCAAAACATGTTGTTTGACAGTGTGGGGGTCTGTATCTTTCTTTAGTTCTTTGAAATTCCCTTACTCTATTTCTTCAAATATTTTATCTTCTCTCTTCTCTTTCCTTATATGAGACAGATATTGGAACTTGTGGGTCCCTCTTATTTTTCTTTTAGCTTTCCTCTCAAATGATCCCTTTCATTATTTCTTTATTTTTTGCTTCATTTCAGGAGAAATCCTAGCTTCATTTTCCAGACACTAATTCATTCTTCAGCAATGTCCTGTCTTTTATTTAGCCTATTTGAGTTTGTTTTAGAAATTCTATTTTCAATTTTAGTATCTCTTTATTTATTTTAATAGCCACTTAAAAAAATAACTTACTGTTCTTTTTTTAGTTTTATTTTTTTTTAACATCTCTGAGTATAAACCACTTTCCTTAATGTTCTGGTAAGTCTTTGCTTCCTCAGGTGTAGGTATGTCGCTGAGTTTGTTTTCTCTTACATGATGTCAACATTCCTTTGTGTTGATTTTTGATTATCTGTTTATCTTATGTGTTTGAATTCTCCCAGGGGTCACCTCAGCTTACTACTCTGGTTATGTATTCCCATAGTAGCTTCAACTTGATTTCTTTGACCTTGGTCCTCCAAAAGTTCACTTTCTTATTACTGAGTATGGCTTTGTTTTCATCAACATATTTTTATCTTTCTTATCATTTCCATAGGCTTACTTTAGCAGGGGAGATTTTTGGTTTTTGTTACTCTTCCATCTTGAAAATGGAAAGTAAAGCAAGAGAAGCTATTTCCATATGTATCAAACTGTTAGAACTAAGACAACTTGCCAGTTAGAACAGATCTAAACAAATAAGTGTGCTATTTTTAAATATTATATTCATTTATTTAACATATGATATAGGAACTACTGACAGGGTTTAACAAATTTTTCGTACCATTTTTCTATTGTATTTATTTCATAGTTAGTGTCAAGCTGTAATTTATTTTGTCCATTGATCAGTTTATTTAGTTTTAGCTTAAAGTGCCATTTAATTAGAGAAGCTTATGCTGAATTCCCAAACTGTGTGAAATCACTCCTCCCTTTTGCTTTCATATCACTGTATGCATAGGTTTTGTCTTTAAAAACAGTATGATAAAATTATTTGTGTCTGATTCCCCCACCAGACTATAAATCGCATGAGGACGGAAACCATGTGTTTCCTTAAACACCTGTTATCTGGTGCATATACCTGATATAACCTACCCTAGTGTAGGGTAGAATAGCCATTAAATATCAAATTGAACCTAAACTGACTTTTTCAACTCAATAACCTTGTTTTAAATTTTGATATATAAGCTTGCTACTTGTGGTCAATAATGATTTAGTTTTTTCATTTGTACATATTTTATGTCTTACAGTAAATATATTTAAAAGCTATCATATCTGTTTTAATATAGAAAATTTAAAGGACACTTTGTTTTATTATAATACTAGACTATAAAGCACAGTACTTAGGTGTAAAGCAGTATAACTAATACACAAAATTTTGTATTTAAGGTACCCTAGATGATAGATCTAAAACATGGAAGTATTACGTGTGAAATTCATTTTAGATCATTGTATGTTATTATTGTTTTATTATATCGTTGTTATTGTAGGTCATTATAGATTGTTATTATTTAAATTTTTTTTTCTTAGTTCATTTCAAACAAATCAGTTTACTGGAATGGTGTATCAGACAGTACTGCTTCCCCATCGACATTCTTTGAAAACAGGAAGCTTAGATGAAGCCATAACTCCCAATACATCACCAGCTCATTGGCCAGGTATAAATAATTTATATATGTGTGAGTGTTTTTCTTAGCCTTATTGAATTTAATCAGATGAGGAAAAAGTAGGTTTGGCTTGGGTTTGTTGTATGATAATCATTGTTGTTAACTATTGTTAGAATTGATACCAGTTTATTATTCACCACTTATTACAAATTATCCAGTTATGTAATGTTAGTTTTTCCTTTATCATCATACTAAAATAACTCAAATATTTTGTTATATCACTTTTTATAATTTTGCTTTTGTCATAATAGAAAAACATTTGTTATGGCAATGAAATTTTATCTATCAGATTTGAATCAGATTACAGATTTCCAGCGTTTGTCTAAATTGAACAAGTAGCTCAACATTTATGCATTAACTGCAATAACCTCTACTAGTCTATGAATCTATGGCAGAAAATATTTTAATCCTGATGCTGTAACTTTTTTCAAAAATTAGGAAATGTTGATTATTTATTAATTTATTGTCAATGATAGCTAATGGTAGCTATGTTTGTTGTTTCTCCTAGGAATAACTTCTCTAATTCGACTTTTGAATTCTTCTGGGGAGGAAGCCCAGTCAGGGCTTACAGTCTTGCTCTGTGAGATTCTCACAGCAGTGTATCTTAGTCTCTTCATCCATGGCTTGGCAACACATTCTAGTAACGAACTGTTTCGGATTGTGGCCCACCCTCTAAATGAAAAAATGTGGTCTGCTGTATTTGGTGGAGGTGCACATGTTCCCAGCAAAGAACAGACACGCTCAAAAGCTTTACCTGGTTAGTTTTTAAACTGTTTTATTTTATTTTTTAAGGCTACAGCTTTATTTTTTCATCTGAATGATAACTTTGTTAAATGTAATTACATTTTAATTCATTCACAGAAAGTTCTGTTACCATTTTCTTAAAGCATGAACAAATAGTTTTGTGGTAAATATGCAGTATAAAGTTTCTTGTGTAATTATCAAACTTTAAGATACTCATGCACCAGTGATTAGAACTATCTAATGTAATTTAAAATCTTTTACTATTGAAATTTTCATTTGTTTTGAAATGTACTGTAATATTGGTTTTTGTTCTATCCCAAATCAGATCTCTCTTCTTTCTTTGGCAGGAAGGTACTTTGCTATGCCTAGCCCCCACCAGGTAGTGGTATTCTCCATGGAATGTGTGGGCTTTTCCAAAGCTCTTTCAACCATCAGTTCTCATAGCCCTCCCAGTCTTGCAGGCAAGATATTAGCTTTAGAAATAGGCTTTTACAGTTCAGCTTGCTTTGTGTTGTTTTGGAAGGGTTGGGGTACAGTGGGCCAGTTTTATTTTGTTTGGCACTTAGCAAACTGAAAATTTTCCATTAATCAAGTCATATTTTTGATTTAAAACAATGATTAGCATTTTAGAAAACCATCCCTGCTTTTTTATTATGCTTTAAGTTCTTCATTTTGATGTTTTCTATTCCTTAGACTTTAACATATTTTTAAATGTGTAGAAATAAATAAACGTCAGTGCTAATCATGATAAATCAGACTATGGCTTGAAATGACTGGAAAAACATTTCAAATAAGGCTGCTTTATGTTCTGCATATTATGATTCCAGCCATTAGGGTTTTGGATTTCTAAGTGTTCATAATATCATGCAAAGTAAGTATTTTAAACAATTGTATTACCTTTTCTAACTTTCTAATGTTGTAACTGTAGGTACTGTATTTATTTAAAGACTGAAACAAGCTTTTGACCTGAAAAGAATCTTCATGATGCTTTCTGCCTTTAAGTTTTCTTTTTTTTATTAGCCCATATGTGATAATCTTGGCTTTAAAATTTTTAACAATATTTTAAATTTTGTAACATCTCCTTTCTAATTTTTAAAGAGTAATTTCCTGTGCTTTATTTTTTATATGGATAAAAATAGAAAAGACTAACTTATGAAACTCATGTTGGAATATATACTTAACTTCAGGTATTTGAATTCATTTTAGAAAAAATTTCAAAGTCTGAGAGGGAGTACGATTTATAGGTCTACTGAGATTAAAGACTGTGATCTTGTTATTACAACATGTTATAAAGGGATAAATTCTTGAAATAGAATGTCCACATACTTGTAAAAAATTAAAAATACATTTTTACTAACCAGTCAGCAAGCCTCAACTTCAACAATTCCTGGAGCATTTCTGAGCACAGATACATAAACAACCTTACTCAAAGTCCAGGTTGTTCTTTGTTTAACCACTCAGATATAGCTGTTTGTAGTTACAAATATCATATAATCAACTCTATCTCACCACTTACTGAATCCGAAATAATCAAAGTGAAAAAAATTATCTGCATCTGTATGTTTAACCTCTTGCGTTGGGACATGGTAGCCAAATAATACAGGATACTTAAAAAATGAGGTTGACTTAGTGATGGGGCTGGATATAGCCACATATAGATTATGTGATGCTCATCTGTCTATAAGAACCCAGAAACAATTCTGAATGCAATCAATCATGGATGTAACTGAAGGAGCATGTACAGAAAACATAAATGATATGATTTATCAGTTTGCTAACCAGAAAAAAGAGTACGCTCATTTAATGATGAAACCAAAGGTCTGCTGTTTCTAAAGCTGATTTAGTTTGTGAAGGAACAAGTAGAAAAAGAAAAAAATAGAAAAACAGAATAAAGGGAAGAAGTGAAGATACTAGGTAGTAAAGGCAGTAATAGTAATTAGAAGTAGCAGTCCTATGAGGCAGATAAACTGACAGTTGGAGAGACAAAATCTGAGAACAGAAAATCAACCAAGACAAAGGGACAAGCAGGGGTGGCTTTCAGTATAAGGCAGAGTTCTGAAATCTCAGTTTTTGAAGGCATTATTATGTTGTTCTGAAAGCACACCAACTAAAGCAGCACAGCAGCTTGATAAATTTTAGGTTGTAAGTAAGCAGCCCTGTATGTTCGAGTTACTGTTGAATGTAATCATGATGTCTTACGAGTGTAATTAAATTAGATAATATTCAGTATACATTGTTGACCAAGGGAATAAAATGATGCGTTTTAGAAAAGTTGATCTGAATTCAGCCAAAATTGTTATATATATTGATATATTTTTAGTTTCTAGTGTTTAAATATGGCCAAATGAAAACTGACAGGTCTAGAATATTTCATTTTCCTGACAACCTATTCATCTATTCAGTGTCAATGTATTGTATATTGAAGATGAAATACATGCTTAGAACCCTTAAAAATCTGTTTTTAAAAAGTGTTTTCATAAACTTAGTACTATGAGAAGATTTTAAAAGTTACCATTTGTTTTCCTTGTTCTGGTATAAATTCTGATTTTAATTTTCTTTGCAATAATGGTCTTATGAACTAAATTTTTCTTTCTACATGTCTATTATATACTTAATGTACTTTTAGTGACATAAAATTTAAATATGACTTAAGCTTTGTAATATAAGAAAATGGTAGATGATTTTTATTAGACTTTAACTCAGCAGGTCAGAGTTCTTAACAAAAATGTTAAGGTACATAAATCAGTATTTTATTTTTTAATCAAATTTACTTTGTGATTCCTACGTATGTTAATGAGGGATTTATTTTTTCTAATTAATTAAAACTGTAGCGTGGGTGAATGTTCATGGAGTTCTGAATTATTCTATTATGGTTAAGTTTTAAAGTAGATGATCATATAAGCAATAGCAGTTTTTGAAAAACTACTTTTTTTTCTGCTAACAGTGAGAAATCCATACTTTTGCTTTTTATTGCATATTGTAAAGCAAAACAAAATATTTTAAGAATTTTTGTTGTGTTTCATAATAATGTTTGCAGGTATAAGAATTGTCGTTATTCCTGTGCATACCTTAGTTTTTCTTTACCTACATTCTAACTTCTTAATGCCCCTTATAATTCATAAGCTCTATCTATATCCAAGTTCCTTTTCATTTCTCCCTAATGCTGATTTTTTTCTTTTATTACTAGTAAAGTAGCCATTTACTACCTTAATAATGGAACAGTAGAATCAGTTTGTATCCAAGGAGTGACACAGTTCTTGATATTTTGTTATTAGCTTTTTTCAGAAACAAATGGTTAAGCACCCAGGAGCTACACAGTTTCTCTTGGTGCCCCTCAGCTTCATGACCACTCGAACCCAACGTGATATAAGCATAAAGTTGTCTTAGGTCTTGCTGCAATTTGAGGGAAAAGAAGAGGGAGCATCTACCCTAATGATAAGCTTCAAATCATTTCTTGTTTGCTAGGAGGTGTCACTAAGGTCTTTTAATTTGTAGCATTTCAGGTAATATAACATTCGGTACTGTGAACCTGTTTGCCGTTTTTCCCCTGTTGTCCTTGTGCATCAGAAATGTTTCAATAAGAAGTTTTATACTTCTGAAATTGAGTCTGTAATTTTAAATGTTTCCCCTCAGTGTGGTTAATTTCTTGTTTTCATGTCAATTATCTGGGTTCACACACTGTACTTGCAAATGTTTTTCTCTCTTAAAAAATTTTTTTTATGTTTTGCTTTAAAAACTTTGCTTTTTTATGACATAGCAAGCTTGGTAAAATCTGTGAATTTAGCATTGTAAGTTTTATTTTTCCCTAAACGTCTGTGTTCACATCACATGCCTTCTAATAATCTAAAAACAAAACAAGGAGAATAGTAATATTTGTCAAGTGATAAATTTATTTTAAAGCATAGCATTAATTTTTTTGACAGATTAAAAAAATACCCTTATATTCTAAATTTTTTACTCAATGAGAATTTGGTAAAACCACTGTTTAAGTTTTATAATGTATATAAATGTATGCAACAGATATATTAGAAACATGATTGTTGATTATCAATTGCTTATAAGATCAGAGAGAAAAAATTACACATTGAATATGATGGTTCTTTTTAAAGTCATTTGAATGATTACATACCACTTTTTAGCAATCCCTTTGTATACTAATTTTATTCATCTTTATTTCATTTTTTCTGAAGTAACTAAATTATTGTTAGACTCAGCTTGGCTGTAGCTTGATATAATGCATGAGCATGCTGTTTATGCAAGCTAAGTAGCTTCAAGCAATAAAACAAAATTGTATTAAAACACAAATACTTGTATTCCTTTGGAAGGTAAGTGACTTCTTGCTGTAACCATTAAAGAAGAATATTGGTGTGCCTTAATATGGGGTTGTTTGCCTATCTTTTAGACCATGACTATGTCCAGGAGATCCTTGATTTTCTATTGGTGATTTGCATCTAGTGACTTAGTATTGATTAAAGATTTGTATAACTTGTTTTTCTTTGCTAATGCCCTTAATACTCTAAGGTAAAATACTAAGAGAATATTGACTGTTAAATGTTTAGAAGTTAAAACAATAAAGATTGCATTTTCTCCCTCTTCTTTGTTGTTCCATTGAGTAGAAAATTCTACCTCCAAGCCATTTCTAAAAGTCTGAATCAGTTTAGTAGGTAGTTTTGGTGTTTGAATTTTTTAATATTTTCAGTGAAAAATTAGTAGTAGTTTTTTAGTAGATAAAAGGCCAAGTGATTACTGAAGAATCTCATAACTGAGTTGTTGCCTTTAATTACCACTGACATCCCATGGTATTCTTCCCCCCCCCCCCCGCCCCATGATATTCTTAAAAAACAAAATAGAAAGATGTAGATAATTTAGATAAGTCAACATTCAGAGAGTAAGGGACAAGATGAGATAAAAACAAAGATCACTATACAAGATGATTTTTGTCTCACTTCCTCCACTATTTTCTTACCTTACTATCATAATAATCTCGGTTTTGTGTATGTACTTACTTGTAGTTAACCTTAGGTCTTATGTAAAAATAGATGAAATCAGAACAATGAAAATTGTACTTATTTTATAATACTTTATTTTGTTCTTGTTAGTTTCTTCACTAGTGGAAGAAGGAGAGAAACAGAACAAACGTTTTAGGCCATCAAAAATGTCTTACAGAGAATCTGCCTCAGTGACCTCTTCCTCACCACCAGTAAGCCAGGAATCACTGATAGTTAAAGAGAAGTTCATTCCACCTGAGCTCAGTATCTGGGACTATTTCATTGCCAAGGTAATACAAGTGTTATCCACATGATTATTTGTGTAGTTAAACAGAAATGAAACTGTTTAAAATAAGTAATTGTTGGTGTTTCCAAATATTTTTCCACACTGGTTTAGAAAATTTTCATTTTATCAGGGTACATTATCACAAAATATACCCTAAAATATTTTGGACATATTTCAACCAGGTTTTAAGGCAGTTCTTTTATAAATTATGATCTTTGCATTTTAAACAAAGCAACGTTCTTAGTAAGATGAAAAGATAAATTGGTTATTAGCACCTTAATGCTTGATAGTAATTAAGGAATCAAGACTGCCAGAAGTCAAAGTGCCATCCATACTCTAATTCCTTTTCTATACTCCAGGCAGTCCTGCATTGTCCTGATATACACAGATTTCAGTTTTTAGTTAAATAACATCAGTCCCTCAACAACACTGTTCAATTTTAAAGTTACCACAATTTATTAAATATGAGTAATCGCATAAAGTACAAACTTTCCTGCTAGCTATTCAGTCCACAAATCACTATGTAAATAACAGATGCACCTCATGATCAGTGACCAATCACAACAGTTCTTTCAAAGTCTGTCAGTGATTGGTCATTTAGTACCTGTTATTCAGTATTCAGTTCATACACAGACAGAAAGGCATGTGGTTGTCTTGCCTCCTTATCTCCCATAATAAACTCAAGTGACATTTTACAAAACTGGCTAATCAGAAGAGGGAATTGGCTAACACAGATAAAAGTGCAACTGAAAAATGAAAAGTGATAGTGATAGTACTGGAAGTGAAATTCAAATCAAATATAAGTAAAGTTATAGAAGAAATAGCTAACTTTGGGAATACTGACATTGCTGTCATTTGATACACTTTAGATGTACAGCCAGAGGCAATTAGTAAAGGCCAGCTTATCAACATAAATGGGGAAAGTGTGGCAAAAGGATGAAGATGTCCCAGAGATAGTGAAATTGGCAAAATACTTCACATTAAAAGAACTCTGGGTAATATTTCACAACATTGAAAGTGCAAAGAGTAAAAAGTTGGACGCTGATACAAACTTAGAAAGGAGTATGACGATTTGCTAACGATTAGAAAAGAAGCTTGCTTTGATTCTTGAGTTAGAAGAAGGCCAGCACTGTTCAAAGTACTCTTGATAAATTTCTTACAAAGAAATAAAACACTTTAATTCTCACTGTTTCTAATTACAGTATACTAAATAAGTATTGTTTTTACTATTTTTTTTCATTTTCCTATACATTTATAGCTGACTGTAAAAGTTTTTAATGTTCTGACAAATTTTTAAATGGTCACAGAACATTTGTAATTTTTGCATGCTTCAGGGTAAAGAAGGGCATTTATATCACCTTGTTTCACATTGCCTTTTGCAGTCATTGATTCATTCAACAGATGTTTATTATGTACTCTGTTTATATTGGAATATCTTTATTTCATCTTCATTTTTAAAGCATAGTTTTACTTTTGCTGGGTATGTGATTCTTGATTAGCAAGGCCGCCTTTAGTTGTCTTGTTCCTGGATCTGGTTAAATTTGGGGCTGGTCTGCCCTTGTTCCAATCTGTATCTCAGCCTCAGGCTAGTTGAAATGTTAACCTTCCCTAATTGTTTGCTGCTAAGAACTCTTGTTTTTGACAATGCTGCTGGGCATGGAATTCGTTGTTGTTGTTTTTTTAATTGAAGTATAGTTGATTTACAGTGTTGTGTTAATTTCTACTGTACAGCAAAGTGATTCAAGTATTCATTTATATACATTATTTTTCATATTTTTCATATGGTTTATCACATGATATTGAATATAGATTGAGGACCTTGTTGTTTATCCATTCTCTGTATAATAGTTTGCATCCCCTAATCCCAAAGTCCCAATCCCTACCCCACCTCCCTCTTGGCAACCACAAGTCTGTTCTCTACGTCTGTGAGTCTGTTTCTGTTTCGTAGATAAGTTCATTTATGCCATATTTTAGATTCCACATTTAAGTGATATTATATGGTATTTATCTTTCTGTTTCTGACTTACTTCACTTCTTTTTTTTTGCGGTACGCGGGCCTCTCACTGTTGTGGCCTCTCCCGTTCCGGAGCACAGGCTCCGGACGCGCAGGCTCAGCGGCCATGGCTCACGGGCCCAGCCGCTCCGCGGCATATGGGATCTTCTCAGACCGGGGCACGAACCCGTGTCCCCTGCATCGGCAGGCGGACTCTCAACCACTGCGCCACCAGGGAAGCCCCAGTTCACTTCTTATAATCTCTAGGTCCATCCATGGTGCTGCAAATGTCATTATTTCATTTTTTTTTTTTTTTTTTTTTTTTGCTGTACTTGGGCCTCTCACTGTTGTGGCCTCTCCCGTTCCGGAGCACAGGCTCCGGACGTGCAGGCTCAGCGGCCATGGCTCACGGGCCCAGCCGCTCCGCGGCATGTGGGATCTTCCCGGACTGGGGCACGAACCCATGTCCCCTGCATCAGCAGGCGGACTCTCAACCACTGCACCACCAGGGAAGCCCTATTTCATTCTTTTTAATGGCTGAGTAGTATTCCATTATATATATGTGCCACATCTTCTTTATCCATTCATCTGTCAGTGGATATTTAGGTTGTTTCCATGTCTTGGCTCTTGTAAATGGTGCTGCAGTGAACATTGGGGTGCATGTATCTTTTCGAATTATAGTTTTCTCTGGATTTATGGGCATGGAGTTCTTATTAAAGTCAGCCCCCTCTGGCCAGGCCACAGAGTTCTTTGTCCTCACAGGCTGCTGTCCCTGATAGAACAAATGGGCCACAGAGGGCAGGGGTTGGGTTAGGAGTACCCCCTGGCCAAAATGCCAGATGCTCACTTTTTACCAGAGATTCAGTAGTTTTTCTTGAATAAATACTTCTCTATGTGCTGTATGTATTTGGTCAGTTTCCAGTATCTTTAAATGGTTGTTTTTGACAACTTTTTCCAGTTTCATTACTTCTTTTTGGGAAGAGGACTTACCAAACTCCTCACTCAGCTTTTCCAGAATTTCTACCCTCCCTGCTATGTTTCTTTATTGGGCTTCTTTGGACCCAAGATTTTATAAGTTTTCTTTTCAAATTTCCCACATCTCTTCTTTCATCCTCACTCTTAACTGATGACATCATCTTATGTCATTAAAAAAAAAATAGAACCAGACAAAAGTCTTTCATCATTCTGTCGTGAAGCCCTCATCTTGTTCTCTCTTGTTATTATCAAGGAAGCATCCTTCCTATCAAAGATTCATTGCTATTCTGAATCCTATCCTTGTTTTTCTTCTCTACCCTTCTCTCTTCACTACTGGCTCTTCCCTTCAGAGCAGAAATGTGCTCTGCTGTTTCCCATTCCAAATCCTACTTTGATCCCAAAACTTTTTCGAACTATTATCCCATTTCTCTGCTTCCCATCCTCCTTCAACTTTTCAAAACTATAAACACATTATCTTTCTATTACCATAGGTCCCGTTCATATTTACCCATTGTATGACTCGTGACACAACCACCCCACTAAACCTGCTGTTGTTGAGATTCAGGTGGTATCCATGTTATCAAGTATAGGAAACTTCTTTGTCATCATCTTATATGACTTCTTAGCAGTATTCAATCCATGTGACTATTTCCTCCTTTTTGAATTACTTTTCTCTCTTGTTGTATTGATACCAGTCTCTTCTAGTTTATTTCCTAACCTTACTATTTATTCCTTCATAGTCTTCTTTCTTCTTCCTTTTCTGCCTGACCTGTGAATCTTGATCTTCTTCAAGATTTAGGTTTCTGATACTTATTTTCTTTAGTACTTCCCATGTCACAACCAAAGTCCTCCCATTTTAGTAAACGGCATCTTCATCCTTATAGTTGCTCAAGCCAGAAACCCAGAAATCGTCTTTTCCTTCTCTTTCCCTTGCTCTCCAAATTGATCAGTAAATCTGTGCTTTCCCCCAGATATACCATGAATGTGTTATTTATCTCCATCTCCATCACACACCTGTATCCAGACTGCCAACTCTTGCCTTAGTTACTGATGTCTCCATTTCTTCTCTTGACATTTGACTTTTCTCTCATAAGGCTATGGTCATAGTAACATTCCTAAAGTATAAATCTCAATACCTATCCTCTACTTAAAACTCATCAGTGGCATTCCATTACACTCTTTACTGTGTTGTACAAAAACCCTACCTGATCTGTCATCTGCTGTTCTCTTCAGCTTTTCTCCCAACACAACCCTCTTGCTTTAGTAGGCTTCAGCCGAACTTCTTTTTTTTTTTTCCATACCAAACTCTTTTACCTTATTAAAGCCTTTTTACATACTATACCACCTAAAATGCTTTTCTTCCCTCTTGTTAAATGGCTTATTCCTTCTTGTCCTTTAGGTCTCACTTAAATGACACTTTTCAAAGAGGCCTTTCATGATCAGCTTATCTCAACTCTTGTTAATATTCTTGATGCCAATGCTATTTTCTTCTTTATAACACAGCTAAATACAATTTATATTTAGTTTTCTATTATTTGCCTGTTTTTTTCCCCCACTAAAATATAAGAGCTGTGAGGACAGTGACTATATATATGTCTTAAAATTTCTTACATTGAGTATACTTTTCACACATAGTGGATACTTAATAAATTTTTGTTGATTGGATGAATAAATAAGGGAATTGTGTAAAGTGATGTTGAAGGCATAGAATGTCAAAAAAGAAGCAACCAAGTACTGGTTACTTTACTTTCTTATAACAAAGTACCCCAAAATGGGATAAATTGCTAATATTAGACTGTATAATTGAATGTGTTAAATCAGATAGTTGGATGATAAATTCTGTAACTTTTTTATTTTAGCCTTTTCTACCTGCTTCTCAAAGTAGACCAGAATATGATTCAGAGGAGAGTCTGGAAAGTGATGACGAAGATGAAGATGTTTTAGCTTCAGATTTCCATCTCCAAGAGCATTCTAATTCAAATTCATATAGGTATGGAATATTTAATTTTAAGCTTCTTTAAAAAAATTCATTATGTAATTTTGAAAATAATACATGAAATTAATATCTTGGTGAATTATATTATAACGCAGATTTCTTTAGCTGAAATTGTTAAATTCCCTTCCTTAACAATAATTTGACAGTTAATTTTTGATTACCCTTGAATGGACAATCTGTACTTTTTTTCAGCTCTCATAAATCTTGCTGTCATATCATTCCTTGCCCTTTGCTCCCTACAATAAACAAACTGCATTGTTTTAACCTAAAAGATCTAATGTCTTTTCAGTACACTAATACTCAAAGATGTCAGTGATTTGTTTCTTAAAAATGGCATATGTGGAACACATATAAAAATCATAAATGTTCAAATACCCTCAAAGCTCCAATGCTACATTATTATCCTTACATGTATAAGTGATAGTATGATATGTTGTTTATATCTGAAAGGTGTATATATTTTATTATGACATGGTATGTTAATTGATAGAAAAATATAACTTTTCCAAAAGAAACAAGTAAGTATATTAGGGAAAATGAAGTACTCCTTTATCGAAAAGAACAGTTTTTATGAGATTTTTAAAAAATTAATTTTTATTGGAGTATAGTGGATTTACAGTGTTATGTTAGTTTCTGCTGTACAGCAAAGGGAATCAGTTATACATATACATATATCCACTCTTTTAGATTCTTTCCCATATAGGTCATTACAGAGTATTGAGTAGAGTTCCCTGTGCTATACAGTAGGTTCTTATTAGTTATCTGTTTTATATATAGTAGTGTATATATGTCAATCTCAGTCTCCCAATTTATCCCTCCCCCGCTTTATCCTTTTTCACCTTGGTAACCATAAGTTTGTTTTCTACATCTGTGACTTTATTTCTGTTTTGTAAATAAGTCCATTTGTACTATTGTTTTAGATTCCACATATAAGTGATATCATATAATATTTGTCTTTGTCTAACTTACTTCACTCAGTATGACAATCTCTAGGTCTATCCATGTCGGTGCAAATGGCATTATTTCATTCTTTTTTGTGGCTAATATTCCATTGTATATATGTACCACATCTTCTTTATCCATTCCTCTGTCAATGGACATTTAGGATGCTTCCATGTCCTGGCTATTGTAAATAGTGCTGCAATGAACGTTGGGGTGCATGTATCTTTTCAAATGATAGTTTTCTCCATATATATGCCCAGGAGTGGGATTGCTGGATCATGGTATAGTAGCTCTATTTTTAGTTTTTTAAAGAACCTTCATACTGTTCGCCATAGTGACTGTACCAATTTACCAATCTACATTCCCACCAACAGTGTACGAGGGTTCCCTTTTCTCCCCACCCTCTCCAGCATTTATTGTTTGTAGATTTTTTGATGATGGCTCTTCTGACCAGTGTGAAGTGATTCCTCCTTGTAGTTTTGATTTGCATTTCTCTAATAATTAGCAGTGTCGAGCATCTTTTCATGTGCTTTTTCGCCATCTGTATGTCTTCTTTGGAGAAATGTCAATTTAGATTTTCCACCCAGTTTTTGATTGGGTTGTTTGTTTTTTTGATATGGAGCTGCATGAGCTGTTTGATATTTTAGAGATTAATCCCTTGTTGGCCACTTAGTTTGCAAGTATTTTCTCCCATTCTGAGGGTTGTCTTTTTGTTTTGTTTATGGTTTCCTTTGCTGTGCAAAAGCTTTTAAGTTTAATGAGGTCCCATTTGTTTATTTTTGGTTTTATTTTCACTACTCTTGGCAATGAGTCAAAAAAGATCTTGCTGCAATTTATATCAGAGAGTGTTCTGCCTTTGTTTTCCTCTAAGAGTTTTATAGTATCCTGTCTTACATTTAGGTCTTTAATCCATTTTGAGTTTATTTTTGTGTATGGTGTTTGAGAATGTTCTAATTTCATTCTTTTACATATAGCTGTCCAGTTTTCTCAGCACCATTTATTGAAGAGACTGTCTTTTCTCCATTGTATATTCTTGCCTCCTTGATCGTAGATTAGGTGACCATAGATGGGTGGGTTTATCTCTGGGCTTTCTATCCTGTTCCATTGATCTGTATGTCTGTCTTTGTGCCAGTACCATACTGTTTTGATTACGGTAGCTTTGTAGTATAGTCTGAACTCAGGGAGTGTGATTCCTCCAGCTCCGTCTTTCTCTCTCAGGATTGCTCTGGCTATTCGAGGTCTTTTGTGTTTCCATACAAATTGTAAAATTTCTGTTCTAATTCTGTGAAAAATGCTATTGGTAGTTTGATAGGGATTGCACTGATTCTGTAGATTACTTTGGGTAGTATAGTCATTTTGACAATATTGATTCTTTCAATCCAAAAACATGGTATATCTCTCCATCTGTTTGTGTCATCTTTGATTTCTTTCATCAGTATCTTATAGTTTTCTGAGTACAGGTCTTTTGCCTCCTTAGGTAGGTGTATTCCTAGGTATTCTATTCTTTTGATGAGATGGTAAATGAGATTGTTTTCTTAATTTCTCTTTCTGATCTTTCATTGTTAGTGTATAGGAATGCAAGAGCTTTCTGTGTATTAATTTTGTATCCTGCAACTTTACCAAATTCATTGACAAGCTCTAGTAGTTTTCTGTTAGCATCTTTAGGATTCTCTGTGTGTAGTATCATGTCATGTGCAAATAGTGACAGTTTTACTTCTTCTTTTCCAATTTGGATTCCTTTTATTTCTTTTTCTTCTCTGATTGCTGTAGCTAGGACTTCCAAAGCTGTGTTGAATAAAAGTGACAAGAGTGGACATCCTTGTCTTATTCCTGATGTTAGAGGAAATGCTTTCAGCATTTCACCATTGAGTATGATGTTAGCTGTAGATTTGTCATATATGGCCTTTATTATTTTGAGGTATGTTATCTGTGCCCACTTTTCTGGAGAGTTTTTATCATAAGTGGGTGTTGAATTTTGTCAAAAGCTTTTTCTGCGTCTATTGAGATGATCATATGGTTTTTATTTTTTAGTTTGTTAATGTGGTGTATTACATCGATTGATTTGCGTATATTGAAGTATCCTTGCGTATACTGAAGTATCCTTGCATCCCTGGGATAAATCCCACTTGTTCATGGTGTATGATCCTTTTAATGTGTTGTTGGATTTGATTTGCTAGTATTTTGTTGAGGATTTTTGTGTCTATGTTCATCACTGATATTGGCCTGTAATTTTCCTTTTTTGTGATGTCTTTGTCTGGTGTTGGTATCAATGTGAGATTTTTATTTGCTGGTTTCCTGTGTTGACCTGATTTTGTTTTTTTGAATATATGGAATATTTACATGGCTCAAAAGTCAATCTGTGTAACTCAACAACAAAATAACTCAATTAAAAAATGGGCAAATAAGTTGAACAGACATTTTTCAAAATAAGCACATGAAAAGATTCTCACTATCACAGATTATTGAGGAAATGCAAATAAAAACCACAATGAGAGATCCCCTCACACCCATTAGATTGGCTATTATCAAAAAAAACAGAAAATTACAATGTTGGCAAGGGTGTGGAGAGATTGAAACCCTTGTCCACTGTTGGTAGGAATGTGAACTGGTGCAAACCACTGTGGAAAACAGTATGACAGTTCCTCAAAAATTAAAAGTAGAATTACCATATGACCCAGCAGTTTCCCTTCTGGATATATACCACAAGAAATTGAAAGCAGGTGTTGAACTGGTAGTAGTACACTCATGCTCATAATAGCACTATTCATAATAGCCAAGGGGTAATTGCAACTCAGGTGTCTGTCAGCAAATTGAACGCAATAAAGAGTGTGGTAGATACATAGAGTAGAATATTATTCAGCCTTTAAAAGGATGGAAATTCTGACACATGCTACAATATGGATGAATCTTGAGGACATTTTGCTAGGTAAAATAAACCAGGCACAAAAAGACAAATGCTTGTATAATTCCACTTATGTAAAATACCTAGAATAGTCAAATTCATAGAGACAGAAAGTAGAATGCTGGTTGCCAGGGCCTAGGAGACAGGGAAAATGGGGAGTTATTGTTAAATGGTTATAGAGTTTCAGTTTTTCAAGATGAAAAGAATTCTGGAAATGGATGGTGGTAGTGGCTGCACAATATGAATGTACTTAATGTCACTGAACTGTACACTTAAAGGTAGTTAAGATGTCATATGTATTTTACCACAATTTAGAGTAGTAAAAAATCAGTAATCTAAGAAATAAATTTTTTGCTTGAAAAAAAAAATGCCAAGGTATCTTTTTTTAATTAAAAAAGGAAATCTGTATAAAAATATAAAATCTGAAGTCTCATATCCCTTCCACTTGAGTCCTCCTCTATACCCTCTACAGATACTTATTTTTATTAGTTTCTGGTTTATCCTTCTGTTTTCAAAAATAAGGGTGTGTGTGTGTCTCTGTGTGTGTGTAAAATTTATTTCCGCTGCTTTCTTACACAGAAGGTAGCAGGTAGCATACTATATAATGTTTATAACTTGCTTTTTATTTATTAATACATGCTGGGGTTCACTCCATATTAACATTTAAACATCCTTTTGGCTACCCTAAAGCATTCCATGATTCAGAGCTAGTTATTCAACCATTACAATTACTCTGATGGGTAATTTCTACTCTTTTGCTGTTGTAGATAATGCTGACATGAGTAACTACATGCATGTATTGTTTTGTTTTTGTGGAGGTATATCTTCAGGGTAGATTCCTGGTAGTGAATTGTTGGATAAAGAGTGTGTAGTCTTCTCAATCCCTAAGTAAATTTTTAACAGATCTACTGTTGCTTTATTTTTAGTTGGTCATTGATGCGTTTGGCAATGGTGCAGTTGGTGCTCAGCAATTTGAAGACTTTCTATCCCTTTGCAGGTCATGATCTTGCAGGTAATAAATAGCTTAACATAAACTTATATTACCATTGCTTTTGATTGACTTATTTTGTATTGTTTTTCAAGTAGTGGAGAAAACGTTTAGTAAGTTCCTATGGGTCTATCATATTGTTAGGTGCTTTTAGGAGGACAGGGTCCAAGAAAGCAGGGAATCTGAAGCTGATGTGATTGACTGTATTGAGACTGTGTTTATGGCTCTAGCCAAGGTGTTGAAGATTTAATAGTTGTAGACACGTAGGAAACTAAACAAAAGCAAAAATTTAGTAATTATTAACTCTGAGGGAGAAAAAGGTTGTACAGGAAAGAAAGGGGCATGATAGTATACCAAGTAGTTCAGCTGTGATCTCTATTAACATATATATAAAACAAAGTAGACACTAAATTATCAATCTAACTAAAAATTATTATGGACTGTATTGGAATGATGGAGAGAGGGGAAGTTTATTCTCATATTTCATAGTAGTAAATCAGTAGATCATTTCTAAAATAGAAAAAAATCATAAGCATATTATTTAGATTTTTGAAGGTAAACAGCAGAAATAGCTAAAAGTTGAAAGGGGGATCAGGATTCAGGAGTATGGAAGTGTAGAACTGGAAAGTGCTGACTTTTGTAATAAGTATTATTTCATTTTTTTTACCTTGTATATTATTTTACTTTTCAAAAGAAGTCTAGCTATGTGCTGTACATAAATTGGGCTGATACAAAGGCTTAAAGCAATTAATTTTCCTCCCAAACATATTTTTATAATATTCAGGTACATTTTTTGTGCGAAATTAAAGTCAAAAGCAGAGATTGCTATAGCAGTTATTTATTTATTTATTTAATTTATTTATTTTTGGCTGTGTTGGGTCCTTGCTGCTGCGCCCGCCTTTCTCTAGTTGCAGTAAGCGGGGGCTACTCTTCGTTGCAGTGAGCGGGCCTCTCACTGCGGTGGCTTCTCCTGTTGCAGAGCATGGGCTCCAGGCGCACGGGCCTCAGCAGTTGGGGCTCACAGGCTCTAGAGCGCAGGCTCAGTAGTTGTGGCACACGGGCTTAGTTGCTCCACAGCATGTGGGATCTTCCTGGACCGAGGCTCAAACCCACGTCCCCTGCATTGGTAGGCAGATTCTTAACCACTATGGCAGTTACTTAAATCACAAGTCACAAATGTTATTCCAAGTTCTAGTAGTAAAGGTATGATGTAATTTTGACTTAGATTGCCCTTTTATTCTGTTGTCCTAGGCCACTAATTATGTTGAAATGCTATACAGATTTATGACATTCTTTTCAATCCTCTGGATTTCTGTGCCCACCTCTCTTTCGCATCGCCTCTGCCAAAATGTGTGTTTATATCTTATTCTCTACATTGAATATAGCATTTTACTGCAGAAGATAAATGTGGGTCAATTTTATTTTCTCTTTATAGAGCTTCCAGTTAGTTCACCACTTTGTCATGCCGTTCTAAAAACTCTTCAATGTTGGGAACAAGTTCTTCTCCGACGACTTGAAATCCATGGGGGGCCACCTCAAAACTATATTGCAAGTCATACCTCTGAAGAGAGTGTGTCTGCAGGTCCTGCAATTCTCCGCCACAAAGCTTTGCTGGAACCTACAAACACTCCTTTCAAGTAGGGTTTCATATGAATACTGTTCTAATATGAGTTTTATTAAATCAGAATGTCATCAGGTGGTATTTAAAGAAAAAATATTTTAGTACTTCAATATTTAATTTGCTGTTCTAGGCTCATATCTGTGTCTTTGTGTGATGCATATTGTAGTCCGGATGTTAGTAAACATTTCTTGCAAAGGTTCATATAGTAAATATTTTAGCCTTTACTGGCCCTACAATCCTTTTTGCAGCTATTCAACTCTGCCATTTGTAGAGTAAAAGCAACCATAGACAGTAAATGAATGGGCATGGCTATGATCCAATAAACTTTTTTTTTAATATTTATTTTATATTGAAGTGTAGTTGATTAACAGTGATGTGTTAGTTACAGGTGTACAGGAAAGTGATTCAGTTATACCCATGTAAGTATTCATTCTTTTTTGAATTCTTTTCCCATTTAGGCTATTACATTGTATTGAGACAGGTTCCCTGTGCTATACAGTAGGTCCTTGTTGCTTATCTATTCTAAATATAGTAATGTCAATAAACTTTATTTTTGAATATGAAAGGTAGGCTGGATTTGAGCCATGGGCCAGTGTTTTCTGACATCTACGTTGGAGCAGACCTATTTGGAATAGCTAGTTAGCAAACTGTTTTACTGTACATGAGGAGATAAAGCATTTGCACCAAGAGGTAAATCAATTCATTGCTTGCTTCATTAAGAAAGTCTTACTACAAAAAATGTTAACTGAACTAAACAGTGTACTTAGTGGCTTAGTGACATAGTTGATTTACATTCTTTCATGGGCTCTTACCTCACTGCACATCAGTAACACAGTTCATGGTCCAGTATGTGTTCACAAACAACACTTTGAGTAGTTTTGCTTCTAGATCTTTTGTAGGAAGCATACCTCTTTTGTTAGATCTTATGTTCTTAGGTTAAAGGTCATCAAACTGCAGCCTGTGGGGCCAAATCCACTCTCCTTCTGCATTGTAAATAAAGTTTTGTGGATTACAGCCACACCCTTTCATTTTAGTATTACCTATGGTTGCTTTCCCACTTCAGTGGTGAAATTAAGTAGTTGGGGGAGAGACCATATAGCCCACAAAGCTTGAAATATTTACTATCTCTTAAGAAAAAGTTTGCTGATTGCTACCCTAGATGATGTGGTCTGATTCTAGTTAATTTATTATTATAAACATTCATATAGCACCAAGGAAATATAGTCAGATTAACCAGAAATCTCTGAAGTGTATGATGAAACATATTGTCTCTCTGTAGATCTAAACACCATCTGTCACTGTCTGTGAAGAGACTTTGGCAGTACCTGGTGAAGCAGGAAGAAATTCAAGAAACCTTTATCAGAAATATATTCACAAAGAAAAGGTGTCTAAATGAGGTCTGTATAAATTAAAACTTGTTTGCTATTTTATTATTAAAGTCTTTTGTATTTTTAACTATAAAGAATAAGTTGCATTTTACAGACTTTTAAAAACTCATTGTTTATGTCATAAACATGTATTATGTAGTTAATACATAGAAAAAGAGAGGGTCAGTATTTTCCTAACCAATTTAATTTAAAGTAACTAATTCAGATGTGTTTGGGACTTTTATTTCCCAAAAAGATACTGTTTGACTTAAGATTTTTTGTCTTGTTTCCTGTTTTTGAGTTGTCATGATTACCATTTTAAGAGGCAAAGTGGAAATTTCCCATCATTTTCATGTGATAAAGTTTATCTTATAAGTTTCATTGAAACTAGGTTTGTATACTGCAAACATTTCAAATATGTACATTTTCCTTTTTTTGTATTGATTATACTTCTTAGTAAAATTTTGCAGACTGAAATAAATTTATAATTATACTGTAATTGGTTGATTATACCTTGATGTTATTATCATAAAGATTATTTTTCTCATTTAGTTCAGTGCTACTAGTAAGTCCAGTTTGAAGATATGGGGAACCTGTACTGGAATATAAATTAACATATTGCCTCTTTCTTTGAAATAGTTTTGCTATTAAAAAGTTTTGGATAAATTAAACAGTGGACTTAGTGATGCAGTTAATTCCTTATCTTCTCATGGATCAGTAACAAAGAGTTCAAGACTGGCGGCTGGTTTGTGGATCACACTTTGAGAAGCACTGAACTAATCTAAAAGCAAGCTTTGCAGTTGTTGAAGTGGGAGGAGAAAAGGAAGATATTTCAGTTGGAAAAATAAGGAAATAGAACAGCTTCTTAATAGACAAGTTAGCAAAAAGCAAGATGGCATCTAACCTTATTGAAAAAGGAAAATTACATATATCTCATTGTCTCTCAGTTTAAGAACTAATTTGTAAGAGGCAACTGCATGTGTTATTATTTACTATTTGCCTGATTGTGTAAATATATTTGAATAGCCAAGTCAGGAAACAAAATATATAGTGTTCTTGCTAATAACTTAGAAGACTTCTGACATGTGTACCTTAGTATAACATTGAAATCTAGGCAAACAATAGATACAATTAGATATAATACAAATTAATGTATTTCTTTTTAACCTTATGTCAGATATATCTTAAATATTTAGTATATGAATTCCCTTTAAAACAGTTTAAGAAATTTTTTTGATAAATAAAATTAAAAATGAATGTGCTAAAAAAAAATGAATGTGCTAGATAAGAGTGTCAGAGTAACTATAATATGTTTACTGCTGAGGTAATGTTTCTTATTTTAAATATACCTTTGCCTAAAATAATTTATTACAAGTTAAAGCATCCTGATAATGGTATATGAAGCACTGTTGCATTCTGTACAAATGGCATGTTTACTCTGCTTGTTATTACTTCTTTGATTTCTTTGATGTGCCGTGTAATATGAACATGCAAATATGGCATAGTAATTTCAAGTACAAAATCATTTTTTAAAAACCGTTGCCGTATTTGATTAATATAGTTATGAAGATAAAAACATTTCTCCACTGCTGATATACTTAGTGCATTTGGGAAATGAAATCATTCTCAAAACAAACAAAACAAAACTAGTTTACCACTGGATTGTCTAGTTGAATCAGGAAATAGAGTCATTAAGGAAATAGAGGAGCATAACCAAGCCAGAATGCATATGGAGGGATAATGGATAAATGAGTACAACTATTCCTGTTAAATTCCTCTGCTGTTTTATTCTTAGTTTTCTTAGGAGTTTCATGATATCTTAAGAAAATTTTAGTTATTTTTATATTGTAATTATTTTAATCAGAAGCATGAATATGAATGTTGCACTGAATGTTTTATAGCTATCATTAA
Source organism: Globicephala melas (assembly GCF_963455315.2). Lineage (NCBI taxonomy): Eukaryota > Metazoa > Chordata > Mammalia > Artiodactyla > Delphinidae > Globicephala > Globicephala melas. The sequence continues at coordinate 97,721,755 of NC_083316.1, forward strand.
GCTAAATATTTTCTCCGATTTTAGTTTTTTTAAATCTCTAAAATGAATATGATTTACAGTACTTTGATTAGCAGAACTTAACTTATATAAAACCTGGCGTGATTAATGGTAGTTATTAGAAATTATTTGTTACTACTTTGTTGTTTTATTCTTGATGATAGTGACATTTTGATAAAGGAAATATGAAAAGAAAAATTTTATGTAGTAAAACATAGATTAGATAGAATTAAATAAAATATTAACTTTATAGAGTTGGTACAAAGTTATTTAATCTTTACTGGAAAGTTGACTAGCCTTTTTGTGGTATTAACAAAATTACCTTCCATCTCTCTGCTTTATAAAATGATGATTATACTTAAATAGTTGAACCCAAGTCCCTGACTTTTCAGATGGTTAGGAAATATTAACAGATGTGTGACAGGCCTTGAATTTTCAGTGGGAGATGTTGGAGAGTATTTTGAGAGTGCTGTTTTATTTATTCCTTTACATGTTTGGAAATGAAATTTTCTTCATCTGACATTAAAATCCTGGTGTATCCTCAGTTCTTTTCTTTTCGTATATAATGTAGTTTGCTGGCACATGCATTTTTAAAATAGAAGTTCTTTCCTGTTTGTGCTTATTTGGAAGTAAAGTATAGATAGCTGCAAATAGACTATATCTGAATCATAACCAACAACAAAAAAAATGCTTGGCAGCTGTCATTTTTATCCCCAATTCCTTTTTCTGTTTTTTTTTTTTTCCATTTTCTGAGAACTAAAGATCTTGAACCATCTCTTTCTTTAACAAGTGCTAATATCCCCTTTTAAAAATGATATGTGTCTCCAAGCATTTTATTGACTGTTTCTGGCTAAATCAAGAGAAGGAGAGAATTAGAAACCTAGGAACCAAAAATTTTCTAATCAGGAGGTCTTCCTTGAGGAATGAGGTATCATAATGGAGACAAGACTTAATAGTGTGTAAGAGAGCAATTTTACTTTAATTTTCAGTTGATAGTACTCTGGCACTAGTAGCTCTGAAATTTGTAGTATAAAGTACTTTGGGCTCAATCTTGCTTTAATGTCAACGTTTCAAATGAGTTAAGTGGGTAAAAATTTCTTAAGAAATAGAATAAAATTTATAGTGATAGTTAAGGAGTTCCGACGGATTAAGTTTTCCCCAAACCCCAATCATGCATCCCCACACATGCTTCTTTTAAAATATATGAAATTAAAAAAATAATAACTCAGTCCAGTGTTGTTTTTTAGTAAATTTAGTTAAAAATAAAATTAAAAAAAATATCCCCAGTATTTTGCATGTTACATCTCATCCTTACTCTTTGTCATGTGGTTATTCTTTCTTGATGAAGTCATTAGAGGACAGCTGTGAAACCATCAAAAATTCTATGATGGAGGAGCCAAACATCAATAAGGTACAAAATATCATTCAACTGAAATTAGAAATTGCATTCTTTAACAAGAAAAACAAAGTGTTTGCATTTTAGTTTTGGACTGGACTTTGTTTCTAATGCAATTAAATTACTATTCCCTCAAATTATTCTTTTTTTAACAAGTTAAATATTGCAATCATAAAAATTGTTTCTGTTTTGTTATTAAGACAATGCAGTTTTAAAGGGAGTTGAATGTATCCTGTTTTGGCTGCAGATTTTTCTGAGTAAATAAAACTAAGGTTCTTAATAAAATGTAATTACAGTAGGTATTATAGAAGTATAGTAGTATTGTTCTGTTTCTGCAAGTATCACTTTTGAAGATAAAATTCTCTCCTATGATGTAAATTACTTGAAATATATCAAATACTATTATGTAGCCTTTGTTTTACTGGTATCAGTAGCATATAGCACATTGCCTTATGCATAGTAACTACTCAGAGTACTTGAGAATAAGAGCAGAAAGGATGAGAATTTGTACAATCATAAAATAACTCCCAGATGTTCTGTGATCAGACATTCAAATACAACTTTTAGTAGGTTGGTATTTAATTTATATGTTTCATATTCTTATTTTAAGACAATCTCAACAGAGTAATTTTTAGGGGAATGATTTTTCAAAATATTTTTTTTGAGGCTACTAATTTCCACTTCTTTTTCTTTCCCAAAGGATTCTATGCAATTAATTTAAAAAGACTGATTTGATATAAAGTGTATATTGTAACTAAAACTTTGGCAAAGTAAATATATGCCGTCCATACTTAACTTTGGAAATTTCTAATGGCTTTCAGAAGTTTTGAGGGAACGTAATTCAGACTTTTAATCAGTTAACAATATTCTTTGCCTGGGTACTCATTAATTATTATAGTCTATACATTAGCATGAATTCTTATCCTAAGACTTTTCTTTTGACAGATTTTATAAAATGTTAATAATCAGAATGTTGTATTTCTGTAGTCATCACACTACATCAAAAGGCAGTCATTCTGTTTGGTTAACATCATAACAATTTTTGGCCAGAATTTTCCAAGCCATCTGCTACAGTTTTATTTTAAACAGGTTTGTTAGGTATACCTGACTTAAAGTAACTGCACATATTTATTAAAGTGTAGAGTTTGGTCAACTTTGACATATGTATACATTGGTGAAGCCATCATCACAATCAAGATAATGAATATATCCATCAACCTCAAAACTTTAATTCCTTCCTTGCTTCTCCCTTCCTAACTTTGCCCTGTTTCTCTCAGACAACTACCAATTTGCTTCCTGACATTACTGATTAGTTTGCATTTTCTTGAATTTTATGTAAATAGAATCATACAATATGTCTTTTTTTCTGTGTCCTTTCTCTTAGCATAATTATTTTGAAATTCTTCCATATTGTTTATTTCAGTAGTTCATTCATTTTTATCACTGAATTATATTCATTTTATGGCTATACCACAGTTTGTTTGTCCATTTACCTGTTGATGAACACTAGAGCTGTTACCATTTTGGGGCTATTTCAAATAAGACTACTTATCATATTCATGCACAGGTTTCTTTGTATGGGCATATGCTTTCATTTCTCTTGTGTAGATGCCTGGGAATGGAACGACTGAATCATAGTGTAGGTGTATGGTTAACTTTTTAAGGAACTGCTTAAGTATTTTCCATTGTACCATTTTACATTCTCAGCGACAGTATATGAAATCAGTTGCTTAACATTCTCACCAACACTTAGTATGGTCAGCCTTTTTATTTTAGCCATTCTAGTAGATGTGTACTGGTAGTTTGTTATGGATTTAATTTGCATTAAGCATCTTAATCATGTGCTTATTTGCCATTTGTGTAACTTTTTGGTTGAAGTGTCTTTTCAGATGTTGTGTCTGTTTTTATAGGGTTGTATGTTTGCTTAGTTGAGTTTCAACAGTTCCTTATGTATTTTAAATACAAATTAGATATGTGATTTTAAAATATTTCCTCTTAGATGATTTCTTGTCTTTTCATTCTCTTTACAAGTTCTTTTAAACTGCAGACGTTCTTTTTCTTTCTTTTTTTTTTTGCGGTACGCGGGCCTCTCGCTGTTGTGGCCTCTCCTGTTGCGGAGCTCAGGCTCCAGACGCGCAGGCTCAGCGGCCATGGCTCATGGGCCCAGCCGCTCCGCGGCATGTGGGAATCCTCCCGGACTAGGACACGAACCCGTGTCCCCTGCATCGGCAGGCGGACTCTCAACCACTGCGCCACCAGGGAAGCCCCAGAAGTTCTTAATTGTTACATTGGAGCTCATCAAAATTTGTTCTGTGTATGGATTTTCTTTCTATAAGAATTTTGCCTAACCTAACGTCACAAAGATTTTCTCCTGCTTTGTTGATGTTTTATAGTCATGGTTAGACCTATGACCCAGTTTCAGTTAATTTTTTAATACGGTGTGAAGTATGTATTGTAGTTACTTTTTTTTTTAAATCTGTGTATCAGTTGTCCCACCACTTTGATTATCCTTTCCTCCACTGCATTGCTTTTCTCTCTTAAAAAGTCAGTTGACATATATCTGGAAGTTTATTTCTGGACTCTGTTTTGGACCATTGATCTATTTGTTTATCTTTATGCTAATACCCTACTATCTTACTGCACTAACTAGAACTTCCAGTCTAGTATTGAATAGAAATAGTGAAAACAGACATTTTTATCTTGTTCCTGATCTTGGGGAGGAAGCATGCAGTCTTTTGTCATCAAGTATGATGTTATCTGTAAGGTTTTTTTAGAGGCCCTTCATAAGACTGAAGAAGTTTCTTTCTTTCTTCAGGTTGTTGAGAGTTTTTAATCAGGCATGGATGTTGGAATTTGTCAAATGCTTTTTTTTTTTCTCCTGTTGAGATGATCATATGGTTTTTCTGCTTTGAGTCTGTTTAATATGGCTAAGTAGATTGATGGCTTTGTTTGATGTTAAATCAAGTTTGCATTCCCAGGGTAAGAACCATATGGTCATGATGTGGTATATTTTTAATATATTATTAGATTTGATCTGTTAAAATTTTTGTTAAGAATTTTTGTACCTATGTTTATGAAAGATACTGGTTTTTAGTTTCTTTTAATGTTTTTGGGTTTTTTGTTTTATCTTTGTTTTTTTTCGTGTGTGTGTGTGTGTGTGTGTGTGTTTTAACAAATGCTGGCCTCACAGAGTGAGTTGGAAAATGTTCTCTCCTTTTTAATTGTTTGGAAGAATTTGTGTAGAATCAGTATTATTTCTTCTTTAAGTGTTTGGTAGAATTCACCAGAGAAATTTTCTGGGCCTGGAGTTTTTAAATCTACAACTTCAGTTTCTTTCTTTAACAGATATAGAGCAGTTCAGGTTTTCAGTTTCTTCTTGAGTGAGCTTTTGGTAGTCCATACCTTTCAAGAAATTTATCTGCTTCATTTCCGTTGTCATATTTATTGATGTAAAGTTATGCATAATATTCCCTTATCCTTTTAATACACAGTAGAATCTGTGATGTTATTACCTCTCATTTCTCTGCTATAATCTTGAAAACAAAATTATTTCTTAATATTTATATTCCCTAATATTTTGGGTATTGGTGTCATTTTATATTCATCTGACTGCTTCCCATTTCTTTCTAGTATGCCTTTGATAGTCTTTAGATCTCATCTTCATGTTTGTTTTATTATATCATTAGAGTAGTGCTGAAGTACTCCAGACATACAGCTTTATATTGTAGAAAGTCTTAGTAACTGAAAACAACTAATGAGACCTGGAGTACAGCTTTTCTATAGACCTGTTCTGTGACACCGAGCTCATTCCACCCTTGAAGTCTTATTTACTAAATGAGAGTTGATAGTTTTAAACATGCTGTTGCTTTAATTGAAATAGTAGTAGAATCCTGGATTTAGTCTGTTAGTACTATTCCCTTCTTCACTCCTAAGGGAAGCTTTGTGGAACCCAGACACTATTCAGATCAGTTTCCACATAAGATTTCCTTTTTTAAAAATTTTGGTAAAATATATATATAAAATTTATCAGTTTAATCATTTTGAGTATACAGTTCAGTAACATTAAGTACATTCACATGGTTTTGCAACCATCACTACCATCCGTCCCCAGAACTTCTTCATCTCCCTAAACTGAAACTCTTTACCCATTAAACAGTAGTTCTCCATTTCTGCCACTCCTCCCCCCAGCCCCTGCCAATTACCATTTTACGTTCTGTCTATGAATTTTACTTCCCTAGATACCTATATAAGTGGAATCGTACAATATTTGTACTTTTGTGACTGGCTTATTTCATTTAGTATAACACCTTCAAGGTTCATCCATTTCGTAGCATGTTTCAGAATTTCCTTTCTTTTCAAGGTTAAATAATATTCCATTATGTATATATAGCATTTCGTTTATCCATTCAGCTATTAATGGACATTTGGGTTGTATCAGTCTTTTGACTATTGTGGGTAGTACTGCTGTGAACATTGGTATACAAATATCTATTCCAGTCTCTGCTTTCAGTTCTTTGTGTATTTACCTTGAAGTGGAATTGCTGGATCATATGATAATTCTTTACTTTTTTTTTTTTTTTGAAGTTTATTTTAGTTTTTTTACAGCAGGTTCTTATTAGTCATCAGTTTTATACACATCAGTGTATACATGTCAACCACAATTGTCCTGTTTACTTTTTTTATCTGTTTAATCTCATAAAAACTCTTTTAGCATTCATATTTGGGTTTTTTTCCCTCATTTATCCAGCCCAATCACATTTTATAAGCATGACTTGAAACCTTATATTAAGATGACCTTTAAGACCATATTCATTGTGATTTTTTTTAACATCTTTATTGAAGTATAATTGCTCTACAATGGTGTGTTAGTTTCTGCCTTACAACAAAGTGAATCAGCTATACACACACACATATCCCAACATCTCCCCCCTCCTGTGTCTCCCTCCCTCCCACCCTCCCCATCACACCCCCCAGGCGGCCACAGAGCACTGAGCTGATCTCTCTGTGCTATGCGGCTGCTTCCCACTAGCTATCTGTTTTACATTTGGTAGTGTACAGATGTCCATGCCACTCTCTCACTTTGTGCCAGCTTACCCTTACCCCTCCCCGTATCCTCAAGTCCATTTTCTAGTAGGTCTGCGTCTTTATTCCCATCTTGCCCCTAGGTTCTTCATGACGATTTTCTGTTTGTTTGTTTTAGATTCCATATATATGTGTTAGCATACAGTATTTGTCTTTCTCTTTCTGACTTACTTCACTGTGTATGACAGACTCTAGGTCCATCCACCTCATTACAAATAGCTCAATTTCATTTCTTTTAATGGCTGAGTAATATTCCATTGTATATATGTGCCACATCTCCTTTATCCATTCATCTGTCGATGGACACTTAGGTTGTTACCATCTCCTGGCTATTGTAAGTAGAGCTGCAATGAACATTTTGGTACATGACTCTTTTTGAATTATGGTTTTCTCAGGGTATATGCCCCGTAGTGGGATTGCTGGGTCATATGGTAGTTCTATTTGTAGTTTTTTAAGGAACCTCCATACTGTTCTCCATAATGGCTATACCAATTCACATTCCCACCAGCAGTGCAAGAGTGTTCCCTTTTCTCCACACCCTCTCCAGCATTTATTGTTTCTAGATTTTTTGATGATGGCCATTCTGACTGGTGTGAGATGATATCTCATTGTAGTTTTGATTTGTATTTCTCTAATGATTAATGATGTTGAGCATTCTTTCATGTGTTTGTTGGCAGGCTGTATATCTTCTTTGGAGAAATGTCTATTTAGGTCTTCTGCCCATTTTTGGATTGGGTTGTTTGTTTTTTTGTTATTGAGCTGCATGAGCTTCTTGTAAATTTTGGAGATTAATCCTTTATCAGTTGCTTCATTTGCAAATATTTTCTCCCATTCTGAGGGTTGTCTTTTGGTCTTGTTTGTGGTTTCCTTTGCTGTGCAAAAGCTTTGAAGTTTCATTAGGTCCCATTTGTTTATTTTTATTTCCATTTCTCTAGGAGGTGGGTCAAAAAGGATCTTGCTGTGATTTATGTCATAGAGTGTTCTGCCTATGTTTTCCTCTAAGAGTTTGATAGATTCTGACCTTACATTTAGGTCTTTAATCCATTTTGAGCTTATTTTTGTGTATGGTGTTAGGGAGTGATCTAATCTCATACTTTTACAGGTACCTGTCCAGTTTTCCCAGCACCACTTATTGAAGAGGCTGTCCTTTCTCCACTGTACATTCCTGCCTCCTTTATCACAGATAAGGTGACCATATGTGTGTCGGTTTATCTCTGGGCTTTCTATCCTGTTCCATTGATCTATATTTCTGTTTTTGTGCCAGTACCATAGTGTCTTGATTACTGTAGCTTTGTAGTATAGTCTGAAGTCAGGGAGCCTGATTCCTCCAGCTCTGTTTTTCATTCTCAAGATTGCTTTGGCTATTCAGTATCTTTTGTGTTTCCATACAAATTACAATTCTTAATTCTCTCCAGCCCTGCTCATTTCATGAACTCCAGACTTGCATATATAATCTATTAGTTACCTCCCCCTCAATGTCAAAACATAGAATTTTCTGTCTTCCCCTAATCCCAACCTAAACCTATTCTTTCCTTCACTTTTGTCTCAGTATCATTTTTTGAGAACGGTCTGAAAACTGGGAGTCACCCTTGCTTCCTCTCTTTTACTCACTACTGTAGTCTCAGCCCATTGGCAAAATTTATCCTAATGCTAACCACTTAATCAGTACCACCATTCCTACTCCTCTAATCAAATACACCGCTGCCTCTTACTTCAGCTACTGTAGTTGCCTCTTAACTAGTTTCCTGGCAGCCAGTCTCACGCCCCTTATGTTTTGTCCCACAACATCCAGAATTATCAAAACCCTCCAATGGTTTTCTAACCTTAAAATAAAATCTGAATTCTTTATTATGGCTTTTAAGGCCCCATGCAAGCTAAACTGTGCCTACTTCTCCAAATTCATCTCCTACAACTTACGATTGTTTTCAAAATTGAATATGCATAAACTCTTGATGCCAAACACCATTCCTTCTACCCCACCCCACCCCCTTTAATTGATTCTCACACAGATCTTCTTGGGACCGCACTATTGAGAAACAATGTTTTAGTAAATCTAGATAATGAAAGGACAGGAATGTATTCCCACACTGAAGAAGCGTTTATGAAGTTCATGCTTTCCTCTCTGTGAGTGTAAAGTTTGAAGAAGTGCTGCCGGTGAAACTGAAATTTTCCACCCACCCATTCATTACCAGCAAATAGCATATCCCTCTATTCCATGGAAATATCATTTGTCTTTATTTCCAATTTCTTCAACACCCAGTAGTGGACCCTTAGTGTACTTTAGATACCAGGCAGATAGGTGGTTAAGTTGGGATTTTGGTCATGAAATTACAGAATTTGACTTAGACATTCTTACTGGATGATGGACCTCAACCAGAACTAAGACTTTATTTAGAAAAGAAGTTGACTTCTCAAATCAACCTAAATGCTGGTATGAGCAGTGAAATTCTTTCATGTTTGTTATCCAGTTGCATTTAAGATTAGAGTATATTTGACATCTTTACATCCAGTGACTATGAGTTTTGATTGCATATGGTTATTTTGGTTTGATTATGTCTCTTTCAACTTTGCAAATGAACTGTCATCTTAGTTGCCATTTTTAAAAATACTGCTCACCCTACTCAGTTCTGTGGTCAAACAATGGATGGGGATTGGTGATATTTTATCTAAATTTTCCAGGAAGTAAATTTGTTTTCTGATTTCAAATTAATAACTTCTGCACTGCACAATGAGTTGTGAAACAATTTATAATAATTCATTTTAAAGGTTGAAGGTTAGGATAAAATAAAATGAAACAAAATAGTACATTAAGTAACATCTCCAACTCTTAACAATTGCCTCTTCATTTTACCTCTGTTTATTTTAGTAAATGTTGATTTTATACAGTACTCTCTTCTGAGTTGAAAGGTGTATATACCTTCTGTGGGGTAAGCAAAAGGTCAAATAATATTTCCCTTGTCCAAAGTATATTGAATTATGGTTTATTCAGCTATTAAAATGATTACTGACTTGGGCAAATTACTATGCCTTTCCGGATTTCAGAGTCCTTTAATAAATTAAAAGTTATTTTAGATAAAGAGTCAGTAAAATATATTCAGCTGGCTGTGTCCTACTTGTTCTTCTGTAGGCCATGAGCTAAGAATGGTTTTTATATTTTTGAAAGGTTGTTTTAAAAAAGAATATGCAACATAATTCTTTACTGGTCTGCAAAACCTAAGATATTTACCTTCTGACCTTTTAATATTAAAATATTTAAAATATCAAAGGATTATAATACTACGAAACGCGGTAAACTTATCTTAACGTTAATAATTAGAATGTCTTAAAGTTAACTTATTGCAGCTTAAGAACATAAGCAGTTAATGAAGTTGTATATCAATGATCTTTTTATATGTGAAAAAGCAAATTTGAAAAGATGTAAATTCCTCTTGCCAAATTTTGTTTTAGAAATAAGTAACATGTAAAATAGTACCTTTGGATTTGAAATACCTGAAAAGTTTCTTAATTTATGCAAGTATTAAATGAAAGACTGACATATATTATGTTTTTTCATTTACTAAAATCACTGTATTTTTGTATTTTCTTTCCCTCCATTTAGATAGAAGCAGATTCGGGATATCCTGGAGGTAAAGCAAGAATTATTCATAAGGAATCTGATATAATTACTGCCTTTGCTGTTAATAAAGTAAGTACATAGACATTTTTCTTTTCTTTGATTAAGTATTCATAGTTGGAGAATGTCTCCTGTTCTGTCAGTTTATTCAGTAGCAGTGTTTCCCTTTCCCAGAGCTACTTTCTACTCCTTAAATTGCAATGTGAATACATTTTTTATTTTATAAAATGATTATATTGTTTGATAATTTATTTGATCTTGGATATATAGCAGATAAAATGTTTTATTACTACACAGAGAGAGGTCTCAAGTATTTATATATGCAGTTGCCTTTAGAATTTATTTATTTTATTTTATTTTTATTTTTTGGCATGTGGGATCTTAGTTCCCCGACCAGGGATCGAACCCATGCCCCTTGCAGTGGAAGCACAGAATATTAACCACTGGACCGTCAGGGAAGTCCCCCTGCCTTTAGAATTTATACAACACATGCAGCTAATCCAAAGAAAATGTTTCCTGTTTTCTTTATATGAATATGTTGAATGTGATTCTTCGTATAGATCAAAATTAAGCTTATATGTGACTCACAGAAATTCTCCCTCTTTGACTTTCAGCTATAATAGCTGCCCAACTAGAGTGTTTTCTTTGTATTCCTTAGCTTTCTTACTCAATATCCTCCTTAGAGGTGTCTATAAGCTACTTACAGAAGAGGTAGCCTTCGGTACAGTGGTCCAAGGTTGAAATTTATCTTAGTCATTTTCCCCTCCTATCTTCCCTAATTGCCTTACTGCAAAATGTATAGGGACTTCTAGTTGATTCTTCATCTTCCTATGCTATGTCTGTCTTTTTTTTTGCCCTCACCGTGCGGCTTGTGGGATCTTAGTTCCCTGACCAGGGATTGAACCCACACCCTCAGCAGTGAAAGCGCAGAGTCTTACCCACTGGACCACTGGGGAATTCCCTATGCCTGTCTTTTCTTTGATTTCACCGAGATAGATCCTTTGTCATTCTGTCCTCATCTTTACCTGTGTTCTTCATCTCATATTCCTCATAGACTCTCCCTAACAGTGACTAGTTCTGTTCATAGCAGGCAAGTTTGGGATTCGCCCCTTAGCCAGGCAGTTCTCATGATGTAGTATCTATATAATATGATATATACATATTACACAATACAAATATAAAATTATTATTTACACTCAACAAGTCACTTCCTTCCCCTGAAGAAAATAAGGTTTTAATATTTTGTCCTATAAAACAGACTAGCTTTTTTCTCTTACTTGGATATATTATATAAGTAAATAGTAATGAACAATCATATACAAAGTCTCCTGTTGACTCTGTAAGAGTGTACTTGTTTAATTTTTATTTCTTCAAATATATTGTTTTTACATCTTTGTTAAATTTGTAGCTAAGAAATATCCTTTGCTTTAAATTGCAGTAATTTAAAATGCTGATGAGATTGAACTTTTCCCCATTTGTTTAGTTGTGAATTATCTGTGTCAAGAATGATCTGAGATTTTCCCCTGCATTCAATGGAACAAGTTAACTTTCACAGTTTAATGGATACTGTTAGAAGACACAAGACCAGAGACAAAGGACAGTTTATTACTAATAGCAAAAACTAGAATGTTAGCATTTTTGCTCTGGTTCCCTGAGGTACAGTTCCCACAAAGGGACAGCAAGAAGGCCAATGATACCCAAATCTTTTCTAATGTACATTAAGCTTATCTGCCTTTTGATCTGGAGGGAGAGACTATAGCTATATAGACATCCTGGCAATAATACCGTGAAACAAAGGCAGTCATTGGCTAACTCACAAGACATACAAAAGTGGAGAGTCCCATGGAGAATTACCTTCCAACAGTCTAGTTAATATCCTTTTCCCACATATCTCTGGGGTCTCAGTTTTTTCTTATTAGTTTGTATTTAGCATTTTACATAATGGAAATACTAATCCTGTTTTCTTTTTGCTGTCAATATCTTTTCATTTTCTGTTTTAGAGATACATGTTTTAAATTTGTAGATGTTTAAAATTTTCTATCATTTAGTCTGACCAACTTTTCATTTATGATTTTTTCTGACATACTTCCCTCACTCTTCTTCACCTCTTCTTTGTGACCCTTTCCCAAATTCTGTTTGTCTTGCCTAAGATTGAAAGGCTTTAGGTGAAAGTGATACCATCTTATTTGAATAATTCACCATTATTTCTTTAGTTTGGAGTTCCTTATCTCCCTTACCTTTCCTTACCTCCCAGGGCCCCTATATTGTTCAACATCTCACTCCACATTTCTGAACTGTGCAAAACCTTAAGGAGATTGTACCATTCTAGTAGACTAGAGAGACAGTGCTGGGAGAAGAAATGAAGTGGCATGTGCATTTCCATTTATAGCTGACTTTCTGTTGAATGCTCTGGAATTCTTAGAATATAAACATATCTCCAAGCTCAAGCTGATGATTATTTCACTCAAAGTTATTTATTAAAATTAATTTAAAATATTTGTGAAAATACTATTTATTCTATACCTTAAAGTTATCATTTCTAGAGGCTGTTTTGTAGTCTCCATTTTCAAAAGTAGCGCATATACATGTTACGCATTTTTATTTAAAAAGTACTGTATGATTTATTTTTCAGGCGAATAGAAACTGCATAGCAATTGCTTCAAGCCATGATGTTCAAGAACTAGATGTTTCTGGAATTCTGGCTACACAGATCTATACTTGGGTAGATGATGATATAGAAATGGAAACCAAAGGGTACCCTTATACTTTGTTTTTATTTGGTGACATTGCAGTACGAATAATGAAATCCACAGAACTATACCTTTCAAATGATTTTTTAAAGGAATAGTCCTAGATTGTAAGCAAAGTGGAAATTGATACGCTAAAGAGTAAAGAAGGGGTGGCTGGAGCTTTAAAGAAGGGAATCGAGGGTTAGAAGAGAATAGGTGAAGGGATCTGAAATTGTTCACGTACGAAATTATTGTCTGTAAGTTGAGAGTTCAGAGCTGAAGAAAATTAATTTTAAAGGGAAATACAAAGTCATATGTTAGAGCTTTCAGGTATAACAGAAGAAATGAAGAACTGATGGGTTGCTTTCATTCTGGCTGATATTCCTTTGTAGGTCAGAAGATTTCTTGGTTATACATGCTCGTGATGATTTAACAGCTGTGCAGGGTACAACCCCATACACACATAGCAATCCTGGTACTCCAATTAACATGCCATGGCTTGGTAGTACACAGACTGGCAGAGGAGCATCAGTGGTATGTAAAGTTAAACATATTTGTGTATAAATGTCCTGTTTTTCTCTCTAACTTAATAGATAAAAGATGATGTAAATTTTTTTTTTTTTTTTTGTGGTATGGGGGCCTCTCACTGTTGTGGCCTCTCCCGTTGCGGAGCACAGGCTCTGGATGCGCAGGCTCAGTGGCCATGGCTAACGGGCCTAGCCACTCCGCGGCATGTGGGATCTTCCCGGACCGGGGCACGAACCTGTGTCCCCTGCATTGGCAGGCGGACTCAACCACTGCGCCACCAGGGAAGCCCTAAATATATTTTTTTAATTCTTAATTTTTTTAATAAGTCATACTTGTTGGAAATTATAAATTTTGATTCTAAGAATAATATGTTTTCATTTGAAAAGGGTAACAAAAATTATTTTAAATAAATAATTGAAAATACAAAGAGCTATATTTTAAGTAATAATTATTTGGAACCAAATTAGGCCTCAGCAAACTATGGCCTATGGGTCAAATCCTGCCTACTACCTGTTGTATCGACAACATGCTAAGAATGGTGTTTGCATTTTTCAGCTGTTGAAAAAAAATCAAAAGAAGAATGGTATTCTGTGACACATGAAAATTATATGAAATTCAGATTTTATTGTCTATAAATAAAGTTTTATTGGAACATAGCCACACTCATTTTTTTTAATATTTTGTTTATGGATGCTTTCACATTACAGTGGTAGGATTGAGTATCTGAGCAGAGACTATATGCCCATAGAGTCCAAAACATTTATTATCTAATTCTTTATGAAAAAGGTTTGCCAACCCCTAGTCTAGATAATATTTTTAAATGGTTATCAACTAATAACTGTTAGTTGATGCTGAGACAAATAAATTTTTCTTTTTTTGAACAAATAAAAATGATATAAATTTTTTTTAATTTAAGCAAAATATAATATGCAGATGAACTGAAACAGAATTTTTCTGTAGTAATGGAGGATCTTCTTGAGCCCTGATTACCTAAGCTGTGATCCATGTTTATACCCACATGAGATTCCTTTGTTGACACTTAGGGTATAGGAATTCATACACAGAACCAAAGAAACTCAGCACCAGCAGTTCTTTCCATGGCTTTCTAGGTGGTAGGTGGTTTTTGTAAGGGTAATTATTTAAATAAAGGCTCAGTCATCTTTAATAATACCTGATAATATTTTATACTTAATGCAGTTCCTTTATCACTCATATAACCTTATTATTGTTTGAGATATCTGTTGTAGCTGTTGTAATTACTCCTACTTACCATTCTTTAGATGAAGCTTGAGATCCAGAAAGGTCAAGGAATTTAACTCAGGTCACTATCTCAAATTTGTGGTAGAGCTTGTGTTAAAGCCCTCCATTCCCCTTCACTCATTGATTTCAGGTAGGAGTGTTTTAAGTATTAAGAATTTGAAAAGCAATCTAGTGATTATTCAAAAGAAAAGAGTTGGTCATTAATAGTTAAATTTTTTCCAATGGACAGATACATTAAAATTCATTTGTAAAACCTACTGATATTATTATCTTTTAAAGAACTTAAAGAGAATATACAAAATATACAAAAAGAAATAATAAGCACTTTTTCCAACTCCATTTTCAGAGAATATGATACAATTCTTCCTGTAACAGCTTTCTTTCTGGTCTCTCTGCTTCTATACTGCTCCCTCTGTTTTATACACAGCAGGCAGAGTTGCTTTTTTCTAAAAGATCATTCAGGTTATCACTCCAGTGCTTAAGACTTGAAGATTTCCCAGTACAGCTTTAAATCAAGTCCTTAACATGGCCTCTAAGGCCCTATGTGATTTAAACTCTGCCAGCCTCTGCAGCAGCATCTCCCTTGTTTCCACACCTGATTCTCTTTGCTCTGGTCACACTGGCCTTCTTTCTGTCACTTGAGCACATCAAGCTCAGAGCCTTTACCTTGTTTTCTGCTTGAAATACTCTTCTTCTGTTTACCATTCAGATCTCAACTCAAATTCCCAGAGATTTCCCTTGCTTCCTTAGCAAAGGTATCTGCTGCTCCCTACACTACTGCCAGTCACACTGTTATCTCATTTGATCATCATATTATCCCATTTTATCATCTCATCAGTTTGGAAATTATCTATTCATTATTTGGTTGTCTTTTTTTATACCCTCTGCAATGCAAGCTCTTTGAGAGATTATGTTATGCCTGCCTTATATATTGATGATCTCTAAGTAGAATAGATCTCTAAGTAGAACATTTAGTAGGTGCTCAGAAAATATTTGTTTATTCTCCAGAGTATTATAATATGGAAATTTACCATTGTTATTCCTCTTAGGACTGAATTTTCTTCCTATTTAAATGTTAGAAGGACATCTTTTTTAGTTGGGGTCATTGTGGTTTGTAAACATAAGTATTGGGATTATCCCACTCCATCCTCAGGAAAAAGACACCAATATAATAAGGTGGTTCCTTTTTATATGGATCTTCTAAAATAATTAATGATTTCTTTCCCTTATAATATTCTACATATGCTTTCAGAAACTTATTTAACTTTCTTTTATTTTTTTACTCATGATTTTCCTTTGATGCTCTTACCAGAAAAAAAATGATAATTAAAAGAAAGAACAGGAATCTTTAGACTTTTTCTAAATTAAGAGGGGGCAAGGGATTTAAACATGAAGTTTACTAAACAGAAGTAACATTCAGAAGGTTGTTTTTTGTGTGTAGAGAATTTGATCAAAATTTTCTTAATCCTATTATTTTATTAAATTATGAATGCTAATGAATACTAGTTATGACCAATTTCTGCTGTTTTGGAGTATAACTGCAGCCATATATATCTTTCAGTGTTTCTATCCCTCACTGATTCTGCTGGCCTAGTTCCTTCCCTCCCTCCCAAATCCCCACTTCACTTACAGCTTTAGGCTAATTGAACAATTTAAAATCCAAAAGAACAGTAACAACAAAATATACATGAACTGGTGCTACAAACTTAGGATAACCTATAGTTAGAGTTATAAGTAGGAAATAGTCTATAAATTAAAATTATCCCTTTAATTTCACATATTTAGTTTACTCTTATTTGACAGGCTATGTAAATCATTCAAAGCATAATTTTAAAATGGGTAAATAAATAGTTCCAAACTATCAGTTAAAAATTTATACAGTTTTCTGTTTACCTCTTTTTTTTTTTTTCACATGCTTCTGCCTGTCTTTTTAACCTTATACTATTCAGGATTGTTCCAATAAATTTAATGGGATAAGAAAAGAATTGGCAAGAAAGGAGGTAAGACTAAATTCTTGAGGTGAATTTGTTCTTAGATACTAGGTAATGATGCAGAAAATGTATGTACACTTAAATGTTAGAGAGCTGAGCTATTAAATTTCATTTCTGTTACCATGTTTAGTATTTTTAGCACCCATTACAATAGTTATGGAATCATGTAAAAATAAATAAATGTTATTTGAATCTCCTGTCACAATTTAAATTTTTAATACTACTTTTTATTGTAACTGTAAAAGAATGATTTTTCTTTGTTAACAGATGATTAAGAAAGCCATTAATAATGTCAGAAGAATGACTTCTCATCCATCTCTTCCTTACTGTAAGTTGATAATAATTAGCCATTATTTTAAGGAATTTAAAGGAAACTTTTAGTTTCAATTGAAAGATAGTCAACACTTTATTTTTTTTTGTAGGGAATGTTTGCTAGCAAGTAAAATCACTTCAAAATTGGGTAAAAATAGAAAAAGTGATTTTCCTGAATTAATAGAGAAGGCTAAATTAACATGTAAATTTTTAGCATTTTGACTGAATATTTCTGTTATCACATTTTATTTTTGAACATTTTGCACATTGTTAAATTGTAGTTGATAATTATTGTTTTAATAATTGGATCACTCCCTTTTTTATTACATAGAACAGAACCGTATCTGGGTCACTTGTAGCCTCCTCATAATCAGTTTGTATTTTATTAACATTTTGTCAGTTTGTCTTTTATCAGATACACTAATAGTAAGTATAGGAAGTGGTTATTACTACATTCTTACATTCTAAGGCAGGATATATTTATTTTTAGTTAATCTTCCTAGGAATCTCAAAAGTTTTTCTTCCTTTAACAAAGATTTAACGGGGAATTTATTGGAAGTATTGAAGCAGAGAAAAAATAATAGAGACAACTTTAACTGGTGGGTTGGAATCAGTATTCATATTGGCATGTGTGTATTCCAGGTTTTTTTTAATATAATTTTTAAGTAGTGCCCTTCATCAAATTGTCCTACTACACAGTAACAAAAATAGTGAAAATAGTGCATGTTAATTAAAAGGTACTCATGTCCTTCCAATTTAATAACCTATAAAAAAATCGTACCACCTTTTTTATGAGAGATGTTTTGATAAAATAGGAGTGGCAAAACGAGTGTTCTTTTCTCCTAATTATAATAAGTCTGTAAGCATCTATTATCAAAGTTATATACCAATGTCTAATAAAATAGGAGTGGCAAAACGAGTGTTCTTTTCTCCTAATTATAATAAGTCTGTAAGCATCTATTATCAAAGTTATATACCAATGTCTAATAAAGGGGTTGAAGAGAACCATATATTTAAGATGAAGAGGGTAACTTCTGTTACTTATGCTAGAGGTATAAAATAATATTGAAAATTAGCCTGTTTCCACTACATCAAATTTATTCAACACTAGAAGTATATGTTTTCTATCCACAAGTCTAGTGTAAAGTAAGAACTAAAAACAATCATGAAGCATATAGAGGAAGGGGTCAAAGGTGTTTTATTTACAAAGCTTAAATAATATTAATCCTGCAGCAAGAAAATTTGGCATTGTTTAAAATCTATTCTTACTCTATACAATAGGGTTTAGAAGTTTCCTGAAATATTGAAGGGATTTCATTATTTCTCAGTCCCAAAGCATGTATCATGACAGGTGACTAGTTTATAAATAGGCTCTACGTCAAGCCCATAAATTTAAATAAAATAATCCCTAGCTTCAAAGGCAATTAATGGACTTATTTTCAGAGTTATTATGTAATATCATGTAACTTCTGTCTTGCAGTAAGTACTTTCTCTGTTCAGAGAAGAACTACTGTAACTGGCAGATAAGAGACTTGAAAAATTAAATGCTAATTAATCACTGAAATTTTTTTACAGTATATTTTTTCATGTCATGAACAAGTCTCACAGATAGTAATTTAGTTCAACAATAGGCTCCTTTCATGTACTGGAAATGTTTTGAAACAAGTTTTTAAAAAATTTTACTCTGAATTACAGATACCTCAAAATAGTTCCTTCCTTCCTTTGGAATAGATTTTTAAAAAATCTTAGTCATTGTAAACCAAAACTTTTGGACTTCTACTCCAGGGAAGTTTTTTAGAAGTTAATCTAATAGGTTGAACTGAAATAGAAATGTAAGTCTTAAAAGGAAAGCCTCATTTCAAAAACAAAAAATGAATATATTAAGATTTTTAAGGTTGCATTTAACTCTTTCGTTACATGTATATGATGTAACAGACTTTACTTACTAATAAGGAATATTTGCTCAGACAACCTGGTTATAGGAACGTTTGTGGGTTTTTTTGTTTGTTTGTTTTTGTTTTTTAAAGAATTAATTTTTGGCCACATTGGGTCTTCGTTGCTGCGCATGGGCTTTCTCTAGTTGTGACGAGCGGGGGCTACTCTTCGTTGCGATGCACGGGCTTCTCATTGCAGTGGCTTCTCTTGTTGCAGAGCACAGGCTCTAGGCACGCGGGCTTCAGTAGTTGTGTTGCACGGGCTCAGTAGTTGTGGCACGCGGTCTCTAGAGTACAGGCTCAGTAGTTGTGGTGCATGGGCTTAGTTGCTCTGCGGCATGTGGGATCTTCCCAGACCAGGGATCGAACCCGTGTCCCCTGCATTGGCAGGCAGATTCTTATCCACTGTGCCACCAGTGAAGTCATGGAACCTTCGTTTTTTTAAGTTTTAGTTTATAAGGTTTTAAGAGTGTTTCATTTTACATGTGAGCTACTAATAATTAGGGATTTTTTTCAAATAAATAAAACCATAAATAATAGAAAAATTTGAGTGGTTTTTAAATGCATCTAGTCCAATTTATTTTTTTTGATTAAGCTGGGCAAGACTATAGAGGAGAGGGAGGGTAGAATTAACATCCCTAGTCTCAAGAAATTCTACCCACCCTTCCATCCCAGCCCAGTGTTAAAACATGTCAAAACAGTTGAAGCTCCTTTTTTTTAAATACTTGGATATGAATGAGGGAAAATTGACTAATGTATGACCAGCAATGCGCTAGATACTTTACTTTTACATACATTAATATAATTTCTCACTACCTCTGTACCACATTAATACTGATAACTATTCTTAATGTAGATTTGGCCCTATATGTTAGGCATATTTCTGAATGATTTATATGAATTATCTCATTTACTTCTCAGGACTGTCCAGTGACTTATATATCATTAATGATATATATCACTATTATAGTGGCTTATATACCTTTTACTAGAAGGAAATAGGCTCAGGGAGATTAAGTAAGTTTCCTAGTAACACACAATTAGTAAATGGTAAAGTAAAAAATTTAATAATTACTTAGTTTGTTCATATTCCTTAATGAAACAGATAACATATATTTGAGATATCAGATCAGACAATAACTATTAGAAATGATTTTTTTAGCATGACTTTCAAGACCTTGTACAATCTTTTTTTCAGAGAAAAATGCATAAATTTAAACATCAGTAGTATGACTGATAAGAATTGGCTGTTAAAAATCCCAAGATTTTATACTGCTGAACTGAATGAATAAGCATTTTCGGAACTCTAATGGAAAACTGATGAATTCATAAAAGTGCTAACAAAAGATCAAGATGAAAAAAAAATTAATTACATGGGACTGAGTGAACTGATGAGGATGATTATAATTTTTGTGACTTTCTGTTTCAATAAAAAAAAAACCCACAAGGACTCAGAATCAAAAAATATACAAATCAATTTTCAGAATCAAAAAATATACAAATCAATATACAAAGTAAAGGAGCTGTTACTGTGGAGGATTACTGGACTGGATGTCAATATTATATGACATAGTATGAGTGTGTTTCGTGTTTGGTAATTGCAGTCATTGTTGCTTTTGTTGTGGTCATCCATTTACAATGCTTGGTGTCAGTTTATTTATCTCTTGTAAAAATAAAATACAGTGTGTGTGTGTGAAAAAAAAAACCCAAGTGTTTTTTTTTAAATACAGTTGACTTATTAAAGTGTTGTGTTCGTCTCAGGTGTACAACATACTGATTCAGTATTTTTATACATTACAAAATGATCACCATGATAAGTCTAGTTACCATCTGTCACCATACAAAGTTAAGTAACTCCAAGAATTTGATTCTTTATCATAAACGTTATCTACTAAAGGCTGTTAAAACGTAACTGAGATAATTTCAAAAGGAAATAAAGTTTATAGAGGTCTGATTTAATTGCTTCTGTTGTTTTGTGTGAGGATATGTTCTGTCAGTTGAAAGAACACCATGTAATCATCTGTTTTTAAGATTGAGAGTATTCAAGTGAAATTTCATACAAAGGTAAATTCATGTGAATTGACTATGATTCATTTCTTAGGTATTTCTTCCGTAAAGATTTTCACATTGGATTAAAAGATAAATTTGCCAAAGATTCCTGAAATAAATTTGCAGTTTTTTCCCTCTTATAATGCAGATCTGACAGGAGCTCAAGATGGAAGTGTGAGAATGTTCGAATGGGGCCATTCTCAACAAATAACCTGTTTCCGATCTGGTGGCAATTCAAGAGTTACAAGAATGAGATTTAACTATCAAGGAAATAAGGTAGTATATAAAAATGTAAATAGGGAAAATGGTTTGATTTCATTAAGGGTTTATGAATATTACTCATTTGGGTTTCTGAAGAGAACAGCTCAATGAGCTAATGGTGAAGTATTAATCCATCTTATATGAATTCTTTTTAAAGAAATTCCTCTCAAAACTTAAATTCACTTGGTTCTTCCTGGAAAGACATTATATACATTTCCATTAAAATTCTCTTATATGATGCTTAAGGACCAAATGATTATAGGACCATCTTATATTACACATTTTTTATTAAATACATCTGCTTACTTTACCCTCTGGGACCTACTCAAAGTATGGTCAAGTACCAAGTAGTAAGTAACATCTGGGAGTTGATTAGAAATGCAGGTTATTGACTCTAGTCCAGACCTATCAAATCACCATCTGCATTTTAGCCAGATACTCTTGTGATTTGTATACAACATTAAAGTTTTGAGAAGCACTCCTCTAGAACAGGGTGTTAGAACAGGGTGTTAACAAACTACGGCCTAGCCACCTGTTTTGTAAATAAAGTTATATTGGAACACAGCTAACCCATTCATTATTTGTTTTCTATGATTGTTTTCCCAGTACTGCAACAGAGTTCAGGAGAACAAAGACTGTAGCTGGCAAGCCTAAAATATTTACTATATGGGCCTTTTAATAAAAGTTTGCCAACCTGGCTCTTACCAGCTTCACTTCCCGTAATCCTCCTTTCCTCAAACTGCCTCTCTCTGCTCCTCCTATCTTACTAGCACTTTAAACAACTACTGAAGGGGAAATCAGCCTGCTCTTTGTCTTCAGGGCCATGCTTCACTAAAAACATTCACACAGGCCCTAGCTGATGGTTCATCTTGCCTTTCGTTTTCCCTCAACCTCCAAACCTTCCACCCTCCTTACGTGTTACTTGTGTCATGGTGTGCTGCAACCTTTTTGCCTGCCACATTTATCAGATGGCTCTTATCATTTCACAGAAGTCAGTGATAATTTTTCATGTAGTTATGAAACAAAATTGAGAGCTTATAATTTCTTAATACCAATTAGCAACATTCTTTGCTCCTTAATGGGAAATTAAGGGGATTTAATCTAAAAGCCTTTAGAATTCTACTGTACTTTCAGCTGTATAACCTATCCATACCACTTATGTGCTCATATTTTTCCACTTTGTTTTGTCAATGTTACATTGTTCCTAACTAATCTCTGTACTTCGACCCTGTCTCTCTAATGCATTCTTCATGTTGTCAACAAAGTTATATAACAAATAGCGTAGGGAATTCCCTGGTGGTTCAGTGGTTAGGATTCACGTGCTTTCAGTGCCGAGGGCGCGGGTTTGATCCCTGGTCCGGGAACTAAGATTCCACAAGCTGTGCGGTGTAGCCATAAAAGAAAAAAGAACAAATAACATAATTATATAACTACCCTATAGGTGAGATCATATTGTCCTTTTCAAGAACCTGCAGCCTCCTCATTTTATCCAAAAGCCCATATTCTTTAGTGTGGCATTCAAGTCCTTCTACACTCGGAGTTATTTTATAGATTTTTACACTCACTACAACCTTCTATATAGGCTATTTTAAGTCACAACAAACTTCCTTATTGTCTTCCCAAGTCTCTTTGACAGGCAGTCAGCTTACTGTTGATTCACCTTAGCCATGATGGTGCCCAAGAGCACGACACCTAAGTGTGCTATCTCCCTTAGTAGGGAAGCCTACTGGAGTAATTGGAACAGATAACTCATACTACAGTGTATCACAGTAATGCTGATCATTTTGTCAAAAGTCATTGGACATTGCAGAAAAACCAAGAGGATAAAAGGGAGCATTTAGCAGAAAAAAATGACCTGTGAGGAATAATTCCTTGGATTTAGGAAGATCCTACATTGTAAAACAAGAATGGGATTTTATGAACCAAAGGCAGTAGAACAGTAAAGAATTTTTAGAAGTTAAAAACATATGATTCCCCAAAATTAGGAGTAGAGGAACTACTGATTACAAGGGCTGAATAGCAGAATTGAAGTATTTGAAAATCAAGTTTGTGACTGGGAGGTACAAATTTGGAATTTATTCCATGGTGAAAATAACCCAAGAAGTAAATTGAGACTAGACCCAGGAAAATTTATAAAAGAAATTTAAAAGATGTATCAGAAGAAGAAAAAAGGTGATGGAAGAGAAACATTATATTAAAAGGAATAATAAAATAAAAACTTCCCCGAAGCAAAACATGGAATTTTAGAAAAAGAAGCACCTACCAAGTACTAAGCAGAAGTATTGAGAAACAGCACGTGCCTAGACACAGCCTGATTATTTGATTTTTGTTTTTTTTAACTGAAGGATAAAGAGAGCTTCTAGAAAGGAGTAGGGGTAAAAATGATTGCTTACAACCTCTCCACCCCCCTATCTAAAATTAATGGCATTGGCCTCCTCAAAAATAGAGGTTACAAGTAGACAATAGAACAGTATTCACAGAATTCTGATGGATAAGGAATGGGGTTGATGTCTATCCAAACTGTCATTTATATTTGGTGGCAAAATAAACACATTTTTAAGTATGCAGAGAATTAGCACATTCCATATACCCTTTCTGAAGAACGTACCTAAACCTACTCTAGAAAACATAGGATAAACCACAGAAAGGATAAACATCAGAAAAATATCTGTAACAAAAATAGTAAACAATGGATTAATATTCCTACTATTAGTCCTATCAGTCAGTTTTGTAAGAAGACAATGAAAAAGAAGACAAAGAATGAACAATTTACCAAAAAAACAAAACCCTATGCATGGCCAATAACCCTCACTAATAACTGAAGAAATGCACATTAAAAGACTTTATTTCTGATAATCAACAAATATTATAATTTTGTAGTACGCACTATTGACTAATGTGTAAGAAAAATGGGTGTGTAAATTGATATTACCACTTAGGATTTAATTTTGGCTTCACCTACCAATTTTAAATGATGCCCTTTGACAGAGCTTTTTCTTTTCTAGATGTCTGTCCTATATAAATACTCAGAGGTGTATATGCAAGAATGTTCAAAACAGTACTTTTTATTATAGGAAAAATTGGAAATTCTATAACGAAAAGCTTTAAAAAGTTACAGTGCAACTATATAGTGTAATACTGCACAGCACAAGAATGAGGTAGATTTATAGATACCAATGTGAAAAAATGGCTATAATAAGTAAAAAATGTAACTGTAGAACTGTATATTATCATCATAATTTTTAAAAAACCTTGTATCCTTGTATGTATGAATGTTTGAATATTCATAGAACAAATCTGAAAGGGAACACTATCAAATTGTTAATAGTTGTTATATCTGTAGATGGGAGAGGGCAGGAGTCCGAATTAGACATTTGTTTTATTTTAAGATCTGTATCATATACTCCCTTACTGGATTATTTTGTCATCTTTCCAGTCAAAATGCTCTTGAGTTTCCATAGTGGAATTCTTTTACTGTGATAAACTTTGTTTCATTTTCTGCTGTTGTTTACGTGTTTTTCTTATTGTATATCTCTGGAAGTCCTTACTTTGTCTTTTTTAAGATGAACAGTTTTTTTATCTTATATATGCTAAAACTTTGTCACATGGCTTAATGTGTAAATCCAGTATTCTATTTTTGGAGTATTTACAGAGAATATACAGACTGTGCTGTCGGTTAGTATAATAAATTGAGTGTCTGATGTTAGTTTCCTTTATATCCACCCTGGAATTTTTTAAAGCAATAGCTAAATGTTTTTCTGGACTAGATCCATGTGTAGGTGAAGTGAAAAGTCAAGCAACTTATCAGTCAAATGTTTAAGAGTTAAAGTATGAGATTCACAGTGAGGGTAAGGGTAAATAATGTGCTTTTTTATTTGTATTAAATACTTTTAATTTTTTTTTTCTCTAAGTTTGGAATAGTTGATGCTGATGGATATTTAAGTTTGTATCAAACAAACTGGAAATGTTGTCCAGTTACTGGAAGTATGCCTAAGCCATACCTGGTAAGCCAAGAATTCCTACCTTTAAAATTTTTTGAATTTTTATTTTAAAGAAACCAAGAATATATACTTGCAAGAAATATCAAAGCCAAAATACAAAATCTGTCTAGTCTTGTGTATTCAATCACTTTACTATAAGTTTCTGTCCTTGTATTGTGTTGAAAATTACACTGTGAGGTATAAAAATCCTTAGTCTCTGGTAACTTGGAGAATAAACCTGTATGAAAGTACCTGTTTCTGATGGCAAGGGGAGATTAGATATGTGGTTACTCAGAGGCAGGGGTGGAGAGGGGAAATTGGATGGAAGCAGTCAGAAGGTACAAACTTCCAGGTAAAAGGTAAGTAAGTACTGGGTATGTAATGTACAACATGATTAACATAATTAACACGGCTACATGTTATATATGAAAGTTGTTAAGAGAGTAAATTCTAAGCATTTTCAGAATAAGGAAAAATATTTTTTCTTTCATTTTATATCTATGCGAGGTGATGGATGTTACTAAACTTATTTCATGATGTATGTAAGCCAGAACATTATGCTGTACTCCTTAAACTTATGCAGTGCTTCATGTTAATCATTTCTCAAAACTGAAAGGAAAAAAAAAAAAACATAAGAAAAGTAAAAAAATCTCACCAGAAAATGTAAATAAATAATAAAGCTTGTGGATTAGTCACTCGATAAAGACCAAAGTAGTAAAATTAATTAAAAATGCAATGATTGGGCTTCCCTGGTGGTGCAGTGGTTGAGAGTCCGCCTGCCGATGCAGGGGATGTGGGTTCGTGCCCCAGTCCTGCAAGATCCCACATGCCGGCGGAGCGGCTGGGCCCGTGAGCCATGGCCACTGAGCCTGCGCGTCCGGAGCCTGTGCTCCGCAACGGGAGAGGCCACAGCAGTGAGAGGCCCGCGTACCACAAAAAAAAAAAAAAAAAAAAAAATGCAATGATTAGTCAAGGGATAAATAAAATAAAAAGATGTTAAAAAAAAAAAAAAGAAACCTGTATAGAACCAACATGGTAACTCTGGAGACCCATGAGTTACTCAAGCCCTTTTCTAGCCTCACTAAATGGCAGTGGCTATGATACCTAAAAAGGATGATCAACCGACCAGTGCATCTGGTTGTTTTTGTGCAGTTATTATCCCTTATGAACAAAGTAGAAAGGGTATCCTATAGCTGGTGCTATTTTCTTGCCCATCTCTTAAAAAAAAAAAAAAAAAAATCTCTATTCAGGACCACACAGGTTCAGTGAACCTTCCGCAGCCTCATAGAACACTGAATTTATATTTGATGGATTCTTTAGTGAAGCCCTTTATAAGACTAAGTAATATCTATCAAGAAAAAAATTAAGAATATGGGTTAAAATTCCAGTAATTCATCCAAGGTTAAATGCTAGAATAAAGTACTGGTCTAAGTGAAAGCAAGCAAGGGAGTGTTGGTGAGGGTACCTTGAAAGAATATTTATTTTTCCTCATATTTTCATTCAGGCAGCAGATTAAATGTACAGATCGGCCTTGAACAACACAGGGGTTAGGGACACTGGACACCTCACCTCCCCAAGTTGAAAATCTGCATATAACTTTGCAGTCACCCCTCCATATCCATGGTCCTGCATCCACAGATTCAGCTAACCTTGGATCATGTAGTACTGTAGTATTTATTGAAAAAAATCTGTGTATCAGTGGACCCATGCAGTTCAAACCTGTGTCGTTCAAGGGTCAACTGTACAGGTTTATGTTTCTTAGGGGACTGCCTTTGTTTTAAAACTTCTAAAAAGACAAATTGGATTAAAAATGAACATTATTTGCTTTTGGGGATTAAAGTAGATTTTGTTTTAAAGACATATCATCTAGCCCAGCTGCAGTGGTGGTTGGGGGCAATGGGGAAGTGACTCACAGGAAAACTTTTTCATATGATGATTTTGACATATTTTTAAATTTTATTTTTTATTGAAGAGAAACATCTGAACAGACATAACTTGGAAGCCTTTATAACTGACTAAACCTCTCATAGTAGTTTGTTATTGTTTGACGGAATATTGAGAAACATTGTAAATTTTCTAATTTGTTGACTATTAGTAATATGTTTTTATTCACATATTTGAAAAAGTATTTGAAAGCTTAAATATTTCTGAAAATAAATAATTCAGTCTGAGATCATCTAAAATGCTAGTTTTTGTTTTCTAAGACAAAAATTTTCACAAGTATTCTAAGAAAAATGTTTGAACTTAACTTTCTTTTGTTTCCCTTTGAACTTTTGGTTGAACAAAAGCGGAGGTCATAAAAGGTCATAACGTATGCATCTTATTTAAATGGTTCAGGGAAAGGGGTGTGTGTGTGTGAGAAAGAGAAGAAGAGGCAAAACAAATGTGCCAAAATGGTAAACATTGGTGAATCGGGGTAAAGGGTATATGAGAGTTCTCTATTACTCTTGCAACTTTTCTAAAATCTGTGGGGGAAAGAACACAAGGATTTAAGTAAGCCACAAATTACATGATTGTTTTTTGATTAATACATCTACCTGCTTATAAAATTGTTTGTGACAGCAATAAACATGTGTTGTTTATAACCATTCCAGACTTGGCAGTGTCATAACAAAACAGCCAATGATTTTGTCTTCGTTAGTTCCTCCTCTCTGATAGCTACAGCTGGTCTTTCAACTGACAATAGGTAAGAGATTATAACTGAAATTGAAGTCTGTGTATGTATAGCTAAGCTTTATTTTTTAATTGCTTAATGTCCTTATATCTCAATAATGTCATAATTACACCTTTAAATATTTTTATTTAAAGAGACTTGTTTCTTAGAGCTTTTTTAGTGTTTTAATTGTAAAGCTAAGGAAATTCTGGTGACATTAAAGACAAAATCCATTCCTTCTGGATTTTTAGTATTCTAATGTTAAGACTTTAGTGTAGGATAAAAGAATTTGATTGTTGGTAGAGTTTTTCTCCATATTATTTGCTATGTGTTAAGAAAGCTTGAGGCCAAAAAAAAAAAAGAGTATTATTTATTGGCCATGCTATTTAGTTAAATCCTTGCCACAGCTTTATTATATCGCATTATCAATGTTTCACAGTAAGAACACAAGAAGCTGAGTTGTATAATAACTAGTAAGTGACAGCCCGTCCCCATCTCCCCAAATAGCTTAAATATGCAAAAAAAAGTCTCCTCCCTCCATGTCCAGGCACACTTTTTACTTTCCTCCTACAGCTGAGTTCTGTGATTAAGGCCTTCTGAGGTTGCTGAGCTTTTGTGTTTGTCCTGAGGCCTCACTTTACACTCAAAGTGGGAATTTTAGGAATATGGAGTTTTCAGCCCGTTTTTCATAGAAATTCTTATACACATTTGTGCCTTCTTTGTAACTCACAGAATGGAGTAGAAGCTGCTCCCTTTTGTAGTAGGAATAAGTTTTCTTTGTACTCAAGAAAATTCGGTGTGTCCTGCTACTTATGTATGTGGTCGAACTATTAGATTAGAAAATCAGTGAATACAAAAAGTGGTTCCCATATTCAGACTTCATATAGTACTCCTTGTAATTACATGTTAATCTAAAGTTATTCAGTTTGGGAAGCTATTAGTTTTTTAAATTTTTGTCTAAAAATTAATCATACATAAATATATTGGCTACTTGTATTCGATGCTTTATAAATTTAAGAACTTTCTGTGTGAGCAAGGTTCAAGCGAGCTATAATGAGACATATTGCTTTTTTTCATTGAAGTATACTTGATTTACAACATTATATTAGTTACAGGTATACAGCATGGTGATTCAGTATTTTTGCAGATTATACTTCATTATAGGTTATTACAAGATAATTTTTACAATTCCCTATGCTATACAGTATATCCTTGTTGCTTATCTATTTTATATATAGTAGTTTTTATCTATTAATTCCATATTCCTAATATGTCACTCACCCGTCTTCCCCTCTTTGGTAACCACAAGTTTGTTTCTATATCTGTGAGTCTGTTTCTGTTTTGTATATACAGTCATTTGTCTTTGTTTTTAGATTCCACATGTAAGTTATATCATATAGTATTTGTCTTTTTCTGTCTGATTTATTTCACTTAGCATGATATTCTCTAGGTCCATCTACATTGCTGCAAATGGCAGTATTTCATTCTTTTTTATGGCTGAGTAGTATTTTATTGTGTGTGTGTGTGTGTGTGTGTGTGTGTGTGTCAGTCACATCTTAATCCAGTCATCTGTTGATGGGCACTTGAGTTGCTTCCATGTCTTGGCTATTGTAAATAGTGCTGCTGTGAACATTTGGATGCATGTATCTTTTTAAATTAGTATTTTCATTTTTTCCAGATATGTACCCAAGGAGTAGAATTGCTGGATCATATGGTAGTTCTATTTTTAGTTTTTTGAGGAACCTCCATACTGTTTTCCACAGTGGTTGCACCAATCTACATTTCCACCAACAGTGTACAAGGGTTCCATTTTCTCTACACTGTCTCCAGCATTTATTGTTTGTAGATTTTTTTGATGATGGCCATTCTGACTGGTGTGAGGTGATAACTCATTGTTGTTTTGATTTGCATTTCTCTAATAGTGAGTGATGTTGAGAATCTTTTCATGTGCCTGTTGGGCATCTGTATGTCTTCCTTGGGAAATTGTCTATTCAGATCTTCTGCCCATTTTTTTATTGAGTTTTTTTTTTTTATATTGAGTTGTATGAACTGTATGTATATTTTAGGTTTTAACCCCTTGTCAATCATCATTTGCAAATATTTTCTCCCATTCAGTAGGTTGTCTTTTCGTTTTGTTGATGATTTCCTTTGCTGTGCAAAAGCTTTATGTTTAATTAGGTCCCATTTGTTTATTTCTGCTTTTATTTCTTTTGCCTTAGGAGGCTGATCTAAGAAAATATTGCTACAATTTTTGTCAAAGAGTGTATTGCCTATGTTCTCTTCTAGGAGGTTTATGGTTTTCCATTCTTACATTTAGGTCTTTAAACCTTTTTGAGTTTATTTTTGTATATGGTGAACAGGAATGTTCTAATCTCATTATTTTATATGTGGCTGTCCAGTTTTTCCACCACCACTTGTTGAAGAGACTGTCTTTTCTCCATTGTGTATTCTTGCCATCTTTGTCATAGATTAACTGACCATAAATGCTTGGGTTTATTTCTGGGGTCTCTGTTCTGTTCCATTGATCTATGTGTCTGTTCTTGTGGCAGTAGCACACTGTTTTGATTACTGTAGCTATGTAGTATAGTCTGAAATCAGGGAGTGTGATTCTTCCAGCTCTATTCTTTTTTCTCAACATTGCTTTGGCAATTCAGGGTCTTTTGTGATTCCATGTGAGTTTTAGGATTATTTTGTTCTAGTTCTGTGAAAAATGCCATGGGTATTTTGATGGCGATTGCATTAAATCTGTAGATTGCTTTGAGTAGTGTGGCCAATTTAACAATATTAATCTTCCAGTCCGAGAGCACAAGATATCTTTCCATTTCTTTGTATTATCTTCAGTTTCCTTCATCAGTGTTTTATATTTCAGAGTATAGGTCTTTCACCTCCTTGGTTAAGTTTATTCCTAGGTATTTATTCTTGTTGATGTGATCTTAAACAGGTTGTGTTTTACTTTCTTTTTCTCATATTTCATTATTAGTGTATAAAAATGCAGATTTTTTTAATATTGATCTTGTATCCTGCACCCTTGCTGAATTCATTTATTAGTTCTAAATTTGGGGGGTGAAGACTTCAGGGTTTTTTATCTAAAGTATCATGTCATCTGCAAATAGTGACAGTTTTACTTCTTCCCTTCCAATTTGTTTTTTTTTAATTTAAAAAGAAATTATTTATTTACTTTGGCTTCACCAGGTCTTAGCTGCAGCATGCAGGATCTTTAGTTGCAGCATGTGGAGTTCTTAGTTGCGGCATGTGGACTCTTAGTTGCGGCATGTGTGCACTATCTAGTTCCCTGACCAGAGATCAAACCCAGGCCCCCTGCATTGGGAACATGGAGTCTTACCCACTGGACCAACAGGGAAGTCCCCTTCTCTTCCAATTTGGATGCCTTTTATTTCTTTTTCTTGTCTGATTGCTGTGGCTAGGACTTCCAGTACTATGTTAAATAAAGTGGAGACAGTGGACATCCTTGTCTTGTTTCTGAATTTACTGGGCAGGCTTTCAGCTTTTCACTGTTGAGTATGATGTTGGCTGTGGATTTGTCTTAAATGGCCTTTATTATGTTGAGGAATGTTCTCTCTATACACACTTTGATGAAAGTTTTTATCATGAATGGACATCTCAGTAGACAGTTTTTCTGTGTATTTTGAGATGATCATGTGATTTTTATCTTTCCTTTTGTTAATGTGATGTATTACATTTATTGATTTGCAAATGTTGAACTGTCCTTGTGACCTCAGAATAAATCCAACTTGATCATGGTGTATGATGCTTTTTATGTATTGTTGGATTCAGTTTGCTAATATATTTTGTTGAGGATTTTTGTATTTGTAGTTATCAAAGATACTGGACTGTAATTTTCTTTTTTTGTAGTGTCTTTGTCTGGTTTTGGTATCAGGGTAATGGTGGCCTTGTAGAATGAATTTGGGAGTGTTCCCTCCTCTTCAGTTTTTTTGGAATGGTTTAAGAAGGATAAGTGTTTGTTCTTCATATGTTTCGTAGAATTCTCCTGTCTGGTCCTGGACTTTTGTTTCCTGGCGGTTGGGTTTTGGTTTGTTTTTTTTTTTCCCTTACAGATTCATTTTCGTTTCTAGTGATCAGTCTGTTCAAACTTTCTGTTCTTCTTGACTCATTCTTGGCAGGCTGTATGTTTCTAGAAACTTGTCCATTTCTTCTAGGTTGTCCAATTTGTTGGCATATAACTGTTAATAGTATTATAATTCTTTGTATCTCTTTCGTATCAGTTGTTATTTCTCCTCTTTCATTTCTTATTTTGTTTATTTGGGTCTTCTCTCTTCTTGATGCGCTGGATAAAGGTTTGTCAATTTTGTTTTCGTTTCAAAAAATCAGTTCTTAAAAATAAATCAGCTCTTGCTTTCATTGATTGTTTTTGTTGTTGTTTTTTTTAAGCTCTATTTTGTTTATTTCCTCTCTGATCTTAATTATTTTCTTCCTTCTTCTGACTTTGGGCTTTGTTTGTTCTTTTTCTAATTCTTTTAGGTGGTAAGTGATAGGCTGTGTTGTTTATTTGAGAAGGCCTGTATTGCTATGAACTTCTCTCTTAGAATTGCTTTTGCTTCATCCCATAGATTTTGGGTTGTTGTGTTTCCATTTACATTTGTCTCAAGATCTTTTTTGACTTCCTCTTTGATTTTGTCATTGACCCATTGGTTTTTTAGTAGCGTGTTGTTTAGTCTCCATGTGTTTGGGGTTTTTTTCCATTTTTCTTTCTGGAGTTAATTTTTAACTTCATACTATTGTGGTCAGAAAAAAATGCTTGATACAATTTCTATCCTCTTAAA
This sequence comes from Globicephala melas, assembly GCF_963455315.2. NCBI lineage: Eukaryota > Metazoa > Chordata > Mammalia > Artiodactyla > Delphinidae > Globicephala > Globicephala melas. The sequence goes on from NC_083316.1 coordinate 97,754,342, forward strand.
TTTGTTGAGGCTTGTTTTGTGACCTAGTATGTAATATGTTTTGGAGAACATTCCATGTGTGCTTGAAAAGAATGTGCATTCTGCTGTTTTGGGGTGTTATATTCTGTACATATCATTTAAGTTCAGCTGGTCTATTGTGTCACTTAACACCACTATTACCTTACTTTCTCTCTGGATGATCTGTTCATTGATGTTAGGGGGGGTGTTAAAATCCCCTGCTATTACTGTATTATTGTCTGTTTCTCCCTTTATGTCTATTAGTATTTGCTTTATATATTTAGGTGCTTCTGTATTGGGTGCATATATGTTAACAAGTATAATATTCTTTCTGTATTGATACCTTTATCATTATATAATATGAGACAGATCTATTTTTATTCTGTGGTTAACTTCTTATGTCATTCAATAATCTTTTTTTTTTTTCCAGAAACATATGTTTGTGGGACACTCTTGTAGCACCTTCCAATAGTTTAGTCCATGGTAAGTTTTGAAAGCATTTTATGAATCACAAACTCATAAAGTAAAAGTGATGTTTAAATGGATTTTTTTTTTAATGACACACTTAGTAGTCTGTGAGGTTTATTTTTGACCATGGTGGCAAAGTTTAAAAGCAGAAAAAATGCTGTATATGTAATTAACTCTTCACTGTACTTTAATGAAGGACAGTGGAACATAGATAATATAAAAATCATTTGTTTTTACTTTGAATCTGATAGCACAGGTACGAACATCAGTTACAGTATTATATCCCCTCACACCACTCTTACTCAACTTTGTACTTGAAGTTCTAAATAAAGCAATAAGACAAGAAAAGGAAGTAAAAGTTATCCATATTGGAAGGGAAGAAATAAAACTGTTTATGCACAGATTACATGATGGTGTAGAAAATCCCAAAGAATACAGAAAAAAAACTGCTGGAACTGATGTGCAAGCACAGCAATGTCACAGGATACCAGGTCATTATACTAAAATTAGTTGCATTCCTTTATCAACAATGAACAATTGGAATTTGAAATTTAAAAAAAATATTACCATTTAAAAGAGCACCCAAAATAATGAAATACTGAAGCATAAATCGAAATATGTATAGCATCTATTGGGAAAAGCCACAAAAAAAGTAAAAGAAAAAAAGGTCTAAATAAATGTTCATCATGTTCACAGATTGTAAAACTTGATATTGTTAGGATGTTACTTCCTCACAACTTTATAGATTCAGTGGAATTCTAATTAAACCCCCAGCAATCTGTTTTGTATATATCAACAAACTGGTTCTAAAGTTTATGTAGAGAGGCAAGAGACCTAGAATAATGCATACTGAATAAAAACAAACTTGGAGAACTCACATTACCTGATTTCAGGACTCACTATAAAGCTACAGTAATCAAGCCATTGTGGTACTGGCTGAAGAATAGACACAGATTAGAGAGCCCAGAAATAGACCCACACATAAATAGTAGACTCATTGCTAATAATGGCACAAAGATAATTCAGTGGAAACAGATAGTCTTTCAACAAAAAGTGCTAATAACAATTGGGTGCTTATATGTGGAATAATGAACATAGGTACAAACCTTACCCCTTTCACAAAAATGTACTCAAAATGACTCATGTAAAACATGTAAAAACAAAACTGTAATACTTCTAGAAGGAAATATAGGAGAAAATCTTGGTGACCTCGGGTTTGGTAATGAGATTTAGATACAACACCAAAAGCACAATCTATTAAAGAAATGATATATTCAAGATTTTTTTAAATTACCGTTTTTCTCAATACCTGAATAGCAAATAAGCATATAAAAGATGCTCAACATCAGTAGTCATCAGGGAAATGCAAACTAAATTCACCATAATTTATCATACTACTCTGTATACTGAAATGGCAAAAACTAAAGGTTCTAGACTACCAAGTGTTGGTGAGGATATGGAGAAACTGGAACCCTCATGATTTGCTGATAAAAGTATAAAACAGTACAACTGCTTTGGAAAACTGTTTAGCAATTTCTTAGTGAAGTTAAACATGCATGTAGCGTGACCCAGCAGTATATAGTTTTACATATGTACCCAAGAAAAATGAAAACACATGTCCACAAATAGACTGGTATTAGGAATGTTCTTAGCAGCTTTATTTATAGTAGCCCAAAACTGGAAACAACACAAATGTCCAACAGGATAACGTGGTATATTTATGTAATAGAATACTACTCAGAATTTAAAATCATGACCTACTGATACGTGAGACACATCTAAAATGTTATGTTAAAGAAAAAGAAGCAGGCACAAAAGAATATATACTATAAAATTCCATTTATGTGAAGTTCAAGAATTGGCAAAACCAATTGGATAGAAATCAGGATAGCGATTGCCTTTGAGGGAGAGGCATGAGGGAACTTTCTGGGATGATGAAAACAGCTGTGTTAAAAGCCGTATTTGGTACAGGGCTAATTTTGCCCCTCTGTTGAGGCAGTACCCTTCTCAGTACTCTATACGATGCCTTGTGAATTATGAGGGTTTTTTCCCAGTATGGCTGGTGGAAATAGGAACCCAGATCAACTTGGGTTCCCCTTTCTTATGCCACGGCCAGAAAATACTCTGTAGGCAATAAGCTGGGGCAGTTATGTTGGTCACCCAGTTTGTTTCCCATTTTGCAAAGATCATTCTTCATTGCTTAGTGACCGGTGTCTCAAACCATTGTTTCCTGTATATCATTTGATATTTTAATTGTTTTAGGCAGGATGGCAAATCTAATCTATCATTCTACCTTGGCCAAAAGCCAGAAGTCTGTTTCTTATACTATTAAATAGTTTTTACTTTTTTTTCCAGCTTTTACTTGTCATGATAGCGGAGCCACTGTTTTAGCATATGCTCCAAAACATCAGCTACTAATATCAGGTGGCAGAAAAGGCTATACATGTGTTTTTGACCTTCGGCAACGACAGCAGAGGCAGCTTTTCCAGAGCCATGATTCTCCTGTTAAAGCCATTGCTATTGATCCAACTGAAGAGTACTTTGTTACAGGATCTGCTGAGGGCAACATAAAGGTAAATACAGTAATGCCACAATATCTATTACAATATGAAAAGAAATCTTTAGAAACCTTAGATCTTTAATCATATTGATGACACCAGTCTCTTTAAATAATAGAAGTATTAATTCCTTTGTAGTCAACAAGGTTAATTGCTATTTAATAAATCTTTTAATGAATGAAATAAAATAATACTTAACTTGAAAAATGCCTGTTTTTCAGTTGTTTTCAAATATGCTTAACTAATGCACGCAAAAGAACTGGATTTTCCATGGATATGAACATATTTCAGACATTAGAATTAGTCTTGACTCCATATTCAGAGTTACTGAATTCAGTTTCAGGGGCTGTGAGATATGCTGACATTTTCCCTTATTCCAAATTTCTCCCCATTTTGTCATTCATAGTATCAGCATCCAACAACTCAGTGCCTGATTCAAGAATTCTGATGTACCTGGATAAGCTCTGCCTGTAACAGTCCTTCTCAAACTCCACTGTGTTTCAAACTTAGAAGTTTGAATGTTAAGCAGCTTGTTAAAAATGTTAAGCACCTTGTTAAAAATGCATCCCACTCCAGAAATACTGTTACTAGGTCCTATCCCAAAAATACCCATTTGGTAAGTCCAAGGCTCAGGAATGTGCATTTTTGGAACACAGAAATAGTGGTTTTGATGGCAGGTTCTCTGGCTACACTCAGAAGGATCTGCAGGGATAAGACTAGTCCCTAAGTTACTCTAATGGTTAGCAACCCACTGGAGGAGTCTAGTTTCTTAGAATCCATTAATTTAAGTGCTACTGAGTACTTAGTACAGGTAAGTTGGACTGCTTTGTTAGAACTTCCATATTGTTTTCATAATTCTCAGCCAGAAGAAATTGAAGAATTTCAAAAAGGTTTTTCTTAAATATATACACCAGCTTCCATACAGAATTCTTTTTTTTTCCAGTTTGAAGCTAGTTTCTTATTTGAACTGCCCTCAGTTTAGAATAAGTCATACTATGTTTTAGATTAGTTATTTAGATTAGTTTGTACTTTCATTCTGAGGTTTATTATTTAATTAAGTTATAAGATTTCGTAGTATACCAGGTAGTATTCAGGACTTACAATTTAACAATCATGTCTAGAGTAATATAAATTAATGAATTTCTTAGGGAAAAGAAAGAAATATTTTTTTTTAATGTGATGTCAAAACATCAGAAAGTTGTAATAATTTATCTTGCAGCTGGAATATAGTTTTGACTGGTCTGAAGGCCTCTAGGTGTTTGGTATTTTCCTCTTTCCAGCGGTTCTGATCCCTTGGTGGGTACTGTATATTATGGGGAAAGAATTACCCCACTATACAACTACACAACAGAAACTTCGCTGAGAGATAGGAAATCTTGATTGTAGTTCCTATAACATTACAAGTTTCTGTTGCATTGTACACCTAACCTCCTTGTACCTAAGTTTTCTCGTCTCCAACTAAGGGTTTAAAGTACCTCCTCTCTTACTGGATTGATTTTTGAAGAATGTGATAATATCAAAGAGCTTTGGAAAATTGCAACACCATATACAGAATCAAAATGTTATGACTGTAAGCCTACACAGATTTTTCTCCATTTTTGTTTTAGAAATTCCTTATTTGTGCAGGAAGACAGACGTGAATCTTTTGTTCGGATTTTTAAGGTAATGTCAACCCCAATTTTTATTTTGTTCTTATATATTTCAGATTTGGAGTCTCTCTACCTTTAGTCTTCTCCACACTTTTATCAATGAACATGCTCGGCAATCCATTTTCAGAAATATTGGAACCGGAGTGATGCAAATTGAGACAGGGCCTGCAAATCACATTTTTTCATGTGGAGCTGATGGAACAATGAAAATGAGAATACTGCCAGATCAGTTTAGCCCATTAAATGAAGTGTTGAAAAATGATGTGAAATTTATGCTGTAACATTTTAACAATAAGATGTATAATTTATTACCTATTCCATGAAGTGGCCAACACATATGATGTACAGTGATCAGTCTCTATGCCACAGATAAGCTAATGCTTTCCTGTTTTCATATTTATTTTATGGAGCTTTGCCCTTGATGCACTGATGCCTTAAAAATTAATAAGGTCATTCAAAATTAGACTACATTGCCTAAAGTAGAATGTATAAGTAATGCTGTAATAATACATATTTATAGTATAGTGAGTATATCATAGTGTTAAAGGAGTTTTGTTTTCTTGTTGTTGATAAATTCTTCTGCAGATATCTCTGCATGAATTTGTTTCACAGTAAAAATACCCTTTATGTAAAGGCAGTTGCACATCAGTCATCACTTAATTCACCACACTCTCACTGCCTTTTTCAAACTTACACATCTCACACTCCTCTCTTAATTAATGATAGATTGATATTTGGGTAAGAATCAAAAAATAGTGAACATCTCCATTAACACTGTCTTTGGGACTTTAGTGACAGGTGAGCCAAATGCCTCGTTATGTAAAGTTTTCATCAGTTTCCCCTCTGGACCCAAGTTGTGTGTGTGTGGTCGTGTATATATATGTAATGTATCTTATACATCTTATTTGAACTTTGTGTGTGTGTGTGTGTATATGTGTATATATATATATATATATGTGTGTGTGTGTGTGTATATATATATATATATGAAAACTACAAGTCTTTTCATTTGTTTTTGTGCCATAACAACTACTGCCACCAGAATAACAACTTTTTCTGCAACTGTTTTTTTCACCTTTTTTTTTTTAAATTTTTGAATTCCCATCCTAATTTTCAAATAAATTTCAGGAAAACTTCCAAGATTATTATTTTAAAGATTACATTGAGTCAGATAAGACTTAGCAGGCAATAATGATTCTGTGTTGGCATATATGAGATACTTAAGCTTATAAATTTGTCAAAGGATTTCTAGGCACCATACATTTTACTTAAATTTTATTTTATTTTATTTCTTATTTTTTAGGTGCTTTTAGTCTCAACGTTCTGAAAACCTCATAGCAGTGTTTTTAGAAACAAATGTGAAAACAGTCAAATTAAATAGATAGTATTTACAAATGTAAAATACCTGCCAGATCTACCATTAAAAGATAATAAACTAAGCCTTATATTTTATTATTTTTTGCCAAAATATATTATTTTATTATAAAATATGACCAAAATATTAAAAATGCACAATGCTTTTAACTTAAATGTGCTAACCCTATTTCTGTCTGTTTTGTGCTATACCTTTTCTGATTCAGAATTATAGAAAACTTGATAATACTTGATTTTAACCAAGAAGACTGGAGGCAGATGGGACTAAGAGTTTAAGGGACAATTATATACTATTTAGCTTAAATATATTTTAATAGGAATATTAAGAGAACATTTTTATGTAACAAAATATGGAAAGCTATTATCTTGGAAACTAAAGAGTCAAATGAAGCAAAGAAATGAAGGGCTGGTAAAATGAATTTTGTAATATCCTCAGGATACTTTTAAAAGTATATTGTTAAAAGATTTTGTAAATTGTATTCATAATTTTAAATGTGTTGAGCAAGTTGCAGTGAAGACACTGTTATTATGTAGAGAGTTGATGTGCACATAATAACCTGTACCTATAAATTGTGCAATAACGATATGTGACTATTTTGCCATGGAGAAATCTGTGACAACATTGCAAACAATACTATTGTTTGATGTAGTTAATATTAAGTTATTCCTCAGTAATTTCTTCATGAATCAAGATTCAAAAGGCTTTAAACACTTTCAGTGAGAGAGAAAATGTATTATTATGCTTACTAGGAAAAAGACATTGTGGATGAAGAATTAAGCATTTTAATTGAGGGTTTATATGAATAATAAATTATGTAAGCCCATATGTATTTACATCCCGAGTCATAATATTTTAAATAAACAATCATGCAGTAACTATTTTTAGCATGCTATTGTTTTAAGTAGTATTTATGCCACTTTAGTTGACTTGAGTGTATGTGACATTTTAAATTGGAGACCTTCTGTATTGTATTTGGTTAATGTAGGAAGAATTGCATAATTTTCCCAGATACCCTGTTCTTCCTTCTCTATAGTCTTTAACTTAATGAATAAGCATTATTCAAAAAAGGTGAGAATAAAAGTAGTTGGAATGTATGTTTAAGTATAAAATGGTATACATATATGTAAAATTTCATCCACACTAATGAAGTAGATACATCAAAATACATTTTTTAAATTGTGTGCTTTCTGAGAATGAGGCTTTGTAATGATGGAAGAATTCACAACATTGTGAGTCTCATTTTCTAAAATGTAGGATTTTTCTTATGTAGAATCATGGGACAGTCAATTCCATCCTCCTTTCTTGCTCTCTCTGTCTTGCCCCAATTCATTTCTTCTCTTTAAAAAATTTTTTCAAAACCATTGAGGAATTTCTCAAAATGGTCTCAACAATTGGAACAAAATACAGAGATATACCTACTTAAAGAAAATCCTTATACAACCTTAGATTGGTGATGATCTTTTTATAACAGTGTTGGAAACCCAGAGAGACATATTTACTAAACAAAGAGTTTAAATGTCATATTGCAAAAGACCACAGTCTAAAGAACAGGTAGACGAGAAGAAATATGTGTATAGGAATAGGAAAAATGTTAACGACCCTAATACAAAGAGAATTTTAACATGATAAGTGATGGAGAAGTCACACAATTCACAGAACAGGACATGGAAAAGTCAGCAAGCACAAAGTATGTTCATCCTCACTAATAGTTAAAGGAATGCTTTAAAAAAAAGAAATGTGTTACCACTGTTCATCCATCAAGTTAGTATAAAGTCAAAACACAGTGACATCAGTTTGGTGAAGATGCAAGGAAGTGGGCACAGTGAAACATTGCTGGCAGGACTAAACTGCTACAAAGTTACCTAGATACATATTAAAATTGAAAAACATACTTTCACTGAGCAATCTTTTGAGAGATTATCCTTTAAGATAAAAACACCTATGCATAAAAATATATGTATATGGATGTTTATTGAGACATCTGATGGAGCAAGAAAACTGGAAATCTAAATGTTAATTAGTGGGTAAATTTTGGCATAAATTTTGGTACATCCATACAATGGAATATTCTCAATGGTAAAAGAATGTTAGATTTGTATCTGTTCATCTGAAAGGAGGTTGGTGAGATAAAATTTCAAAGTAAAAGGTGTTATATCCCTTATTGTTTCAGGTTTTTTCAATCTTTAGTTTTAGTATATATGTAGGAACATAGAAATGTGTATGGAAGAATACATACAAAGCAAAACTTTAACATGGGAGAAGGGAAGAAGGAGGTAATACTTTTCTAAACTCCTTTAAACCCCACTTGGTAACATGATACCCGAGATGGTTGTGTATGTGTTGGTGAAGAAAATCTGTATTTTCATACCAAGAAGGACAACGACTTTGGCAACTGCTCTGTTGAGTGAAGTGGTCTTGTGTCAGGAATATTCCTCTTTGAATTGTTGAGATATTTTTGATGCTTGATATTACTTAAGTAGAAAGGTTAAGATGTTACCCTTCAGGGTACTTGGAAAAAGTTGAACATAGATTAGTTAAATGTACCTGTCAGCGTTAGATATGTGTATGGCTTTTGCTACAGTTATTTTCAAAGCTAAATCTGTTTTGAGTTTTTTAGGACTTTTCTTCCGCTTCTGCTTACTTGGTTGTCTCCTGTATGTCTGTGGCCTATAAGTCAGGGAGCTAACACAGAGTTGCAGTGTGACATTATTTCACAAGTCTCCTTGGAACAAGAAAAATTTCTTAATGTTCTCCCACTGCAAATACAGATAGGTAATAGAAACAATTTGGTGGTACAACCCATTTCTTTCCACAGTGAAAATGCCTTACTCCTGTATGCCCTTTGTAACAGAATCTAAGCAGTGCAGTGTATCAGTCCAGGATATGTGTTTTAAAAGTTTTAAAATCTATTCCTCCCACATGTAAAACACTCCCTCAGAAAAACTCCAATGTTTTCATCCTATTACTGCATCAGGGTTAGGCATTTGAACCCCAGGGTCCTGATGTCTAAATCAGGTTCAGGTGTATATGTGGCTCCTTAAATGAGGTTCCTTAAGTACAGTACTCAGTTTAAAGATCCATGAACTAATGAGGCAAGTTATGTGCCTCCCACATGTGAAATGTAACAGTGGTGAGACAGAGAGGCGATAGCTATCTCCCATTCTAAAAGAGGAAAAGTAAGTCACATGGTAGGTCCTGGTCCAGAGGGATTCTGGAATTTAGCTGGGTACATGTCACCAGTTCCTTGAGTACTCTTGTTCCCTGCAAGTAATTCTCTACAGCTCTTGGCTCCACCTTCTGGGCTGCTTTTTTCTATCCTTAAGTTATTCTTTTTCCATAAAAGTGGCCCAGTGTTTTTAACGGAAGTTTTCTCAGCCTGTTTTCCTGGATAGAGAAGTTTGAGCATTCAAAGACCTCTTTACATTTTATACTGTCCTGTCCCCTATGCTTCAGTCTAGTAAAATTGCTTTTTAAAACGTTGTGGGGGGCTTCCCTGGTGGCGCAGTGGTTGAGAGTCTGCCTGCCGATGCAGGGGACATGGGTTCATGCCCCGGTCTGGGAAGATCCCACATGCCGCGGAGCAGCTGGGCCCGTGAGCCATGGCCGCTGAGCCTGCGCGTCGGGAGCCTGTGCTCTGCAACGGGAGAGGCCACAACAGTGAGAGGCCCATGAACCGCAAAAAAACAAACAAAAAAAACCGTTGTGGGTTTCTTGTATATTAAATTATAATCCACTCATTAGACAAAAGCCACACCCGTATTTTATTTCTCTACCTTGGGCCCCCTGTGAGGTTGCTGTGGTGTATACCACCTTAAGATTCTTAGAAATCTTAGTGTCTCACAAAAACGGTATACATGGTGCACCCAAAAATCTTTCTGAGATCTTAACAAAAGGACTTAACCATAACCTTGGCTGTGTTTTTATTCTGAGACCATTTGCAATCCGCCACAATACTGAATACACTTTTTTAAAATCCATGTGGTGGCCATTTTTATGTAGAGAGAGACAGATGAACAGACCCATGTACACATACAGAGAGAGGAAGCACAGTACATGGAAATAACTAGCACATCAACTCTACTCTGAAGACTGATAATGAGAGGGAAAGAAGTGAGGCTATTGAAAGAGGACAGTGTGGAAGTCAGAACCCACTAGGGGAGGGTGCTGTGCTTCGAGTATTCCAGGACTAAGGTGGGAGCCTTTTTTGTTTAAAATCACGTAATGCCTTGCCAATGTGGGCTAGCATTTCATGGGTGTAAGCGCAGAAGAGAACTCTTGATAGAGGCAGGAATTTAGACCCATATGTATAGAAAAAGCCTTTCAGAGTAGAATTACGCAGCTAAGGACAAAAAAATAGACTGTAGTATTGGGGATAGGCTCAAGTAAGATTTGAGATGGTCAAAAAGGAGAAAACAGTTCAGGTGAGGAAGAACCCACAGAGATGAAGAATCCAGTGGTGCAGTCACAGAAAAATAAGGGTTCTGGGTAGGGGCATCACTTTATTTTCTATAGAGGAATGGCTTAAGGGGTGAAAACCTGGAAATATGCAGAGAGCTTGGTTTCATGTAGAGGGTGGCTGATCGAATTGGCTAAGAATGTGGATGAAGTTACCTTTAATGCAGGCAACAGTTCTAGCAAACTTTCTTAGGAAGAGGTGTATTTTAGTAACATCATAGGTAAGTAATTCTGAATAAAAAAGTGAAAAATGCTCTATGATGAAGGTATAATCACTAGTGGTGTATAATAGTTAGGAGTAGGGGTTGAGGTATATGGAAGTAATAGGAAAAGATCACTGACCCCCAAATCTTGATTTTTGTTCTATCCCCAAGTTTCTAGTTTGCATGACATTGAACAATTCTCCTACCCTACCCAGTATGCACCTTGACTTCTGTTAGGAAAAATGTACTCTTTACCATACCCATATTGTTACTCTAAGAACAAGATTACATGTTATGGTAAAGCTCTGAAAAGAAATGGGACTGGGAATAGAGTTGAAGCAGTAGACAATCAGATAGTGACCTTAGAGGATGGTGAAGTTATAGCCATGTTTTGAATCAGGCATGTTCATTGATATAGTCCCATTAAAATGTAGTTAGAGCACAAAGGCCACATAGATATTTCTGTGGGCTGTGTTCAAGGTGCACATCCTTGCTTCAGTGATTTTAGTGCCAGAAAATGTTAGACTATCTTTCTTCTCTCTCCATGATGCCTGGAGTGCCCTTCTGCCGGGCAAGCTTGAGTTCATCCTTTTCGACTTGGTTGGATGGAACCTCCTTTGTGAAATTCTCTCCATTCCCCCAAGGAGTGTGAGTCACTTCCATTCTCCTCCCAGAGTATTTATGCATAGATTTTTATTGTACGTTTCACAGTGCCATGTAGTTATTTCCTTACACTCAAAAAGAGGAGGCTGACACTGAGTAAGCAGAGAAGAGGCTTGAAGCAAAAGAAGAGTACAAGAGGAAGCTGGGTCAGAAGATTTTTTCAACTTTAAGCTGTCTGATGTTAGTTCCTATACCTTCGACTGGGCAGAAGTAAAAATAGAAGGTATGCACAGAGGTATTTTTGGCATGCAGCTCTCATTACAGCTCTCTCCACTTCATGTGATTTATAGGGTTTGGGGGGGTGGAGTTTGGTCTGAAAGGATTCAATTAATCCAGAGACAGCTGCAATTATTTTAAAATATAATTAGCCGTTGAATAATGGATTAGTTATTAGGAGCTTCCTAGATTCTATGTTTTTTACAACTCCGAACTGGAAGTATGCAAGTGCTAGTTTGAAAATGAAATGATCCAAGTATCTTTTGGCCCAAGTAAGATAGGAAAGGTAATTATCTTACTAATTTCTAAATATTCTCACTCTGTGTAGTAAGGTGGAATCCAATATCTTTATTAGAAGAAAGACTGGTGGTTCTTTGATGACAATGATGCAAGTTGCCTGGGATTGTAGAGGCCCCTTACCAGGCCTCCTAAAGTAAGCGCTGAGGCAATGCCCACTCTGAATCATTTCAGCTATCAGCTCCTGTAGTCACTCAGGTCTAGATGGCCCTAGTAAAGAGGGTTGCGGTGAGAGAAGGTGGTAGGATTCATGGAGATTTTTAAATTTTATCATTTTAACATTTTAGCATTTTTAAATATTTTGTGGGGGAAGCATAGAAATTGAGAGGTCCAAGATAGAAAAGAAGGGATATTCAACAGAATGTGGCCCCTGTAGATAGAAGGGAGGGCTCCTTGGGGACCCAGAGAACTGGTGGATGGGTTTGCTCTGATCCACTGGGGTGAGAGAAAGGAAGTCAATGTGACTGTTGATATAGATGGCATTTTTGGTAGCTGGGGTAGGAAGTAGAGAAAATTCTCTATTGATGATCTATATATTTCCTTTGGGGCTTCCCTGGTGGCACAGTGGTTAAGAATCCGCCTGCCAATGCAAGGGACATGGGTTCGAGTGCTGGTCCGGGAAGATCCCACATGCCGCGGAGCAAGTAAGCCCGTGTGCCACAACTACTGAAGCCCACGTGCCACAACTACTGAAGCCTGTGCACCTAGAGTCTGTGCTCCGCAACAAGAGAAGTCACCGCAATAAGAAGCCCACGCACCACAACAAAGAGTAGCCCCCGCACACCGCAACTAGAGAAAGCCTGTGCACAGCAATGAAGACCCAACACAGCCATAAATTAATTAATTAATTAATTATTTTAAAAGTTCACTCTATATTTTATTTGAAATAGGAGGTGAGATTATATATCAAGAGCAGGAGGGGTTAGGGGTGCAAAAGATGTCTTGAGGAAAGGGATAAAGATGGAACACACTTCTTCTTTCCATCCATGATGCAGGAGAAAATCCTCATGAATCTGCAGAGCATCAGGTTTTACACTTTTTGGTGCTTCTTAAGTAGAGCTTATGAATAATGTGGATGGCTAAAAATATTTGCCAGGTAGTAGAAGGAAAGGACAATGTAGTAAAGCAATAGGAGGCACTAGCAGTGAGTGACTGAGGTATTGGCTCTTGGGGTTAGGCTGTGTAGGAAAGGAAGCCAACTGGGAGAAATGCAAGTCTGCATGAGGTAAAAAAAGAGTGTGAGGACCAAGGATGAAAGGCTGCAGTAGGGGTGTAGAATGATGGAGATAAAGATGAAAGAATCTTCTTCTATAAAGGTAGAAATATCTCTGGAGATTGCTGCTCCAGGGTGCAGCTTGAGACAAGGGAGACTGAAATGAAGCAATGGTGAAAGTTACTGGGGTTGAGGTTACAGACAAGACACCATGACATCCTGGCTGACTCTCCCAGCAGTCACACAGATGGGGCTCCTATCTCACACAGTAGAAGAAGCCATGTTTCATTAAGGTTTTGTGCTTTGTCCAAAGTATCCAGCTTACACAGAGCAGACCCATTATTAGGACTCTCAGTTCGTGGTGACAAATATCACTGCCCATGGGCTTTCAGGGATCGTTTCTAATGATTTTGAGGAGTAGGGGAGGCCTGGGAGTGTACAAACCTTTTTAATCCTAAAAGGACCTGCCTTTATTACTCCTTGCACTGCGTGGCACTACCAAAGACTGAGCCTGGCAATCCAGAAACCCCATAAAGTGACCTAGAATATTCTCTTTCCCTTAACCCTCACATCCCATTAGTCTCCAGGGCCTGTGTTAAGCCTTGAAACCATCTTCTTTCCATCCACTTAGTTTAAGCATTCAGCGTCTGTAATTATTTCCTATTACTGCCACAACAAATTAACAGCAATTTAGGGGTTTAAAACAACATACATTTATTATTTTACAGTTCTACAGGTCAGAAGTCCAGTCTGGGTCTCACCAGGATAAACTCAAAGTGTCAGTAGAGCTGAGTTCCTTTCTGGAGGCTCCAAGGGAGGATCCATTTCCTTATGGTGGTAGAACTGAGATTCCCATTTTGTTGTTGTTGTTGTTGTTGACTGAGGTCCATTCCCAGCTTCTAGAGACCACCCACCCTCCTTGGCTCCTGACCCAGGTCAAGCCCTTCTCATGCTTTGAATCTCTGACTCATTCTTCCACTTTAGGGGAAGCATATGATTAGATTAGATCCACCCAAATAATCCAGGATAATCTCCCCATCTCATTATCTTTAACCTTAATCACACCTGCCAAGTCCCTTTTGCCATGTAAGGTAACATATTCACAGGTTCTGGGGATTCTGGTGTGAACATCTTTCCTGGAGTTCTTATTCTGCCTACCACTGTATCCCAACCTGACTTATTTCAATAACTCCATAAGTCAAGTTTCCTGGCTCTGGTATTCTCTATGCTGTTTTCAGATTAACCTTTCTAGAACATTTGACATGTCTCCCATGCTTAAAATCCTTCTGACTTTCTCCAAAACAAGGGTCAAATTAATGTTCTTCAGCTCCTATTGGAAGAACGCGCTTAGATTTGGTCCTTTTCTATTGTTTTAGCTTCATTCCAATCTCCACTTCTTCCCTAACCCTTCTGAATGCTTGAAAAATGTTTACTGTGTCCTTTCTCCACCTATAGGTGCTGTGAAGCTCCCATTTCTTCTTCCAAATTGAGCTTAGACATCACCTCCTTCAGAAAAATCTTCCTGACACTCCCCTCCCCATAGCTATAACCACAGGAACGGTGTCTTAAACATCTCTGTTTAAGAGATGTTTACGTCTTCTGTATACATCTTCTGTATATTCCTATTTTGGGTATTAAACCCAAATGTGTTGTGATTTTAGTCTATTTCACCTAACAAGTGTTTACTTTCCTGTGTCCCAGCCATGCTCTGCCACTTCCTAAATGTGTAACTTTGGGTAGGGTATTTTACTTCACTATGCCTCCCTTTCCCTTTGTAAAACTTAAAGTAGCTACAGGATCTACATTTATAAGTTGTTGTGAGGATTATAAGTGACCTGCATATGTTAAGTTTTGCTAGTATTATTCATATTCCCAGCCCTCTGCACAGAACTACCATATAGTAGGTGCTTAATGGAGGACGGGTTCATCACACTCCTACGAAGGTCCAGCACCTTCGCCCTTGAGAATGGCTACCCCGGGTCAGGGCTCTTCACCAGAAGGAAGGCCCAGATTCGGTCCCATTCCAATGAATAGCCAGCCTTCGGCTCCGTGGGCAGGGGCAGTCACTGAAGTCCACGGGGGTGCCACAGACCGGTCTGGCTTCCCAGGAGCCAATGAGCCTTTTAACTTTGAGAGGGAGCCCTGCACCCCCCGCGAATTGAAACTAGGAATCGCTAGCGCGTCAGGTATCGCCAGGTAGACTTGAGGCCAGTAGAGGCTGAAACACAGACACACAACGTTAAGAGCAGGCGGGATTTAGGGGCTTATACGGAAAATGATGATGAGGATGATAACGGCAACAGATAACAGATGATAAAATTCATGCGTACTTGTTAGGTGCCAGGCATGAGCTCACTTAACCGACTCAACTCACTACGAGGTTGGTATCTCATTTTCACAGTTGAAGAAACTGAGAGACCCGAAAGGTAACGTCTTCCTTGCATATCTCCCAAGCCTGTCCTGGCTCCTCGCGCCCAAAAATCTTGCCTTGCAGCTCAAGTCCAGCTCCCAGGTAGCTGTCCAGCTCTCCTCCGCGGTCTCCGGAGCTCTGGCCACTCCTGACCCCCAACGCCAGGCCCAGTCTGCCCAGTCACGGCCGCTGGGGTTCTCCTCTCGTCCCCGCCCTGGACCGCTAGATCCTCCTCTACCTTGCCTCCCCGGCTGCTCCGCTCTTCCTCCTCCGCACGCTCCGCCCCCGACCTCCCGGCTCCTCCTCCTTGTCCGGCTCCGCCCCCAGCCTCCTAACTCCACCTTCCGCCCCGCCCCCGGCTCCTTAGCTCCTCCTCCTACCCCGCCCCTCGTTTCTTTTGCCTTGCCCCTGGCTCCTTTTCTCCCGCCGTCTCTGGCCCGCGCTTTGCTCGTGAGTCCGCGGGGCCCCGCGAACGTTCAAGAGTCTAGGCAGCTCCGCGCCGTCAGATCGCCCAGCTCGCCTCTTGGCGTCCCGGCGCCACCGGGCCCCCTCTTCCGAGTAAGTGCCTCCTGGGCGCGCCGGTTCCGCACACACCCTCGCAGGGCTTCCCCGGCCGCTGGGCTGTGGGCTGCTCCTGAGGGCGCGCGCTTTCAGCTCGCCGAGAGTCTCTGGAGTGGGTGGGAGTGGGTGGGAGTGCGTGTGAGCGAGTGTGTGTGTTTGTGCGTGTGTGTGCAGACGCGCACAAGTCCGAAAACTACGCAGAGTTTTACTCAGTTCCTGCAGCGCAGAGACAACCTGAGACCTCCAGCTCGGGGCCCTTACCGATTTGGGCTGACCCCTTAACTTCCACCTCCTGCACTGAGCCCCATCCCTCCCTATTCCTTGCTTCCTTCTGCAGACGCGGCTCCCACTACGTGTCACGCCCTCCTGGTAACAGCTCCTGCTGTCGAAAGGACTGGCCCGGTTATCAGGATGCCCCAGATTGCAGACCGAGATGCTAGCCTGAGATTGTAATCCAACCCTGCATTGTAAAATGGGCAGGGACTAGAGTTTTGCCTTGAGATCGTTCGGTGGAGACTTCCTTTGAGGAAGAAAGTTTGTGTGTGTGTTTGTGTGTCCGCCCGTGTCTTTGCGCGCCCTCTCGACTCTCAGCCTTCAAAACCTGATGCAAGAACACTTGATAAGCGCCCTCGGACCCAGGGCGGCTGATAGGCATGTTCAAGACCACTCTGACCAACCGGGCTTGGGCGCCTAAAAGATGTTTATTGATTCAGTGACACCCTATTGCTAAAGCCAACTGATAAAACACAGCCCTAGGTAGGAAGAGCAGTACCCTGAGAGAATCATGGGAGGAGGGAGACAGTAGTTGAGTGTTCAGTGTTGAAACAAAGAAATCCTGGAGTTACTTAAGACTGATAATTCCATCCTTGCATAAATTATTTTTATTGGGGGTCAATACTATCTCAATGTAGGGTGTATTTCTGCCCTAAAAAGCAGATTTAATTGATAGCAGTACAGTACTTTAATCCATCAATAAAATGATTCCCTGGTTGCTGAGGTCCCATCCAATTATGATAGTCCCTGAATTCTTCTGTATCTCAGTTTATTCTTGCTATCTTCTTGCTGTGAAAGTAGAGATACCCATAAAATTTCCCCACCTTCATGATAAGAATTCATTTAGGAGATGCTGGTAGGGAAATGACCTGTTGAGTAGAAATTATTCATTGAGGCATAAGGAAAACAAAACTATGTGGTTAAAGGAAATAACCAGAACAGAGCAGGCTTTAAGTTGCCATTGTGAAAGTTAGAGCTGATATGAAAGTTAGAGCTGATAAATCACTTTAAGTGCCGCTTATCACAGCAGATATTTTTATCCTGGTTTGAATCTTGTGTTACACAAAAGTGTTTCCACAGTGTTTTAACTAAGGAAACATTATGCTTTGAAATGTAAACATATGACTCCATCTGTCTTTAAGGAAAGAAATAATTATCACACTTAATTAAACACCTGGAAACATTTATTGCCACCTTCTAATTAGATCTGTCATGGGGAGTTGTCAGCAAGTTATTGTTAATATTCTAGCCGGTAACACACTTGGCTTTTTCGTAGATTTTTGGGGCGGGGGATGCCAGTTCCCCTTCATATACATTACTTGTCTCTGCCACTTCTTGCTCAGCTTTTGAGTTTTTAACCTGTAATTTGAGTAAATAAAGTTTAGGGAAGTGGACTACCATTTACCTCCCTGTAAAATATGAATACCTTAGGTATTGAATGTTTGGTGTTAAGGTCTTTGCATTAACAGATATAGGTCTTCTAAGCCATTATATCCATCTAGATTATCTGCTAATTTAAGAATCATTAATAAATTATTGAATATAAGAAAGTTCCCGCCAAATTGTAGTGCTCCTGCACAGATGCTCCTTTAAATTTTTTTTCTTTAAGAGAGACTTGAATCTGTAGTGCCTTTTGTTCTAATGTGTTTAAATTCAATGAGGAAAGGGATGGCATGAGCTGGAAAATCTGCTTATCTTTGTTGCCTCTTAATTTTCTGTTTCTGACTATATTGCTGGATATAGTCTTCATCTGTGTTGTGAGTGTTGCAGACAGGCTGTTCTGGGAGTCCAGCAGAATGGCAGAAACTGAGGGTGAGCATGCACACTGCAAGGGCCAGGAACAGAGTATTTTATGAGGACTGTTCTCTGCAATTTTTTATTCTGTTGAAATTGGAGGAAAGGGTGTGTGGAGAGAAATGATTGCATCCAAACAGTACTCATTAGGAAATGCAGTTTGGGGGAGGAGGGGATTTCTAGGTGGTTTACGACTTGGGGAACTTCAGGTAGCTGATCCTTGAAGCTGAGGCTGCCACAGTGCCAGGCACTCGCGAGACCTCATAGTTAATTGATTCAAATTAATCCTTGTCTACTTGGATCAGCCCCTTGGAATGAACACATTTCCTTCTTGGAGATTTCTTTCGTCCTCAATCAGAATTGAGCTTTGCTTCCACACCATGCAGAAGAGTCCATTCTCCACCCCCTCCATCCTTGCCTGGTACAAATTGAGGGCTTGACCATGGGATGACCTCCAGGAGGCAGAGGAGGGTGGGTGATAACAAATAAAGGCCACCTGTTTTCTCACGGAGGGAGAAGGGAGCGGTAGCACAACCCCAGTACCATGGGCACTGACTCGGGCACTGGGGACATGCACAGGGGCCCACCTGGACAAAAATGGGACAGTTTTCCTCAGTTTGGCATTCACAGAGATAATCAGCTCTGCTGCAGAGTTTAAGAGAAGGCACCGTGTGGTGCCAGATAAACTTTTATCACCTCAACTCTCCTCACGCTGCCCACATCCTGCATTTAATACCAAATGCACAGAGTAAGCATTCAACAAACACCGAAAAGGAGCTTTTAACACCCCAACCTTCATGTTTCCCTGTGAGAAGCAGTTTACTTCCTGCTCCCCCATCTCTGGTTTTGATGACTTTGGCCCTGGGGTCTGAGCCAACTGCAGTTTCTAGACTTTTGTACCTCAGTGGGGCTTCCCAGTAGCTAAAAACAGATGGTTCATTGAGGGTAAAAAAAAAAAAAAATCAGTGAACCTTGTTGCAAAATGTAAACGAGGTCAAGTAGTAACCAGTGAACGTCAGTTCGCATTCTATATTTTGGCCTTAAGAAAAGGAAGTGAGCTACAGTAGGAGGTAGATAATTCTAGAATGTGAGAGGCACCATTTGGCCCATGAGTCTTAGACTACAACAGTGGCCGTTATACAAGTTTGGAGGCGCATCCCCTCTGTCCAGCTTGCAGGGGCACCATTCATTCACGCAGCGGGCATTTATTGAGCTCCTACTGTGTACGTGGCACTGTGCAGCCCTCTCATGTTTGCACCAAGGCCTGGGATCCAAGAGGACCAGTGACTTGCATGAAAATGTTTGCTGGTAAGAACGAGTCCCTGAAGATAAATTGATAATGGCAAAGATGGGTTCAGAATTCTTCTGAGTTTCACAAAGGAAAGTAAAGGCAATTCCTTAGAACAGTAGATGAACCATTTTCAAAATATTTTTTATTTCTCAATAATAAGAAGTTGAAATAAGCATCTTTCATCTGACGTCTGTTTCAAATCACCAGTGGTATAACTGCAATAAACGTGATTCCATAAGATTTGGTTTTCTTGGCCTTGCATGTCAAGCATGGAAGTTACCTGAGAAATTTGTTTTAAAATGTCACATGCTCCAAAATAATCAAATAACATCCACCCATCCTTTTAGGGATAGGTTGCTTTTTGTCTAGAAGAAAGTGTTTATGGTTCAGAACCAAGGTAGCAAAGATGCAGAGCCAGCTGCAAAGCTGGATGGGCGTCAGCAAGTTTGTTTTCCCAGGATTGTGGAGGTTTTTTTGGCCGCCCATGCGGCTTGTGGGATCTTAGTTCCCCAACCAGGGATGGAACCCGGGCCCTCCGCCGTGAAAGCTCAGAGTCCTAACCACTGGACTGCCAGGGAATTCCCGGATTGTGCTTTTTTATATAGAACAAGAGGGGTGATTGACCAACATGATGATATTTGGCTCAGGGTGACCAGGGGCTAGGCATGCAGCCACCTTCCCCACCAAAAAGAAACAAAAAATGGCTGGGAGGTCACAGGAATGGGCCTCCCCTGGAACAACCCAAGCTGACTTATAAGCACATTGGGGTTTGTTTCTTTAATAACAGAGAATGGAATTAAGTCCAAAATTCCACTTGTCGTCATTTCCTTAAACATTGGGAATGAAGATGACTTTTAGTTTAGTCAAAAAGTGGTTGGGTCACGTGACACTGTTGGAATCAGCTGTTCATGTCTCAGCCACCACTAGCTGTGTGACTTGGGATAAGCTACTTCAGCTCTCTGAGCCTATTGCTTTACCTAAAACGTGGGGATGGTATTTCTATCATAGGATTGTTGTGTGGATTAAGGCAGGATGTTCCTCTCCTGGTGTCCAATGTGCAGAAGCAAGTGGTCTACTTTGTTGGATTGGCCACATTGCTCTCATTTCAAGACGATGGTGTTTGTACTGGGCCATAGTGGAGCAGAGAGAGAGAGTGGTGACTGTTACCACATGTGCTTTTAGCATGAACTTTCCTTTTTTTGCCTCTGACGAAGCCAGAGAAGCCCAGAGAAGGGGGTGCATGTAGCGCAATTTCAGTTATTCCCAGCTGCAGGGTCATGTGATTATATAGGGAACTCTTGCTGCTGCTGCCGCTGCTGCAGCTGCTAAAGAGAATGAGCCAGAGCAGGGCATCTGGGTTTTACGTGTCTGAGCAGAAGAGCCATGGCATCCAGTAAACCCTCCCTATGCATGAGAGACACTTTTAAAAGGCCCGTTACAGTTCATTTGTGAGCAGTGGGTTGGCCTTTAGCCTATGGAGGCCCTTATTTAAAACAGGTAATGGATATGAAACCAGGTTTTCCAAGCCAGACAGGAAGCTATGTCTCAGCTGCCCTTGGTGTTGCAAAGGGACTCGAGCTGGCATGTCTTCAAGAGAAGTTGTGAGAGTTCCGAGGGGCAGAGGGCAGGGACATTATCTTCAAGGTTGTCCACTGGGGCAAGCTCTTCTGGGAACACAGCACTCTGCAGGGCACATGAATATTTGAAAGGAGCCAAAAAGGAAGAACCAGCCCACCTGACCAATACCCTCTCTAAGCCTGGCTCTTATTCCTTCAAGCCAAATTCATTTAGTTCAAGCCTTCTCCACTCACAGCTGTTATTTTATTTATTTCAAAAAATGAGTTCCTTATGACTGTCAACCAGTGGGACTCAACCAGTCCTGGTGGAGTCCCACTGTCCTCATCCTTTCCCATCTCAGCCTCTTCAGTTGTGCTCAGGCTCTCACATACATGTAGATGCAACATATTCTACGGAACATGTTGGAGTAGGGAGTTCTACGGAAATGCCACCGTCTTCTGAGAAAAACTGCAGGTACAAATGTTGGCCAGAGGTTGCAAAGTTCAAAACAATCTTTGATGACTCAGACCTTTAAGAAAGAAGTCCAATACCTGATTCCACCCCTCTGTGATTGGGAAATAACTCCCTTTTTCTCCCTTTCTTCTCTCTTGAAAAAGATGAGGTAGTTTTCTGGGAAGTGGCTGGTGTTTGATTCAATACTATCACCGCCCTGGAAGGGCAGAGCAGTCTAGACTTAATGATGGAATTCTTTCTGCCTTGGTGCAGGGATAGACCCCCCGGTGACTCACAGAGTGTACCTGGGAGAGGTGGTGAGCTCAGCCCTCCCTCCCCGAGCATCCGGTGATGGTCTCTGTGTTGCACATACTTAGCCATTTTGCTCCTTTGCTTTTATGGCCTGGAACACCTGAAGGTTCCTGAAAGAACAGCCACTCTTTTTGCCAAGGAGAGAGACTGTGTCGACAAGCAGCCTCCCGGGTTCCTGCCCTGTGGTTTGAGAATGCAATTATCTGGGCAGCCACAGAGGTGATCTCCCAAATGAAATTTTGAACTTGTCCAACGTGCTATATTTTAGGGCTCATCTGGGGCCATAGTTCCACCTACTGTGGCATCACCAAGGCCGGGCCAGGGAATCTGCCTTTCTAACAATTCTCTCCCCGCCCCCCCATGCCCACCCCTGGTGACTGATGCACAGCGAACTGAAAACCCCTAGCCTGGGAGATCGGTTGTAATGTCTCGTTCTGTAAAGATTATTCAGGCAGTATCTGTAGGTGTCTTCCCACCTCCTTTTTTTTTTGGCAGTGGAAAAGTGCAAACCTCTTGAAAGTACAGAGTGACTTTAAAGTTTAAAGAAGATTAACATGAACGTGCACAAAATGAACACCTGTGTACCCATCCTAGGAAATAACAAAGTGGTTTTTCAAGTAGGTCCTCACTGGGTTAAAAATTGTTGACCAACAACCAGGTCAAGAACAAAAAATAACAACCAAAACCAGTAGTGGCATCCCACAAATGGCTCCAGGAATTGAAAGCCACGAAGCAGAGACACCAGGGAGTCTGCTCAGTGTTCATTTGTTCACAATCTAGATTTCGAATCACTGGCAATGCTGACCTCATCCTTTAGTGTGCTGCTGACTTGAGGACACCTCACGCTTTGTAGATCACTGACATGGGATGGGCGCCCTTTTTCTAGGAGTGGCACCTGTTGGGAGGAGCCCCAGGCCCAAGACTCTTGAGTTGCCAAGTAGCCTGTTTTCCCTTCCCTGGGTCTACTCCCCTGTCCTGAGGTCCTGGCACCTCCAGGAAGCTATCCTGTTCTGAGAGTGCCGTGCCCCTCTCATGTTGAAATGGTGGGTGATGGGAAAATGGACAATAGACTGCTGAAGCTGTCTTGCTGTAACTTCCTCCCCCTCTCCCTCCTCCCCCTTTGTCCTCTACTTCCTCTTCCTTCTCTTCTTCCTCCTCCTTCTTTTGCTTTTTTTTTTTTTTGCATTTTGAGTTGTGTAAGTACTTGAGACTTTCTTCCCTACTTCTGAATTCTGGTCAGTTTTCAATTTCTCATTCTAATAGGGGCCTTGAAAATTATTTAATAATGGTCTGCTACTGATGCTACATAGTCCTAATTTTAGTAGAACCACTATTTTTTCCCTCTAGGTTGAAATATTTGACCAGGGACCCACAAGTATAAAAATGGACTGATCTGAGTCTTGCCTCAGCCTTCCTCTCTAGCCAGCAATCCTCCAGGTTTGCTGCTCCCGAGTCCAGCGCACAAGGGGCCTTCTAGCCTCACAATTTGGGAAAAGGGGCAGGTGGAAGAGGTTGGGAAGTGACTTGCAGAGACAAACCACAGGCCAGAGAATGAATCACCACAGTCTTCCTGGTGCATACCTGGTCTGAGTTCCCTACAAGCATGTCCACCCCAAATTTTACCCTTCAGTCTGTCTTTTCTGTTTCCTTTCTTGGTTGCCCTAGTATTTGTATATTCATGATAACAGATAGTATACCAGATCACTGTAACAGTTTGCTAGGGCTGCCATAACAACATTCTACAGACTGGGTGGCTTAAACAATAGAAATCTATTTCTCACAGTTCTGGAGGCTGGAAGGCCAAGATCAAGGTGTTGACTGGTGTGGTTTCTCCTGAGGCTTCTCTCCTAGGTTTGCAGATGGTCACCTTCTCATTGTTTCCTCACATAGTCTTTTCTCTGTGTGCATGCATCTGTGGTATCTCTCTCGCTTTCTTTTTATGAGGACAGCAGTCATATTAGATTAGGACCCCACCCTTTTGACCTCATTTAACTTTAATTATCTTTCAAAAGGCCCTATCTCTAGTCACACTGGGGATTAGGGCTTCAGCCTAAGAATTTGAGGGGGAGGGGGCAGAATTCTATCTACAACAATCTCTTTTGTAAAGGTATTACGGGGAATTCCCTGGCAGTGCAGTTGTAGGACTGGGCACTTTCACTGTGGTGGCCTGATTCAGGAACTAAGATTCCAAAAGCCGAGCAGCACGGTCATAAAAAAGGGCAGGAGTGTTACAAATAATACCCTTTGTTGTTATTATCATATGGTTTACGTCTACATATATAATCTTCAGAAATCATGGTTATTATTTTTTACTTTAAACAATGATCTTTTGAAGAAATTAGAACATGAGAAAAAGTTTTTTATATTTATCCACTTACTTGAGGCTCTTCATTCTTTAGTGTAGATCCGTTTCCATCAGGTATTTTTTAATCCTTCAGCCTGAAGAACTTCCTTTAATATTACTTGTAGCCCAGAGCTGCTGGCAACAAATTCTCTCAGCCTCCTTTGTACATGTGCCCCTCATGTCTGTGTGTCCAAATCTCTTCTTATAAGGGTACCAGTCAGATTGCGTTAGGGCACACCAGAAGAACCTCACTGTAGTTGAATCACCTTTTTAAAGACCCTATCTCCAAGTACAGTCCCATTTTGAGTTACTGGAGGTGAGGACTCCAACATATGAATTCTCTTAGTGGTGGGGGGGGACACAATTCAGCCCATAACAGTTAGGATGCTTTAGGCTGCAAGTAAGAGAATGCCCAGCTACCAGTGGTTTGAACAGTAAAGACATTAAATTATCTTACGTGAAGGGAGTCTGGGGTTGATCCAATCCAGAGTTGAATCAGTGCCTCAAACAGCATCATCAGGGACCAGGTTCTTTCCATCCTTCTCTTCTCCCATCCTTAATATGTTACCTTTTTTTTTTCTGCAGACTTGCCGCCTCATAGACAGAAAATAGTTTCTTCTGCGGTGGGTATCACAGGCTTCTCCAAACTCATTCAAAGACAGGAGGAGCTTGTGGATGTGGGGAGAGGGGTGGGCAGAGAGAGCAGCAATAAATCTGTTCTCTTGTAATGTCCATCTCTTTTCTTTTTTTTTTTTTAACATCTTTATTGGAGTATAAATGCTTTACAATGATGTGTTAGTTTCTGCTTTATAACGAAGTGAATCAGCTATACATATACATATATCCCCATATCTCCTCCCTCTTGCATCTCCCTCCCATCCTCCCTATCCCACCCCTCTAGGTGGTCACAAAGCACCGAGCTGATCTCCCTGTGCTATGCGGCTGCTTCCCACTAGCTATCTGTTTTACATTAGGTAGTGTATATATTTCCATGCCACTCTCTCACTTTGTCCCAGCTTACCCTTCCCCCTCCCTGTCCATCTCTTTTCATCAGAGGATAAATCTTTCCTGAAGCCTCCTCAGGCCTCACTGACCACAACTGAGTCACAGCTGCAAGGGAAGCTGTGAAAATAAGTAATGGACATTAAGGGAAAACTTCTACTTTGGGAGGTTGGCTGTACCAATGGGAACAAGGGAAAGAGGCATGATTATTGGGCAGATAAATAATATCTGCACCAGCCCCAGGCTCCCATGCTCTAGAAGCTGTCTAGCTGAGCCATCACTATTACTGGTAATAATCATCTCAGGTTTTATTGGAATTAAAATTATCTACCCATGATGAGTAGTTGGGAGAAAAAGATGTGGAAGGTGTTAATCACATATATGAACTTAATTACTACTAGTAGTGACTTTTTAATGTTGTGTGTTTCTAAAAATAGCAGTATTTACTTTGGAGACAGCATGCTGCATTGAAACCCAGAAGATGTTCATCAAATAGAGAGTTCTTTATCTTTATGGAAATGTTTACACCCCCAATAACAGTAATCATGACAAACACTTTTTGAGTACTTATGATGGGCCGGGCACTGTGCTAAATGCTTTATACACATTATTAAATTCATCTTCCTAACAGATCTGTGAGAAAGGTATTGTTGTTAATCTGCATTTGCAGATGAGGAACTGAGGCTTGGGGAGGTCAAATAACCTGCCATAGATGCCTGGCTGAGCTGGGAGTCACACCCGGGCAGTTCAGCTTCATCCCATACCTGTGCTTTGAACTGCTACAGGATATTACCCCTCAACAAAACTGCTAAAAACTCCTTCATTTTCTGTAAGCTCTCAAAAGCTGTTATCTTTCCAACCAGTCAGAGTCTACCTCATAGTTTATGTCTCATTTTATTGTTCATATTTTAAGATTGAGATATAATTGACATTCTGGTGTTTTTAGTAGTAGAAAGAAGAACCTTGAGAGTGTGCCCAGCTGACACTGACTCACCTGGTGACCTTCAACAAGCCACCACAGTCTCCTCTGAGAGGTTCAGATTAAGACTGAGTCTGCGGGGCCACATCCAGGCACTTAGGGTCTGTTGTTCACAGACCGTTGCCCTCTGCAGATTGTACTAAAAGTCCTATGTTTATTTCAGATGTGATTCACAAATGTATTTCAAAGTAAGGATGTGGAAGTTCAAGATGAATGGAGCTGTACTTCCCAAATCGAGAAGATAACATTTATATCCTTTTTCATACTGGGAAGAAGTTGGACAACTTTAATAACCCAGAGGAATGTGTCTTTCATTATTGGCTTGTACAGAAGAGTGCCAATCTGAGTGATGGCAAATTTGTCCTCAGGTTGTAGAATCTTGTGTGAGGCAAATTTAGTAAAAGCTGGGAAAACTTCCTGATGGTCATTGTGCAGAGACTGCACCCTGCAGAATGCTTGGGCAGCTGAGAATTGGCTTTAGCAGAAGCAGGGCTAGGTGTGCTTCTCATCTGGTGACTCTAATAACAGGGACGCAGTGGAGACGCTGTTCCAAAATGCAGTGCAGACATTGGGAGCCTGTGTTTCTTCTCTTAGTCCTGAATTCATGTTGCTAAAGTTGTAATAACATCTTGTGTGTGGTAGTTTTTTGCGGTACGCAGGCCTTTCACTGTTGTGGCCTGTCCCGTTGCGGAGCACAGGCTCCGGACGTGCAGGCTCAGCGACCATGGCTCACGGGCCCAGCCGCTCCGCGGCATGTGGGATCCTCCCGGACCGGGGCACGAACCCGTGTCCCCTGCATCGGCAGGCGGACTCTCAACCACTGGGCCACCAGGGAAGCTCCTGTTCATTTGTTTTTTAATCGACTATTGCTAATAACGAGTCTGGAGCTGAGTATGGGAGTAAGGGGTGTAAGTTTCTTCTCTAATTCTGGGAACTCAAAGCTGCCCTAGGTTGGTATGCTGAATGCTACAACTCTGAGTCAAGTGATTAATCTTATGTCTGTGAGAAATCAACACCCAACAGCTCTTTGCAATTCCAGTTAGGCATCCTAGAGGTCATTTTGAATTAAGAACACCTTTGAGATATTTTGGAGTACATGATTTGCTATAAGCTTTAAAAAATGATTTGAAGTGTTATAAGGCAAATTTTCATTAAAACAGTATAGATGAAATCATTTACTGTCACCATGAGCAGTTCATTGAAACAGAAGTCCTTCATAAGATACTGGCTCCCAGCTGATTGGCTGCTTGGCCCCTTCCCCTCCTCTATTGCCTTGCTGGGTTTTCCATCAGTTGGCTCTTATTGTGCTGACTCGCCTAGATTCCTTTTTTTTTTTTTAACTTAGTGACATTTTTTAAATTTAATAATTGAAAATCCATTCAATGTTTCTGGTCAGAAAAGTCCACATTGTAAAGACTGCAATTAAAATTGTGGTTCCATGCAATTCACATGAAGACTTCAATTGGATTTTTAATTTGAAAACTAGCAGATACTATTTTAAAGCACATCTGGAAACACATATTCTTTTTTTTTTTTAACATCTTTATTGGAGTATAATTGCTTTACAATGGTGTGTTAGTTTCTGCTTTATAACAAAGTGAATCAGTTATACATACACATATGTTCCCATATCTCTTCCCTCTTGCGTCTCCCTCCCTCCCACCCTCCCTATCCCACCCCTCTAGGTGGTCACAAAGCACCGAGCTGATCTCCCTGTGCTATGCGGCTGCTTCCCACTAGCTATCTATTTTACATTGGGTAGTGTATATATGTCCATGCCACTCTCTCACTTTGTCCCAGCTTACCCTTCCCCCTCCCCATATCCTCAAGTCCATTCTCTAGTAGGTCTGTGTCTTTATTCCCGATTCTTTTTTTTAACTTAAAAAAAAAAGAAAATGTTACTTTATTGCTTTTTCTTAATTGAAGTATAGTTGATTTATAATATTATATTAGTTTCAGATGTACAACATAGTGATTCAATATTTTTATAGATTATATTTCATTTAAAGTTACTATAAAATATTAGCTATATTCCCTGTGCTGTATGATATATCCTTGTAGCTTATTTATTTTGTACATAGTAGTTTGTACCTCTTAACACCCTCCCTTCATCTTGCACCTCCCCCTTCCCTCTCCCCAGTGGTAGCCACTAGTTCTCTGTATCTGTGAGTCTATGTTTTGTTATATTCATTTGTGTTATTAGATTCCACATGTAAGTGATAACGTACAATATTTTTCTTTCTCTGTCTGACTTATTTCACTAAGCATAATACCCTCCAGTTCATCCATGTTGTTGCAAATGGTAAAATTTCTTTTTTTATGGCTAATATACCACTTCTTTATCAATTGGTCTGTCCATGAGCCCTTAGGTTGCTTCCATGTCTTGGCTACTGTAAATGATGCTGCTATTAACAATGGGATGCTTGTATCTTTTTGAATTAATGTTTTCAATTTCTTTGGATATATACCCAGGAGTGGAATTGCTGCATCATATGGTAGTTCTATTTTTAGTTTTTTGAGGAACCTCCATAACTGTTTTCCATAGTGGCTGCCCCAACTTACATTCCCATAACAGTGCATGAGGGTTTCCTTTTTGCTGCATTCTTGCCAGCATTTGGTATTTGTGGTCTCTTTGAGGATGGCCATTCTGACAGGTGTGAGGTGATATCTCATTGTCATTTTGATTTGCATTTCTCTGATGATTAGCGATATTGAGCATCTTTTCATGTGCCTATTGGCCATCCATGTGTCTCCTTTGGACAAATGTCTATTCAGGTCTTCTGCCCATTTTTTTATTGGGTTGTTTGGTTTTTTGATATTGAGTTATATGAGCAGTTTGCATATTTGGATATTAACCCTTTATAGGTCACATCATTTGCAAATATTTTCTCCCATTCAGTAGGTTGTCTTTTCGTTTTGCAGATGGTTTCCTTTGCTGTGTAAAAGATTTTAAGTTTAATTAGACCCCATTTGTTTATTTTTTTGCTTTTGTTTCATTTGCCTTAGGAGACAGATCCAAAAAAATATTGCTTCGATTTATGTCAAAGAGTACCTATATTTTCTTCTAGGAGTTTTATGGTTTCCACTCTTACGTCCTTTACCAATTTGAGTTTATTTTTTTATATGATGTGAGAAAATGTTAGATTTTCTTAACACTTTTCTTCAAACTTTTTTATTGTAAAATAAAACACAAATAACAACAACAAAAAAACACACATATAAGAAATGCACACCTTAGTGAATTATTATAAGGCAAACACTCATATAACCATCACTCAGGTCAAGAAATAGAACTTTGCTAGCTACCCCAAAAGTGCCTTCACATACCCTCCCTAATCACATTACCCTTCCTTCCTCCAAAAGTAAATGCCATCCTGACCTTTATAGTAATCACTTCCTTGCATCCCTTTATGGTTTTATCACCCAGGTGAGCAGCCTGATACACGGTAGTTTAGTCTTACCCATTTTTAAAAAAACTTGTATCTTTTAAGTCTCTTTTAATCTATGGATTTCCTTAACATCCTCCCTCATTTTAATTACTTAAAAGAATAGTTTTTTTGGGGGGGGGCTGTTTGATCTGTAGAGTTTCCACAGCCTTATTAACAAGAAAGATGCACCCCCACCCCCAGGTACATTTCAAGTTATTCCTTTGCCCTCTATTTCCTGCATCTGGGTCCAGAGGATTGATCAGACTCAGGTTTGATCCCTTTGGCCAGATTACAGGTGCTGTTGTATCCTTTCATTGGAAGGCACACAACATCTGTTTTTTCTACTCTTTTTTTTGCCTTTAGAAGCTGTTGATCCTCAAAGTCTAGACCTATTAATTCATTGGAGATTGCAGAATAGTGGTATTCTAATTCTACCATTTTGCTTTACTTTATTAGCTGGAATAATTTTATAAAGGTAGACTTCCCTTCAATCTGTTATTTGATTACACAGTGGTACAGGTCACATAGAAAAAACAAGGTAAACGCTCAGTTCTTTCCTTTGATTTACCCAGTTTTCGAGAATTGGTTTCCTGTCATTCTCAGAAGGTGACCAATGGTTTTTTTAAATTGGTATGATCATGGAATTAATTATACTTAATAAGACTCAGATTGTCCCATCTTTGACCAGTGGGAGCTTCTTCATGTTGGCTCCTAGGTCCTTCTGACATCCTTAGCTTCTGTGTTATCTGGTGTGTTAAGGTGATCCAGGCCTGTCTTGTACATTTTCTGCCTCGACCTGGATTCAACCATTTCTTCAAGAATGCCTGGTTTATTTTAATGAGAATGGTGTCTCAGGGCCATAACCCAAGCACTAGAGATGTGCATTCACTGCAGTAGTCATTGTTTCTAGGCTGTTTCATTGGTCAGAGCTGAGAAAATACACACTCACTCACACACACACACACACACACACATTTACATACAAACATATGTACACATATAGAGATAAAATACTTTGTGAGTTCATGTTGATATTTCCAAGTCAAATTCGAGACTACGGGGTTTTGTTTAACTTCTTCTATGTTACGTTTATATTTCCTTTCTTTCTTACTTAGAATCTTTGCTTTTTAGTCCCAAGGGAGATAGAATATCTTTTAATTACCGATTGATTACCCTGTATTACACATACACCAGTCTCCAAGTAATCAGCTATGATTAATGAAAACAATAAAAATAATTTATTTGGCATATGCCCTACTCATTCTTCCCCAATTTTTTTTATGGTTGTACTATAGCTGCATTGTCAGATCATATAGCCATTATATACTAAAATATCTCCCATTCAATGCACATTTAGTCTTATTTCTACAGGTAACTATATATGTCATGCTTATCATCAGTCCTCATATCACTGTCTCTACAAATTTTGATTGAAGCTGTTTCTCTAGTGGATTCTTTAGGTAGGGCTTATGGGAATAGTATTCCCTAATTCCTTTTTTTCCCCCTTATTTATTTATTTATTTTTGGCTGCGTTGGGTCTTCGTTGCTGCACGCGGGTTTTCTCTAGTTGTGGCGAGCGGGGCCTACTCTTCATTGCGGTGCATGGGCTTCTCATTACCGTGACTTCTCTTGTTGCGGAGCACAGGCTCTAGGCGCGCAGGCTCAGTAGTTGTGGCACAAGGGCTTCAGTAGTTGTGGCTCGTGTGCTCTAGAGTGCAGGCTCTAGTAGTTGTGGTGCACGGGCTTAGTTGCTCCGTGGCATGTGGGATCTTCCTGGACCAGGGCTCGGACCCGTGTCCCATGCATTGGCAGGTGGATTCTTAACCACTGTGCCACCAAGGAAGCCCTCCCCCTAATTTCTTGATAAAACTTTGTGACCTTTATACTAAAGGTCAGTTTTGCTGGATAGAACATACTTGGCTCACATTTTCTTTCCTTGAGAATCTTAAATATGTTACTTCATTTTCTTCAAAGTATTGTTGTCAAAAGTCTGATAATGATGATAATCTAATTTTCTTAGCCTCTATAGTTTGCTTTTGAGAGCATCCACTATACATCTTTTTCCTTCAGTCTACTATCTATCTAGCATTTCTGCACAGTGAGTAGTGAGCTTGTATGTAACCAAATCCAAGTTTATGACTTGGTCAACCCTGGTGCCAAATAATTTCTCTCTCCTGTTAACCTAGAATGAGCCACTTGCTCTTAGTAACTGTAGTTTTTTATCTTTGTAACCTCAGCTGTACCTTGTAAGGTGTACAGAGCACTAAATATATACTTGTTTATGACATAAATGAAGTGGAAGGATGTGGGTTTTTTTCCTTTCCTTTAGCCTGTTAGTAACTGCCCCGCCCCTTTGACTCTTTTCCTCCAATCAGGCGCGGCCTTGCCTCAGACACAGCTGTGCTCACAGAGGCAGGCTCTTCCCTGAGCAGGTGTGTGGGCACTGCACCCGTGGGACCTTGTCCCCATATTCACCGTGTCAAGTTGTTAGACCATGTTCTCGTGATACTGCTTTTTCAAGACGAGCAAACTAGGAAGCCCTGTCTCAGAGTGTTGGCTCCACACCAGATGCCAACCTGGTCTCCACACCTGCTTGCCCTCTGCGTGGTCAGTACTTTGACTTCTCCTTGTGGGTGTTACGGCCCAGGCCCCTGGCATATGGGGCCCAGACCCCCTCCTCTCTGAGGATGCTGGGGCTGCTGCCTGCCCTTTTCTTTCTTGGCTGACCTTTTTCCCCTTCACTTCTTGGTCACCAGAACCCATGGCAGGACATCATATTGGGAACCCTCACCCAGACGTGATCCCTGATACACTTTCTTCAACATACACACTGTTTAGGTTTTGAAATGTAAATTCCAGTTGATTGGCATGCATGCCACTTTGGCCAAAGCCTCTTCTGCTTGTTCCTTTACTACCTGGATCAGTCACGCACTTCGTTTATCTGTTGCATTTGTGACCTTTGACCTCTGGTATCCCACACTTCTCGGAGCACTCTCATATGGGCATGACCTTGCCCAGTTTTAGGCCTGGCCTGCACTACAATCCAGTGATGTCCCTGCCCTGGCTGTCCTTGTTAGGTCTTGGCCTGTGGCCGTGCTTTTTTTTTTTTCCCTTTCTTCTTGAGTACCTCAGGGCCAAGGACATTGTGATAGATGGCTTTTTCTTCTTTTTCTACTCCCAGC
This sequence comes from Globicephala melas, assembly GCF_963455315.2. NCBI lineage: Eukaryota > Metazoa > Chordata > Mammalia > Artiodactyla > Delphinidae > Globicephala > Globicephala melas. The sequence goes on from NC_083316.1 coordinate 97,787,022, forward strand.
TGCCTGTGTTTTTGTCTTTTGCCTCTCGTTGGCTCCTGGTGAGCCAGCTGTGGTGGTAGAGCCTCAGTATTCATTGAGCACTTACTATGTGCCAGGCATTATACTAAGCTCAATAAATGTTGAGCCTCTACCAAATCCTAGGTTCTGTCATTATTATTCCCATCTTAAAGATGAGGAAACTGAGACCATGAGAGTTTAAGTTCTTACCCAGGGCCAAAAGCAAAACTGATATTCATATCCTTTGGTTCTTAACCACATTGCTCTACTTCCTCATGAAGAAACATAGGCTCAGCAAGGACCTACTGTATAGCACAGGGAACTATATTATTTGATATCTTGTAATAGCCTGTAATGGAAAAGAATCTGAAAAAGAATTGATAAATATGTATGTATAGCTGAATCACTTTGCTGTACACCTGAAACATTGTAAATTACCTATACTTCAATAAAAAGATAAAAATTAATTATATATATAAAAAAAAACCCCACAGGTTTTACTGAGGAAGCTTGTGGGTCTTGCCCAAGGTCAGTAACCTTGCTGAGCTCTGGAGGTTGGATGGTGGAGCTGACAACTCTATAATGTTTAGATCTTGAACAGAGTTTTCCCAGAGCTATTCAAGGTCCCTGATTTAGACTGTGCAGCATGAATGGGAGGGGGAGTGGGGAGTAATAGAAATATGGCTCCAGAGTCTCACAGCCTGGAATAGTCCCAGATCTGAAAATCTATTGTCAGGACTGCAGACAACTTGAGAGCTGCATGTCTTGCTGATAATAAGTCAGCAGTGTTAGCAGCACTTGCTTGTTAATGCCTCCACAAGGGGCAGGAGAAGGCAGGTGAAGCTTAAATATGTCAATATTGACACTTGTTAGACATTCTAGTCGTGAATTTGGTGGATGAAGGAGTTAAAATTATCTAAAATAAGGTTTTTAAGAATTTCTTCCTATCCGTGCTATCTCTACATATGTTCTCAGAATTTTTTTTTAAGCATTATTATTTCTACCCAGGGAAATATTATAGACCCATTTTGCTTACATGATGTTTTTGGAATAACTGAGCAGGAGATGCAGATGTTATTTGGTACCACGTAATGGAAAAAGCTCTGGATAGGTGAGTGGGTGCTTTGCGACAACTGGCTGGGTGATTTTGCTGAGGCAGTCACGCCTCTGGGTCTTAATTGCCACATCTAAGGAATGTAAGGTGTAGACTACATAATCTCTAATCCCTTACAGCTCTAAAATTCTGCGCTTCTGATTGTTGATTGTTATCATCTGCACTTTTCATTGCCATTTTAAGCGTGGAAACCAAGCCACTGGTAGAGCAGGAGGGGTAGAGCCCTGGATTCATCTGGAAGGAGGAATGCCACCCTGCCCCAGTGTGGAATGAGGAATTCTATACCAGGGGCTCAGGGTGGGGAGCTAGTCCTGAGTCTTTCCAGGAGGCTTTAGGACTACAAAGTGAGATACTCCTGTGAGTAAGTTTATTTTTAGGTTATCTTTGTGTTCCCCTTCATAAGACAAGTGACTGCTAACTATACTAACATCCTAGGAAATTTGCTAAATGATGTCTTACACCAGAGATCCCACCTGTGACTATCCAAGAAGCTGATACGTGTAATCATGAGTGAATTCGGTCTGAGACAAAGAGTTCATTGCAGTGTTGTTTTTAGGAATAAACAAAATGAAAACTTTAAACAACTTAAATATGCATCGACAGCTTATATACGTTACGGTACTTCCGTGAGATGAAACATCATGCAGCTTTAGAATAAGGTTGGTCTTTGTGCATGGATATGGAAAGATCTCCAGGACAGATTAAATCAAAAAGCAAAATCATGATCTCATTATGTTTTAAAAAAAATGTATATTCTATGTTTATGAGTGCATAAGCTTTTTTTTTTTTTTAAAGAATGAACAATACACTATTAATAGTGGAACTTTGGATTTGAAGAAGGGAAAGGAGGTTAAGTTTTCATTTTATACCTTCTATCATTCTTAAATTTCATAATAAAGATACATTTGGAAAAGGAGAGAATTTAGATTTCAGTTGAATTTTTGAGGCAGTCTAATACTTCCTTAGAAAAATCCATATAAACAAAGCATACTGAGCAAAGCAAGGTGTTGTCTATAAACACTAGTCTCCCAGCTTTAGGTAACACCCCCCCACCTCCTCTTCTTAACACACAGTCTCAGATTACGTGTCCTCTAACCCCAAATTGTCAGTGGCACCCAATGTCTATCAGAAACAAGTCTGGAAGAGCAATATGGCAGAGCAGCAGCACATGGGCCTGCTGACTTGTCATCCATGCATTCGGCAGTATTTGTCGAGGACCCGCTGGGCACCGGGCATAATGCTAGCTCTGGGATATGTAGGGGATGGGCGTGCTTTTCGGAAACTGTACTTGACTTCTTGGAGCCTCAGTCTTCTTACTTCTAAAACAAGTTGTTGGGACTAAATAGAACAGCAAATGCAAGACTCCTTGCCCAGGCCCCAAAGAACAATATTTGCTCATTTGCCTCACCCTTCTCTCCATGTTCAAGGCTAGGTCTGATCCCCACTGCTCTTCTGCATGTTTCCTTTGGTTCCCGTTCCTAAATTGTGCATTGCTCTAGAACACACGCCAGTCTTCCCTGCTTTTGTCTTTGCTGGTTATATCCCCCTTTCCTGCATGCCCATTGCTTCTCTTTCCTGGACAAACTTAAATTTTCCTTCAGGATCCAGTTCAAATATTGCCTCCTCCATGCAACTTTTCCTGGTTCTCTTCTTTACCAGGAAAAAAAGTCCAAAAGTAATCTCTTCCTCTTAAGAATGTGAATAGCTCATTCTGGTCTTCCTATCTTTATGTTGATTATAAGTTATGACATTGCACCTTGATTTGCAGCTGTCTTCCCCCTACTAGGTATCTTTCCTGAGAGCAGTAACTAAGTTTTGTTCATCACTAGAAGTTATCTCTGTCCCCATGTTCTCAGGAAATACGAATGACTTCATTTTTATGATTACCCAAATATCATTTTTACGTTCATTTAAAAGATTATTTTAGTTTCATGTTCTTGAAATCCACCACTAACAGCAGGTTAGACAGAGTTTCTTTCCCCCTGCAGGGATTAAACTTGGAAATTGTGGAGTTGTTATCCCTGAAGAATGTTCAAGAAGAGACGGGCAGGCATCTTTCTAGGGTGGTCCAGGCAGTTACCACCCTTCACATGAGTAACTGGCTCATAAGATCTTGTCTGATGAGGTGAGATCTTATCCTGATAATTTAAAAAAGCAAACAAGCTATACCCACTATTAAGACAACTCCAAGCAGAAGTAAAGGAAATGAGAAAGAAAAAAAAAATAGTAAGATTTTAGATGTGTGTGAGCCAACAACTTGTTTCATTTTTCCTATTTCTTTCCATCCTTATCCATAGTTAAATATTATAGCTGTGACCATAGCATAGACACAGTTTAATATTCTGCTTTTCTCTTAACATTATTTCCTACACAATTTCCTATGTTTTTATGGACATTTTGATTCTGTTTTTCTCAGTGAAATGATTGGAATTCAGTTGATGCCTTTCTTGAGCAAGAAATGGAGATTATAAAGCAAAGATGTAGCCTGAGGGAATGTCAGCATTGTGTATTTTTAAAAGACATGATCTTATTCTGATATTGCCGAGATATACTGGAGCAAAAATATTAACAAATGATTTGATTGAAGTTTACAGCACAATAAATGAGATTAAGATTGTGAGCCACTTTAAAATGTTTTCTTAAATGAAATACACATCTTTAAGAGATTAGACAGAGTTTTGCCCAAGCAATGGCTCTTTATTTACAAAGGCGTGTTGGGAACAGCTGGAAGACAGCCTTTCTTTATCAGTAGGTTTGTGTAACTAGCCTCAAGTTGTTTGCTAATGAAGTTCAGGTCTCCCACACTAATAGAATGGAATAATTTTACATGGAAGAATCAGACCCTAGCCTCCTTTTTCAGAAGAAACTAATCTGACTGGTGCCTATAAGCAATGAGGTGTGTTTAACATGTGGAAATCATTAGGCTAAATACCAGAATCTCTTTGAGGTCTGTGGATGTAGTCTCTAAAGAGAGAGAGAGGCATTTAAAATTAAGCTGCGCAGAATTCTAACAAGCACTGTATACTCATTCTTGGAACGAATCTTCTTTCTCTGGCCCTAGGCTAAATTGACTAGATTTGTACTCCCTTTGTTGATTTAAAGCCACATTCACTCTTTTTTTTTTTTACGGTACGTGGGCCTCTCACTGCTGTGGCCTCTCCCACTGCGGAGCATGGGCTCCGGACGCGCAGGCTCAGCGGCCATGGCTCACGGGCCCAGCTGCTCCGCGGCATGTGGGATCTTCCCGGACCGGGGCACGAACCCGTGTCCCCTGAATCGGCAGGTGGACTCTCAACCACTGCGCCACCAGGGAAGCCCCATTCACTCCTTTTTAAAATGAGAACCAACTGTCTTCTAATGTGATTTTGTAGCTCTCCTATCTGGAGGTTCTTAATTATTTTGCTATTTCTGTCATCTGTCAGAATCATTCATACACATGTCAATTCAAGGTAAGTTTACCTTCTGGGCCAGCTTGCCTGTTAGGAACTAATATATTTTATAATTACAGACGGTCCCTGATTTATGATGGCTCGACTTACAATTTTTTTGACTACAATGGTGGGAAAGCCTTGTGCATTCTGTAGAAACTGTAGTTCGGATTTTGAATTGTGATCTTTTTCTGGGTTAGTGATAGATGGTGCGTACTCTCTTGTGATGCTGGGCAGTGAGCCTCAGCCACGTGCTCACGAGGGTAAACTACCCATACACTTACAACCATGCTGTATCCACACGACCATTCTGTTTTTCACTTTAAGTACAGTATTCCATAAATTACATGAGATATTCAACACTTAATTATATGAAAGCCTTTATGTTAGATGATTTTGCCCAGCTATAGGCTAATGTAAGAGTTCTGAGCACATTTAAGGCAGGCTAGGCTAAGCTATGATATTCCATACATTGGTGTATTAAATGCAATTTCAACTTATGTTATTTTCAACTTATGATGGGTTTATCCATCTTATGGTTTATTTCAACATACAATGGGACCCCCATTGTAAATTAAGGAAAATCTGAATCCTTGCTTTACTCTAGTTATTGTGTATAACCGCCTATAATTTAGCATAGGAATGATGATTGGATTTCTTTGTGTTTTCTAGAGGGGTGACTGCATCCTTGTGTGATTATTTATGGTTTGGTCTATAAAAGGACCCCAAAAAATTGGTCCTGTTTTTTTTTTTTTCTTCTGCTTTCATTTATGGCTTAAAGAGAGGTATTCAGTCTTACTAGTCACCCAGACCAGCTACAGTGAGTCCCAAGAAGAGCTACGAGGACTCTGTTAGACCCTAACTTAGTCTGAATTCCAAAGAGGACCTGCACTGGGCTGGAGCCTCTCTAAAATATGAGAGGATTCACAAGAAATCTTCTCAATGAGAAGCCTATGAAATATCTTCGGTTCTGGGGATTCTACCAGATTTAGGCTGTTTAGACACGGCTGACCAACAGCAAATCCTTTAAGTGGTTACTATTTATTGTTGCCAGTCTCCTCCCCCCCATCCCATGCCTGACTCCTGCCCTGCCCCACCGCCTATGTATCGCCTGTGACACTGTGAAGCTGCTCTTGCCTCGGGATAATGTCAGGGTGGGAGGCAAGACCTGAGGTAGAGATGACACAAGGTTTCTCTGTATTCCTGGCAGTGTTTCCTAAAAGCCAGGGCTGAGATCAGAATCCAGACTACCAGCTGTTACAACTTTCATGATGCCAAGTCTATAAAGTTAAAAAAAAAATTACAGAATCATCCAAACTGATATGAAGTCAGCCCAAGGCACAATTTCATCAATGGTTTCATTTGGTTTTTCTGTTCTTTTATCATTTAGTCAACTAATGATTGCTAAGTGTCCTACTAAAGCATGGAGAGAATTGAAAAATGACAAAGAAGGTCCCTTCCCTCTGGGAAATGTTAATCTAGTTCTAGGGAAAAGGTTAGGATGCAAATAATTGGAATGCTGACTGCTACTGAGAGGTGTATTAGTTATCTATTGCTGTGTAACAAATTGCCCTAAAACTTAGCAGCTAAAAATAACAATAAGCACCTATTATAACACACAGTTTCAGTGTGTCAGGAATTTGGGAACAGCTTAGCTGGGTGATTCTGACTTGGATTCTCTCATGAGGTTAGAGTCAAGAAGTTGCAAACATCTGAAGGTTTTTCTGGGGCTTCTTCTGGATTTTTTTTCTGAGGATCCTATTCCAAGATGATTCACTTACATAGCTGGCAAGTGGGTGCTGGGTCTGAGCAGGAGGCCTCAGATCTTCACTATGTAGCCCTCTCCATAGGTCTGCAGGAGTGTCCTCATGACATGGGGTGGATGGCTTTCCCCAGAGTGAATGATACGAGAGAGCACAAAGTGGAAGCCTCACATGTCTTTTATGATCAAGCCTTGGAAGTAACACACCATCACTTCCACAGTATTCTATTGGTTACACAGGTCATTGTGTTCAGTGTGGGAGGAGACTGTATCAGGGAGTGAATATCAGGAAGTGAGAATCATTGGGGGGTCAAGAGGAGACTGGCTATCTTAAGAGGTAAAGATCTTGTGCACTAATGAAAGAAACAGTGTTGGGAGTGCCCCCGGGAAGGAGATAGAATGTAAAACTGATGGATTTTCAGTAGTTGAGGTGGTGGGAAAGGGTGTTGAAGGACAGGGCGTCAGGAGGTAAGAAGGGATTGAACAGCATTAGGTATTGGTGTGCTCAAGGAACATTCGGCTGGAGCAAAACCTGGCAAGGCGAAAGATGCAGGGCCTGTGAGGTCTTGAAGGCCAAGCTGGGAAGTTTGGACTTTCTTTGATTCTTAGTGATGAGCCCACTAAGGGTTTTTGAGCAGGCGAGTGACATAATCATTGACATTGTTCAGCTTTAATCTATGTATGAGCTTTAGGGTTTTGGTGCCCTTACTTCCTTTTTTTTCCTTGGTATTATCCAAGTTGTCAACTCTGTAATTTCTAAAATTCTGTAACACTTCTAACCATGCCCCCTAATCACATACTTCCTTGCACTGTTTAACTTTTCATGTTTTTGTCTTATCGCAAGTAGATTACAAGGGTCATAAGGGCCATATCTTTATCCATTTCTATTTCCCCTGCTGTGCCTAGCGCACTGGGTACCCAATAAATATTTGATAACTGATTGGATAATAGCAGCCAATTACTATATTTAAGTATAGCCACCGCTTCCTTCCTGTGGTGCATAATTTGGAGCTAAACATTTTTCAAAAGAGAGAGCAATTGTAGTAGATTTGATTTATATAGGTTAAAAAAAAAAAGTGTTCAGAAGCACTACTGTGTCCTCGGTATTGGCCAACATATTTATAGGAAACTTGGGATAATAATTTTATTTTTAAAATCCCATGGATTATTTTAATCAGCCTCAAACAGAGTTCTAATTTTGCCTAAATTAGGCAAATGGAGTAATAACCGGCCACAGAGTGAAGTCAGGGCTGCTTGCCTATTTGAATAGTAAAGAGCAGCCGTTTTTCATGCACATGTAAAGACACTGATGAAATAAAACTCTTGTTTAGAATTTGGGGCAGGGTTTTATCTCCTTCCCCTTAGCTTGAATGAAATTTTCATCATCCCCGTAATTTCATTTACCAAGTATTTCACCACAGTCTCATGATTGTTGGAGACTCCTGGTTTCAAGCTAGCAAAGACAATTTTTCTTACTTCTCTTGCAAATCCCTCCAAACAACTAAAAAGGGCAAAAGATTAGGAATATTCTCTACACACTATATTCTCATAAACTTAGGAGATGTCTAGAACCCTAAACCACACAGGACTTGAAGAAGGAAAGCAGATGAACTGATGACAAATGAGTTTGCAGAGAGAAATGGTCAAGAATAAAATACCTGCAGGAGGGTCAGGGGAGAGGACCAGAAGCAACTGATGTGCTCACGGAATCCCAGGAGGGCTCAGCAATGAGTTTCCAGATTCCCCAGAGGTGAGCAGTGGGCCTTAAGATGGGAGGGAGGCTGTGAGAGTCGACAAGAGGTGAAAGGGAGTCCGACGTTGACTAAGTAGAGAAATTCTTCAATAGCAACTCTGGAACAGAGAGAACAGCCAGTCTGGAATGGAGCAGAGTGAAGAGGGTCTCCAGGAGAGATGTTTCTGGGGAGGGAGGGGAACAATGAAACTGACTAAAAAAGAAGAAAAAAGAAAAAAATGGGAAGTTCTGGGTCTAAATCCTGTCTCTGTTACCAGTGAACTGTGAATCTAAGCAAATCAGTTAATGCCTCTGGACTTCAGTTTCCTCTTTTGTTAAATAAAAGGTTGCAACATGTGATGTTTAAGGTCCATTCAAACTCTGATGTTTTGCAATGCTATTGGGTAGAAGGCAATAAAACCCCAGCAATTCCACTTCTAGGGTTCTGCAAAGAGAAATAAAGACATGTTCATACAAATACTTCTATGAAAATATTCGTAGAAGCATTATACATAAGAGCCAAAAACTGGAAACAGCCTAAATATCCATCAGTTGGTGAATGGATAACAAAATGTGATATATTTATACAATGGAAAAGTATTTAGCAGTAAAAAATAAGGTACTATATCTGCTACAACATGGATGAACCTTAAAAATATTATGCTAAGTGCAAGAAACCAGATGCAAAAGACTACATATTATATGATTCCCTTTATATGCAATGTCCAGAAAAGGCAAATGTGTAAAGACAGAAAGTACATTAGTGGTTGTCTGAAGCTGAAGTGAGAATGGGGATTAAGGGCAAACAGGCCCTTGTGGGATGATGAAATGCTCTAAAACTGGCTTGTGGTGATGCTTGTAGAACTTTCTAAATTTACCCCAAACCATTGCATTGTACCTGGGTTGTAAATTATATCCCAATAAAGGTGTAAAAAAGAAAAGGTAACCAACAAGGGGTAAGGGATGGAAAGGTGTAAGTGAAACAAGATTGGCAATTTGTTGATTATTGTTGAAGGTGGGTGATTGATAGTAAGGGCTCATTATACTCTTCTTTCTACTTTTGTGTATGTTTGAAATTTTACATAATGAAAAAAGTTTAAAAATATAAGGATAAAGAGAAAAAGGCAATCACAAGCCTATTACTGTGTGGATGTCAGATAACACTTGCAATATGTATTTTACATGTTATAGTGGGGAATGTTCTAGACATTCTTGGGATATAATTTAACCCCCATTGACAGCAAATCCATAGTATATCAGGTCACCTTTTTTTTCTTTTTTAACTTTAAAAGAAAATTGAGATATAGTTGTACAATATTATATAAGTTACAGGTGTACAACATAGTGAGTCACAATTTTTAAAGGTTATAGTTCATTTATAGTTATTATAAAATATTGGGGCTATATTCCTATCAAGTCACTTTCATTATTTATTTATTTTTAATAAATTTATTTATTTATTTTTAGCTGTGTTGGATCTTCATTGCTGTGTGCAGGCTTCTCATTATCGTGGCTTCTCCTGTTGTGGAGCACGGGCTCTAGGTGCACACGCTTCAGTAGTTGTGGCATGTGGGCTCAGTACTTGTGGCTTGTGGGCTCTAGAGCTCAGGCTCAGTAGTTGTGGCACATGGGCTTAGTGGCTCCGCGGCATGTGGGATCTTCCCCGGCCAGGGCTCGAACCCATGTCCCTTGCATTGGCAGGCAGATTCTTAACCACTGCGCCACCAGGGAAACCCCAAGTCACTTTTAATGTGTTAGCCCTTCCCTATACTTCATAAGGCACTTGAGAAAATCATGGTGATCACATTGTCAGAAAAAAGGTTCAATTTTGATCAGCATATTCCATTTAAGTAAGTGTCACATATTTTAGAGAGGATAAAGTTAAAATAAGCTTGACGACTTTACAGGGAACCCTCAATCTTAGAAAAGTAGACCATCTAAAACCATGTCATTTGTAATAGTTGTCAGTAGCTGGATTTTTTTTAATACTTGAAACTTAGAATCAGTATCCCATTGTAGTTGCTTTTTATTGTCAAAAGTGGGTAAAAGAATGAGTATTATTTTCCATGCTTACTGTATACTTGTACAAAGACCTATTTTTAAACCTCATAGCAACATTCTGAAAAAGATCATTTTTTTGTTCCTATTTTATGATGAGGAAAGTTAAGGCCAGAGAGGCTGGATAAAGTACCTGAGATCAGGCAGCTGGTACATGTTAGTGCTGGGACTGCCTGTGACCTGACAGGCTGTGCTCTTACCAATTTTACTCTCCTGGTTGTATTGGAACATATTTTCTGTCAGAGGCCTTTCTTCCACAAACCTCAGGCTAACTGATGTGATGTACTCCCTTTGTGGAATGCACTTGAGGTAGATGAGAAAGAGGAAGAGGCATTCTTCTGGGGTGAGGGACCATAGGTGTGGATGTTAATTACGGCAGTGACCATCTTTGAGGCAGGTTTTAGGCTGCCTCACGCTAAAAATGTTACACATGTGTCCCAAGCTTTGATTTGAAAGTGATGGAGACAATTGTCTGGAAGTCAGATCGCTAATTATAAGCATGATTATTATGTCTTCTCACCTGTCTCTTGGCTTCCAGTCCATTCTTGCACTTGTCACCCAGTTGTGTTACTTCCATGTGTAAAAAGCATCAATTAATCAACCACATTGCCTACAGATTAAAGTCTGAACTCCTTAGTGTTCAGAGCTCCTCATATCTTGCTTCACCCTGTCTTCCTTTTTTTGTTTGTTTTCTTTTGCGGTACGCGGGCCTCTCACTGCTGTGGCCTCTCCCGTTGCAGAGCACAGGCTCCGGACGCGCAGGCTCAGCGGCCATGGCTCACGGGCCCAGCCGCTCCGCGGCATGTGGGATATTCCCGGACCTGGGCATGAACCCGTGTCCCCTGCATCGGTAGGCGGACTCTCAACCACTGTGCCACCAGGGAAGCCCTTCACAGTGTCTTTCTATCCTTCCTCCCACCATTCCCCATTGGGCACCCTATTCCCGGACCATCTGGATACCCCACAGTTTGTATCCTTCTGTGAATTGTTTTGTTCCTACTGATTATCTTTCCCTGGTCCCCCTTCACTACTGGGCCAGCTCCTAATCAGCCTCCAAAGGCCCAGTGAAACATCATCTCCTATGGGAAGCCGCCTCTGATCCTCCCTCAGCAGCCCTAGGCACTTCCTTCTCTGGATCTTCATGTTACTTTCTACATAACTCAATTATATGTGATTTTTGTCTGTTATTTATGTGCCCCAGCTCCTTCAGGCTGAAGACCTGGTACCCCATCTTTGTGTCTTATCACCCACTTCTATGTCTGACATTTACTAGGCCTTCAGGGAATATTGGTGGAAATAATTTTTCCATAGAACTCTGATTTACAACTTTTAAAGACTTTTAACAAATTGTCTTTATGTGGAAAAGAAATGGGAACTGGCCTGGAAGTATCAAGACAGAAAGGCAGGGTTGGTTAATCATTCATTAGATATTTTGAATCATAGGACCAAATGTGGTGACCTATTTGGGGTCAGACTGGCCAGTGCATTGAACTTGACCTTCAAACCAAGTCAAGTATGTTCAGGTCATTTTGTTCTAAGCTCTAGTTTCCTGTAACTGCTTACTGGTATTTTATGGACAGGAAGATCCCTGTGCTTTCCTGGTGATAACCTCAAAAGGCTTATATTCCAAGGGAGATAATCCAGAAATATGGGCATCTGTTTATGAGAGAAAATAATTTCTAGAAACTTGAATAGTTATTTTTTTTCCTCTGCTTCTAGTATGTTTCCTGCTAGTCACTGGGTAAGTGTTAAAAATAAAAATTCACCTTTCTTTGGGAAGGATGGGCTGAAAATGACTTCTGTTTCTCTTGAGAATTGGCTCTGCAGAACTGTCAAATTATTCACTCATATTGAGCAGGGGGGCATCTGATTTTCCACCGTGTGCCCCCTCCTCTTTAATGGATGTTTTATGAGCTCATATGGAGGCTGTTTCTCATCTGACCATCATCTTTTCATCAGGGTTAGCTGGCTCAGTGCATTAATTTCCATTCTTTTTTTTTTTTTTTTTTTTTGCGTTACGCGGGCCTCTCACTGCTGTGGCCTCTCCCGTTGTGGAGCACAGGCTCCGGACGCGCAGGCTCAGCGGCCATGGCTCACGGGCCAGCCGCTCCGCGGCATGTGGGATCTTCCTGGACCTGGGCACGAACCCGTGTCCCCTGCATCGGCAGGCGGACTCTCAACCACTGCGCCACCAGGGAAGCCCTAATTTCCATTCTTAATTAACACTTGAAGCATATGAGCTAAGACGGTTCACCTACAAAAACGAACGAAAACCCCAAACTGCAAAACAAAGCAAGTTTCCTGTCACTTGCCGAGGAGAAAACTGAAAATAACCCTGGACTTTCTCCCTGTCCTCATTTTGCATCACCATTGAAGGAGAGATCCTTCCTAACTTGGATTTTCCACTTCTCGTTAGATATTTGATATTGTAAATTGTTATACTTTGAGCCATTTAAACTATAATTTCTGCCTTCATTCATTTGATTTTATTATGTTTTAGAACTTTGTTTGGGAAGACCCACCTGTCATGCCTGCCATATCCTACTCTGCTTCTCTTCTCTGAGAAAGACTCTTCCTATGCCCTAGAGCCCTATAGAGCAGAAACCACAAAAATTGGAGTAACTGGGGAACCGGGGCCTGGTTTCCGGGTGGATTCCTTTAGGGGAACAGCTCTGCAGCCAGAATAAACATTCCAATTTGGTTAGAGATAACTACTTGGTTTTCCATTACTCACACCAACGAGGTCATAAAGGGTATGCTTACCGTAATGAGCATTGTGTTTTGCTTAAAGTATTCGTTGCTTGGTGGAAAATGCTCAGAGTTCCGAAGCCAGAGGATTTGGTCCCAGTTAATGTTTTGCTACTGACAACATGTTACGCAGAAAACACTTTGCCTCCTTCCTTTTCCCTTTGCTGTCTCCTGCCGTGTACAGCGTGAGGAAGGCTGTGTGCTCCAGGATGGGCTCAGGTAGATGGACATGAGCCTTTGGAGGGTCAGCACCACTACACATCTTGACTTGAATCTCAGAGCCCTCAAAGATAGGAGACAGGGCTTTCTCTCCCGCTATCCTGTGGGTACAAGTGGGTGAAGTGAACCCAAGGAGATATATAGTGGCATAGAAACCAGAAGTGTTGAATGCTTGCTTCAGACACATAAAACTGAAAGGAAAAACAAGTTGAATTCAGCAGACGTTCCACGCAGGAGCAAGAATAACCATGGGTAGAACAGGAAGCGATGGGAGGAAAGGGCGAGCCTCTCCCTAGCACTGGCATATGCATTCATGAGATGGTCACCCTTCCTGTAAGTTCTCGCCTGTCGCATTGTGTAAGTGAACCCAATAGCAAGAAGTAAATGTAAAACAATAGTTAGTTTCTATCACCTTGTGCAATAGTTTCCCACCATTGTTCGGGGGTGAAATATTTCACCTAAGTAAATTTACCAGGTAAGTGGTTTCCAACTGTCAACATTTCAACCAGTTTGAATAGAAATATTCTCAACCTTTCTGCCCTCTGTCTTCTGAGTATAAATGGAGAGACTGCCCTCCATGGGTCTTCCTGCTGAGGGCTCTTTTCTAGGACAAGAATCCCATACCTGTCCCACCCAAGCTTCAAATTCTCAAAATTGCTCCCCCTGCTTTCAGGATCAGTTCTAGTCCAACTTTCCAGCCTCACTTCTCCTTTTCCAGAGGCATTCTGTACTTCAGCCCTTCTGAAGTATTTCTTACAGTTAGTTGACTCTATAAACTTTCACACATATTGTCCCTTCTGCACTGATTGCCCACCTGCCACATTGCTCTGGACTCCTGATTTGAGATGCTCCCAAGTGTGCCCTCCTTCTCTAAACCCCCGATACCCCCATATACATTAGATGCTCCCCTTCTGGATTCCCCCAGGGCCTTGACTCTACTGTAGTTGTGGTCTACTGGCCTACCTCCCCCACACCAATAATTAGAATAGCATTTATTGAGCAGTTACTAAATACTAGGCACTTTTCTAAGGCTTTAATTTGTATTAACTCATTTAATCCCCATAGCGACATTTTGCAATAGATGCTATTATTTTCTCTATTTTAAGGATGACTAAACTGAATCACAGGACATTGTACAACTCACCCAAGTCTTGCTGCTACTGTTGATAGAAGTAGGATTTGATCCCAGACACGCTGGCTCCACAGCCTGAATCACTACACCCTCTGCCTGTCTGAAGGGGCTGGATCCCTCGTTAGGGAACACAGTGGGCACGCTGTGTTTAAGGGAATGAATGAGTGAGTGAGTGCAATGATGCACTGTGAGCTTACAGAGGCCAGTTGGTCTGAAACAAGGGATATACCAGTGTGGCATTTAAACGTCTTCTGTATAACTTAACTTCTTCCTCATTGTTGGTTGTCAGTTTTTGATGTGCTCCATATGAATCTTACCTTGACTAGTAAGAAAAATCCTTAATGTCTTCTTGTTTAAACACAGATGGAGTTGCCTAGGGAGGGGGTAGAATGGTGACTGCTGCAGAAGATAGTGATGGCCTTTTGGGAACTTGTGGCCCTCCATGATCCACAGGGAAAACTGAACTCTTTCCCTACTTTGATGATTCATGGTGCAACCAAAGTCCTCAAAGCCTGCACTTCGGAATCCTTATCTGAATATAACGCATAGTCATCACCATTACAGGCTTATTGGCGATGTTGTGAAATCAAAGGCCGTTATTCTACGAACTCACTTCTCTCAGATGAAAGTAGCATAACTACCCCTGTTTTCTTTTCAGGGAATAATTTCCTTTCAATAGACTGATAGTATCCTGTTAGAAATTATTTTAAGTGATCTTCTATATAAATCTTGTAGCACAGGTTCTGTTTTGGATGTATCAGGAAGCAAGTCAATACATCTCTGTTTAATACCAACTGATTTAAGTGATATATTTCCCTAAATTCTAACCCTGTGTTTGAAGCTGCACTGCACCAGAAAAGAAAAATCCTGAAGGAATGGTGAGGTGAAAAGTATTGTTGAAAGAGGACATATAATTAAATCATTTATAAGTAAGTCAATGTAATATGCCTTCTATCACAATATAAAGAGGAAAAAAATGCCACATTACTTAGAGGAAGGAAGGAGGTAAACTTAAATCTTTAAACGCCAAACTGAAACAACAGAGGAAGAGGCATTTGAAATGTAAGTTTTGGTGCTGTGAGCGCTCGGGTACAGACTCACCCTATGAGCAGAACTTAAGTAAGCTGATTTGCAAAAGAAAATGGAAGGTCTGAGAAAATATTGTGTATTTAAAACATCCTGATAGTCATTTTAGGAGTTGCTCCCCTCAGAAATGAACTTCTTTTTCAAGCGGCCATTTTCTTATTTTAATAAGTGGGGGAGGGGTATACTTTCTCATCAAGGAGGAGATGAAGTTTCCAAGTGTTTGCTTCAGTTTATAACAACAGTTAGAATATAAAGGTCTTAAACTCAGAAGATTTAGATCCTCCCTCTTTGAATGGTAGTAATTTTTATTTTTTTGCTTTTATTTGTTTTTTTTTTCCATTTTCTTTTTTTTTTCAATTCTAGTTTTGAAAATCATTTAGAACAAAATTTGTTAAACTCTGTTACCTCTAATCTCTTTTCTTTATGTATTATAAAAGTTACCCACCTTATGTGACAGAGGCAAATATTCAGATCATGGTAACTCAGGCCTCTGGTGGAATGCTACTGGAAATTTCTTCGCCTTAGACCTGGGTAGGCCAAAGGATTACCATCCCCGCCTCCTCCGCCCCCTCACTAGTAATTCCAAGGATGGAGGACCACAAGGTGAGAAACACTGCCCTAAAGTTTCACCTTCTGAGGGTTCTCCAGGGCCTGAGCTTACCTGTGCTCAGGACCTGGCCCTTGTCCTTCTGGCTGTCATCCTCTGCTGGTGTGGTGGACCTTGGCCAGACTCTGTCTCTGCCCCTGCCCCCCTTCTCCCTCAGAGAAGGACACTTGCTTGCTTTGCTTCTCCATCTTCCCAGAGGGCAAGACTTACTCTGAATTCCCAATCCTCTCCACCCCCAGCATGAAAACCGAGCTATAGCTTTTGGCAACACTTTCCTCAATGATCAGAAAAGTGCTGCGAGGTGCTCAGGATTCCTTAGTGAACTTTCCCCTTCTTGGTCCTTGCTTTTCATTTTTTGTAAAATAAAAAATATCATGGGGATGGTTTTCCCAAAAGGGATAGCCTGCTCCAATGGCTGTCCAAGACACTTCTTTTTAGGAACCTAAGAGGTTCCTAAACTACTTACATGTGGTTTGTTTTGCTTTTATTTGGAAGTGATATGTGTTCAAGGAAACACTTCAAACGTTAAGAAAGAATATAGGAAAAGTAAAATAAAACAAATAAGCATCTTTTTCTTCTCCTCTGTTATGATTAGAAGTAATTTTCCAGAAAATTTTTATGCATGTATATTCAAGCATGTGTATTATATATGTACACAAATAGGATCATACCACTGTATTTCATGAGCTCTAAGATGCCATTGCTTGGACACTAATTTCCCAGATGTTAAGATATGAAGAAATGTGCATTTTATAGTCAAGAAAATATGGAATATTACTTTTAAAACTTAGACCTTTCTTTTTTCACACATATTCAGTATCTCGAGCATCAGTCCATATTAGCAGAGAGATCTACTTCATTCTTTTTACTTCATGGTATTTTCCACATTCCAAATCTATGTTCAAATACATATGCCATATTCCAAATCCATGACTGTGTCATGATTTGTTTAAGAATTCTCTTATTTTTGAGCATTCATGGTTTTTTTCTTTTCTTTCTTTTTTTTTTTTTTTTTTTTGAGGTACGCAGGCCTCTCACTGTTGTGACCTCTCCCGTTGCGGAGCACAGGCTCCAGACGCGCAGGCTCAGCGGCCATGGCTCACGGGCCCAGCTGCTCCGCGGCATGTGGGATCTTCCCGGACCGGGGCACGAACCCGTGTCCCCTGCATCGGCAGGCGGACTCTCAATCACTGTGCCACCAGGGAAGCCCTAGTGCAACTTTTATAAAATTCTTTTACTGGCTTTTGTGTTTTCAGTGTCAGGATGGAGCCAAACACACAGATGCATAGCTTCTACTAGGGGTCCCTCGTTGAGAAAATTTCCAGAAAAGTGGATAGGCACATCTAGTTAAGCATCCATCTTTATCCATTCATACCATAATCTTTCATTCTAAGTTGGCTATTTTTCATTTTTTTTAACGATTCTAATTGGAGATGCATTGTAATGTTGTAGTCCTTCCCCTAAAACTCCTGCTATTAAATTGTGTATCCTGCAATCAACTGAATCAAGATACGATGTATTTTAGTAAGTGTGTGTGTATATGTATGTAGATGCCCTTCAAGACTTATTTGGAAATGATTCTTATTCTAATTTAATGATGAAAATATAGTTGTTATTTTCGCATTGAAGCAGTCTTGAAACAAGCCAGAGTTTTACAGCCACACTGTGTTTACCATCAGCTACTACTCTCCTTTAGAGTCTGCACATGTAATTTAAAAACACACATTCATTTACTGAAGAGCCCCTTTTCAAGGAGAAATCAAGTCACAAACAGCACCTTGAGAAATACTAATGCCAGTTCACTTAGAATTACAGAATTTAGAAGCTGATTCCAACCTCCTTAACTTACAGAGGAGGACTGTAACTCATGAATCAACACGTGGTATTTTGTGCATCATGCCCAACTGATAATTGATAGTAAAAGAATATTATTAAGTGAATATTGCAGAGCTCTAAGGCACACTTGAGTCATGAAATGACAGCGTCAGTGCAAACGACAGCTTTCCCTCCTGTCCTGCTGATGTTCTCACAACCTGCTACCTGCAAATTCTTTTACGGTAACCTGCATCATTTCCCAGGGGGTTGGCATTGGCAAGTCTAGCCCCTCACACCTGTTTCTCGCTTTCTGTTTAATTCATACAAATCTCCTGTATTTTTCTCTCCACCACTCTTCCGCCACCTTTAATTTTTAGTTTCTCAGCTGGTGTGCAGTACATCACGCAGGCTGCCCTCTCCTGCCTCTTGGCACCAAAAGGCTTCCATTACATCAGGGGTGGCCTTGTGAGTAGGTCTTAAACGGTTGGCACTTAATAAATGTTCTTGGCTGTCTTAGCTTTTTTGGTTTCTCTTAAGACTGTTCCAATAGTGCACTGGCAGGCTGTCTGAGCCAGTGTGCCCCTCTGTGCCCCATAGAAACTGACTTATTTTCTTTCCAGCTATCATTTACCTAGCTGAAAAACAAAAGTAGTTGTGCATGTGTGTAATAAAATGGTTAAAACTGCTTCTTGTTAGCTGTCAACCAGTATTGAAGGAGACAGTTATTTACATTTTCAGTTGCTTTTTGCGAAATGCAAAGATCAAAGACCTCTGCTGCAGTTTCCTCAACTAAAACCACAGCTTCCTTCCTCTGGATTAAAAGCCTCTGTAACATGCCTAAGTATTCGGTTTTTCTCACCCTGAGTGGCAAATAATAGTTTTATTGGACCAGGATGACATGTGGCCACTTCATCTGTGGGTGCCCCTGTATCTCTGAACGGAAGCCCTTGCAACACACTTAGAGGTCTATTTAGAAGCATATTTTGTCTTTCTTTCTTACAGGAAGAAAAGACTTTGTGGGCGTGCTCCTCACTAGTTTTCAACTTTTTTTGGTTATGAACCCTTCTGAGCATCTGATGAAAGTTTGAGGGGGGTGAGGCGTGGTGACCCAGGATAGCCGTGGTTCATTCCAGCACATTCTCCGAAAGTGATACCCTTTCAAGAGTTGTTTAAATAATATGTGAACAAGATGGCTCCTCAGACTAATGAAAAGATAACAGTAGAGGAATTAGGGTAAGAGCAAGGGTGGGCAGTTCTATACCTGATTGAAGCATCAGTGCTCAGACTGTGGGAGGGGCAAAGGAGACCAAGTGGGGTCATTTGGTGACACCCCCCCCCAACAAAAGGCACAGCACCCCAGTCTCAGGACATTCTGATGCCCCCAGAGCCCACTCGGGGGCTGCTAGGGATCTGCAGGCCTCAGGTTGGAAAGTTCTGCTCTCGGGCCTGATGGGAGTTATGTGTGGACCCAAGAAACCTAGGGTGGGCCATTACCTGAATTTCAGCTCTAATGCTTCACAGGTGTGAGGCCTTGCCTGTCAAGTTACTTCACTTCTTTTAAGTCATTGTTTTCCCACGGAAAGCGGAAAGAAAGAAAACCAGGCACACAGGATGGTGGGAGGCCTAACTGGGATGACATGAATAAAACACCTGGCATGTTCAGCAAATGGCTCTTCTTTTCCCTTTCTTTGTCCATCTTTGGCTTCTTTTGTGGGGAGACATTTTCTTCCCCAAGGAGATGGATTTCACAGAGTAACAGAAATCCCTAGCTGCACTGGGGCTAATTGTATCTCAGAACTCAGATGCCTTTGTAGAGTTTGGGAAATAGATGTCACTCCTCCACGCTCCTCTCCCCCAAGATGTCCCCGGGGGCACTGGAGCTGGCTCTGTCTCTGGTAGGCACTGCATGAAGACTGGAAAGGCAGGGGGCCCATCCTGGGAGGGCCCCGAGGGGAGGGAGCCTGGTGCTCACTCATGGAAATGGAACCTCTCCCTAGGACAGTAACCCCAGCAGAAGACACTCCACTGGGGAAGGCAAAGCAGGGCAGCGCCCCCTAGAGGATTCCAGCTCTCCACAGTAGAGAGGAGGAAGGTCTCAAAGCTTGGAGAACACAGAGGACCAAACCTGGCTGGGCTAAAGCCTAGTCTTAGAGCTGATGAAAATGCTCTGAGAGCAGGGGTTCACCCTTCCTTTCCTTCTCCTTTTCCTTCCCCTTCTCTTTTCTCCAAGATCCAAAAACACTGTACTCCAAAGGCTTAAATATAACCAGCTTTGGTTGGTGTTTGTTTTAAAGGAAACAGAAGGAGTAAATGGCAACGTGAATTTTGAAAGGTAAAATGAGTATGAGCCTAATGCACGAACCCTTTTCTATCAATAGAAGGGGAAAATAAGGTGATTAGCAAAAGTGGAGTAATATTAGTAAGAAGTGCTGATGCAGGGACCTGTGGGTGTTGATTCAGGGAGGAGGAACAAAGCTCAGGTTTGTGGAGTTTGGGTATTAAGCAGAAGAATACAAGTATGTACAGACCTGTGGTCCTTTTGAGGTTCGGCAGAATGTTACATCTGTTGCTTCTCCAGGATGATTGCAAAGTACAGAACTGGCTTCCTCCTTGCAAAGTATTTCTTCATCCAGTTTCCATCATATCCTTGAAGTACCTCTCCTTCCCTCCAAAAGAATTCTCCTTCTTTTGCATCCTTTGTATTTCTTTCTTTTTTTTTCCCCCTGAGCTCTTTTTGTCGTGCTGTTACAAAATAGATGTAGCATCATAATATGGACTATTGAAAATAGCACTAGCTGATAACCCTGTAATTATAACTCAGAATGAGTGTAAATGGAATTCTTATCTAGAACATTTTCAGTGGGAACCCAGGCATTATGTTTATCAAGGGCAAAATGTTGGCTAATGCAGAGCTGTACTAGATCTTTGTGCTTTGCGGTGTTACTTCCACTTTTCTGATAGGCAGAGTTTGATAAGGCCCAGGGTTGGGGGGAAAGTGGACAAACAGGGGCATTCTCAATCTCAAACACTATTGATAAGATTGCAAATTGGTGACTTTCTGGGGAGCAGTCTGGCAATATGTATCAAAAATTGAAACACATATATCTTTTGACCCTGCCATTCCACTTCTAGGAATTCATCCTCAGGTAATAATTGGACACATGCACGAATGTGTCATGCTCAAATGTATTCTTAGGATATCCACTGCAATATTACATGTAACAGAAAAGGATTGGAAACAGCCTAAATGATCATCAAGTTTAACCAAACCTAGATTAACTAAATTTAAATTAGTTATGACACTGCCCCATGGTGGACTAGTGTTGAGCCATGACAGGAAGAAAAAGACCTATATATTCACTTTGAACGTTGCTCATGATATATTATTGAATTCCAAACTAATGTGTATAATATGATATTTTTTAGGTAAGAGTGAAGGCATTGAGACAAGGAGTAAGCATGCTTGTTTGACATTTAAAATTTTGGAAGAGGGAGGTGGGGGAAACTAGTGAAGGTGGTCAAAGGATACAAACGTCCAGTTATAAGATGAATAAATTCTGGGGATGTAAAGTACAGCATGCTTACTGTAGTCCACAATACGATATAGTATATCTGAAAGTTGCTAAGAGAGTAGATTTAAGAAGCTCCCACCATAAAAAAGAAACAATTTGTAACTGTGAGGTGACGGAAGCGTTAAGTAACCTTCCTGTGGGAATCGTCTCGCAATCTGCACATTTATAAAATCACTGTGTTGTACACCTTAACCTAATACAATGTCTATATCAATTATACATCAATAAATCTGGGGGAAAACTTTGGAAGGAAAAAACCAACGTTATCAGTGATTCTAACTGGGGAAAGATTGGGAAGGATACTATAGTTTGACAGAGCAGCTTGAGCTAGAGTTTGTATTTGTTTTGTTTTGTTTTTTAAATTATTTTTTGTTTGAGCCAGGGTTTGGAAACAGAGATCTGGATTTAAATCCTGGCTCTGCTCCCTCCTAGTGTCATGACCTTGACATTTTGCTTAACCTCTCTTTCTCTGTGCAGTGGAACTCATCATGGCACTGACCTCATATTGTGAGGATTAAAATCAGAGTAAAAAATATAAGGTACTGGGCTTCCCTGGTGGCGCAGTGGTTGAGAGTCCGCCTGCCGATGCAGGGGACACGGGTTCGTGCCCGGGTCCGGGAAGATCCCACATGCCGCGGAGCGGCTGGACCCGTGAGCCATGGCCGCTGAGCCTGCGCGTCCGGAACCTGTGCTCCGCAACGGGAGAGGCCGCAACAGTGAGAGCCCGCGTACCACACACACACACACAAAAATATATATATATATAGTACTTAGTTCACTTGGCACACAGTAACTAGTAAGTGTTCAGCATACTGTAATGTTTATAAAGAAAATGTCTTACTTTTATCATTACAGAAAAAGGAAAGCTATTTCAGTGGGAAGTGGTGGTTTGGGTTAAGAAGCTTAAGTAACATTCTCAAGAGCTAAAAGTAATCGCCACAGGGAACAGATTTGTTAACAGGGAAGAGTAAGAACTTGTCAAGTTTGGGAAATAAGAATGTGAAAAAATATCAAAGGGCAGAGGGAACCTAAAGGCAAATGGGGTAAGTTAAAGTTCTGTAGACACTAAGCGGGATACAAATCTTTAAAGAGAAAATAAAGTTAATTGGGACAATCTGTACTTGGAAAAAAGACTATTCAATAACAGCCAGGACAAATACTTGTTTTGATTGTAATTATAATCTTTATTTTGGCTTCAATATTAAAAGGGGTTAAATATATTGAAAGGATATTATATAAAGTAAAAATGGTTGACAATACTCCAGGAACTTTCCAGAACAATTGGATAAGAGTGGAGAGCTTTGTATTTGTCATTTTTTGTCCGTTAGTTCAAGGTCAATAATTTATGTTTGATTTCAAAGCTACTTAAAATTTCCAGAGAAAATTATTTTCTACTTATTTTAAAAGTCCACTTTTTGAAATCAGCCCGTCTCAAAGGATTTTTCCGGAAACCTTAAAGACAATTGGAAGTCTGGCTGGGAGCGCTCAGTTTATAAAAGGCACAAGGCTTGGAGCAGCTTCTTTCGGGGCCGGGGTGCGGGTGGAAAGAGAGAGGAGAGTGGGGAGACCACTATTGCCAGACCTGCCAGGGTGCTGAGGCTTCCGGAAGGATCCCATAGTAGGCACAGGTTTTACCATTTTGTTTTATTCTACAGGTGCCCTACAACAGGGGAGGGTGCAGCATTTGCTGAAGTTTAATACACTCTAGAATATGGGAGCGGCCTTATTAACCTGTGATTGATTTAATAGAATTCTCAGCACCTTTAATAACTTCATTAAAGTACAGACAATGTATGCTTCTTTTCTTTTTTTCCTAGTTTTATTGAGGTATATATGGTATCTAACATTGTGTGAGCTTAAGGTATTCAATGTAGTGATTTTATATATGTATATATTGCAAAACGTTTGCCACAATAAGCTTGGTTAATGCATCTATCACTTCATATAGTTATAATTTTTTTCACGTGGTGAGAACTTTTAAGATCTGCTGTGTCGAATATACAATACAGTATTGTTAAATTTAGTCACCATGCTGTATATCTCCATGATTTATTCATCTTATAATTGGAGGTTTATACCCTTTGATTACCTTCACCTATTCCCTCCTCCACCCCCTCCCCTCTGGCAACCACTCTCTGTTTCTGAGTTTGGGGTTTTTTGGATTCTATGCATAAGTGACATCATACAGTATTTGTCTTTCCCTGCCTGACTTATTTCATTAGCTTAAGGCCCTTGAGTTCCATTCCAGTTGTTGCAAATGGCAGGATTTTCTTTTTTATGGCTGAATCATTTTCTTTACCCATCATGCATTGATGGACACTTAGATTGTTTCCATGTCTTGACTATTGTAGATAATGCTGCAGTGAACATGGGGGTACAGATATCTCTCTGACATAATTTCATTTCTTTTGATATAACCCAGAAGTGGAATTGCTTGATCATACAGTAGTTCTGATTTTCATTTTTTGAGGAGCCTTCATACCGTTTTCTACAGTGGCTGCACCAATTTACATTCCCACCAGCAGTGCACAAGCCTTCCCTTTTCTCCATATCCTGTCAGCAGTATCTTGTCTTTCTGATGATAGCCATTCTGACAGGTGGGAGGTGATCTCTCATTGTGGTTTTGATTTGCAATTTCCTGATGATTAGTGATATTGAGTACTTTTTTCATATACCTGTTGGCTATTTAAATATCTTCTTTGGAAAAATGTTTATTCAATTCCTTTTCCCATTTAAAAATCAGATTATTGGGACTTCCCTTGTGGTCCAGTGGTTAAGACTCTGCGCTTCCACTTCAGGGGGTATGGGTTCAATCCCTGGTCGGGGAACTAAAATCCCATGTGCCATGCAGTATGCCCCCCACTAAAAAAGTCAGATTATTGTTTTTATTAAGTTTTATGAGTTCCATATATATATATATATATGGATATCAACAAAACTTATCAGATATGTGGTTTGCAAATATTTCCTTCCATTCCATAGATTGCCTTTTCATTTTTGTTGATCATTTCTGTTGCCGTGAAGAAGCTTTTTAGTTTGATGTAGTCCCACTTGTTTATCTTTGCTTTCCTTGCTTGCGCTTTTGGTGTCATACCCATGAGATCATTGCTACGGCCAATGTTAAGGAGTTTTACTCTGTGTTTAGTTTTAAATCTTACATTTAATCCATTCTGTGAGTGGTGTCAGATAGGGGTCCAGTTTCATTCTTTTGCATGTGACTATCCAGTTTCCAGCACCATTTATTGAAGAGACTGTCTTTTCCCCATTGAAAATTCTTGGCTCTCTTGTCAAATATTAGTTGACTATATATGCATGGGTTTATTTCTGGGCTGTCTATTCTGTTCCATTGATCTATGTGTCTGTTTTTATGCCACTATCATACTGTTTTGATTACTACAGCTTTGTAATATATTTTGAAACCAGGAAGTGTGATGCCTCCAGCTTTGTCTTCTTTCTCAGGACTGCTTTGGCAATTTGGGTTTTTTTGTGGTTGCATATGAATTTTAGGATTGTTTTTTTCCTATTTCTGTAAAAAATGCCCCTGCAATCTTTATAGGGATTGCATTGAATCTATAGATGGCTTTGGGTAATATGGAAATTTTAACAATTTTAATTCTTCCATTCTATGAGTGCAGGATATCTTGCCATTTATTTGCATCTTCTTCAGTTTCTTTCATCAGTGACTTATAGTTTTTAGTGTAAAGTTCTCTCACCTCTTTGGTTAAGTTTATTCCTAAGTATTTTATTTTTTGATGATACTATAAACATTTTTTAATTTCTATTTGGTATAGTTCATGGTTAGTGTTTGGAAATGCAACTGATTTTTGCGTATTGACTCTGTATCCTGCAACCTTACTGAGTTTATTAGTTCTAACAGTCTTTAGGTGGAATCTTTAGGATCTTCTGTATGTAAGATCATGTCATCTACAGAGACATGTATGCTTCTTTTAAATTCTGAGATTGTATATTATGAAGCAGCCCTACGATGGGGTGGTTTTAGTTGGTACAAATAAACAGAACGTGATCCTTGTGCTTAAGAAGTTCATGCTCTGGGGAGACAAAGCTAAAGCACGTGAAACATTTTCATGCGTCTAGCTTGGCTGATTCATTTATTCAACAAATACTTGAGTGCTTACTATGTGCCAGGTATTTGTGTATTAGGTTGGAGTTAAGGGCAAAATCAAGTTAAATTTTCTACACTGTAGAATAATAATTACTCCACACTGTTGAATAATTTGTTCAAATGCAATTAGCCTACAATACAGTAGTGGCAATTGTAGCATAATGGTTATGAATGGCCTGTGTTTGTTTTGTTCACCCATGGATCTCCAGCAAGTGGGACAGGATCTGTCTCATAGTAACCATTTAGTAACAGCTGTGGACTGAATTAATACTCATAGCAATAGTCCATGCCCTTTGGGAACTTACAAACTAGTGGTAAAGCAGTTTTTCTCAGGAGATACGTCCTATACAATTTTTTTTTCCTTTTTCTCTCTCATGAACACAAACAGGTTTCTTTGACGAATAAGTGGTGCTCTATTATGTGGGACTTCTCATTTTCATTCCTCAAGAGGGGTGCTAGATATAGCACATAGCATTTACTAAACTCATTTGAACATTAATGTGTATGGTCCTGGCATCTTTGGGAGAGGTGGATTTGGCCATAAAAGTCCCAGGAAATCTGGAGAAGGAACATGCCAGGAGTACAGGGAACTTTATCTCTTAGACTCACTGATCTATCTCTAGCGCCAAAAACAATGCTTGGCCCTGCTTAATAAATTTGGGGAGAGGAAGGGGAGCACCCCAGATTCAAAGATGAGAGGTCTCAGTAGGGTAGTTTTGCCTTAGACAATTTTTAACATCTATCTATCTATCTATCTATCTAACTATCTATGAATAAATAAATGCAATAAAGGATTCAAAGTGAGCGACATGGATCTTGATTCAGACATGGAGAATGGGACTCTCAGATCAGGTCACAGAGGTTAGTGTGAGCAGAGAGTGTTTGGGGGAGGTAGTGGAAGTTGGTCCGACTAGAGTTTTGAGGTTGTGTAGTGGGAAATAGTGAGGAGAATTCTGGATGGCAGGAGCCTTCAGAGGTGTGCAGAAGAGTTGGGAGCGTCACAAAGAGGGAACTCTTGCAGATTTTTTAGCAGAAGAGGGACAACTTGAAAGCAGAACTGAAAGAAGATTTGACATCTGTGTGCAAGATGGGTTGCAGTTATGTGAGCTGTTTTGAGCCAGAGGCACTTGCAAATCCAAGAGTGAGAAATGAGAGAATCTGAGCAAGGACAATAGAGCATTAGGGAGAGACTTCAAAGAAGAATCAGTAAAGCATGGTGATTGTGAGGAGTCAAAGCTGAACTCCAGGATTAATTTTGGGCAAGTTCAAAGACATACACAGTGTCCTGTGGTCTTGTTGATGGAGTCTGGGATGAAACTGGATATCACACATCCTCTCTATATCTGGGAAACTTTCTCCTAACCTAGCATTTCCAACCCAAATCATTGAGAACTTCAAACACTTTTAATGGGTGGTGTTCAAGTCATTGATTTTGGTTCTTTTTGGAGAACCAGGGGAGGCAGCATTTTGTGGTGGTTAAGACCATGGGCTTTGGTGCCAGAGAGAAATGGGTCCAAGTCCTGGCTTTACCTTGGATAAGTTTCTTAAAGTGCATAAGCCTCAATAACCTTATGTACCAAATGGGGATAGTACTGACATCTCCTTTACAACTGTACACATTGTTAACACTCAGTATACAAATTGCTGGTTAGTGTCCTTCCTGAACTGGGAGAAGAATCACTATAATGTTTGTATGCATATGTCTACTTGCATTTTTCCAAATTAAAGAACAGCAGTCAATCTGTTAGCACAGCCAGTTGGTTGGCACATGGTTGACGGGAAAGCCACAGGCAGAGACCAGGCAGTTAGGGGAATAGTGCCCTCCGGGGCAGTGCCATGCCATTCTCTGCAAAAATTGGAACTAAGCCCAGTGTTGTGGAACATACTGAGGCTGGCAGAGGACACAGAGGTGTAAGGGGAGGAGGGAAGAATTTGGGCTGTTCATGGCCTTGGAGTTTTTGCACAGGACTCAAACTTTGCTGTCAGCTCCAGGTAGGTCCCTGGTAATGTCATCTACTGCAAAGATGAGCCCCCCCCGAGGAAGGGCTTGATTTCAGTTCCCCTGTGGGTTCTCTGTCTTTCCAGCCCACAGATGGTTTGTTTGCTTGTTTATTATTTTTAATGAACTCAGCATTTCTCCAAGGCCGGTTTACTGGTGCTCATTAAAGAGATGGCAGCTCCAAAGTTTCTTCATTGTACAGCTGGCGTTGTTACCCTGTGAGGACATAGTCCTGTTTTTCCTATCTGTGAAGCTTTGTTTCTAAATCACCCCAACTGCGGAGTATTGGCAAATACAGTGTCAAGATTCAAGTAAATGTTTATGCTGTAGTTCCTGTCCAATCAAAAGGAAAAAGAAGTTGGCAGATCAGAGTTACAGTTAACCTTTTTCCATTTCCTCTACCTTTTTTTGGTTTACTGTAATTATGTAGATTCTAATACCAAGATAAGAATACTCTAATTTGGAGGAACGTAATGCATTTTTGTGTTGACTTAAATTGATTTAGGGACTTCCTTGATATCATTGATACACTCTAGGGCAGAGATTCTCACACTAGGCTGCATATTTTAGAATCTCCTGGCTTTCAAAAATTCAGATACCCAGCACCTAGCCCAAATGAATTAAATCAAAATCTTGGGAGGTAGGGGAGGGTAGGATAGGGTGAGACTTGGAACCAATATTTTTCAAAAGTCCTCAAGTCCTTCCAGTGTGTAGCCAAGAACCAGTGCTTTAGAACAGTGGTTCTCAACCAGGAGCAATTTTGCCCTCAACCTCCAGGGGACATTTAGCAATGTCTGGAGACTCTTTTGGTTGTCACAACTAGGGGAGGGGTGTCCTACTGGCATCTACTGGGTAGAAGTCGGAGATGCAGCTAAACAACCTGTGGTGGAGCAATTCACAGGACAGCTCCACCATAACAAATAATCCCTGGGCTCTAAATGTCAATAGTACTGAGGTTGGGAGACAGTGCTCTAGAATAAACAGGGCTAAGAAATGAGATGTGCCAGAGCAGTGTATATACCCATTGTGAGGAAAGCATAGCACGTAGAAATTTACATTTTTGGCCTCCCAGCAAGATGAGGGGAGGGAAGTGCCTTAGTAAATGCCTCTACCTCTTGAGTCTTCTGTGTCTGCCATCACAGGGGTCTGATAATGTGGTCCTGGCCTGTCCTTGTAGCTGGTGCATCTCCTGGTTCTGATTTTTTAGACAGACTGTCTTCCTGTGGTTCCATAAGTTTATTGCACTGGAATGACTTGGAATTTAACCTATGTAAACTAGCCAAAATAAATAGTTTTTAAATAAGCTTTTTTTAAAAAAAATAAATTTATTTATTTATTTTTGGCTGCTTTGGGTCTTCGTTGATGAGCGCGGGCTTTCTCTAGTTGCGATGAGCAGGGGCTACTCTTCGTTGCGGTGCGTGGGCTTCTCACTGCGGTGGCTTCTCTTGTTGTGGAGCACAGGCTCTAGGCACGCGGGCTTCAGTAGTTGTGGCGTTTGGGCTCAGTGGTTGTGGCTCGCGGACTCTACAGTGCAGGTTCTGTAGCTGTGGCACACGGGCTTAGTTGCTCCGCAGCATGTGGGATCTTCTTGGACCAGGGCTCAAACCCGTGTCCCCTGCATTGGCAGGTGGATTCTTAACCACTGTGCCACCAGGGGAGTCCCTAAATAAGCTTTTGAGTTGCTTGTTTTTTTAAACAAAGTCTTCTAAAATTAAGGAGTGAACCATTTGAAAGTGATTATATATGGGCTATAAGAAATAGGATTTTATGTGCTGTAGAGCGTTCTTTCTCTTCTTTTGATTGGGTAAGAGGAGGCTAGGGAAGCCATTTTTAATTTAACTGCAGTATAGTTTTCTTTAATTTTGAGACATTCAGGAGTACTTTTATAGCAGGTTCTTTAACCTACATTTATTATATTGTGTAATTAATTTAATGAACTTTATCTCCCTCTGTACACACCCAGTTTTCCAGAGTGTAACACACATAAAAGATATTTGCCATAAACAAGTTGTCTTTTCCTGGGTACACTTGTCAAATTTCATTGATGTGGTGAAATTTAATGTTAGATAAAAACATAACCTATTGAATATACTCAAAACTGTTTGTGTTTCCAAAAACCTATGAAAGTAGATAGCTAAAGCTCTTAAAGTTGCTCTGAATTCATTGATCGTCATGTAAATGGTTGATTACCAATTTTTCAAAAAAATTTTTCCTTTAAAGAGATTTTAAGCAGTACTTTTAATCCTCTACATCAACCTTTTGTACTAGAATTAAATTCATGTATATGAATCTGGGGTTATATCTATAATCGTTTTTCAGTTTTTTCCTTTTTGGGTGGGGTGTACCCTTTGACTCCAATGTAATGCAGTTTATTCATTCAGTAAATATTTCAGGGCCTACTATGAGCATTTTGCATTAATTAAAATAATGGCTTTAAAATTGTTTTACTCTAGTTTAGTGTGATTTGAGGCACTTTGCCAATACTCTTTTGTGCTGGGTCCCTTTTACACCTAGTGGTTGGAATGTTTTAAATTAAGACTAGAAGAATAACAGCTCATGTAATATTTGGCATGAATACTCCAAACTTCTCTGTTGGGATAACGTATCCCAGTTTTCACTGAGTTTTAGCAATGACTCCATAATCCAAGGGTTACTTTAATTTTAATCTAAGCCTGTTTTTTTGTAGCTGTGCTTTTAAATTAATTTATAATTGCATTTTAAAAATTTCTCTTTGGGTATATAAACATTTGGTTTTCTCTTTTGACTTTGGAGTTTTGTTGAATGAAGTTTGCAGAAAATTAATCCAAATTTATGATGTAGAACTTACTGAAAACTTGACTGCCATGAGAACCATCACAAGGTTTGCTTAATAACAGGTGTGCTTAATAGTAAATGGTCAGTATTCTGCTGAGACTCTCAGTGTGGATATGTAGGGTGTGTGTATGTGTGTTGGGGGAGAGTGGGAGCTCTTCTCTACTGGGATTGGGGGACAGGATGGAGAGGAGAAGAATTAAATTAGTGCTTAAGAATTAAATGGATCAAGCCCAAACCTAGAAGTAGAAATCACCCAGAGACATTCTGGTTTCTTGGAAATGAGGGTTATTGTGGATAATCTGTATATCTATGGGTGTAACTTTTACTGCAATATGCTTGTCTATACCTTCATCATATTAAAGAACAGCTGGGTTGATTGGTAGCCCCTGTCTAGATAGTTTCTAGAATAGGGACCTATTTTTCAGCACATGTAAAAAGAACAGATTTGGTTTGGGGCATATGGGATTACTAAGAGTGGAGAAAGAGTTAATTGTTTCCCAATGTTTGAAAGACATAGAAGAGGGATTAGACATGTTCTTTGTATCTGGAAGGTATAGAACCAGAGCCAGTGGATTGAAATACAGGAAAATAGATTCTGTCTCAGCTCAAGGAGTATCCAAAGAGATCATAAACCATAGAGTTGTGAGGAGTTGTGAGGAGTAGGGTGGATGGAGTGAAGAGGTGTAGAAATTCCCTTTCAGTGGAGGTTGTCAGGAAGACCATGAATGGGAAAGGACACAGGGGATTTGGCAGTGGACTAATAGTGGACACTGGACAAGATGATCTTTATGTTCCATTCCTGTCTAGCCATTCTGTGATTTTTAGGGCATATTACCTCCCCTGAGCAATGAAAAATGAAGACACCTGGCATCTGAAGGAGAGTTACAGTTTCATTAGTTTAGGGTCCTTAATGGCTTTTCCTCTCCAACTTCTGCAAGTCCTCCTGCAACTATACCCCCTCTTCTATAACATCCTTTTCTTTCTCCATGTGGGAACATCCTCATCAACATCAGAATATGTCTTTTTGTCACTCATCTTAAAAAGCAAATGATGCAGAGAAGAATGCACTTGTGCAAAAAATGTCAACACATTGAGATTCAGAGAGAAAAAATAAAACAAAAACAAATGAAAAAGAAACTTCCTAAATCCAAAGTAGCCTTCCAGCTCTCACCTTGCTTCTCTGCTCTTAGGTCCGGTGGAACTTTCCCAAGGACATATCTCTGCATGTGATCTCCCCTTCTCACTGCCCTCCTCACCCCTCCCCTCCTCCAAAGCCGTTCCTGTCAAGGTCACCAGAGACCGCTATTTTAATGAACCCCGTGGCCACTTCTCCATCCTCATTGCCCTGAACTTCAGCAAGATTCAGCATCGTTCATCCCTCCCTCCTCTTGAAACACTTTCTTGACTTGGCTTCCAGGGCATCACACCCACCTTTTCTTCTATCTCCTTAATTCCTCTTTCCGAGGGCCTCTGCCATCTCCATACACTCTGGACAGTGCTTCTTTACCTGACTTGGGTAAAAAATTGAGAGAGAGGCCAGGTCTCACTCAAGTGTAATTAATTCAGAATCTCTGGGGAAGACTCGTGGGCATCAGTTTTTAAATTAAAAAAATTTTTTTTTATTGAAATGTAGTTGATTTACAGTGCTGTGTTGGTTTCTGGTGTACAGCAAAGTGGTTATAGGTTATTACAATATATTGAGTATAGCTCCCTGTGCTATACAATAGGCCCTTGTTGGTTATCTATTTTATAGATGATAGTAGTATGTATATTTTAATCCCCAACTCCTAATTTATCCCTCTCCCCTTTCCCCTTTCATAACCATGCATTTATTTTCTATAGCTGTGTGTCTATTTCTGCTTTGTAAATAAGTTCTTTGCATCATTTTTTTTTATATTCCACACATAAGCAATATCATATGATATTTGTCTTTGACTTACTTCTCTTAGTATGATAATCTCTAGGTCCATCCGTGTTGCTACAAATGGAATTATTTCATTCTTTCATTATTTCATTCTTTTTTATGGCCGAGTAATATTCTATTGTCTATCTGTACCACATTTTCTTTATCCATTCATCTGTCGATGGACCCTTAAGTTGCTTTCATGTCTTGGCTGTTGTAAATAGAGCTGCTATGAACATTGGGGTGCATGCATCTTTTCGAATTACAATTTTCTCCAGATATATGCTCAGGAGTGGGATTGCTGGATCATATGGTAGCTCTCTTTTTAGTTTTTTAAGAAAACTCCATACTGTTCTCCATAGTGGCTGTACCAATTTACATTCCCACCAACAGTGTAGGAGGGTTCCTTTTTCTCCACATTTTGTTTTGCTTGTTTGTTTTTGTTTCTGTTACCTGGCTATACTAACGTGCAGCCAGGATTGAGAATCCAGGTGATTTCATCTAGTCCCACGGAATAAATACCAAATTCTAGCTAAGGACTCCCAAGTTAACGTATGTCACACATCTTCTCCGAACTCCAGACGTGGTGATTCTGTTGTCTCTTTTAAATTTCCTCTAGGAATAGACTTCTTGATTCCACTGCCACCCTTCTCCCCTCACCCAAACCTGCTCCTCTCCTGGGTTTGTCCTTCTCTGTCAGCACATTTGTATACAGAGCTCTCAGGCGAAAACCTTTGGCGGCATGTTGATCCCTCATCATTTCACAGCTAGTCCAACAGCCAGTCCTGTTCGTTTTTCTTCCAAAGAATATCCCACATCTCACCACTTCTCCTGCTACCACCGTTTCTCATCTCAATGGCCTCAGTAGCCTCCTAACGCCCCCTGTGCTCTTGCCTCCCCCTTCAGCCACTTTTCATGTAGTCAGAGTGCTCTTAGCCATCAGACCGTGTCACTCCTTTGCTCTAGCCCCCCCTGTGCCTTCCCATCACAATCAATAAAGTCCACTCTCCTTACCCTGAGCTAGAGGGCTCCCTTGACCTGGCCTTGGCCTAACTCTCCAACCTCATCTCTTACCACCCCTGCTTCCTTCACTCCTCTTGGACCACATTACCTTGCTGGCTCCTCAAGCTCTTCCAAGCTTGTTCCTACCTCAGAACCTTTGCACCTACCCTTCCCTCTGCCTGGAAGGCCCTTCCTCTTAGCTCGTTCCTTGGCTCTCTCCCTCACTCTTCAGATACCACGCCATCCAAAATGCTCCTCTCTCCCCATCACCCTCTCCCTTTCTTCTAGTTTATTTTTTCCTTCCACAGCATTTATCTCTGCTTGACATCCTGTTTTTCTGGCTGTTTCACTAGAACTTTTGTCACTGCTCTGTCCCCAGCACTGTAAGCAGTGCCCATACACAGTAGATGACCAGTAAATACTTTTGACTGAACAACAGAATGCCACTTGTGTAACCTTGTGTTTTGTCACTTCTGTGGCCCTTGGCCCCTCTTCCAGCCGCTGAGCAGACCACGCTGGCTTATGGCCAGGATCTCCTGCCAGGTTGATCTCAGAACCTTCTCTCTTCTGCTGCCTCCCATTTGGGCCCTGCCTGCTCACAGACGACTCCAGAAATATCAAGGGGTGGGGAAGAAGTCAAGCAGCATCTGGCATTTAAATGGTGGGTGCATGGCCACCGTTCAGTTCCTTCTTGACGGCTCAGCACAAATCCCTACTGCTCCTGGTTTCTATATGCAGTCTTTTCCTTGACAATCCACCCTGCTGGTTTCCTTCTTTTCTCTCTCTGTCCCTTCTCAGTCTCCTCTGCAGGCTCCTTCCTCTTCTTTGTCCATCCCTTAAATGTCAGTATTTCTTAGGGCTGTGTCTGGGTTCTCTGCCCTTCTTATTCCACTCTGTCCCTTCATGATCCCTTCCATTCCTAGGTCTTCAGAGTCTCTACATGGTAATGACTTCCAAAGTTATATTTCAAGCCTAAGCTAGCCTTGTCTGTCCAGTTGTAAAGTGTTTATCAATACTTGGATATCTCATAGGCAACTCAAATTTGATGGGAAGTAAGCTGAACTTACTTTCTCTTTGAATTTTCCCCTCAGTAGAGGATCCAATTGACTATCCAGAAGCCTGGAGGGCACCTTCCTGTGCATCAATCAGTTGCCAATATTATAAGTTCTCCCATTAAATAGCTGTAGAATCTGTACGCTTCTTGTCACAGCCTACTGCCACCAACTAAGACCAGATCTCCACCATCATCTCTTACCTAGATTCCCTTAAGGACAGTTGACATGCCACACGCCCCCCTACTCCCACCTCCATACCAGTCTGGCTCCCTGTGCTGCTCTTGGTCTTTATAAAATATCCATCTGATTGTGTCATCCCCCGCTTAAGATACCTCATTAGAGTTTTGATAAAGTCTAAAATTTTAAGTAGGGCTTATAAGATCCTTAATAACCTGTTCTCAAACTGACTGTAGCTGTTAGAGTATCTTGGAAGTATCTGGTTCCTTCCCTTCCTCCTTCATACCCCATCCTACCTCCCCAGGGCCTACCATTGAGTAAGGCCTCAATAAATAGTGTTGAATGAATGTGGGAAGGCAGAGGCCCTGGACTGTAATTGTGAGTGTCCTCAAATTCTGATTTAATTTGTC
Source organism: Globicephala melas (assembly GCF_963455315.2). Taxonomy (NCBI): domain Eukaryota; kingdom Metazoa; phylum Chordata; class Mammalia; order Artiodactyla; family Delphinidae; genus Globicephala; species Globicephala melas. The sequence goes on from NC_083316.1 coordinate 97,821,775, forward strand.
TTAAAATTTCTAAGGTTTCCAGAATAAAAAAAATTCGGTTTTTGGGTACAGTCCCCCGTATACGTTTCCCTCAGCTCCGTGGCTTCCAGGGTTGTTAAAAACAGAACTAAAAGCAGTATGTGGGATTCTGCTGGCAAATCATTTCCAATCTGTGCTCTTTGAGTGGCCGTTAAGTGCTGAGCTTAGGAGGCTGCCAAACAGGACATGGGAACCAAACCGCATTTGTGAGCCAGTGGCCAGCAGGGAGGCACACTGGCTGAATGGGCCTCTGCGGCGAATGTTTTCAACTTGGGCCTGCGTAAGCCAGCATCAGAATACCTGAGACTTGTTGTGACTTGTTTGAATAGTTTATTACATTTTCAAACCTGTTTGGGAAGAAGGCTTATGCACAACAGATTGTTTGGGGCTTGCAAAGTAAATCTTATTTAAAAGAAATAGACAAAAATGTAATCATGTTTAACCTGTAATAATATAAGTGAGACTGTTGATCTCAGTTGTAATGAATCTAAAGAAGAATGGTAAAAGGCTTTTTCCTTAAAAGATCCAGTTTGGCATTTCAGACTTCAGCCCCAGGGCTGGGAGCTCCTGGGTGAGGTTTCCAAGTCTTCATCCTCTTCTATCTTCTAACTTCTTTAAAACGAGGATCCGAGGGGCCTAACAGTCAGTGCTGAGTCAGAGGGATCAGCGAGCAGCAAGAAAGGAATGACACACTTCCTGCCTCAAGTTCTAGGGAGGTTTTTTTTTGTTTGTTTTTCTGTTTTGCTCTGAAGATTCCCTAAAAAGACAGAAGATTGCCCTGGCCATCTCTTGATCAGCAGCCTTTATTATTTGGAGGAAATCTACCCTGCTATACCTTCTTGTTACTAACAGGTTTTTGAAAACCTTTTTCCCTTATTGCAAAAGCATCACATGGTAGTGTAGTGTATTTTATCTACTATAATTTGACAAAAAAGTGAAAAATGAAAAAAAATGTTACTCCTTAATTTCAGCACTGGGAAACAAACATTTTGTGAATATTACTCCAGGCTGTTTTGTGTATGCCTGTGGTTTTTCTCTACAAAGATTGTATAGTACTTAATATGATTTCTTTTATATATTGCTTTGTAGCCTTTGTGAAGAGTTCTCATGTTATTAATTACTCTACAAAATCATTTTTCAATGCTGTATTACATGCCATTGTATAGATATGCCATAATTCACTTAACCAGTCCCCTATTTGGACAGGTGAGCTGTTTTTAACCTTCACCATTGTCATAACACCACGCAACACCCTTGCTCTGAGCGGCTGTCCGTACCTGTCTCTGTTTCATTGGATGTGTTCTTGGAAGTAGTTCAAAGGACACGCGGAGTTTGAAGGTTTTTTTTGTGGTAGGTGGGCCTCTCACTGTTGCGGCCTCTCCCGTTGCGGAGCACAGGCTCCAGACACGCAGGCTCAGCGGCCATGGCTCACCGGCCCAGCCGCTCCGCGGCACGTGGGATCCTCCCAGACCGGGGCACGAACCCGTGTCCCCTGCATCGGCAGGTGGACCCTCAACCACTGCGCCACCAGGGAAGCCCCTGAAGGTTTTGATCTTTATTGCCACTTTTCCTTCCAGACATTTGTCCTGTTTTACATTCCCACCATATAATATAAACTTCTTACCATGCCCTGGGTGGCCCTACCTATTCTAGCCTTTGCCCGACTCCCAGCTGCTTCTTCCCTGTGCTTTTCCAACACTACAGCCACACTGGCCCCCTTTCCACTCCTCTCCCTGGAGTGGGCCAAGCTTGTCTTGTCTCAGGCTGGAGCACCTGTTCCTCTTGCTGCTTTTCCTGCTCTTCTTCTAGCTCTTGACATATACCTCCGGTGCCACCTCTGCCAGAGTGGTCTCCATTGGAACCCCCTGTTCATGTCCATCCTCGCCCCTCTTGAAATCTGTCCTTTAGTTATTTATGTGTTTACTTGGCTGCCAGATCTCGCTCCCACTGAATGTCAGTTCATGTGTTTTATTTCCCACCATGTGCCCAGCACCTAAGTCAGTGCCTGGCATGCAGGAAGTACCAGGTAGATGCAGGTTAATTTTGTTGAATAAATGAAGAAATCTCCCTGTTGCCTAGGGAAGTACAGTGTAACGGGATGATGAGATGTATATAGCAATGGCTCTCCCTTGGGGCAAAATGGGCTAAATGTGGTAAAGGAGCTTTGAAGTTGCCTAGGAGACAGAGGAGTAGGAGGTAGCTGAAGGCATCATGACAGGCCTGCTGTGAGCTGAACCTTGGGAGGCTGGCAGTGTTTTGTAGCTCATGATGGTGGGAAGGACCCCAGAGGCCAAGGAAAGCGGGTGAGCAGGGGCCCGGAAGTAGAACAGTGCTAAGCCTGGTGGGGGCAGGACTGGGGACCGCGTTAAATCCTGTGCTGCCAGAGTGGACTCTGGTCCATGAGCAGCTGGGAAGCACTGCACATTCCTCATCGGAGAGTGATGTCATAAAGTGAGGATGGGGGAACCCTTTTTCAACTCAGTTCTAGGCACAGACAGTGACGTCTTGGTGCTAGAGCTGTGCTTTGAGAAGATGTGCCATGAGGGCAAGTGAGTGAAAGGAAGCAGGAAGTTGAGGCCAACGGATGAGGCCTGAGGTAGGGCACTGGGGCTGGAGCAAGGGGGAGGCAGAGGGGCACTGCAAGGGTGGGGAAATGTGAGAACCTGGTGGCTGGCAGGGGGAGAGTGAGGTCCACGATGACACTGAGGTTTCAAGTCTGAGCGGCTGATGGGAAGATGGGTTACGGAGCCCAGAAGAGAAGCTCTTTTGGGGTAAGGAGGCATATGAATTGAGTTTCAGCCCATCCTTTTGCTGTATTTTTTCTTACATATAAATTTATTTATTTATTTATTGGCTGCGTTGGGTCTTCGTTGATGCGTGCGGGCTTTCTCTAGTTGCGGTGAGCGGGGGCTACTCTTGGTTGTGGTACACGGGCTTCTCGTTGTGGTGGCTTCTCTTGTTGTGGAACACGGGCTCTAGGCATGCGGGCTTCAGTAGTTGTGGCATACGGGCTCAGTAGTTGTGGCTCGCGAGCTCTAGAGCTCAGGCTCAGCAGTTGTGGCGCACGGGCTTAGTTGCTCCACGGCATGTGGGATCTCCCCGGACCAGGGCTCGAACCCGTGTCCCCTGCATTGGCAGGCGGATTCTTAACCCCTGCGCCATCAGGGAAGCCCTCCCTTTGCTGTATTAGTGAGCATTTTCCAGATTAAACTAGCCCATGTGCTCTCCATTGTCCTGAAGGACTTTGGGTGACGAGAGGATAGAGGAGGGGAGACAGAAATGTATGACAGGATAGGAAACTCTGGGCTCCAGGGGCCCCTCCTCATCTGTAAGAGAGGACTGCTTAGTGGGGCTTTGAAGTTGCCTAGGAGACAGAGGAGTAGGAGGTAGCTGGGGCTCCGACATCTCTCCAGGAGGTGAGAGGTGGTTTGCTGGCAGTGTCTGCTCCTCAGTCACCACATGGAAGAAGCTTGTTTGATGTCAGCTAGTCGTTGGGTAAATTTGTTCAGCTGTAAATGGAGGAGGATGGGGTGGAAGACAAGTGCAGATGGTGGGTGCCTGAGCAGGGCGGCTCTGAATACAAATGGGATGAGGCCCAGAACTGGGTGACACAATCATCCTTCCCCTGCAAATGGTCAAAACTGGTGTGTGTGGGCTTCCCTGGTGGTGCAGTGGTTGAGAATCCACCTGCTGATGCAGGGGACACGGGTTCGTGCCCAGGTCCGGGAAAATCCCACATGCCGCGGAGCTGCTGGGCCCGTGAGCCATGGCCGCTGAGCCTGCGCGTCCGGAGCCTGTGCTCCGCAACGGGAGAGGCCACGGCAATGAGAGGCCCGCGTACTGCAAAACAAACAAACAAACAAACAAAACTGGTGTGTGGGGGGCAAAAATCAAGGAGAAACTTTACTCAAGACATGATATAATTTCTAATGGCTCTCTAAACTGAAACATTTCTGAAAGTTGTTGTTGTTGTTTTTTAAATTTAGCTTTCCATATAGCCACATGGGTAAAACTACAACATGAAAAAGCTCTCTGTCCTCTAAAGGAGAATGGAGAGTAGAACTGCTTTGATGGCCTTCTCTGGAAAGTTGTCTTTTCAAGAAAGTAACCTTCTGCCACCTTGAAAGCAAAGGGTTTAACAGAATGCAAATGAGAACGGTGGAAGCACAGATGGAAAGACAGCAGAACTTGGTGAATGAGAGACCATCCAAACCAAGAGAGGAATCAGTGATGACTGGCTGACAGGGTGATGATGGGATCCACAGAGGTTAAAAGAGGGAGGGAAATGATCAGGTTTGGCCATGCAAGGAGGATGAGGAGTTCAGCTTGGGAAGTATACGTTGTGTATTAACTAGAAATTCTAGAAATTTATAGAGAAATTAACTCTACCATTGGAGAGTTTTTCTTGGTAAATTTAGAGTTTAATTAGTTTAGTATTTTATTACAAGGGATCGTGTTCAGTTTCACATGAAGGTTTGCAATGGAAGAATGCTATAAAATGTCAGGACTCTGTTTATATTCAGCTCAGCAGAAAATAAACCACATTCAAGTGCAACAGGCGCTCGGTGTTTCTGTGCTCTGTAAAGGCTGATTTAGTGTCTTCATTGGTGGTGCGAGCGTGAAGAGAGATTGGAGCCCACATCATAGGAAGACAGACATAAATGCTCCTTCTAGAGTCCTAAGGTCTGGCTCTGGCCACCACTGCACTGCTAACCAGCCAGGCGGTTATTTATTTATTTATTTACTCATTTGTCTGTTTGCTTGCTTCTAAGTAACATTTTATAAAATTTATCCTTAAAACCTACAAACACGTGATAGAAAAGTCTGCCATCCCACACTTACATTTTATGCAGCCCATCTAGGAGGAGGCTGCAAATTGCAGTCAATGTGAGGATGGACTTGAGAAATCTCCACCCCCGCCCTGTCTCTGAAGCCAGGGCTGGTCCCCAGCAGCTCCCGTTCCCACTGTTGAGCTCACTGCTCTGCCCAACCTTGAAAGGTGGGTGGCCAGCTGTTCTCTTTATTTTCCAGACAGTCCCCTATTTGTGTTTTCTGTCTGGTGAACCAAGGACAATTTCGTGATATGATATGAAGAGAAAAAAGCCAACAGATTTGGAATGAGATCCTTATGTCCCTATCTTGGCATTGCACTGAGCGGGTATGTTAAATTTATGGAGCTTAGTTTCCTCGCCTGTAACCCGGGGATCATGGTGCCCACCTCCCAGGGTTTCGGTGAGGGCTGAGCGAACGTAGGGAAATCATGCACGCTGCTTGGCATCTAGCGGGATTTCCCGACCCTGGTCCAGGCAGGAACTGTGTGCTTCTATGCTGGGTGAGAGAGGGTGAGTCTGACCATCCGCTGCCTCTGTGATAACATCCAGAAAACGCTTCTGGAGCACCTTACCAGTCTCAGGCACTGAGTCCCCTGGAGTAATTCCCCTTTAGAGTGCCTTCCTCCCTTGCCAATGACTCCTTCCTCCTTGAAGAAGAGCAGATGGGCAAAGGAGCAAGTTGAATCAAGGAGGAGACCCTGCTCAGTTCTCTGGTTTTAGGGAGGCCATTGAGAGGGTTGAAGTGGCTGGGAGAAGGCCAGAAAGGAGGGTCCAGATAGGACTGATGGGGAAAGGGGAGAGTCGAAAGGAAAGAAAACAGCACTGCTCTTGGCAGTCACTAGATCATGCACTAGGGGCTGGAGAGCACATGGGAATGCCAAAGCATAAAGATCAAGGTGTTTTGCAGACATTTCCAGTTCTGACCCAGAGACTATAGAATCTGTTGAAATAAGTGAAATGCAAATGTTCATGCAGCCATGAGGATGTGGGTGGCCATAGAGGAAATGTTTTTCCTGGGGTGTGTAATAAGCAGTCAGTGAAACTAGGCCAGAGAGAGAGCATGTGTTCTGGAGGTCACCCTGGGTCTCATGGCTCAGATCTCATGGCTTCTCTTCTCAGCCCTGCCCCAACTTGCAGGGCCCTGTTGAATATGCTGCTTCACCTCTTTGAAATTGCGCTTGCCACCGGGGTGTGGAGACAGTGGATTGAAGTGATAGTGCCTTGCTCTGAGATGCCTAGATAATGTGGAGGGCATGCACGCTCAGAAGCAGAATCTGGTTTTCTAAAAGCCACCGTCACGTGCTTGCTTGCAGATAGCTGGAGAAGAAATACCACGGAAGACGCACTCAGACTTCCCTAACGACGGCTTATTTAGTGTCGCTGCCAAGCTCTGGAGTGCCTCTATCACCAGCAATGCCAGTTGCACTCCCGGGGGTGTTGGGGTGCTGAGCGGTACCTTGCTTCAGCTGCAGAGCTGAGCTCACCAGAAAGAGAGCGAGCCCTGCGTTCTCCTGAGCACCGATCACCTTTGTGAGGCTGGATCCAGACAGAGACCTCGGCCACTAGGCCATCACGTAGGGTTTCTAGGGATGGAAGTTCCAGTTGCCTCCCGTCTCCCTGTCTCAGGGCACAGATGATGCTTCTGCACTGGGCAACTGTCACAACTGTTGATCCTTAGATCTGTCAGGAACGTCCTACTTGCAAGTCCTAGGGAAGCATAGGAGAGCTGTGTTTGTATCTCCAAAGGCAACTGAAGCGCGTTAGATACCTTGTTAGATTCTGTGAGTTTTGGGTGCTCCACAATCTCCCTGATCTTTAGCCTCTGTCTATGATTCTTCTTTCTTTCCAAATGGAGGATGAGCAGAATTTAAAATTACAACTGCTGGGACCGCTTTAAACGGCAAACTTTGAATAGCTCTGAATACGTAAGATCTCGGCATTCTGGTCTCAAGTAAGAGAGGAAGGAGGGATGTCTTAAGGACATGACCTCCTGCCTGATCTGTAGCCCAACCAGATGTGTTGCTTTTCTTTGGCTGCACCGCGTGGCTTGCAGAATCTTAGTTCCCCGGCCAGGGATCGAACCCGGGCCCCAGCAGTGAAAGTGCCAAGTCCTAACCACTGAACTGCCAGGGGATTCCCTAGATTTGTTGCTTTTTATTCTCCCGTTGTTGGAGTGCTCTCTCCAAAATCAAGAATTGGTTTTCCTGGGTACAGAGGTGCCCAACTGATACATGAGACTCTAATGCTTGCAGCCTTCTCTGCCCTTGCCTCTCCCAGGCAGGACTTCCATGACTGTGTCTGGAGCATGTGTGAGGGCTGTGCTGCCATGTTGGCAGTTGTTTTCTGTGATGCTGTGCACCTCTCCCTCCTGCCTTCCCTTCCTGCAGCTTCACTGTGCTGCTCTATTCACAGCAGTGGACAGAGTGGCTCCTGGTAGCCACCTAGCCATGCAGCTACCCCCGAGACCACATTTTAAGGAAATGTGAAACCCTGCTTCCTCTGTTTAGAGGAAGCATTTCTGCTCTTTACATTTTGTAACTTACCCTTGGAATTGCCAGTGTACCGGGGTTTGAGAGGCCTTTCTGATTTGGAGTCCTTCGCTTCCAGGTGGAGTTTTCTCTTGGAGTCTTCTTTGACCCTTAGTCCCTGATGAAGTTGTCATAGCATCAAGGGGCCAGTCAGAATTTGGGGAGGTAACACAAAGGAACACAAAAGGGAGGTTTCTAAGGTATAAACTTCAAACCTCTGTGAGTTAGTCACATGATAATGCTGGCTGAAGGAAATGAGAAAAGCGTAATACGTTTGTCAGTTGGTGTTGATTTGGTATTTCTTTCAGCCTCCTCCCTGATTTAGTGGTAGGCATTTGATTTTTATTTATTTGTTTATTTTTTTGCTGGGCAGCTTGCGGGATCTTAGTTCCCTGACCAGGGGCCACGACAGTGAAAGTGCTCAGTCCTAACCACTAGACCGCCAGGGAATTCCCTATAGGCATTTCATTTTATTTCAGGTCAACAATAATGCTTATTGCTATTTGAGCATTTGCTGTGAATCGGGCAATATGTTATTTGCTTCACATGGTTCTCTTTACATCTTGATAGCAATTCTACGAGGTAGATGATGTTATTCTCATTTGACAGAGAACAAAATTGTTCAGAGAAGTGAAGTAACTTGCAAGTCTACAAAACCAGGAAGTGGCGCGGCAGGTATTTGAACCTGACCTAGCAGACTCCAGAGCATTTGTCCATTGCATTCCACTTGGGATCTTTTTTGCTGAGTACCTAGTAGGCTCAAGGCAGAGTGTTACTGCTGCAGAAGATAAAAGTAAAATCAACAAACTTGGGCTTCCCTGGTGGCACAGTGGTTAAGAATCCGCCTGCCAATGCAGGGGACACAGGTTCAAGCCCTGGTCTGGGAAGATCTCACATGTCGCGGAGCAACTAAGCCCGTGCACCACAACTACTGAGCCTGCGCTCTAGAGCCCACAAGCCACAACTACTTAAGCCCACACACCTAGAGCCCGTAGCAATGTTGTCCAAACTCTATTCTCTAGTTTTCCTGAGAACCAGAACACCTTTAAGCAATACTTACTATTAATAGACATTCATGTTTATACTGGCCAGGTAGGAATGAGGTTTTTTTTTAATTTTCTTTTTTCTAGGCGTCTATGACTAGGGCTACTTCCTTTTTTTTTTTTTAAAGTATCTGCTCCTCTTTCCTAACATGTTGAAACGTTAGACTTCCTGTTTCTGCTTGATTTTGAAACTATCCCCCGTTCACCTATCACAGGTAATCCCTGTGTCTCTGTGTAGTCGTAGTTTACGGGTAGCAAGTACAGGCAGCAACCAGTCCGTCCCACTGTGGATGCGGAGACCTCTCTGGAGTCACAACTAAAGGCTGCATAATGTATTCCACTACAGGTGACGAAACCCACGTCCCAGAATAACAAGCAAAACAACTTTTGAAGTGACTGTTGTTGACCACTGTCTTCTGTGCATTGGTTTGATAAACTTATGGTTGATTTTTCAAAAGGACGGTATAAATTCTGTTGAATTATCCTCAGGGAGGACTGACTTTCCCTGAAGGCGATACGGATGCCAGAGAATACACATCAACAGTGTGGCTGTGTATGTTCCTCTGGTCTGTGTGACTCTACCAAGACTCCGCGAACCTCTCCTTCTGATTGATACGGGGGGAATATGCTGAAACTACGTGAGTTAACCGTACCCTCAGACTAACTTCGATGTAACATCTTTGTCAGAATCTGGCAGAATGTTCAGATGACTAAATACCGTGGTGTTGCTGTCTACAGGGAAATAATCTTTGGTCACGGCTTTAAAGTGGTTGTGTTCACTGTTTTGTTTTGTTTTTTTTTGCTATGACTCTGGGTGTGGAGAACCGGTATTAAGCTGAGGGACGTTTGAGTACTGTGGGTGGAAAAAATGGCATCTGAAGTTTGCATGTAGACAGTTTCATTTGTACACAAATGAAGGATTGAAATGTTTCAGAAATGGGGCTCTGAACCCATCGAGAACTTTTTCACATAAAGTTTCTCCTTTTGACAATTTATATGTGTTTACTAACTCTCAGACATCTCTGGATCCCAGCGGTCTGGTAGTGGCGGTAACACCTTGAGAACTGCAAACACAAGGGTGTTTATTTCTGTTCTCGCATTATGTAGGGGTTTGTCAGAATATCGCTGCTACCATTTCCTCTAACAGCCAATAAGGGATTTAACCCCACACATGAGGCCTTTCGTACTTTAAAAATAGACCTTAGGCTTGTTTTCAGCCTTACTTAATGCTTCTGTAAGTAAACTTAATTTTAAGATAAATTGGAAACGTTTTCAAGGATTGAAATAAAGAGAGCCTTTTAAAATAGCCCTTAAGTTATATTGGTATTTACACACTCTTGTTCAAGTCTATACATAATATTTGTTGAGGTTTATCTAAAATTTTTCTGCTCAAAAGACTTTCTGGACCTTAAATTGAATACTAGGAAGGAACTAGAAATTGGAAGACATAGATGAGTGTTAATATATCTAGTTTCTTGGCCCATGATTTTTTTTTTTACATCTTTATTGGAGTATAATTGCTTTACAATGGTGTGTAGTTTCTGCTTTACAACAAAGAGAATCAGTCATACATACACATATGTTCCCATATCTCTTCCCTCTTGCGTCTGCCTCCCTCCCACCCTCCCTATCCCACCCCTCTAGGTGGTCACAAAGCACGGAGCTGATCTCCCCATGCCATGTGGCTGCTTCCCACTAGCTATCGATTTTGCTTTTGGTAGTGTATATATGTCCATGCCAATTGAACCTCTCGCAGCCAATGCTATTTCGTAGAGCCGTGACTACTTCTGTTATGTGGAATGTGGTCACCTGCACATCATTTATATGAAATGTACATTTGCCTACCAGATGCCCAGAGCTGTGTGTGTGATTGTCTGTCAGCTTTCTTTATGTATGTATATAGGCACATTCTATCCAATATATAAAACTGGTTATGTGTCTGTGACTGTATATCATGGCATATATACAGTTGGAATCAGAGCCAGGTTTGCTTGGGCAGGTTTTGTGGGAGAAGTGAATTTTGGGTAGAGTTCTACAGCAGGGGTTAGGGTAAGTAATGTACTTTGGCAGAAAGAAGCGGACATAAAACTTCCAAGGCTGGAGTGATTATATTAAATGCATTCATGAGTAAGCACGAACCATTTAGGAGCAAACGTAAATTATTGGTTGAAAATAGCCAGGCTAAAAGTGAAGAGGAGGCAAGGAGATAAGTGTATCAGAGAACAGGAGGGGTGTGTGGGAGCTCCTCTCTTCTGTGTGGCTGGTAAATGTCAGCGGTGGATACCAGCACACCCAGACCATGTTGCCATCTAGTGGAACTGGCTGAACTGCACGGGGAGCATCACCACCTCTTCTCATTGCAGGTTAAATTAATAGCGTGGTCATCTTGGCAATAGAGAAGCTTACTTCTCTTTCCCCTGGGGATTTTAGATGCAGAGTTTGAGAAAGGAGTTGGATGTAACTGTGCTCCCCCCAAAAGTATTAATTTTGACTCTAGAAAATGGAGCTGAGCACCAGTATAAAGAATCTCCTGTAGACAACGTTTGGAGGCCGTGGTCTTGCTGAGACTGTAGGGTGTATGTGGCCCTTCAGCAGCTCAGAGCATGGAACGTGCCGGAAGCAGCACTTGAGAGGGTCTGCAGCAGAGTGAAAGCCCACCACGTACGTCTCTGTGTTGGCTTGTTGTTTCATGTGGTTATGGAGTCCAACCTGTACAGTGGTGGCAGAGGACAGCCCTTCCTTCGGCCATGGACACCGCAGCCCACAGACCTCAGAGCTGGAAGTCACGGTAGAGAGCTGTACTCTTCCTGCCCTCCCTTCCACCCACCCGTGCATGCATCCATTCAGCAAAACTTAATGAGTTCCTTTTCTGTATCAGGGACTCTTCCAGGTACCAGGGATACACCAGTGAACAAAACAGAGAGAAATCCCTGCCCTTGGAGAGTAGACATTCTACTAGGGGATATAGACAATAAAATAAATAAGTAAAATATATAGTAGGTGGGATACTATTAAGTGCTAAGGAGGAAAAAAAATTTTTCTAAGCTGAATAGGAGGATAAAGATGGGTGTGTGTGTGTGTGTGTGTGTGTGTGTGTGTGTAGGATTTGTAATTGTGTGTCCTCACAGAGAATGTGATATTAGACTCACCTGAAATATGTGAGGAAGCCACATCTGTGAATAGTGTGGGGAAGAACATTACAGGCAGAAGGAAAGCAGATGCAAAGGTCCTGAGGTGGGAGTGGACACGGTATTCCAGAAACAGCCGTAGTACTGATAAGAAAGAGGACAGGGAATGAACCAGAGAAGTGGTGAGGGGCCCGATAAGGTGGCACGTTGTGGACAACTATGATGAATTTGACTTTCACTAGGCATGAGATGAGAAGCTGTTTGATTTAGTCTAATATTCTCATTTTACAGATGAAATTTAGGACAGAGAAATCAAATCAGGCATCCATGGTTATTCAGCATGATAGTGCCAGAGCCGGGATGGGAACCTGCCTCCTAACGGCCCACTGCCTGCCCGGGTGCGGTGCACAACCACACACAGGCCCAGACTTCCACGTGCAGTGGTTTAAGAGGAAGCCAAGTGCTGGGGGCTCCTCCAGCAGCTGTTTGGTTGTTCCCCCAGCGTGAACTACCTACCTCTAGAGGCCCCACAGCAAACACAAGAAAGGATCAGACCTCTGAACTCAGAGGAGTCCTCTGCCCAAAATGCCTTCCTTTGTTTGAGTATAGAGATAAATCCTTGGATTTCCCCAGTGGTTACACGCAAGAATCTACAATCTGGTAAAGCCTCCCTACGTTCATTTCTAAGTTAATTGGGTATAGTTAACATTGGGTATAGTTAACATCCAATTCCTATAGTCCTATCCAATTCCTATAGTCCCAAATGTTTTCAGTATCACACATCTCCATAAAATTTAATAAGATGACGTATTACATGTTACTTAAAATGAACTTGAAACAGAATTACCAGCTGAGGAGAGAGCAAATGGTTACCATAAAATACAGTTTGACTTGGACAAATTTTGCCCAACATTCTTGCTTTACTGTGAGCCAATTCAAGCTTTTTTTTTTTTTTTTTTCTGTCTATCTCCTTTAGATCTCATGACAGATGTCCTCTGGACACAGGCCGAACCCTCTAATCTCACTTTCTGATGAAGGTCAGACTAGTGCTAAGTCTAGAGGAGAATGGCTTTGTGCTGTGGTCCGCATCACCTCATGTCCTTTAATCACCTCACGGTGGCCTGTATCTTGTGCACAAAGCAACATGAGGTCTTTGCATAAGGTTGTCCCATCTTGTGGAGAGAACTAATTCATCCCTATCTCTTGCCCTTTCTTTTCTTTCCTTTCCCCCTGAAGCAAAGCTCCCACTATAGGTAATGTGAGATTTATATCATCATCTTATTTTGCATTTATATTTGTTTGCATAGTACTTTCTCTCTCACTTTCTCTCCCTCTCTCTCTGGGTTTTTTTGTTTGTTTGTGTGTTTTTTGCCAAACAAGGTAATTTCATGTGTTCATTTGTGTACATTGTCTTTAAATGAGCTCTGAAACCCCACTGCCATTAGCGTTGCATTCTTTGGAATCCTTTCGGTGGTTAAAGTCTTTGTCTCCCCCTGGAGCCAGAGGGCACGGACCCCTGTGGTCCTTTGATTCCTGGTCTTGAGGAGAATAATGCTCCTGGTGGAGCTGGCTTTGGTGAGAACCTGAGAAGGAGTGCTTGCTGGAGGAGATTCCATTATCAAAACTCAGGACAACAAAGCAAATGCAGAAATGCAGGTGTTTTTGTGGAGGTTGCTAGGAGCAGTAAGTGGGCCTTAAGAAAACTTGACAAGAACCATTTCTACATTTCTGGCTTATGAACAAGTATTTGCTGCACGTGGGTGACAGACAATGAGAGCGCTGCGTCAAAGGTGCCTCGAAAGACAACCTAATTAAAAACTTAGCTGATTTCTCCAGTTTCCAGAAAGTCCTTCTGTTGGAATTTAGTGTTTCAGCTGTAAGACTGCAGTGGAAAGCTAAGCGTTTTAGCTGTGTGCTGTGTGTGTTTGTAACAAGCAGCCCCAAATGGACTTTGAGCACATCCGAAGGCAAAAATCTGGCCTGACCTTATTAGGCCAGTGTTTTCCATTGTTGATCTGCCCCTTCTCTGCTATTTAACGACTTCTTAGCCTTCAAGGAATGTGTCCCTGAGCTTCTCACCATACCCTTAGCTCCTGGGAGAAATTCCAAAGTAGGCCTGACCTGACTCTAGATTGGGATCTGGAGGTTTTATACACACACCTTCCCAGTTCCTTGTCCTGCCTGCCTTCCAAGTCTCGCTCTTTCAGCCCCTGTGAGGAAGGCAGCCACCCCACCGGGGCAGGGATGTCCTCACACAAGGCCCATCAAGATGTCCCATCAGGGATGGCGGGGCAGGGCCATGCTGGGAGTGGAGGAGGATGCCCAGGGACCCAGGTCCTACCTCTCATGCTCCCCTCCCTCTGTGTGCCACTAAGGTATCTCAGCATCTCCTCCCCGCCGCCCCCCACCCCCCAGGTTTCTGCTCTCAGCTACCACTGCCATCAGGTAGACAGGACTTAGCCCTGCAGGAGGCGGGGCATCCAGGCTGCACTCTGGCCTTTGTTAGGCAGCAAGCTTGAGGAAAGGGGAGAGAACGGTTTGGTCAGCTGTGCATCCTCAGCCTCCATTACCCACTGTCCTTTAGGGACCGGGCACACGGTAAGGCTGGCAGCAAGGTTAGAAGTCCTCAAGCACGCTCCTCATCTGCGGCCCACGATGTGGTATCAGTTATGGCTCTTCTTGTGCAAGAAAGGAACCCTAGTTTAGACTGGCTTATACAAAAGTGGATTTTTCATTAGTTGCATAAGTAGAATGAGATTTGATTTAGCGGTGCAGTGATGTCAAGGACCCACTTTTTTTCCAGTCTGCCTTCTGTGGTTAACTTTCTTCCTCAGCTGGCTTCTTTCATGCTGGTTAAATGTCTGCAGCAATTCTAACTTCACACCCACAATACAGTGTCCAGAGGAGAGAGAACTGGCTTTTGGTAATTCTATCAGAGGAGTGAGTGACCTTTTCCAGAAGCCCCCAGCACATTTCTGATGTCTCACTGACCCAGATTGGGCCACGTGCCCAATCTTAAGCCAGTTTGTTGAGTAAAGAATGTGCTGTGTTGATTGGCTTAGGCTTGGGTTGCCTAAACCAGTCACTCTAGGGCGAGGGGGACGGGATTACTATGACTGTGCGGAAATGCTCAGGGCTGAACCTGAGAGCTGGAGGCTGGGGTCAGTTTCTCCCTCAAACAACATGCTGCTCCACAAGGAGCAGGCAGGCGGGTGGAAGGAAGCGATGGGAAGTCGGCCACGGTGTCTCCTACACAGGCTTCCTTTCACCGTGTTTTTTTTCTTTCCCTGTTGCTTCTTATTTGGTGTCTGGCTATGGTCTAATACAGCAAATGGAGCCCGGCGTATTGGATTACCAATCCCTCTCCCCGCCCAGTGACAAATGACACAGATGCTATCAGGGAGAACAAGGATACAGAGTCCATGAACCACAACAGTACTGCAGATCAGAGAGGGAAATTCTCAAACACAGACCTGGTCTGGTAAGCATTGAGCGATGAGAATAAGAACTAGAGAAGATTAATTACAGGCAGGCTCTTCAACCTATGGTAATTATACACCCCATAGAACACTGGAGTCCAATATAAAATTTTTTTAAAAATCTGTGTAAGAAGTCCATACGTCCCTGTAAAGAATACCCTTACACTTTCTATATATGTGCTTAATTGCCATATTTGATTATTTTATCTATTTTAATGGATATTACTGAACTCTGGATAATGTAAAGACCTTGAAGCTGCACACAAATAAACAAAACAGGGCAATTAGTCATAAGGAGTTTCAGGTAGTTGATGCTAGATGAGACCTCCAGGAGGATGGCTGTCTAGGACAGGGGATGGGGCTGGAGCAACATTCAGAGAGCTCTTGAGGGAGTGAAAGGCACGGTGATATAAAGAAAACACTGCTTTTGTGATGAGTAAATTGGGATAGAAGAGGTGCCCGTTTATCTTTGTAGATGAAATCCATGGCTAGGGTATAGGATTCCAAACTCCCAAACCTTGTCCCCAGCCAGCCGGTATTCCCTGCCACATCCCCAAGGGAATACATGCACAGAAGGCCAACCAAAGCAGAGGAACCCCTTTATTATCAGTGGGCTTTGACCCAAACCCCAGTGACGACCTCGAACCTGGATGCCCATGTGGGTCACAGAAATCAAGTCCAGGAACACTGGGCCAGGCTGCAGAAGGACACGGAGGCTGCCCTGAGGGGCTGGTCACAGAGAGGACAACCTCCACTGTGGAGGTCTCAGAGATCTATGTTCTAGTCCCCCTTAAGACGCTTGTGTGATGAGCCTTTGGACTGGTCATATCAGCTCACTGGATCTAATTTCTCAACTGTGAACAAGTCTGAGGAACGAGGAGATTGACAGGACCTCAAAGGCTTCTTTAAGCACTAGCTTTCTGATTCTTGGATTCTATGCATAGTGCGATAGGAAGTGTAATTTGGAACTGAGATGAGTTTCGGTGTGAGGACCTAAATCCTCTTTGCCAGCACTTAACGGACAGACAGGTGATGGCCCAGTTTCTGTATTACATGCCATAAATGTCTCAAATAGCCATCAAGTGGCTTGACTGTCTGAGCACCGGGTGTGAATTGCTCCAAATTGAGTGCTGTTAGTTGGATCCTACAGATGCTGTGGTATAGCCACAGCTCACTGAATAGAGGGATTGTTTCCTTTGCCAAGACAGGCTTGGAGTTTGGCTGCCAGCCTTCTGTTCTGGGCCATCCAGATGTCAGGGATCTTGTGGGAGCAGTGAGATCAGTCGGTGACTCGTGGCAGATGCTTCTGTTCACAAGTGGTTTCAAAGCCATGGTCACGTGGCTTATCCTGGGACAAGTGAGTCCCACTGGTGTTTTCAGTCTCCTGTTTTGTTAAGAGTCTGATTGCAAGTGGTGCTGCACACTGTTGTGGTTTATTGTTTTTTGTTTTTGTTTTTTTGGTTTTTTTTGCGGAGCACAGGCTCCAGACGCGCAGGCTCAGCGGCCATGGCCCACGGGGTCCAGCCGCTCCGCGGCATGTGGGATCCTCCCAGACCGGGGCACGAACCCGCGTCCCCCGCATCGGCAGGTGGACTCTCAACCACTGCGCCACCAGGGAAGCCCGGTTTATTGTTTTTTAGCGATCCTATTACTCAACAACCCACACATGCTCCGCTCTGAAACGTTAGCCCTACCTTAGTAGGAGAGGTAGACTACTTAGTAGTAGTCTTGACTTAGTAGACTGATGTTTGTTGTTAACATCAGTCTGTTATAACGGTGGTTCCAAACTCAAATGTCTACAAGAACCAGGCAAGAAATATCAGTGCATAAGTAGTGCTTTATATGAACAGTTGCAAGTGTTGAGACCTGTGGCAAACTTGCAGAGAACAGTTCTCATCTAAAGGCATTGAAGTTCAGATGAAAAATAAAACTTATGTGGCCCAAGAAAACTCTGAGCTGGATTCAGTCCTAAGGCTATCAGTTTGTGATTCTTGGGCTATAAGCCTGCTAACTTCAGCTATCATTGATATGTTTGCTCAGCGTCAGAGATGCCAGATTTTATCGATGTATTTTTGTTTTTATAGTAGATTTTAGCTTTTTACCTTAGGTTAGAAAACTGGCTATCACTGGGGTAAGTGGGCCGCCATAATTTTTACCCACAAATTGCAAATACTTGAAAAGAAATCATGTCCTCAATGAAAATCATCTCTTTGGTTCAGTGGCCTTTGGAGGCAGAATCAATTTAGAGA
The DNA here is from genome assembly GCF_963455315.2 of Globicephala melas. NCBI lineage: Eukaryota > Metazoa > Chordata > Mammalia > Artiodactyla > Delphinidae > Globicephala > Globicephala melas. Next base: position 97,839,052 of record NC_083316.1, read on the forward strand.
AGCAGAGATGGAAATCTCGTCAAAACAATTCTGAGTATTTTACATCATTAGAAAAATTTACATCACTAAAGATAAGGAACCCCAAGCATTTGAAACTCACCCACCTGCCTGGCAAGTTGTCCGCCGGGTTTGTTTACTCCTCTTTGCCTTTTCTTGGGGTGAGGCAGGCAGGAGATTAGTGAGCAGAGTGGAGTTGGGGATGGGATAAACTTGCATTTACTCTTTTCCCAGCCCTCCCCTCCCCCACCCTCCCCTCCCCCTCCCCTCCCCCAGCCCTTCCCCTGCTCCCCACACTCTTAATTTCTGCATTCCTGCTACCACCTGGGATGCCCAGTGAAGGAACAAAGAAACCAGTGAGTTCATTTACTCTTAGATGTTAGTCATTCACAGGCCTCTCCAAGATACGCTTGTATTTTTAAAAGAACCTGATGGTAGAACAGAAAATAGGGCAAAGTTTAGCCCAAAGTACCGCCTCTCTAATGAGAGTATTTCCTGTAGTGCTAAGAGGGTAATTTGGGGCTTGGGAGCCTCCCAGCTGCCTTAGAGATAACACCTTGTGTTGCCCTGTTTCAGGTAAGACCTGCTGGGCTAGCACCAGCCACTGAGCTTGGAGAAGGGGGTTCGACTTCATTTTTTTTTTTAACATAATTTAAACTTGTGTGAGAGTCCATGCAAATTATTGCAAATGTGTTTTTGTAAGAGATTGACGGCACCAGCTTCCCTGTGTCTGGTATTGGCCAGTGGGAGAGCTTTGTGAATTTATATTCCTTCAGCAAAGTCACTCAATTCAAGCTGTGCTAAAGTTGTGTTCTCTTGACACTGCTTTCTCCTCAGAGTACTCTTCCAACTTACTCTTCTCAGTGAGATTCCATAAGTGAATAGTCCACCAGTCCTTTTTCTACTACCTTAATACCAGTTTATTCTGCAACCCCTTGCAATTTGGCTTTTATCTCTAGTTCTGTTACTCTATCGTCTTTCTCAGAGATCCCCAGTGGCCAGTTGATTTTCATATCCATTGGCTTTTTCTTTAATCTTCCTTTCAGTTATTCTTTCACCTGTGGACTGTTAAACGTGCTGTTAACTCTACCTGAAACCATTCTTCCTTCTTTTCTCTCCCATCTCCCCTTCCTTGGCTAATTCCTTGACTCTCAAGTTTTAGCTTAGGCATCACTTTTTTCAGGAAGCCTTCCTTGATGACTCCCTCCCCCAGGTCCGATTTAGGTACTTGTCCTTTGAGTCTTCATAACACCCCCTACTTTTGTGCTATTGCACTTATCATACTGTATTTTAATTAGTGTTCTTCACCCTCCCCCACTGTACTGCGGGCTTTGTGAGAGCAGGTACCATGGTTGTTTTATCTACACCATTTGCCTTATACCTGTACACGGTGAATGCTCAATAAATATTTGTAGAATGAAGAACTACATAAATGAAGATGACATCTGAACAGTGACGTCTTCAGCTTTGTCTAGAACAGATGATGAACCCCTGACTTCTTCCATCAACCTTTGGTTCTCCCTAAGTCCCTTGGACCTCCAATTAGAAGATGTAGAGCGGTTGTTAGATACTGTCAATAAGAAGTGACATCTGACTCTGAAGAAGAAGACAGGTGTCAGGAAATCCTGACCATTCCCATTCAGCCACTCATGACCAAGCAGAAGCCCTCTGCATTGCTTATGTTGAACAAGTCAGGGTCACCTATGGATGAAACCAATGGAACATATGAGTTTTAAGGGTTCTGACCACCAACAGAATGGGAAACACGTTGTTCAGGAGAACAGGCAAGTTGGTGGTGATGATTTTATCATCATTATGGAGGAAGAACTTAACGTCTGACTGGCAACTGTAGAGAAACACAGCCTAAGAGAGGAATTGATAAGTATTGTGTAGATACAAAACTGTAGATGGTACTATGCTTTGCAGGCCATTTAAGAAATTTTCAAGATAATTTTAACCATTTGCAATTTCATTTTACTGATTTTAGAACCCAATGTCCCTCCTCTCACCTGTGAAACATTACTCTCCTGTATTAAGAGAGTTACATCTGTCTGTAGATCTATGTATTAGGACAGGCTTTATAGAGCAGTTAAAAAGAATGTGAAATGTTGATCACATGCTTCTTCTTGTCTCTTGAGATTGGGTAGGAATTGTTGACCGGGTGTAAAGACAATGAAAAAGGACACAATTGGGCTTCCCTGATGGCGCAGTGGTTGAGAGTCTGCCTGCCGATGCAGGGGACACGGGTTCGTGCCCCAGTCCGGGAAGATCCCACATGCCGCGGAGCGGCTGGGCCCGTGAGCCATGGCCGCTGAGCCTGCGCGTCGGGAGCCTGTGCTCCGCAACGGGAGAGGCCACAACAGTGAGAGGCCCGCAAAAAAAAAAAAAAAAAAAAAAAGGATATATTTATTAGGCAAGACTTAGTGAAAAATGTAGGTCCATATATATATTAGAGAATAGTGTAATTAACAACAGTAGTCTATTTTGTAGGAAGAAAATAAAGTATGTTCCACAGCCTTTGTTTAGTGAAGAGGAGATATCCTATGCAATGTGTTATAGAAATATTTTCATCAAAGGCTGTGAGGCCTGTAGAAACAGCAGGACTCCCTGAAGGGCCCTGGCTGTCTGGGAAATTGGTCTGGTAGAAGAACACATCCCCACACTGGTTGTCCTGCTCTGACTCAGACTCAGATGTGTGAGTGGAACCACATTCCCCCTGCCACATCTGTTCCTCCTCTGGACTTGCCCTTTTCTATTCATGTCTGGCTCCCTCTTCCTCCAAGTCAGCCAGGCTCAGAGCCTCCGGGTTGGCTTTGCTGTCTGACCTCTCTTACTGCACTATATTCCTCTTCTTTTGGAGTGTATGGCGCAGTTGCCTTGAATTAAAATGATCTGTGCTCTGCTTATTCAGACACATCCTAAGGTATAGGAAAGTAGCATGGAATGAGGTCAGAGGGACCCGCACTCCAGTCTCAGTTCACATTCAGTCCTAGCTAAGTGACCTTGGGCCAGCCACTTATTTCTCTGAGGATCCGTATCATCTTCAGAAGCAGATGGAGCCAGTAATACCCAAGATTCCTTCCTTACAGGATTATCATGAGGATCAATGGTGATGTGTACAGAAGCACTGCAAGAGCTAGAAAATACCACCTTGCTGAGATATCGTAAGAGTGGAGATACGTTCTGTAATGTGTGTGGCATAATACCTAGCACATAGTAGGTGTTTGATAAATTATACTTATTATTGCTGATGATATTAAGACATAGCTTAATTGAAACACATAAGTTGTTTGGTACTAAACTGGGTTGCTGGTTCAGAATTTGGGGCTATGGCCAAGTGGGATACTTTTTCCTTCCTCTGGTCCAGATAACAGGATGTTTGGGACAACAAAAGTGCTGCCTTTCTACATTCACAGGTTAATTCCATCCGTCAAGAAAACAGATGGCAAAATTAATTACATGTTGTGCAACAGTGGATCCCAAATTGGCCTCAGAAAACAGAGCATGTTGTAAGTGCAAACAGCCTCTGAGGGAAAACTTGCTCCTAAGAGACTTGCTTAATAGAAAGTTTATCACCTCAGACGAGGTCATGCCTTCAGTAAAAGAGGTGTCTGGAATTCTCCTCTGGGATTTATTAGTATATATTTTTCAGGTGGCCCAGTGCCGGATGTTAGTTCTTAATTTAAAGGAAACAGCATTCCCACTCTGAGGAAGGTGAGGCCGCTGCTCTTTTAAAGTGGGCAGCTTCTGCTGGTACCTTGCTGGCCCTGGAAATTCCATCAACTGAAATGAAATTTTGTTCAATCCATCTTATTCATGGCTCCTAGGACAACTGTGGTGGGTTTGCTAGGGGGCTGGCGAGGTTGCCTCTATAAAGATAAGCACAATCCATTAGTTGAAGCCTAGACTCCAGTGTCTTCTACTGGGGCTGTTTGCATTTGCTCAGCACTCTGTTTATGAGGATGTTAAGAGGAAATGCCTCCATTCTGTGCATGTTGTAAAACAGAAGGTTTGCAGCTGTCAGAATTATTTTCTTCTTGGCTTTTTATCCGATAGAGTTTTGGATTGTTGTAGATTACCAGCCTCAGTTCTCCAGATGCAATGCAAATTTTCTTGTTTTCTGTCTTTGAAGATAACAGATATTTATGTACACAGTTCCTTGTAACATACTTTTGGAGTAAGGAGAAATTAGGCTTATTCTTACATGTTGTCATAATTCAATATTATGAAATGATTGAATGATTGTTTTATTAGTTATATAGTGCCTTCACAGTATCCAGTGTGTTCTACTCTCTAGAAAGGAGAAAAAAAACCCCACAAGATATAATCTTATGTTCCAAATAGCTTACAAATCTGCCTCAGAAGACAGCTAACATCCAGAGTATCAGCTTTAAGTGTGTTAGAAGTTCACAGTGGAAGTTAAGTTCACTGTGGGCTTCAGTAGGCTTTATGGAGGAGTTGAGACCTGAACTAGGCTTTGGGGTTAAAAAAAAAAAAAAAAAAGCGTAACAGCAGAAAAAATAGACTGCAGCCTGTTCCAACAGTGTGGCTGCACAAGATGTGTCATAACGTTTGTTTCCAGTAATTTCCAGTTAATGGAAACAATTGTCAAAGTTTCTGAATGATTACTTGCTTTTCAAATCATTCATGTGTACTTGTGTATGGAGTGGGGAGCAGTCATGATTTTGCCACTAGTAGCGTCATTTACACTCACTTGCATTGCCAGCGCTTTCTTTGGGAGAGGGAGGTTGTTGTTCCAGCTGGCATCCTGGGCACCTGGCCCATAGCCTGCTTAGCTCAGCTGCTTTCGTGTGTGCAGGGACTGTGGCAGGTACGAATCATTGTATTTCTAGCCTCAGTGGGCATTTGAATTTTCAACCCATGGTCTCATTTAAGGGAAATCAGCTTGAATCTGTTAGATAATACCAGCTAGCGATGATAGTTAGACTAACAGCTGTGGGAACGCAGGGGAAAAAGGCCTATTCGGGAAACATTTTGACTGTGGGACTTAGATTAGAAATAAGGGGACACAAAGCAGCCTGAGTCAATGATAATCATAAGTTTCTAGCCATCATTGCCCAAGTAAGAACGAATTTAATATTATGAAGAAAACCAAGATGCTGGGGGTGGGGGAGGGATCTATCTGTGCCTTCAAGTATAAGGATACTCCCTAGGTGAGTGTCCCTCCAAGGTGAGCCTAAGGAACCTTCCAAGCAGACTTGTCCTAAGGGCAGCTGGAAACATATAGGCTGGAGCAAAGGTTCCCAACATCTTTACTCATGGAACCCTTAGTGTCTCAGTAATTTTTTCATATTATTTCTAGGATACAAGAAGTACCTAGCCGTTTCACTTATGAAGTGCTTAGGTCCCAATAACTTAATAAGTAGTTATGTACTATTAACTTTGTAGCCATGTGAAAAAATAATACACATAAATTGAAAGGTTAAAAAATAATGTTTTTATTTCATTCTTCACCAGTTACTTACTAATGGAATGGGTGCATCTGTTGGGCCTTGCGTGTTTCAGTCAGGATCCAGTCAGGAGATAAAGCACATGATAATTTGAACAGGAAAGTTTAATATAAAGAAATATTCGCTAGCAAACAGTATGGGGGCTCCTAAAAACTTAAAAGTAGAATTACCGTTCGACCTAGCAATTCCACTTCTGGGTATATACCCAAAAGAGTTGAAAACAGGGACTTGAACATGTATTTGTATACCTATGTTTATAGCAGCATTATTCATGATAGCCAAAACGTAGAGGCAACCCAAATGTCCATTGATGGAGGAAGGGAAGAAACAAAATGTGGTATATACACACAGTGGAATATCATTCAGCTTTAAAAAGGAAGGAAATTCTGATACATGCTCCAACATGGATGAACCTTGAGGTCATTAACTAAGTGAAATAAACCAGTCACAAAGAAGACAAATACTGAGTAATTGCACGTACATGAAGTACCTAGAGTAGTCAAATTCAGAGAGAGAGAGTGTAGGATGGTGGTTGCCAGGGGCTGAGGGGAGGGAAGAATGGAGAGTTAGTGTTAATGAGTATAGAGTTTCAGTTTTGCAAGATGAAAAGAGTTCTGGAGATGGATGGTGGTGAGGCTTGCACAACAATGTATGTGTGCTTAATACTACTGAGCTGTACACTTAAAAACATCTAAGATGGTGCATTTTATGTGATGTGCATCTCACCACAATTGAAAACAGTAGTAAGAAAGAAAAAAAATTTTTAAAGAAATATTCATTTTGATGAGGGTTGGCTGTTAGGAAGTAAAGAGAATTCTGAAGAACAGAGGAATAACAAATATAAAGAGCAGCCTCTTCCCCTGGGTTTGAAACAAGGCACCAAACCCAAACTTGCTCTCTCTTCTACTGTGGACCTTGTTGGGGAGAGGATGGCTAGCCTTGGCACCTTGGATGGCAGAGAAGTCACAGTAGCGCTGTGCTGGTAGAACTTGCTGGAAATCCATCCTCTAGGATGCCGAGGAAATCTGTTCATGGGGAGGTTTCCCACTGGAGGGGCTCTGCTACAAAACCACCTAAGGGGGACGCCAGCAGAAGCTGCTGGAGGCTGGTTGGTGCTGACCACCATGTACAGCAGGGGCCAGTTGCTGAAGAAGGTACCTGCATTGCAGGAACTGGGGGCTGGAGAAGCCATGTATGCTTGTGGCAGCTTGCAGCAAGAGCACACCAGAACCAGGAAACAAAAGTTCCTCTTCCTGTAATGTCTCTCCATGGCACCCCACTGACAAAGCTTAGGGTAGAACCAGCTGGCAAGAGAAAAAATATGTAAAGTTCCATCTTTATTTTTGCAGAGGGTGAATTGGAGCTGTGAGGCAATAAATTGATCACTGGCCAACACACAACTTCTTAAAACCTTGAAATCAGATTGTATTCCACTATCCTAATTTCCTGTTTCACGTTACTTTTCACATAATATTTGCTTTTTAAGTACAGCAAGTGCCTACAACCCAGCTTTGCAAAGTAATGCTCTCATCCAAAGAAATATAACAGTCTAATGTTATACTGTGAACTGGCTTGAACTACTAGTTCACGCAGTGTCTGAGAGATGTTAAATAATGCTATGTCTTCCTCAAAAATTTAAAATATCCTGCAACACCCCCTCGAGTTTGCTGTAGTGCTCTCAGGCACCATGGCACACAATTTGAGGATCTCAGGGCTCAAATTGTGAGTCTCTTTCACCAACTCTGACCACATCATTCTAACATACGAGAATCTGAGGTACCGATTTGGTTAAGAGTACAGAAGAGTCAGGTGTAATGTAAAAATTGTATAGGGTCAATATTGTTTCTGAAAATCTTTTAGGAAGTTACCAGATTGGAGAATAACATACCATCTTCCAGTAAGTATAGGACTTATTGTAAGTGTTTCCTCCAGCATTGGAACAAGTTCCTGTTTCCTTCGGACTAGATTGGATAGTTGCCTTGTCTTTAGAGGTACTTTGACATTAAAAAAAACATGCATAGCCTTAACCACGACATTCACCATCAGTGTATGAGATGCCCCCAGTGTGAGAGGCAATGCAGAGACAAGGGTCAGAGAGGGACCAGCAAAGCCCCAGCTCCATCTCATGCTTACTCTTCAGCATAAAATCATTTCATGGTGGCTGATGCACCATTTAGGTTATTATTTTTCTCTCTCTTTCTGTCTGTTTTGGGCTGATGGTACATAATTGAATTTGAGAAAGTTAAATGGCATGCGATGGGGCTTTGCTGAATTCAGTAGTAAAAATTCTATTGAAATAGTTTTCAAATTTAAAAAGTTAGTGATTTGTAGCTTTCTTTTGTTTCTACGAGGAAACGAATGGACTTAATAAGACCTTTTTTAGGTAGGTAGGCAGGTATACTGTTCACGTCACCACTTTCCCAGAAAATACATTCATTTTGGTGATGTTTACAATTTTGTGAATCATAACTGTTACATATTTCTATAGCTCTTTAAGGAGAAGCTGAATAACTTAAGTTTTGTAATCTGACCTATTCAAAAGGAAAAACTTCTGATGCATGCCTTTCAGTGCTACCTGCAAAACAACCTCCCTTTTCCTCCTGAAACCCTGTTTGGATAAGTTCTGCTTTGGTTCACATTTTTATCACCTGCTGAGTTTGTCTGCTGAGTTTCAGCCTTGGCTACTTTCACTGGCAAGCCTGTCTAGCCCTGTAGCTTCACCTCCCAGCGTTTTCTGTCTCTTAAACAGTGACGAGTTGGCACGAATATTAACTTAATAGAGAATCTACCCATGTCAGAAACTCAATGTTAAACTCCAAATATGACAACTTGGAATGGATTAGACTTTCAAACAGATCTCAGACCAGGAGTCTATGGTCCAAATTCCACATATGAGCACTACTTCCGTTTTCTTATGGATTTCAAAAGTTTGGTCAGAAACCCCGATAAAGATCTTAACTGCTCAGATGTGATCACGTAGGGACACTACCCAACCTGTCTTGGCATCCTTTTCTACCCCCTTAGAGTGAACACACGGAAGAGAAAGAGGTTGTCACTGCTGCCGCCTCAAGCAAAGCTGCTTGCTTCTGAATACTTCATGATAATCAATAGCAGATGTGTGGCCAGCCCTGGAAAGTTGCATAACTGTCTCACATTGCATTCTACTGCAATTACCAGCCAATACGAGGGGGTCTCCAGTAGGCTGTTGAAAGAGAAATTTCAGTTAAAAAAATCTTTGTTTATCTCCTCATAAAATTATTTCCTTGCAGTAAGCAGTAAAGGTAGTGGTTAGAGTGGAAGTAGTTTGAATAGTACTGCCCTTAAACTTGAATTTCAGTTCATTATAAGGAGGAACTTTCTAATGATTAGAGAGGAAGTGGGACCCTGTTAAAGGAGTGAGTCTCTGTTAATAGAAGTAATCAAGGAGATTCTGGATGAATGCTTGCTGCCTGTGACATGTCTAGGAGAGTGCTTCACAGCCAGGTAGAGGATTAGAGTAAATGACCTCTAAGGTCGATTCCAAGCCTGAGTTTCTGTGACTGTGATCACTGATCACGTTTTCCTCCTGCTCCTTTTCTGAAGATAAGCCAGGGATGCATAGGTCAGGTGTGGCACGGCCTTCTGGGTCCAGTCTCAGCCCTGCCTCTTTTCTTCCTGGCGAATCCCTTCTGTAGCCCCTCTCAGGTTATCCCGTGTTGACCCCATTAACCTGGGCACAGTGAGGTTCGGCCCTTTTATTTTCACTTTCCATCGCTGGACCACACACATTAAATTGCCACACCTATCTGGAACTTCTGTAGGGCCAGCATCTAGGGCTTCCAAATAGATGCTCCACAACCTAAAATAATCTGGCCTTATTCATGAAAGTATTTGCAACAGGGATGAGGGGGACTTCATAATTTTCAGTGCTTCGTCACATTCTTGACTCATATTTTTATTGTTGCTACCTTGTGAAATAAGTGGCATTATCCCCATTTTACAGGTGTGCAAACAGAAGCTGAGAGAGCTTAAATGGCTTGCCGATTTTTAGAAGAATGAATAGAAAAATAAAGTCCTAATGTAAATGAGGCAGTGCTTACTGAGTTTGTGGTAATTAGGCCCAGTTCTCCCACATTGAGTCTGGCGTTCTCTTCTCTGCTCCTGGCAGCCTCACATCCAAGGAGGTTTAGTCAGGGTCCTGAGCGAACTTCTACTTTAAAAAAGAAAAAAAAGAGCTTCCCTGGTGGCGCAGCGGTTGAGAGTCCGCCTGCCGATGCAGGGGACACGGGTTCGTGCCCCGGTCCGGGAGGATCCCGCATGCGCAGAGTGGCTGGGCCCGTGAGCCATGGCCGCTGAGCCTGCGCGTCTGGAGCCTGTGCTCTGCAACGGGAGAGGCCACAACAGTGAGAGGCCCGCGTACCACAAAAACAAAACAAAACAAAACAAAAAGACCTGTAGTTTCATGTGGCTGAATAAATAGGCGCTATTAAACTTATGGTTTATTTAAAGCATTGAATATCAGGAATGGAATAGCTTTGATTTGAGGCTGTGATCTAAGCATTTGAACAGAGTGATTTGAGCATTCCATCCTAGAATCATGACCAGCTCAAACTTTCTGAGAATCTTCCAGTATAGCAATCTTTGAATTATTCTTCTGCAAAATAAAGGACTTGAATTTTACGTGAGTAGTTTAATAGAGTGAGAAAGTCTGGGTATAGGAAACAGGAGGCCTGGTTTGCATTTACTGTAGTCTCAAAAACATTCTTACTTAGTTTTGTGACCTTGAGCAAATTTTATAACCTCCCTTTCTTTAATTACATATCTGTAAAATGAGTATAGTGACCCAAGGGAACTAACTGAGAAGTCTGAATAAAACATATATAAATGCAAGGCATCATAGCTAAGTATTACAAAAGAAAGACCCAAAGACATAAATTCTTCAGATAGTATTTTCGGACCTGATTTTGAGTGTGTGTGTGTGTGTGTGTGTTTCATCATCTGCTAAAAGTTTTTAGCAAGGAAGATTTCTTAGGAGAGAAATAAAAGCAAACACTGATAGTCTAGGAAATAAAAGCAAACACTGATAGTCTAGGAAATAAAAGCAAACACTGATAGTCTAGGAAACAAGTGTCTCCCAGATGTATTGTTGTCTCCCTGTGTGCGCTCACTTCAGATGTCAGCACTTCTTCCCATTCCCTCAGAATTAACCACTCACACCCAGAGCATTAGTGAGCCTGGAGGATACACTGAAAATGCCATAGGGAAGAATGAGGAGAGGATTTACCCAGAACAAACTTCAGACTCCCAGGCAGGGCCCTGGGAGGCAGCTTTCCCCATCCTCCGTCTCCACACTTAGCCTCAGCCTTCTTCCTTGATTCACAGCAGTTCTGTCCCTGCCTCCCAATCTCCTGCACCTCATCCCAGTACCAGCAGTGCGTAAGCAGGAGGCCACTTGAGGCTCAGGGCTTGGCCTCCTGAGAAGGTGTGTAAGGAACCTCCACTGTCATTTGCAGGGCCCTTTCTCCACTTTTGGTAAATAAAACTTTCTTAAGGAAGAAGAGTGAGATCACCTGGGCCAGGCAGGGGCTCTGGCGAGACACCCATTTAGCCCCACCCCTCTTTTGGAAGGTTAAATACAAGAGAATGTCTGAGGAGGAGAAGAAGGATGCAAAGCCTGCAGCCCTAACCAGGTGAGACCAAGAACACAGATCCTTCTGTGAGGAGAGGGATTGAAAGCCAACTTTATACATAGATCATGAAAGCCTTTAAAGACTCTCAAGGGTGTAGACATAAATAACAGAAGAAAAGGCGAGGAAAACCTCAAAGTCAAATAGAAGAAAAACACTTTTTTGTGTGTGTGTGGTACGCGGGCCTCTCACCGCTGTGGCCCCTCTCGTCGCGGAGCACAGGCTCCAGAAGCGCAGGCCCAGCGGTCATGGCTCACGGGCCCAGCCGCTCCGCAGCATGCGGGATCCTCCCGGACCAGGGCACGAACCTGCATCCCCTGCATGGGCAGGCGGACTCTCAACCACTGCGCCACCAGGGAAGCCCAGAAAGCCACTTTTTTTTTTTTCAGAAAGCCACTTTTTATACCAAGTAAACAACTCTTTTTTTTCCCCCTGACCTAAAATGTTGTTTATACAGATTCAACCTCTTGTCAGCAGGGTAGAAATAAAAATATTGATGGAATGACCATTTCTGTAGCATGGTATTCTTATGACCTAGAAGCCATTAAGTCTATAACAAATTGACAGAGATGCTTAGTCTTTTTCACTGCAGAGAACTTACAACATTCTTGAATGGGAGCAGAGTATGTGGTACCTCCTGAATGAACTGTACCTTCTCTTCCCAGTTCTGCTGGCTTCTCTTCTGTGTAAATCTGAACACTTGCTGCCCTCCCCTGTTCTTAGCAGACATCTGGGCCACTGTAAGCAAAAGGTCCAAAGCCCAGGCATTTTCCCAACAGCTTTACTGAGGTATAATTTAAGAGGAGATGTTTCTGCTGTTCTGTATAAAGTTCAGTTGAGAGGTGGTGTTAATAAACCTTCCTTAGAGCCAAGATCACTTGGAAGGTTGAACTCTTTAAGTCTCTGGTCAAAATTACCAAAATTATGCCAGTAAGCTCCATGTGAGCAGAGCCCTTTTACATGTGACACATGTAAATATTCGATAATGACTGACTGAATGAAAAAAAACCAAACAAACAAAAAACAGAATCTTAGCCAGCACTGTAACTCTCCCGTCTTGATACAGAAGGTGGGAGAGCCACTGTTGGACATGGGTAGAAGTTCAACATAGTATTTAAAAGCAGTTTGGTATTAAATGAGAAGTGCTGCTAACTTAGTTGCTATTTTGTATCAGGTGGTCTGTAAGAGATTGTTGTTGTGACTTCAGAGCGTATTCCAAGCCACACTAAGAGGTGGTGGAGTGTTTCTTAAACATACAGAAGTGAACAGATTGCACTTACACCAGACAACAAATCATTATGATGTACTGGAGCATATTTACTAGGGCTAAAAAGTAATCTCCTTTTTAAAACAGAGCAAAATCAAGACGAAGTGACCGACCTAGTATCTGTCTGTTGCCGTAGACAACCAGGGAAACCCCAGAGAATCAGCTGCCCTTTGTCACCATTCTTTGGTGGGAGGGGGGCAGTGTAGCTTCAAGTTGTACAGGTGACTGAGGCACATCCTTATCCACACAATATCTTTTTTTTCTTATTCAGTGAATATTTATTGAATAGATACTATTTTTAGGCTAGTATACAGAGTGTTGTGGAAAAAATAAACATAGAAACCCTTGGGTAGTTTTTTTGATGATTTCATAGAACACATACAAAATATATACACCATTTTAACCGACATCCTCGTGTCATATATTATACAGTTGTAGTTCAGAGGAGTGAAATAAGAAGTTGGAAAGAGCTAATTAGAGGCAGACACTGAACTAATACCTTATTTTACTAACACAGTCAGCTGGTTTCTTCTTTTAGGCGGTTAAGGAGATTTAGATAAATTTACAGTTAACCACAAAACAAAGAAATAAATGCTTACAAACAGTGAAACACACTTCTGTAGAACTTCTGAGAAGGACATGGACACTTTCTTATGGAGAGGTCCTAGAATATCTGGAATTTTGGATCCTAAAGAAGAGTGGTTTTTGGGGAGTGGGGTGGGGGGGAGGGTAGGACAAGATGGAGAGAGGCTGTGATACAATCTTTTAAAATAGACTGAGCATGCCTTGCACTTGAGCTATATCAGGACATTGTTCCCCAAGGTGACTTCTGGACTGCATTTAAATACAAAAGTTTTTTGCCAGGTTTCCTGAGGATCCCAGCGAAAGTTCAAAGATCAACCTAGCTGCTAAAACGGCTCTAAATTGAATTAGGAGGCTGACACAGCAGCGCTTGAACTGCTCATTCAGCAGTTGTTCTCCTCGGCTAAACTGAGTGGAGCTGAAGGCCTTTTTGTGAACCCAGTGTAAAACAAGTCGGACATTAGGATGTGTACTTTAACACACCTTATGTGGTTTGTACGTAATTGGACTTGCAGGAGGACATTTCGTAAATCATTCTTATGGGGGCACTTTCTGAAGGAAGAAGGTAAAAGTGAGTCCTTCCTGTGGCTGATGGGGCCCGGACTTTGGGTTGCGTGAATCTGCGTAATCATCACCTTGAAAAGGTGTTGCATCTTACTCCAATTATAGATGAATGGGAACTATCTTTATGTAGTTCACAGCCCTGGTGAGATCCTGCAGGGCTCCTGGCTGACATCTGTGGAAGTCTGGGCTGCCATGGGGGAGGGCAAGGACAGATGGCTGGTGTGGGGTGAGGTGGGGAGGCTTCCAGAATGATTCCTTGGATGAGACAGGAAAGGTCGCTTCTGACCGGTAAGGGAGCTTTTCTTTGGGTTCAGAATGACCTTCATATCTCCTCCGTAAGTCTGAAGTTACAGAGTGAAGGTATGCATCCTAGCAGCTCAGGATGTGTGGCAGGGGGGACCTCGCATTTAACTGCGATTTTTGGAAGGGTGCAGCCTGTTACCCTTTTGGTGGTGAGGTCAGTTTCCGGGAGGCTCCACAATACTGATATTTTCCAGATGTTTCTCCTCTTTTCTCCTTTCTGACTGGCTATGTCTTCCTCTCATCATCCTGCCCTTTTAGTAGAATTGAGATAAAATTCTTCTTGGTGTCTTAAGCATGTTAGAATCACTCAGCAGTAGGAACTGATTTAATATCTAGGTCTTATATTAATATTTATAATAGCCTTCACTGCTTGTGAACAGCATAAACACTTCTTTTCTGTTCAAACCCAATACTGAAATAAAACCCAAGAATATCTTTTACAAAAATTTACTTTTAATAGTGGTGGTAGTTTGTAATAATCTGTGTAGGATTTTATGGTTTTCATATCACTTTTTGCTTATATTACCTTCTTCAATACCAAACATAAATTTGTGAAGTAAATAAAATTGATTAATCCTCATTTTCCAGATGAGGAAGGGGAGGCCCAGAGAAGTTAAATAATTTGCTCAAGGTCATACAAATAATAAATGGCAGAACTAAATCTTAATTCAGATTCTTTACATCTGTTGTATATTCTTTTCATTAAATTTACTATAGGGCCTCTCTTCTTGTTTTTTGCCCATATTAAAAAAAAGAAGGGAAATGAAGAAAAAGAAAGCAGCTGGAAAATATATTTATTAAAAGAATGTAACTTTTCTCACAGTTTCCTATTGGATCTTTCAGGTATGTTATTTGAGGGCCTGTTGCCTTAGATTGGTAATAAAACTAATGCTCTGCAAAATACCTCATTAAGACAGGTATGTCGGTGGCAGCTCTGGTCTCCCATTCTCCGAAGGAAAAATTAAGGTTTCACAAAGCTAAGACGTCTTCCTCTCAGCCGGTTGTAGGAGCTTGTGGACCCGACCAGGGGGCAGAATTGAGATCTGTCCTCCAGGCTCTCCAGCCTCTTTATTCTATCAGCATTTCAAAAGCCTGACTACCTCCCCACCCACGCCTTCTCTTTCGGCTTTTTGGAAGGAATTTATCCCTGGTAGTTGCTATTAGCGCGGGGAGGGAATCGCCCCCTCAGTCTGGGGGATGGCCCTTGCGTAACTGCAGAGGAGTTAGTTCTCCCGGGTTGGGGTTTGAGTACGAGTGCTCGCCCGGGTTATACGGAATGAGAAAGCCGCCTTGTCTCCTTTTCCTGCGCAAAGGTAAGGGGTGGAGGCTACACCCCACTTTCTGATAAAGGCCCCCCCTCTTGGGCTTGTGAAGCAGGTACCTTCCAGGCACATGGATCAATATCCACGTTACTTTCCTACAAAAATAACGTGTAAAACCGAGCAGCTTTAAAATCCTTCATTTTGGGCGTATAAAGCCCCAAGACACAGAAAGTTAAATGGGCGTCGAAAAATGTAACCTAAAGATGGAGAAGCATTCTTTGGACTGCGTATGCGTTTATGCCTTATGTAAAACAGCAGCGCGCGCCGAGATGGGCCTTTTTTCTTCCCTGCACATTGATTTACCAGGCATGGCCCGTCCGGGGTCTTGGCGGCCGCCACCCCTCTGCCCGGCCCCTCCACAAAGTCAGCCCCACCTGCGTGCGCCCGGCCACCAGCCGCCAGGTCGCCGGCGACGGGCTGGGGCGCGCGCCCCGGGGGCGGACTCCCGCCGCCCAGCTGAGACGCGATTCGTCACTCTTGCAGAACTTTCCCCCTGAAAATCCCTGCACCAGAACCAGCCCTCCCGCCCCGAAGAGGTTTTGATTTTAGTGGCTTTCCTTCCTTTTATTTTCCGTTGTGTGCGGGTTTGGGCTGCCGAGCAAATTTGCAGCTCGTCCATGTCAGCGGCAGTCGCTTGTGCTACCGCTTACTCTGACACCATGCACTCCGAAGCAGAAGAATCGAAGGAAGGTACGAGTTTGATTTTGCTGGGGGCCCCCGCCAGATTCTGCGGAGGAATGTGGAAGTAAGGCGGAGTAGGGGAGCAGATGGGAGTTTAAAAGTGCGCGATGGGTACTTTGTCAGCTCTCCCTGCGCATTCGCTGCTCAGTTAGAGCCGAATGTGCCGAATCCTGGACCCTTCTCACCCCGCGGCCGTTCAAAGGGGAGGGGAGGAAGAGACGGACCTAGCTCAGCCAGCCCACTAAAAGCTGCTTTCTAGATTTCTCTGGAAACGAAACAGCCCCAGTATTGACTCCAAGAACGCAAAATGTACTTGGAAGAGCGCTGCCTGCCTGCATCAGGACAGCCGAAAGCCGGATCCCCTGGAAGAGCCTTAAGAGTCAAGGGTCTCTTGAAAAAGGGGTTTAGAAATTGGAAACGTGGTGTGTTTCCGGCTAAAAGGGGAAGCTGCGTGGGGGGGGGGGGGAGAAGTGAAAGATCTTTATTTGGGGAATAGGTTGGTTTTTTGTTTTAATTTTCTTGTTGGCTGTTAAGCAGTGAATTTATTTTGTTGGAGGCTTTAAGGGGGCTGAGAGATGAGGGAGGCCTTGTGCAGCTTGAAACTGAGGAGAGTTTGTCCGTTTCCAACTTTGCCAAAGCAGAGGGTTTCATTTACTCCTAACAGAGAGCGGGTGACAGGGCTGGAAAAGCTCCAACCAAAACACAATTATACGCTGCTGTTAGTTCGGGGAGTTTATTTGTGTGTGAGTGTTTGTATGCTTTGTTTCCTGAAACTTTATGTATACAAAAGTCCTCTTGTAAGTTGAGGTAGGAGTAGGGATAGTTGGGGGACTGTTCAAGATTGTGAAATTTCTTTTCTTTTCAAGTGGCCTCTTGGGAAACTGGTAAATTTCAAGTCAATCACAGCAGCTCTGGGAGCGTGAGGAACAGAAAGGAGCCCCATCGTTTCCCCATTTGGTAGATACCAGTCAGGGAGAGCCTTTGAAACTTGTCCTCTTCTTTTACTGAGTCCCATCCCCAGAGTAAAGCCCTGAGTTTCAAGATGTAGTCTGTGTGGGCTGACGTCTACTTTATTATGCTGTGTGAAGGAAGCAGTCAATAAAAACAGGCTTGTTTAATAGAAATATGGGGCTGGTGTGAATGAAAAATGACAGCCAGGAGCATTGTTTTTCAGCTTGATGTGGAGTTTGGGGGGTTAATGTTTCCTTGCTGCCGCGGAGTCTGTCCTGATGGAGGCTTTTCCGTTCTTTTAGACAGCAATTTACATAAGTCACAAGTAGTCGGAGGCAAATAGGAAACGGGCTGAGCGAATCCAGTGGTGAACTTTTCTATGAATGACGAGTAGCACTTACATTGGTATTTTTCTCCCAGGTGTGTTTTTTTTCTTTTGAAAAAAAGGGAGTGGGGAGAAAGTGGAAAACAGTATCCCAAAGCATATGATACATTCTTCTAACAGCACCCACATTCTTCTCTCCTTCCTAGCTCACCCATTGCAAGCCTGAAAACTGGAGTGTGAAGAGGTCTTGTAATGTGCACCCCACCTTACCTTATCCCTCCACTTGCCATCATTTACATTCTACAGATCTGTAGCAAATTATCCTGCCTCTGCTTTTTACAGAAAGCTCAGAATGTTTCTTTTAAAATAATATGAGGTGCTAGAGTTTTAAATTGATGGCAGTTAGGGTAGGATATGGAATAACTCTTGAGGGAGATTGAATAAATACTTCATTAACAAATGGAATCATGGTAGCTTCTGCCTGGAAATAAAGGATGAGTGTCTGTGTATATATGTGTGTTTTGTGTGTGTGTGTGTGTGTGTGTGTGTGTGTGTGTCCCTGGCAGTTCTGGCAAGACTGGTTGTTGGCTGTGATCTAGAACCCTCCATTTAGCTACCACCACTCAGAAAGGAACAATGCTGTTTAAATAGCTCCAGTTATCTTTATTCTCTATCCTTACTAATCCTGTCCCCACTCCTTAGCTTTTTTTTTTCTCCTTGTGGACTTAATGTGTCCCGTTTAGTATGAGATCACCACAAACTCTTCACAATGTCTGCATTACAAGAAAACTGCCATTGGATGTTTCATGCCTGATTTGCTGTAATGAGAGATACTTTTAAGTCATTATTCTGAACCACAGTTTGAGACTAGTATACTTCGTTTGGGGTTGAATCTGAAAAAAATATCAAGTCGGATTCAGAAATCCTTGGAGGCCAACATATTTGTGTATGTGAGTGAATGTAGAAGCAAATGACTGGGGATATTGTTAAGCCATCATAGCTTAGGACGTACTTGACTCTGTGCCAGGAGTGCTGAACCTCCATCCTCGGTCAATAGCCACCTCCTAAAGAATTGATTTAATTTTGCCTTACAAATGAATAGGTGATTGTGCTTGAGTATTAAACAGAGAAAAAAAAACCAGACCTCACTTTATTGAAAGCTGAATGAGTTTAAGATATCCAGACATAATATGAATAGGAAAGCAAGAGAAAGGAAGGAAGAAGCCTACTTTATTAAATTGGGGCAGGCCATTGAAAGAAGGATATCAACAGTTTCCAGTGGATGGAGGCTTCCTGAGGAGATGGGTTGATGGCCATATTTTTGGTATTTAATTGATTCCCGTTGAGTAAATTACTTAATTATAAAGTAGGGGAAATGAATGGCAGTTAAGATCTCAGAAGCTCTTTCTAGTGTCAGGCATCAAGGAATCCGGGGCTCCTCTGTCCTGGTTATTGAAGCTTTGGTACCAGAAAGCAAGGAAGCCATTATTAAGGAGGGGTTGCTTTGGGAGGGTTGAGCTGTGAGTGAGCCCAGGTCCCCTCCTCTGTTGCCCATAATAGCACTTCCTGCCACCACCTCTCTCATGCCTCACCAGGCCTGCTATTTCACAAAGAAAACAGTAGCCATTAGACAACCCCCTCCCAACTTCCTGCTTCCAAACTGACAGACTCATCTTCACCCACACCCACCCTCCCGGTGTCTGTGGAACAGGCGTGGTTCCTGCTGCGGAGGCCACTCCTTCCACCATGGGCACCTAACTGCATCAGTTGGCCCCATGTCTTTCCTGGCTCCTTCCCTTCTGTGTATAGATGGGCTCAATCTCCCTACTTTGGGGTGTTGGCACTTGATGGTCTTTCTTCCCGAAATCCTTCTCCCCACCTGACCCTCTTTTCCTGGTCAGGTCTTTGGAGAGGCTCTTTCTGAACCTGCATCTTAAATTAAGATCCCCGGACTTCCCTGGTGACGCAGTGGTTGAGAGTCCGCCTGCCGATGCAGGGGACACGGGTTCGTGCCCCGGTCCGGGAAGATCCCACGTGCCGCGGAGCGACTGGGCCCGTGAGCCATGGCCGCTGAGCCTGCGTGTCCGGAGCCTGTGCTCCGCAAGGGGAGAGGCCACAACAGTGAGAGGCCCCCATATCGGAAAAAAAAATTAAGATCCCCTTACTGCCGACTCTCAGGACACCTAATCTTTTCCTCACTGGTACTCACCACGTTGTTTAGCATCTTTCTCTAGACCACAAGCTCTTGAGGGCAAGACCCTGTCTGTTTTATTCCCCCCACTATGTCTCCAAGACCTATACAGTGAGAGGTGATCATTCAGTATTTATAAAATGAATGAATGATCTTCATTTTTTAAAGGTAATCCTCAGTACTTTGTTAATTTTAGGCACTTATTTCTCCTTTAAAATGAACCTGCTTTTCTTTTTCTTTTTTTTTTTTAACCTTTTGCATGGTTCCTACTTTCTCACTCTTTGTCATCCGTCATCCACTGAAATCTGTCTTTTTCTCCACTACTCCACTGAAGTTGCCCAAGTCACCAGTGATTTCCGAGGTGCTGGGTGACGAGTGACCCAGCATTCATATTTTCGTCCTGATCTTGACCTTTTTTTGCAGCATTTGACACTAGAAGACCAGTGTCCCTGCAGTCCTAAACTCCTTCCTTAGTTCCTATGCCTCTACACTCTCCTGATTTCCCTTCCTTTTTCTAGCTGTTTCTTTCTAATCTCCTAGACCTCCAGCCTGGGCTTTTCTAAGAGCCATCTGTACAGCCAGCTGCCTGGCTGCTTTTTTTTTTTAATTGAAGTATAGTTGGTTTACAATGTTGTGTTAGTCTCTGGTGTACAGCAAAGTGATTCAGTATGCATATATATTTCACATTCTTTCCCATTATAGTTTATTATAAGGTATTGAATATAGCTCCCTGTGCTATACAATAGGACCTTGTTGGTTATCTATTTTATATATAGTAGTTCATCCCAAGCTTCTAATTTAACCCTCCCACCCACTTTCCCCTTTGGTAACCATAAGTTTGTTTTCTATGTCTGTGAGTCCAGGTAAACACCATGCTTTAGTGAATGTCAAATAGGTATCCCATTCAACAGGTCTACACTGAGCCCATCATTTCCTACTCTTCACAAATCTGATCCTCCTTTTGTGTCATCACTGAATATCACTGCACTCTTTTTGGCTTCCAAACTACAAATCTGCAAGTTGTCCTTGACCCTACGCTCTCCTTTATCTTCAGCTTCCACCTGGCACTTCATCCTCCTCATTACCTGTTGAACGCATCTCCTTCTCTTCATCTTCCTGGCCCCTGCCTTGGTTCAAGCCCTCAGCGTTTGTACCCTCCTGATTACAATAACTACTTCTGTCATCAGGGTTCTTGGTTGAAAGGGATGGAAGTTGATTCCTGCTGTTATGAGCTGAAGAAGGTATTGAAAGTATATCGGATAGCTCACAGATCCACAAAAAGAATTAGCCTCTGAAAAATGCATCAGGAAATGCAGCTAAGCATCTCCTGATTAGGACCTCACTGTGGCCTTGGCCTCCTGTATATTTTTCAGTTCTATCACTGATGGGACTCCAGATGTGATTGAATATTTGGTCATCCTCGACATTTAAAAATCTCAGAAATAAGCCAGCTGATTTGTCAGTGCTAGATTGTGTCCTTGCCCCTTGCTGCCTGTGGGAGAGGGGACTTCTGGTTCCAGCTTTGGGAGTGAGAGGTAGGGGTGTGACTCCTCCAATCACTTGCAAAATGAGCGTTTCTTCAGAAATAGAAAGGGACTTCTGACATGGATCACCAAAACAGCAACAGACATCTACAACACCACTGGACTGGTTCATCCAACCCTGGTGTTGCCCTGTTTATTTACTTCCTTGTCCCCTCAACAAATGTCGTTTCTTTTTTGGGGATCATTCTCTTGCCCCTCCTCAAGTGGGTAATGTCTCACTTACCTAGTGGACCCAGTTTGGAGGAGGTGATCTTTCATGGCATTCCCATAACACCCTGTATTTCCCTCAGTAGTGTCATGTTTTCATGTATTATGGCTGTTAATTTTCTTTTCCTTTGCCTCCACTTTGTTATAAGTTTTTTTGGAAAGCAACACGTGTGCATGTTTTGTTTTGTTTTTGCCTGCCCTAGGGCCTCTCTTATATAGTAGGGCCTAATAAAGCATTGTCAAATTAATCAATTTAAAATGAGATTACAGAATATGATGAAACTTATCATATGCTGAGAAGTTGCAATGCTGAGAAGTTGTCTAGCCTCACTTTTACAGGAATAGTGCCTTCCAAAACTAGAGGACAAATCTATTTAGTATTTCTTAGAGTCTCCACTAAAGTACTTTTTTTTTGCTGTACGCGGGCCTCTCACTGTTGTGACCTCTCCCATTGCGGAGCACAGGCTCCGGATGCACAGGCTCAGCGGCCATGGCTCACGGGCCCAGCCGCTCCGTGGCATGTGGGATCCTCCCGGACCAGGGCACGAACCCGTGTCCCCTGCATCAGCAGGCGGACTCTCAACCACTGCGCCACCAGGGAAGCCCTCCACTGAAGTACTTTTAACGGCAGAGGCAAAACAAGCATGTGTCTTTGATCACTGGGGTTGGGACCTAAGGTGGCTTATGAACATCTCAAATTGCCTTGAAGACTGAAGAAACCATTTTGAAACTAAAATGTACTGAGTGCTTCCATGTGCCAGGCACAGTGCTAAGCATCTGTTTATGTATATTATCTCATTTAACACTTGTTTAATAACCCTTTGTTTGAGTTCCACATAGCAATTAAGAAAACTAAGGTTCAAAGAGGTTAAAAACCATGCCTGAAACCACAAAACTAGAAAAGGTAGAATCAAGATTTGAATGGAAGTCGACTATCCATAGATGCTGGGCTTTCAACCGTGATGTGGTACTTCCAGGAATGTCCAAAAGCTGCTCTCCCCCGTCCTCAAGTAATCTTGGCACTCAGGAGGATGCTCTCTGTGGTCCTGTGTCCACTTGTACCCCATTTTTGAGAAGACAGGAGTGGAGAGACCAGATGTCTTAGAGGAGAAAGAGAAGAACCCAGGCTTGAGTACATCCTTCTACCCCTGATGCAGGAGATCTAGGAACCCAGCAGGACTGGGTGGGAGGTACCTGGAGCCTACTGCAGCAAGAGGGACCAGAGTACCTGTGGGACAAGAGAGGGACCTCACTTTCTGAGCCAGAGGCCAGCTTGAGAACGGAGAGCTTGGATTCCCCAGGTCACTGATGTGAAGCAAGGTTCAATTACGTGTGTGTTAAGTTATTACAACGGGGTGACTTTGTAGCATCCACTGAATTTCAAGTTTCTTTAAAATCTGCAAGGACTATATACACATGTGAGTGATTCTTAGCACAGTTGTGTTCTACTCACTTAATTCGTCATGCCTCCTGATAATATGTTAATTTGTTGGGCATGTGCACAGGCATTTGCACTCTCAATTGTAGCCCTTCTCAGCTTTAGTATCATTTAACAGGTGCCTAACCTATTCCTCAGTGCTTCTGCAGTGGTTTCTCTGAGCTCCAGGTTGCTTTGAGTCCATCTCGCTAGAGACTGCCAGAGCTGGGGTCCCAGTTCCTGGTGGGTTTTCAGGAATGGATCAATCAGAGCACCAGTCAAGTGACTGAGATCAGTCAAGTGCCAGGACAAGGTATGCCTGAGCTTAGCCCCACCCCCAGCCCATGTGCCTTGCAGAACCTTGCTGGGATCTCATGGTCAGCATTACCCCACCTCCCAGGAATTTTAAATCTTCAAGGAGACAAAAAGTAGAGACTTCCACTGCAAAGAAGGGGACCAATACCTGTCAAAGTATTGATCACAGAAAAGTTCAGTTCCATGGTGGTGGTTTATTAATATCCTCTTCTATAATCAGAAAGCTCAGTGGTATCGTTTAAGCTGCCCGCACCAGGTGGTGTCCTCCCTGTTTCAGATAATCATGTTCATTGCTAAGCACTACCGTACCGGTGTTCTCCCCTTGCCCCTCCCTTCCCTAGCCCTTGCTCTGCACAGGGAATGATGAGTTCAGAGGTGAAGCAGTAGTTTGGCTGTGACAAAATGCACAGCACTTGGTGCAGCTGACCTTGATGTCATTTATAATGTAGAAGGTGCAGCCTGTGCTCTAAAACACTGGACTTTGATGTGATTGTTTCCTTTTATATAGTCATTAGCCTTGGAGAGCAATGTGCTGACAAGGACTAAAAATGGAAAATCCATTTAGAGATCTGTGCCATACTGTCTCCTCTGCAGTGGACATCACTGATAACCTGGTATTGCCTGACACCCCCAGCTCTGTAAGCCGAATTATACCGGGGACTTTTTCTTCCTCACTTCTGAAATTTTCATCAGACTGAATTTGCTTCACACCTTTCTTGTCCTCACATGAGGATGCCTTGGAACAACCAGGATAACATGGATGATTAAATTCCCTGCTCCTGGGACTTCCCTGGAGGTCCAGTGGTTACGACTCCATGCTAGGGTGGGATAGGGAGGGTGGGAGGGAGGGAGATGCAAGAGGGAAGAGATATGGGAACATAGGTATATGTATAACTGATTCACTTTGTTATGAAGCAGAAACTAACACACCATTGTAAAGCAATTATACTCCAATAAAGATGTTAAAAAAAAAAGAAAAAAAAAAGACTCCATGCTTCCACTTCAGGGGACGTGGGTTTGATCCCTGGTCCGGGAACTAAGATCCCGCATGCTGCTCGGTGCAGCCAAAAGAGAACAATAACAAAAACAAAAACCAAATTCCCTGCTCCTGGTTGCTGATAATGCAGGAAGTAACCAAAAAATGGGTGGGTAAAAGAGAATGCAGTAGGGTGAGAGAAAGTCTCGGGGCGCACTGATTTCATTTCAGCATAATGCAGTGGCTAGATTTGCCACAAACCGTTGGTCAGCATTTCCATCTGTATGAGAAAGATGCTAACAACTTGAGAAACATTGAGATGAACATGGTCGTATACTTCATTCAGTAGATTGTGCCTAAAAAGATAGTATAAGCTGAATTTTTAAAAAAATCAAATCAGTATATATATCTGAAATATTTAAGGAAAATCTACAGTGAGAAGCCTTTTATAATTAAAATGATTCCCCCTACAAATACAAGTAGAATCACCATGAATTTTTTTTTTTTTTTTTTCCGGCTGCACTGCACAGCTTGTGGGATTTTAGTTCCCTGACCAGGGATTGAATCTAGGCCGTCAGCAGTGAGAGGGTGGAGCCCTAACCACTGGACTGCCAGGGGATTCCCCAATCACCATGATTTAGAGTTAAAAGCAACTTTGCAGGTCCATTCGTCTAACCTTTTCATTTAGAAATGAGGAGCTGAGGCCCAGAGAGGTGATGTTTAGGCCCTTTCTACCCACCTTGTGCCTGTTTGGCAAACAAGAAATTTTGCAAGCCTAGGTTTCAGCATCCTGGATTTTTGCATGAGATCTCCTGGAAGCAGGACAATCTAATCTGTTTGTGTGGGTGTCATTCATTACCTTTTGGGGGAATTTATTTCACCTTCTCTTATGTGTACCTCAGGAAAGTAAAAGATGAGGAGGCATTGTGAAATAAAATTTAGCTCTGCAAGAGATCCTTTTAGATCCCTGGTTTTGAAGGGGATAGACTGAGTGAGAAGCAATTTAACAGTGAGCTCACTTGTTTTCATTCCTTTGAGAACATCACTTAGGAAAATTAGCTCAGTAGTTGCTTGGGCAGGGGTGCTCTTCCTTGGGGAAAAGGTGTGCATGTATGTGGGTGGGAAGGGAGTGGGCATTAGACACTGGACATGCAGTTGCAGGAGCAGATGGGCGGTCCACAGCCTGGTTTTCCCTGGAGCACTGTGGGCCCGGTGCATGTTGGGAGTCAGAACATGTTCTTTTTTGAGAAGCAGCCCACTGCTCCCCCCACCGCTGATCGAGATACCTGAAAGAGCAATTGCTTAGATCTTTTTTCTTCCAGTTTTGTTAAGATATAATTGACATGAAGCACTGTGTAAGTTTAAGGTGTACAGCATAATGATTTGACTTAACATCATGAAATGATTATCACAATAAGTTTAGTGAATATCTGTCATCTCATATAGATACAAATTTAAAGAAACAGGAAAAATTTTTTTTTCCTCGCGATGAGAGCTCTTAGGATTCACTCTCTTAAAAATTTTCGTATATAAGATATAGCAATGTCAATTACATTTATCATGTGTCTTAAATCTTGTTCTAGACCTTGAAGGAGAGTTAGGTGTAGCCCTGTAGTGTGTCCTGAGTGACTGACCGCAGAGTGGGCAGTAAATGGCTGAGGGAATGCTGCTCCGGGAATCTGTAAGACTGTAAATCCTGTGTTGTTAGGTTGGTACCTACGGTATTTACGGTTTTAAAGATGTATGGGGGGGCTTCCCTGGTGGCGCAGTGGTTGAGAGTCCGCCTGCCGATGCAGGGGACACGGGTTCGTGCCCCGGTCCGGGAAGATCCCACATGCCACGGAGCGGCTGGGCCCGTGAGCCATGGCCGCTGAGCCTGCGCGTCCGGAGCCTGTGCTCCACAATGGGAGAGGCCACAACAGTGAGAGGTTCGCATACAGCAAAAAAAAAAAAAAAAAAAAAGATGTATGGGGGTTTGTGTTTGTATACATAGCATCGTCTGTGGACTTACATTGGAATTCAGTCTCCAGCTTCATCGTGACAAACAACATTTAATTTTATAGATAACTGGGAGTAAAGTTTCTTCCAAGGAAATGCTGAAGCAAAGAGGCCACTAAGCAGAATGCCCTAAGTGACCATGACAGCTTGAGGCCTGAAGCCTTAAGACCTCATGTCCCCAAGTCAGGGTTGACTGTCAGGAGGAAAATAAGGAATTTATGAACTTTCCTTCCAGCGTGACCTGCCATGTATCCTTGATGCCGGCTCACCAGGCCCAGGTATGTGTTTTCATGTGGCCCCCTCCGCTAGGCAGAGGAGCTGGGGACCAGAGGTGTCCCCAGAAGTACAGGCTGTTCTGCTCACCACGGACAGTCCTGTTTCCCAGGTACAGCCTCTCTCCGTCAATCACTGCTGCCTTCCCTGGGCTACTCATAGCAGCAAATGTTGACTGAGTTAGTACTTCCTCTGCGGGGCCTGGAGAAGCAGATTGTGTGTATAGAGGGCCCTGCCCTGACAGAACTCCTGGTTCAGGCCATCACACACGGGACGTGTGCATTCATAGGACAAAATACATGATGGGGAGCTTAGGTTGGGTACAGGTCAGAAGATGAGGCAGCAGACCCTTTGAGAATCTAGAGGAGAGAGTGTTCACCAGACATTGTCGTGGGCAGCAGTGCCTTCACAGAGGGGTTAGCTGGGACTTCAGCAAGGCCCTTTAGGGAAGAGCAGAGGAGAGTGAAGGAAGGAGGTTTACGGCAGCATGGAGTGGAGGGTTCATGGGCAGCGTTCGTGGGCTGTATTGCAGTGGTACATGGCGCCAGCCTAGAAGCCAAGCTGCCCAGAGGGACATTATGGGTAGCAGACAAGGCACTGGGAATCAGGAGACCAGTTGTACTCCTGACTTTGCCCTTGGTTGTCTGTGCAACCTTCAGTCGCTGATTAGTCTCTCAGAACTTCAGTTTCCTCGTTAGAAAAATGAAGGCATTGACATTAGACTAAAGCATGCCTGAGATACCATTTAGGAGGCAAACACAATTATTGTAAAGAACCGGGGGTTTTGAGCTGGAATAGGGTAGGTGCAAAGTAGTGTTGTAGGAATACTAAGCTGACAAGAACCCTGGGTTGGTCTGGAGGATCAGCTGAGCCCTGGTAAAGGACCCTGGGCAGAAAAGTATGTGACTCTCCACTCAGAAGAGGAGAATTGATTTCCCTTACGTGATCTCTGAGGGTAAGATTGAAGACAGAGGTGGGGGCTGGTCTGTGGAGTTAGTCTCTGAGAATACCCACTTTTACAAGGGAAGGAGCTAGATGCATCCAGTAAAGGAAACAGAAATGGAGACACTCAAGAGGTAGGAGGAAACCAAGGAGAGAACAGGGCTTTAGAAGCCAGGAGGACAAGAGCCCCATGGAGGCAGTGGTCAGCCATGTCTAAGGAGAGGTGCTGTAGAAAATTGCTTTGCTGTCTTCTCCTTGGGCCTCAGCAAAAGCTTTGAGCCTGTGTTTGAAGAGCTCATCTGCTAAGAATACGTCATGAGTGTTCCATCAATATTTAGTGAACACCCTAGGAAATGAGGGAAGGCATGCGGGGCCCAGGGGATGACTGCCCCAGCTGTGAGCAAGCACCCAGGCTCCTGAGGAAGGGAGACTTTGATCACCCTAGGACCTTCCAAGTCCTAGTTGCCAGTAGCTTCCTTCCTGATCTCCACCGCCATCACCTCTGACCTCTCCCTGTGGCATTGCACAAAATCAGCACTGGTGCTTAAGGGTAAGAAGTGAATATAGGTAGGAAATTTAATCCAGCTCTTCATGCTGGAAAAAAGTTTTGGCCAGTCTGAGAATTAGGGAATTTTTCTCTCTTCCCTTTCACCTTTACTTCCTCTCTGCCCCATTTTTTTTTTTTTTCCCCATATGACAGGAATGCATGTTTTGGAAAACCACTGGTGGTTCTGCCAGGGGTACCCCAGATTTGACATATACTCTGAAGCTCTGAGGGTTTTAGTCTTTTACATGTTAAATAGGATTTGAGCCACACTAGTAAGTTGAGCCTTTCTGAGGAATTTTTAATCTCTCCTGAGGTGAGCACCACTGAGTTAATGCTATATCAGTGATTAGACAGCTTCACCCAGGAGGTGCTGGATAAATAAGGAGACTTACAATCACAAAGACAGAACCCACCGTGGCCTACCTACAACATTTACCTGGTTAAGAAGTACTCATTTCCCATTCTGTAAAAAGCAAGCAAGGATGGGCTTGCTCCAAGGAATGTTTTTCTTCTGTAAAGTTATCTGATAACAGTAAAGTATTAGTGCACTGACTGTTCTCCTTATTGTAAAGCACTTACAAAACCATTTTCACCTTTGAGGGTTAAAATTAGAATTAAGTCAGTTATGAAACAGCTAGAATGAAAATGCACCCCTCTGCAATATCACAAGTCTAAACGCTGGACTCAGGTTCTTCAGACAAAGGAGATAATTAAAGAAGGAGTCTCTCCAGAGTTTCCAAGGAGGTAGAATTCAGGGGCCAGTAGCGCCAACAAAAGGGAAGGAGAAGAACTACTGGAAAACAAGAATAGTGAAGGAAGTCGAGGGAGTGGCCGTTTGGCAGGTTTTGACATTTCAAGGGAACAATGAGGAAGAAATAGTGAGTGAGAGGGACGGGGAGTGGCAGGCAGTGGCAGGCACAGGGTGGGACCCAGACTTGATGCGGAGCCTCCTAGGAGAGAGAGGGGAAGGGAGGTGTAAGGAAATAACTTGGAAATGGAAAAAAAAAAAAAAGATAATTTATGCAACACTAGAGAGGCAAGAGACCACCGTGACTGAGGTGAGAAGTTTTGGCAGTTTATTTTGTTTGCTTGTGCAGTTAACAGGAGGTATGAAGGAGTGCTGGTCTCCAAAGTTAAGATACAGCTTGGAGCCCGTGAATATAGTGGCGTTTGGAGGACACACAAGCACTCCAGTTCTTCTCAGGCAGGATTAATGCAGGGGCCCATAAACAAGGACGTGACACTGAGGAATGCTGCTGCTTTTCCAACGGCTAAATCGGGCTGGTCTGAAGCAAGGTCTGTGTTGTGTTGGCTTGGATTCCTAGTGACTTTCTACTGGGTTATAAAAATGATTTCCTCAAAAAGCTTGCCAATGGCAGATGATGAATTAGAAAAGCAGTAATACCAGCCCGGCGGAGTCCTCTCAAAGCAGTCAGCTGTACCGTACCATCCTTTGGATGGAAGGCCAGTGGGACTTTTAGTGCATGGCTGTTGGAGGAGGAGAGAACCATCGTCACCCTCCCCCAATGACGCTGCGCCTAATTTCTATGGCTTCACTCATTAGCAAGTCTCACTTGCTAAGTGAGCAAGCTCACTGAAGAATCTCAGGCGGAGGGTTTTTATGGGCAGAGCTGGTGTCCATTATTTGGCTCACACGATCATTTGCTCAGACTTGATGATCAAGGGGATAATCCTGGAAGTGCAGGAGCTGTTACTTGACGTTCTTGTTGTCGTCGTCCATCCCAGCATGCTTTGGGGCTGCTCCTCTGCCAGCGCTTGGGGCGGGGGCGGGGGGGAGGGGAGGTGTTCCTTGTGCTTCTCAGCAGTGGAACTTCAGCTGGCTTGTCTCAGCATGTATAAGGGTTAATCAGGTAAATTATAACTGAAGCCTGACGTAGCCCTCAGGGCTGCTAGGGAAAGGGTCATTCTTACAATCCTTAATTGTATTCCTCTCTTTCTCAAAGATGGGTTTTTAATGTAACATTATGGTGTTTGACCAGTGGATAAAGACCTTCCTGATCTGTATTTCAGTCCTTCGTATTCTTGTTTCTTTAAAATTCTCAGGTGACCCTTCCTTTAAAATATAATTAGATTAAAATTAAACGCAAAAAGGAATAAATTGATTCTGTTGTTGTTGCTTAGTTCCTTGAGATCTTCTGCATCTTGGGGCATTTTTGTAAATGAAGATGTGGAATGTCAATTGGACTATTTAACCCAGAGGGGGAGTGAGAGAACTGTTATATTTGGTAGTAATACTGGAATATCACAGAAACTACCAGAAAATAGTCTCTTAGAGTAACATTGTATGTTCTTTTCTTTCTGTTTTGTTTTCCTGGCACCATCTATCCTTATTCTGTGAAATAGTCAAACCTGTTTTCCTTGTATATCTTTTAAAGCTTCAGTTAGCCAGATGTTTTTTAATGTTTGATGCTGTTTTCTATTCCATGAATGACTCAATTGACAGAATGTAAGCAGCTACTAAACTTGGCAGTTTGTCGCCATCATCATGCCCCTGGACAGGAAGTGTTCAGTATAGATATGACTAACCAGTTTCCAGGCTTAAAAATAAAGTGGGGGATTTCTGGACAGAATAGATCTTTGTCACTCAGTTCAACATGGCTATAAGTGTGAAGCTCTCAGCAGCCACTTGGCTTTCTCACTTTTACCAGGCCGTCACTTCACCTGACATTTTCTGTTATACAGATTGAAACTTTATGGTGTTGGTGGGTTTTGGTTTTTTTTAATGAAATAAGAGGATATTTGAATAGACGTGAGAATCAGCTCGAGTCAGTATTCTTTCCTTGTTGCCTCCTTTATTTTTAGCTCCTTTTAAATCATCACCCCTCCTGAGGTAGGTAATGGGGAAATAATCTTCACCTGCATATGTAGCAGCTTAAACTGAAAGCGTCAAGGACGTGCCCAGACAACTGTATACTCAAGACTTGTCTTCTTGAATCTAAGGTATACTTGAAGCAGCATTTTTTTCCCCCAAAGTTACTTCCAATCATTCTAGTGATTCTTCGATTTCTTTTGTCAGATAGCAACTTAGGAAGAATCTATACTATTTTGACAGATACCAAAAGGTTTTTTAGCACCTCTCTGCACACAGTTATTGTTTCAGGACTTCAAAGATAACTTCATATTTTATTTTGTCTTGCTGTCTCCCTAAATAACATAACTTTCCCTCTCTTAATACAGTTTTTTCTCTCCTTTCTTTCTTATTCTAAACAGCATTTTTTTTTCTTTTTTCTTTTTGGTCTTAGGGATTTAAGAAGTCTTAATACCATGTTCTTTGGAAATGCTGAATTAGAGACAACATTTATTAGATGAGAGCCTCTAACAACAACAAAAAAAAAGTGTTTCTCTTAACTCTGTGCAGGTGTTTGAGCTTCTGTTTGTTTTTCAAATAAGAAACTTGCCAGAGAATGATGATTTAAAATACAAAATGCATGCAAAATATTTTTAGTTTGGGTTAGGGTGAGGTCAGTAATGGTTCTTTGGGACAACTCAGCTTTATTTGCCAAATTTAGAAATAAATCATAAATTTATAAAGAGCGGGGTTCTAGTTACCATACTTGAGCAGAATGTGGCTGCGACTCTGAAATGATGTTTCTTCTCCTGTGCTCCTCTTTACCGTCTTCTCTGTTTTCGAGCTCCAGGCAGGACAGAGTAGAATAGTCCCTGCTATGCCTTGGATTAGAAATTGATAAAAATCAAGTCTTTTAAGAATATAGGACTGCTGTGCTCCAAATAACCTATACCTGTTCTAGTCAGATGTTTTCAGGGGGAAAAGGGGAACTGTGTATACAAGCCAAACTTTCACTGAATAAAATGATTCCCTGATCTGAAATGTTAATCTTCTCTACCTCTGTCGTGAAGACTACTTCTCTATCTTTGTCACCTTGTTGTGGCAAGACTCTTCTAGTTTTTATGATGTTGGGCACAGTGTAGGGAAACGGAAAATACTTGGTAACCAATGAAGTGTGAGGGTAAGCATATGGTCCAGAGGGTAAAATATTTTGCAGAATTTAAACCTCTGCTATTTTCATGAGATTGATGGATTATCCAAACATTGATGATGAGTCATCATCTGGCCTTGCTGTCTGGGTTTTAGGTACAGGAGGGGACTGTGCTCGGTAGGTGGTTATACCATCCATGGTGCCAGCTGTCAGCTGAAACCAAGATGGACATTCCGAATATACTGTGCATATGAGGGGCATCTAAGAGAAGGCCTGTTAGGACTTTCTTTGTGCTGGTTCCTTTGAAGGCTTCGGGGTGATAATCAGTCTCTTACCTAGTGTTTTGAATCACAGTGGTCATGCCTAGGCTCAGCACAGACCCAGGGGTGGGCTTTAACCAGAGCAGAACTGTCTAGGCTGCTGGAGTCTGTAACAGGCTAACTTATTACTCTGTTGAAAAGTTGATGGGAACTGGAGAGTTGTCTTTCAAATTTGGGTCAGGTGGGCTTCATTATCAGTACGCTTCTGGCACATCTTGTGGGGCAATAGAAAAGGGAGTGTTTTAGGCAACTCTTGTGTTTGAAATGCCTCTTTTTTTTTCTCACTAGTTTTTTGTAGCTGTTGTTGCCACAGAAGCATCTCTCTGTTTCAGCTCATTGGAATTGTACATCTGTGGAGTTCTTCTTGCGTTCCAGCCATTGTAGCTTATCACTAGTTAAATCTAGTTTAAAATAAAAAGCAATTTTAGGAGAAATATTAGAGAAGAAAAAGATGTTAGTTGATTGAGGGACAGAGAAACAGTGGGCAGATCCAGATGTTAAACGCTTTGGGGCTGGGTAAAGCCTTCTAACAACTAAAATCTCAGCTTTCACTTATTTATATCTAGAAGATAAGAAATGGACTTCATCAGAATTTGACAACAAATGGAAGGCCTCAGCCCTCTTTAACCATGCACATACATGCTCAGAAGTTCTATAAAATAATGGATGATAAAGGCACACTGCTGATCAAAATAATATGAATTGTGCCTGAAAAGAAAATCTTGCCTCTAAGACCAGGAGGGCTCCCAAAGTGGCCACCGCTTTGCCTTGAGCCCAAAGACAAGGGAATAACTGTTACTAAGACCTCTACTGACCCAACACTAGCCTCCAACCAGTGTTCCGGTCATTTTTCAGCTATCCCTCATGATGAAAAAAAATACTGTATTAAAATATTTCAGATTCTTTTTCCTCCATCAGAATGAAGTGAGCTGTAAGTCAGCTCAAGAAAAGATGACCCAACCTCTGACCCCTTGATACTTTATTAGGAGACATTAAAACTTTGGAGACCTGGGAGATTATTGAGGCCTACATTTGGAACCTAGAATCTTAATCCAAGAATTCTAAAACATTCTCTTTTTTTTTTTTTTTGGCCTGTATCTAAGGTTGCTCTATTTTGTGAAAATACCAATTTAATGGAAGAAAAATACTCATAGATGCTAGACACTTGCTATTCAAGAATTCAATTTCTTTTGAGGTTAGCTAGAGTCTCTAAACATTCATTTAAACATGGTTTCTAAGTTTCAGTGGGGGTAGTACGACATATGGTTTTATTTTATTCTGTAGTATGTAGTGGAAAAAGAGTTCATTTTGATTTGTCAACAGGGAAAATATGGCAGAATTCATTTTGGATATTTCCTATAGATCATGCCCTGCATTGGAAAGTGGGCGGAGTTCTGGCATTTGTGTATTTGTATGTTTCAGGGAAATAAAGGTACAGAGAAGCACTTGTCCATTGCCTAAATAAAGACTAACTGTACAGCTGACAGCTTAAAAATACTGTATGAGATGACATTTCATGTCCAACAGTAGCATCTGTTTCCTTCATTCTAAGATCAACAAATGGCATTAAAAATGGATGCTGAAAGGGGCTCCCCTGGTGGCGCAGTGGTTAAGAATCCACCTGCCAATGCAGGGGACACGGGTTTGAACCCTGGTCTGGGAAGATCCCACATGCCACGGAGCAACTAAGCTCGTGCACCACAACTACTGAGCCTGTGCTCTAGAGCCCGCAAGCCACAACTACTGAGCCCGCATGCCACAACTACTGAAGCCCATGTGCCTAGAGCCCACACACTGCAACAAAGAGTAGTCCCCACTCACCGCAACTAGAGGAAGCCTGCGCACAGCAACGAAGACCCAACACAGCCAAAAAAAAAAAAAGGATGCTGAAAATGTAAGAGGAAAAGCCATTGTTTCTGGCAAATTTGTTAACTCCCCTCACCATCCTTTTCAAAGCAGGAGTAGACTGAATGACATGAATTGAAAATTAACAGGAGATTAGTTCAAGGGGGAAACTTTTCGGTTAGGATAGATTTAATTTTCAGATTTAGAAACTGACTCAAATCATACATTCTAAAGACTTGATTCATCTTTTTCCTAAGCATGTAATCTTTACAATTTACATTGTCTCACCTTAGAGATAAATTCAACATTATTCTTCTAAGATATCTTCTATTTTTGCAGGACTGAGGGTATTAGAAATCATATGAAAAAGAAAATTTCAAAAAAAGTAGATTGTCTTTCTCCATAGAAACAATGCTTTAATTGGAGGTTCTATTATTTATCAATATAAAATAACCACTAGATATGATCAGTAATATTTCCCAAGAACAAAGATATGATCATAAAACTTGCTAATCATTTGACTCAGAAAATTTTATTTCTAGCCTTATAAATGAGCATCATGTGCACCGTGTGTACTGATCTTATAAGGCCTCCAATCTTTTAGATTAATCTGGATACCATAAAAGTACAAATTGAGCATCACAAATTGTCTCTCTCTCTCTCTCCCTATATATATATATATATATATATATATATATATATATATATATTTAATGTTAGGTTAGTAGACACTGCTTTTATTTGCCTGTGGAAATCTTTGTCCTGTGTCTCTTTATCAAGTTGAGCCAGGTAGTGTGAACCGATTCTTTCTGGGCATGTGTGACACCCGGAGTCATCACAGAAGGTGCTCAACCCCTCTGTCCACCCCAGAAACAAAGCCTAGACACCTACCCCCTTCCCAGCCTGCTAGGCACACTTCCTTACCTTTAAAACAAAACCTGACCTAAATAGGATAGCTCTTACTTAGCACACCAATAGTAATTGTATTCAGTGCTTTATAAAATCCTTAAATTTAAGAAAGCAAAGGTATGCAGTTATTTATCCCTGTGTCTTTCACCATATTGGGCACTTTATCTATTAGGACATGTTTTAGTTCATTTAGAAACTGGTTTGCAATTTTTTAAAGTCACTTCAAAACTCTCCTCGCTGGGGATGTCAAGACAGGCATATGCCACGAATCTGACCAGGTGTAGGTTAATGCCAGTAGCTTTCACCAGAGAAGATTATGTAGTATGGAAGACCTGTCTCTGTCCTTGAGGGCCTTTCAGTCCGGAGAAGATGTCAGACATGTACACGAGGAAGTACATACAAGGGGGATGCCACATCCGGGTTAGAGAGGTTCAGGAAGGGCTATCCGTGGCCGAGACCTCTGAGGCACAACTGTTGAGATGAATGCATTGGCAGGAAGCTTTGGACAGGATTTCCCAAAATGTGGTGGCTGTACCGTTGGTGGCGGTACGGTAAATGATTTTAGGAGGCCCCAGGCACAGAGTAAGATCATCTTCAGTAACTTTACAAGACGATTAGTCCCTTTCAGCTCCCTTGGAATCCTTTACATCATTCCCAGAGAATGCCTTTTTGGGGCTGTGTGACTTTTGCCACCTTATTCACACTGACTCACCCCTTTTGTGCCACGCAGTTAGACATGGGGCTCATGGCCTTTGGCAGACAGCGATATGTGGCTAGAAATGAACAGTAATGGGTTTTTTTTTCCTCATTGAAATAATTTTTATGATTTAACAAATTTTTTTTGATTTAACAAATTTTTAATGATTTTTATGATTATGGTATATTTAGGGGAGGAGTAGCAGTTTCCATTCACATTGTGTATATGGTTCCTTTGATAAATAAATTTTTTTCAATAACAAATAACCAGAGGGAAATAAAATACAGATAGTAAGTAGAAAACAAAGGCAAGTATTTGCAGCAACACAGATGGACTTTATGCTAAGTGAAATAAGTCAGGCAGAGAAAGACAAATACTGTATGTTATCAGTTATATGTGGAATCTAAAAAATACAATAAACTGGGCTTCCCTGGTGGCGCAGTGGTTGAGAGTCCGCCTGCCGATGCAGGGAACACGGGTTCGTGTCCCGGTCCGGGAAGATCCCACATGCTGCGGAGCGGCTAGGCCCGTGAGCCATGGCCGCTGAGCCTGCGCGTCCGGAGCCTGTGCTCCGCAACTGGAGAGGCCACAACACTGAGAGGCCCGCGTGACGCAAAAAAAAAAAAAAAAAAAAGCAAAGGCAAGTTGTGACAGTGGTGCTCAAAGGATGAGGGTTTAGAGTGCTGCTCAGGTACACACAGGATGGCTTTTTCAGTGAAGAGAGAGATTTCAGCAAATATGCTGGGGTGGAAAATGCAAGGCATTTGGAGGAGAAGGTGGTGGAAGCCTAGAGATGTGTTGACAAGTCAGAACTAGGAAGTCTTCTTGCTCAGCTTGATTGCCAGATAGGGGAACAGAGGGCTGCGAGCGCTTTGGAATCACTGCCAGAGTCACACCCAGGTCTGAAAAGTGATTCAGAAGGATTTGAGTCCCTGAGCCTTTAAAGCAGGGGTGGCTAACTCACAGGTCTTGGCTCATTTCCTGGCCTCTGTGGGCGTGTGGCCAGGTGGTTAACTGGACAGGACCTGTTTCTTACTCCCTTGTACCCCCTGCCCCCAAATGTTACCAGAAGGTCAGATTTTTCTTGAGAAATGGGAAATGTGAATTTTTAGGTCAATGCTCCCAACTTTTACATGGTTTTTACTAATTAGAAAAACAAAATTGAAACATTATGAGGGCCCATTTTGGGGTTGATGGAGTGTTCTGGGATTAGATAGTGATGATTGTTGCCCATTGTGAATATAATAAAAATCACTGAGTTTTATCCTTTTGAGATGATTACAATGGTGATTTTTTTTTTTTTTTTTTTTTTTGCGTTACGTGGACCTCTCACTGTTGTGGCCTCTCCCGTTGTGGAGCACAGGCTCCCGACACACAGGCTCAGTGGCCATGGCTCACGGGCCTAGCCACTCCGCGGCATGTGGGATCTTCCCGGACCGGGGCACAAACCTGTGTCGCCTGCATCGGCAGGCGGACTCTGAACCACTGCGCCACCAGGGAAGCCCTACAATGGTGATTTTCATGTGATATGAATTTTATCTCGGTTTTAAAAAGAAAAAAAATTATGGGGTCCAACCAAAATGTGTTGCCAGCCCAAAGTTTGTAAGCTCTGTTTTAAATGGAGGAATTACTCTTTGCTACTTTTGATAATCCCAAACCACCTTTCCCCAGGGAAGCCAGCGACCAGGAGTTAATGGGGGTCATATTGTAACCCTGCATTAACCTCTGGGCCTCTGTTTTCCGCCTGTGGTCTCCATGGCTTCTTCCATCTCTAAAAGTAGGACTGGTGACAGAAATGGGGAGAGGTGGGATGATGGCCTTAATTCTGGAGCACTGAGTGAGTGGGTGGAAAGACAAAACTACAGAAAGGTGGG
Source organism: Globicephala melas (assembly GCF_963455315.2). Lineage (NCBI taxonomy): Eukaryota > Metazoa > Chordata > Mammalia > Artiodactyla > Delphinidae > Globicephala > Globicephala melas. The sequence continues at coordinate 97,876,195 of NC_083316.1, forward strand.
CGCTGCCAAAGTGTTTCAGAGAAGTGATTTATTTTGTTGTTATTTGGCAACTGGTGGTAAAATTGATTGGTTACGTTATTTGCCAAAGTTTATTTTACCCAAATATCTACCATTAGGGAAGTAATCCATCTCTAAGACAGCAAGTTAATGTACTTAGGGAAACGATTTTTAGTTCTTAAAAGAGATTGACTATAATGACCTTTTTTAGTTATTTTCTTTAATGGAAAAATGAGTTTAATATACCAAGTATGACTCAACATGAAAGAATTATGATTATTTTAACAAAACTGTTCGGCTTTATTATTTTTAATTCTAAATATAATTTGAAGTTAGCCAATTTCAATAAGGACAAAATAGAAAACTTAAGATTTTTATATTATAACCCTAACTTAATTTTCAACTTTTTATTTAACAAACTAGCAAAGAAAGATAGAGTTTATGCCTTTTTAAATTTCCAGTTTCTTATGAATATATCCTTAAAAAATGCCTTTTTTAATCTTAAAAAAGCAACATCTCTCTGAAAAACAGAATTATCTCATCTCTGCAGAGTGTGGGTTATTCAGTAATTTTTACCAGTTTCAAGTGTTATCAAAAGATGACTTTTTTTTTTTTTGGATGCCTATCTTAAGTTACGAATGGACTCATTTAGAATAAATTTTTTCCAAAGGATTATATTGCAATATTCGTTTCTTAGGTAAATTTGAGATATGATATTTGAGGTATGCTACCTAATTAAGTATTTGAGATATGCTACTTAAAGTATTTGAGATATGATACCTAATTAAAATAATTCATTTATAGTTTCTTATGTCTTATAAAAAACCAGTATTCTTTTCTCACTCCTCCCCTGGCTTCCTGTTCCCCCAGAACAACCTGGGAATCTTTTTGACCCAGCAGATACATTTTAAAGATTAATTGAGCATTTATTGTGGCAAGGAATACATAATAAATTATAACCAATCACAAAGATTTTACTTTCAGGGAAAATGGAAGCAAATAATTATGATGTAAAGCAGTTTGCAAAAAGAGTGAGAGAGGATAGAACGTTTCTGACAGGGTTAGTCAATAAAGCCTTCAAGGAAGATATATTTGGGAAGGATCATTGAGGAATGGATAGGATTTCACCCAAGATGTCTCCCCCTTGCTTCCTTCAAGTTTCTGCTCGAATGTCACCTTTCCAGAAAGGCCTTCCCTGACTAAAATAGCAGGGATAAAATAGCATAGTCTCCCCCTCACCCCCAGTCTCCTCACTACCCCGCCCCCCAGCAAAAACACACACACTCCCTTTACTTTTTTCTAGCCCCCTGCCACTATTTGACCTGTTTATACACATTGTTTAATGTGTCTTAGGTTTTGTGTCTTAGGTTTCCCTCTACTAGAATCTGTGCTTCTTGAGAGCAGGCATTTTGGTGCTGAGTAAAAAATGTGTTAAGTGAATGAATGAGTGACTGACTGGGAGAAGGCTTTTCTGCTAAAAGTCTGTTTACTGTGTAGCGCTCCAAACTGGTATGGAAAATCCAAGTTCCACTTCTCCCAGGATATTTAGAAATTTGGCAAATTCACCACCTCTCTGAGACTCAGCGAACACATTCTGTAGAAATTAGGGGGAGATTTTGATGCCTGTGACTAAATAACAAGTGTTACGAAAACAAATTATTATTACTCTTAACCTTCCTACCTTTTTACCCAGCAGACCTTCCGTAGACACTCACTGACCACACATAATTTAGGTTTAAATTATTTCTAAAATCCATGGGACTTGCACATGCCCTTCTGTTTCTGACATACAGGTACACTGCGGGGCAGAATTCTAATTCCAAAGAGCCCATAGGAGTTCCGTAGGTTGGCTCTGAAATGTAGTCCCATTTATTTCTTTAAGGAGAAGTCATCCACACAAATGGTTGCCGAGCCCGGGAACTGAATGTAACTAGGTGGTGATGGCCAGGGAGGACCTGTGGTAAACCAGGCAGGGTGTTCTCCTTCTAAAGGCGGCAGCCACAACTTACCTCAAGACCACGGTTGCCGTGTGGGAATGTGGGCCCGTTTTGGTCAGATCTTATGATTATTAAAAAAATAATAATAATCAAAAACACAGATTTTGAGGTTAAATTTTTTAAAACGTGGACCACTAACTCTAAGATGAATACAACACTGTACAGGCCAAACAACGGGGTGTCCAGGTTACAACCTCTACAAGGCATCCTGATCTAAATAAAACAATGGAGGATACCTGAGCATTAAGAGCAGGGAGAAAAGGTTAGAAAGAGGGGTAGAAACCACTTTACAAAGAACCTGAGTGCCACACTGGAGGTAGCCAGCTGTAAGCACACTGGGTTTTCTTTTTTCAAGGTTATCTCCTGGAGTTTTAGAGCTTCAGTGTATCTTGATACTTGGAATGAGATAGTTCACTTTAAGGCCCAGCAGATCGCATCTTACCATTTGCTTACCTTTAATGGGATCTGGCCTCTTAGGGCTTGACATGGCTATAAAATGCTGGACCAGCTTAACCTTTTCATACAGTTATTGCGGAAAGGTTTTGTCAAGAATGTGGGGAGGCTATGCCAGGATGCATATTTGACAGATGCCCAAGCTGAGGCCAAGAAGTCACTGCTCCTAAAATACTCAAACAGATGGCTTTGGGATATTTTCATGAAAAATTCCAGAACATTTGCTGTAGGGATTGAGTTAGCTAAATATGGTCACTTCGCCAAACAAAAGTGGCTGGTCATTCTGTATGTTCTGGCAAAGGACAGGGGAGAAAAGCAGTAGACAAAAAAAAGAAAAGAAATGCATATTGTCCACGGAGGATAAGTAAATTTGTTTGTTAAGCTCTAGATACATGAAATTGAATTGATTTCCTGACACATCTTCATGAATTGCCGGAGAAGATAGTGATAGGTTCCATGGAAGCAGATTAGAGCAGTGGGGTTTGTTTCACTCCATGGTAGCTGGAGGGCAGGTGTTATGCACTTTGAAGAATAGAGAGATGAATAGAGTGGTACCTTAGTTGTCAAGGATTATAATCAAGTAAGATAAGATAGGAATTTAATTCTCCCACGAGGCAGAAAATACATTAGAAGAGGGAACACTTTATTCTTTTCTTTGGATTTGGGAGATTATGTCCCCGCTGGATTTGGAAAACCTTCTTGGAAGTGGTGGTGTTTAAACTGAGCCTTAAAGGACGAGCAGGACTTTTTCAGGAATGGAGCAGAGTGGACACATAATTTTTATTTTCTTTATTTTTTTTTCTCTTCTCTGATGTGTGAGACCCATCCTCCTTATTTTTTGGTTCAAGGAGTTGCTTTATCTTGGGGAGCAGATAAGCTCTAAAAAGTGGGATTATGCAGCTGGCTCAGGAACATCACAGCATTTGATAGAAAATTCACTTTTCTTACAGAGCAGCCATGCACCATAGTTGGCTGCCATGTACCTCGGCTCTGCCCCCATTCAGTGCCCTTGGACAAGTCCCTTGACTGCTAAGCGTCAGTTCTCTCATCTGCTTCTTCAGGGTTAAATAATAATAAGAGGATGAAACCAGAAGAAACCCTTTCATAAACACATGGAAGTGTTATAGTGCAAATATTTTGCATACTGTGGAGTGCCATGCAAATGTCAGCTCTAATTTGACTGTCTGCTTGTCTTCGTTATAGGGCCAGGAGACCAGACAGGGTGTGTTGACCATCGATGCCAGTTTTAGGGGCTGGTTCGATAATTAAACTGCACTCCAGTGTGTTGGCTTTTAAAGTCTGTTACTGGTTTTCGAAGCCCGGCGTGAATATAAATATTCATCCGGAGCCAGGGCCTCTGGCAGGATGCGAGAACTTAGGGAGTGGAAAAGTGTAGAAAATCGTGGAGCTTGTTTAGAGGATTTTCCTCCACAATCTGGTGGAAGCTTGATTTATATCAACAATGGAAAGGCTTCATGTCCTCAAGAAAATATGTAAATAAACCCAGCTTAATTGAAAAGTCTTCAAGAAAAATATATGGTATCCTAATCCAATGCAATAAATAAGGAAGGGTTCATTTAATTTAAAAAGAAAAAGAATAGTTCACTAAAGTCAGTTTGGTATAAACACATGTAGGATATTTTTATTTAATTTCAAACCCATATGAAGCTTAGTGATAGAATTATTAGGCCCTGTTCAAATTTTGGTTAAAGTATCATTTAAAGAGACTAACTTTTCTATTCTCTTTGAGGCTTTAATATAATAAGCTGTATTCTGAGAACATTTTCTCTGCATTCTGTGCACAAGCTCACGTCTAGTTTTGGGTGAAAAAAAAATTGAGTGGGGAGTTACATCTGTTCATAGGCTACTTAGAGCATGTCTTCATGGCCAAAGTGTGTCTATTGGAAAATTGTAAAGTACAGCGTTGTAGGAGTACACCTCAGAGTAGGGGTCCTCCAACTTTACTCTCCCTCAGAACCATCCATCAGGGTGCTTCTTCCAGCTTCTTAGACTGCAGTCCTGAGGATTCTGATTCAGTGGCTCTGACAATCTGCATTTCGAAGAAAGCTCCAGGCCCTTCTGATGCACGTGGGCCTTGCCACGGAGAATGCTGCCCGAGTACCTGCTGTATCTGTCCTCTCCCTGCCAGTGCTTTCTCGCAAACTGAGTACCTTTGTAGTAAGTTTTCCTGGGCCTCGACAACAAGCTATACATAGTTTGTGTTTAAAGTTTCTCTAAAATCCATAGGACCCACGTGCATCCTTGGGTTTCTAACATATAGATAGGTACGCTGCTGGGCAGAATTTTTAATCCCTAACTCGCCTGTAGGAATTCTGTAGGTCAGCTCTGGAATGCAGTCACATTTATTTCTGTAAAGCAGAGTCTTCTTTTTCTTTTAAGGCAACCTCCTGGGTCAGTCTCCACTTGTGAAACCTTCTGCAAACCTAGTTTCCCTCCATCACCCCTTTGAGCAAAATTATCATTCCCTCTCTTTGCTACCGTCACTTTTAGGATTCTGCCAAGCTGTGTGCTCATCTGCCCCGCACCCCAATGCCACATTAAACTGAGTGTCCGGAGAGAACTGGAGAGAAAGGATCGGTCGTTTATCTCTGAAACCACAACATTATAAACACTCAGAAGTTTTGTTGAATGATTCGTGTCTTCAGATTAATGTCCTCTCTTCTTTCCTCACTCCTGTTTCACAAGTCATGATCACAAGACTCGATCATCCCATACCAGCCGATCTTCTACAATATCTACCTTAAGAATCAGGATGACAACATTAACGACAACAGTAATAATAGTTCATGTTAACTGATGCAATTTTTAAATATCTGGCACTATCCTAAGCACTTTATATGGATTATTCTCATTTAATCTTCATAACAACCTCAGGTATCCTCATTTGCATATGGGGATACTGAGGCACAGAGAGGTTAGGTCATTAGCCCCCGGGACAGGGGCACTCAGTGGCAGAACCAGGCTTCTGACCCAGGCGGTGTGCCTCTGGAGCCCACGTTCACAGTCACCACATTACCTGGCTTTGCCTGACTCTCTTTGCACAAGACAATTGTGAATCCGTTCCAGAGGGCTAGCAAGAACTCAAGTCAGTTTGTTAGCCAATAATTTTCACTGACCTTATCCTACAAATTTGTTAATGGGTCGTCTGAGAAGTTAGGTTGGAAAACTTGGGTAGGTAAAGTTAAAATGTTACTTTACTGCACTAATCCTCAAGACCGCTAAGATTATTAGTACATTTTTTGCAACTCAAATGAGACCTTTGTATACCCCGTTTCCCAAATGTATTTAGCTCGAGGGAATCACCCCTGCCACCCCCTACTTAAGACTCTTAACTTCTTGAAGAATTAGGTTTTTGTTGTTTTTAACATAATTCGGAATAAAAGCTGGCTAGTGCTTTTGTGGGGTTCCCAAGAAATTTCTCAGGTCCTAAATATTTGGGTAACCCTTACTTTTGACCCTTTCTTATTTAGTCTTGAGTGTCTTTAGTGCCTGAGTAGTTAAGTAGTCTTTAGTGACCACTTACATTTACCTGCTGGAACAATCACAGATTTGTTGTCATAGTGTAACTACTAACAGTGCCCTTTTCGAAGGGCTCCCATTTGGATGATAAACTCTGCACAATTGCTCTAATCATAACTTCACCCTCCCCCAATTAAACAAAGACCTCTGTTTCATACTTACTACCTTCTCCTCACTCACTGAAGGACTCTTATTGCTACCACATGTATGGGAACAAAGGTAATAGCCATGTGCCTCTGGCATCTCACCATTTTATGTCAGAGTCGTGCAAGGAGTTATAGAATTCCATAAACTGGAATTACCCAGTTTATAGTCTCTCATCACTCAAAAGTAGCATTTCTTAAGAATTGCAAGCCTTTAAGACTTCTTCACCTTGCTCAGAATCTATCTGTTCATATATATGCTTATCTATGCAGCAGAGACAGCAAATCTGAAAGGATACCAAAAGTCTAAAACTAGTTGTTACCTCTGGGCAGCAGTGGTTGACATCATTACTGTGTAGTGGTGGCAAAGCTGAGAGAGACTTCTCACTTTAAATATTTACACTCCGGCTTTTGAGTAACGTAAGCATATTATTCTTTTTAATTATATTTTTCAATGTTTTAAAACTATTCTGAGTTTTTCCTGGAAATACAGGCTATTTCAAGCCCAGCTGGGTTGATCTACCTTATGGAATCCATGTCTTTCCTCCAAGGGAGACCTGCTCTCTTTTTTTTTTCTTTTATTTCACTTCACTTAGTCAAATATTATTAGGTCTTCTCATACTTCGAGAGAGCTTTTTTTATGCTTGTGTGTTGTAACATAATTCTTAAGAGAATAGCTTGGAATTGGACATATCTGGGATCAAGTTCCTCTCTTCCACTTACTGACTGTATGGCTTTGAGAGAGCAACTTAATTTCTCTGGGCCTCCGTTACTGTATCTGTAAATGGGGATAATGACAACCTCCCTCTTGGGATTTTTGTGAAATTTCAATAAGATGATGCATGTTCTAGGCAGTTCTGGGGATAATGTAGTATAAGTTCAAAATATGGTGGCTAGCCAGTGGGTTCTTATGACTGTAAACCTCTCACTCTGAGTAGCCACAAAATTCATTTCTATTCCTGTAACCTCTTTTCTAATATTTACAAGACTGACATTCCGTGCCACTTCATATAAATATCATCAAACTTTCTTCCAATCCTGGTATTAGTGCACCTAGAGGCAGCAGGGATATCTTGTCAGAGTTTATGCCTTTCAGAAAGCAGTCAAGGAGTCAACATGATTCCTGGAGCAAATTAACCAAAAAAAAAAAAGCAGAGATGGAGTCTAATATGACGTTAAAGGTGTTGAAACTTAGGAAATGACATTTTCAATTTCAAAATCATCACAAAAGTAAGCCACAGGAATGAAAGACACACAGTTGAACCCAAAATCGTGATGAAAAGATTCTAGAATTCAAGCAACAAAAACAGCCCAAGGTCACACGGGGAAAAGCCTTCGTAGTGTTTTCTTTAGGACATAATTCCTCTTGTCTACAAATTTGGAAAATAGAAGATATAAAGAGAAACGAGTAGAAAGAATACAGTGTGTGTAAATATTGGATTTGAATTCCTGCTTCTCTATCTCAAGTGTATTCAATAAGGGAGCAAAACTCAGTGTGCATTTGTGGTCTGTCGTCATGAGCCCAGCACGCTGCTGGGGGTTTTCTGATTTGTAACTCAGTAACTCTCACTTAAGCCATACCACCTTGAAATGATGCCCTACTTAGCAGATGAGAAAACAGATTCAAAGAAATTAAATTGCACCCAAGTCTACAACCCAGGACTCTCGACCTTGATCTTTTGTTTCCGTCCATGCTTACTTGGCAGGAAGCCCTGCCTTTGGGTCTCTAGTTCTCTGGGAAGCTTTGGGAAGTCTGGGGGAGAAGCTAGGACTTTATGGAGTAATCTTGTTGGCCTCCGTGGACTTTCACTTTGGCTTTATATGTGGCCCACTTCCTTTACATTGTTTCCTCTCTTGCACAGCTTTGTATGGACGCTGATACTGTTTGTCTTTTTGTGGGGTGCTTCAATTCTGTTCTCCTGGGGCCAGTTTTCTCTAGACAAAATACACTTGTGTTACCTATCACAGTCCTTGTGGTACTGAATCTATTGCTAACAACAGATTCAACACCTAAGAAAAAGAGAAATTCCCCGATAAAGGAAATTTTAATATATTTTAGTTTTTTTAATGTCATCACGGAAAGGATCTATAACTCGTTATTCACTAAACCGTGTGAGGTCTTTGTTTTCACACAATCGTCTGGCATTTTGCATTTCTAAGCTCCATGTTACTTCCGGAAGGGGTTGATTAATTTTCACCGAATGTCATTCAGTACCAGAGAACCTCAGAAGGTATTTGAAGTTTAATTTGTTGACTTCTTTAAACAAACCTGTGGAGAAAGCTGTTCAGTGATGGATATTCTGTGAGATCCTCCTCTGTGCTCCATGTCCATTTATCTTTGCAACCACTCCAAGAGGTGGGGATCATTAGTCCCATCTTGTAGATGGGGAAACTGAGTCTCAGTAATATGCCTGAGCAGTATGGCAGTTCATGGAACCATCAGCTACGGAATATTTGACTTTTATAAGTACACTCTTCTTTTCCAGGACCCTGGGGAAATTAGTTGCTGCAGGAAACATGTACTAGTTCTCACTAAAGGGTTATATAGACTGCAGTTTTGTTTTGGTTTGTTTTGTTTTACTTTATATGGTTTTGATGAAAAAATCGTAATATGTGTTAAAAGGTATGTTTTTAAGAAGATCAACTCATGAGTCTCATAAAAATACAAAAGGGACATGCCGAAGATTTTACTTAACTCGTTAACTAATGAGGAACAGTAAGCTCTTATAATCGTTTTAAAGGAGAATGCCAAGTGTAACACAGGCAGACAAGAAAATGAGGAGCAATTGCACCTTCACTAGACAGAATTTATTTGTATCTCTGTGGAAAAGAGCCATTTGCACTACCAGATTTACTTACGGAGTTGTGAAATAGCTACGTAAAGAACAAGGAAAGGAGGCTGCAAGGGGGTGCTTTATAATTCCCAGTACTCCATTGAAAACCATCCAGTGATTTTTTTTTTCTTTTTCAGCCCTTTTTAAAGTCACCACCTTCCTTGACATTTGTCTTCTTTAATATGTTGACTTTTTAAATGAGCATGTACTTTTCTGAAGGTGGTAGGAGACACAGAGTGAATGACTTAGCTTGTCCCTGTGATGAGGCATACCATTGGTTTTCAACCACTTGGGATCAGGAAAATGCATACACACCCAAATTTGCATTCGCCATCAGGTCAAGGACCTTAGATGTATTGATTTTTCTCAAGACTATGTTCTTTTGTGTCAGTCTCCATCTGTGACCTGAGGGCGATTGGGGGTTAAGGGTCCCGGCACTTGTCTTTTTCTCTCTGGATAAGATTGCCTCCAGCTTGCTGCCATGGTCATTTCTTCTGGTCCTTCCAGGGTCAGCCCCTCTCATAGTTTGAATCTCTGCTGCTTCTGCTGATATGGCCCTCTCCCCACCCCTCACTCTCTTTCTTTTTTCTTTTTGGTTTTTTGTTTCTTCTCTATCCTGTTGAATTTCCCACTTTGGAATTTTTGAGTGTGGAGGCTAGTGTCACACATATATCAGCAGTGTCCCAACAATTCCTTGCTTTTCTCCTGGAGCACTACCAAATCCCAATGTAGGGGGGTCAACTCTTAGCTGTTTAACTTCTTGTGACAGTGTTTACTGTTGGTTATGGCTCCATTCTTATCCCCAAAGCTGTCTTTTTACTAAGCCCCATTTAGATTTGGAGTAATTCAAATGCAAGAGAGCTAAGGTTTTATATATTTGTTTAAAGAACTTTTACTAACAGACCAAAACAGCCAGTCGTGCTCTTCAAATTGTTTTCTTTTCCATCCTTCCTACTACTGGGCCCACTGGATCAAATTTTAACTAGGCAAGAATTAGCAATGACATATATGTGCATCTGTAGTCACCGTTTAAAAGTTCCAAGTATAACAAATTTGATGGGTGAAAAATTATGTATTTGATGGTGAGGTTGTAAAGAAAGTGACTTGAGTACTTCACTATATTAGCATTTTCTTAACTGGGGTAATATTATGGGTAATTCTTGTTAATTTCAGAGAACTATAGTTTATCATTAATTAATGTCATGAAAAGGTTTGGGGGTTTTTCCCCCTATTCTAAGCACTTTTTTTCTTTTATACAGGGTCATTATAACTTTGACATCAGTGTTTATCTCCAGATTTATAATTGTTGATGCTAAAAGCAGGATTCCCTAAATATCAGTTTGCCTTACAGCAAACGTTGCTGAAATGGACTGATTAAGCCAAGAAAGGCGATGTAAAGACGTAGAGGAGGGGCAGTGAGATAAGTAGATGTCAAATCACATTCACATATGTTTCTGAAAACAGTCTTAAATGGTTTTGATGTAGTGGTAATCCTTTGTATGTTTTTGATATAAGGTATCATTTTTCATTAGTCAATAGCGTACATGTATATTTTTAAACACAAGTGAATCAGTACTTCCAGCACTTTCTTCCTTGAGAACATCTCCTATTCATACATCTTAGTTGCTTCCTGGGCATACCTTTGGTTATGTGTTTTTCATCATAGATCCAGACAGAGGGAGAGGTGGGCCTGTGTTTAATCTTCCACTGTAGCTCAAGTCAGAACCACTGTACCCTGCTTTTATGCTAAATATTTGTATTACTGTCCTTTGATGTTTTCTCATTGTACATAATAAATCTTTCCTCTTTATTTTTTTTACATTTGCAGTTTTTAAATTATAGTTAATTTACAGTGTTGTGTTAGCTTCAAGTGTACAGTACAATAATTCAGTTATATGTATATATATATATATGTCAGATTATTTTCCATTATAGGTTGTTATAAGACATTGAATATAGTTCCCTGTGCTATACAGCAGGTCCTTGTTGTTTATCTCTTTTATACATAGTAGTGTGTATATGTTAATCCCAAACTCCTAATTTATCTCCCCCCCCATCCCCTCTGGTAACCATAAGTTTATTTTCTATGTCTGTGAGTCTATTTCTGTTTTATAAATAAATTCATTTATATCATTTTTTTTTAGATTCCACATATAAGTGATACCTTATGATATTCATCTTTCTCTGTCTGACTTCACTTAGTATGATAATCTCTAGGTCCATCCATGTTGCTGCAAATGGCAGTGTTTCATTATTTTTATGGTGGAGTAATATTCCATTGTGTACATATACCATATCTTCTCTATCCATTCATCTGTTGATGGACACTTGGATTGCTAAATCTTTCCTCTTTAAAGGAACTGATTTATGACAGTAAGAGAAACCACACTTTGAGGTACACTTCAAAGGAAGAAAACCACATATTTAACCAGGTAAAGCAAATATCTGTTTCTCTAGCTTTTAAAACAAACAAACAAACACCCACATATGTATTTAGAACTCTCATTTTGCAGGTCAGCATGTTTTCACAGAGAAGTATTTAAGTATAGTGAAGAGAGGGGGGCAGTTGACTCCTGCTTCTGTCAGAAGTGCCGTGTACCAGGCACCCTTGTAGGTCCAGGGGACGACACAGTGAATAAGATTTACAACTTCTGCTCTCAAAGTGCTTACATTCTATTAAAGGAAGGCAGACAATGAAAATATAAGCAAATGATGAGGATTTCAGGAACAAGGAAGTGCAATGGTTAGCAAAGAATTTAAGTGAAGCATCATTTTCTAATTTCCATTTTTAAAAACCCTGGCTACTACATTGGAAGCGATTGGAAAGGGGCTTGGACTGGGCTGTTGTCCATGGAGATGGAGGGAATTGGATAGAATTTAGAGAATTGGAGGAAGGTAGGATGGAAAGAACTTGGTAATGGACTGGGTAAGGGAGGGGATGGTATAGTGGACGACTCCCAGGTCTCTGACTTGAGCACAGGATGGAAGGGATGCTATTAATTAAGATAGTAAAGAATGGAGGAGGAGCCCTTTGGGGGCAGGAGGGAATCGAGGATTCAGTTTTGGACATGGTATATTTGCGATGCCTGCAAAATAGCCAAGGAAAAGAAAAACCTTGAGTGCATTTGCAAAATGAGTCCGGAAAGGAGGTCGAGGCTGAGTTATAACTGTGGGAGTCATTGGCACATGGGTGATATCTGAAGCCATGGAAGTGGTTGAGATCACACAGGGGTGAGGACTGTGAAGGAGAAAAACTTGGTCCAGGACTAGCTGTGAGATACACCAGACATTTAATCGATCTAGTGGAGGATGTGGAACTGACAAACAAGCCTGAGCAGGAATGGCCAAAGGCAGTTAATTTGCAAGAAAAAAATAATCATATTTCATGATCACAGACCACACAGTCCTGGCCAGCAGCTCTCAGCCACAGCTCCCAGTTGGCTCTGAAAAAGCCTTCACTAATGCTAGGAAAGAAATCTACTGCATGCATGTCTTCCCTGAGGAGGGGGAGAAAGAGTTTCATCCTCATTTTCAAAGATGACTGTACTGGATATAATCCAAAGGATAAAATGAAAGTATGAAGCTGTTGCTGCGTTTCTAGAACAGCGTTTGAAGTTCCTTTGAAACAAATGTGAAAGCCTCAGAGGTCAACTTCTCTGTCCTGGTTTAGTTTGGGTTCCTAGTAAATGGAGAATGATCTTGCTTAGTTGGCAGCCGCCTTTCTCTTGCGAGAAGTTAAAGCGCTACACCATAGAGTCATTTTGTCTTTATGCTTGCAATTACATGGGAAATTTAGATTTAATAAGAAAACTAGTTTAAAAGACATACGAACTTGCAAGTCCAGCCTTGGAAAAAAGGAGCACAGGGGAATCTTTCGAACCCATCTCCCTCTGGTTTCGATTATTTCACAATGTACGGTATCGCCATTTAATAGGCATTGCAGTAAATCCCAGATGGGATGTTTGTAGACTGTGCCACACTCTAGTCAATTAAAAACAATAAACTTTCAACTTTATATAAAATAAATTCCTGAAATCCTAGTTGGTTACTGTGTATCTGAAAATTTGGGGGTATCCCTTCCTATATAAATAAGGTTTATTATTTGTAGAGGTCCGTGTCTTAAGTTGAGTCATGGAAGATGGTCCCTGGTCTTAATATGGTAATATTAATATTAAATAACTACACATGTGCCGTTCATTTTGACATAAATTCTTTAGTGTAAAGCCATACACTCTTGCAAACTATTGAAGAGTAGGAATAGAAATGGACTGCTGCTTAAATGATGAAAGTATTAAAAAGCTTGGAAACTTTCTTTGTCAAGTTGGCTATTTCTTGTGCTCTTTCACTTTCCTTTTCTTTCTCAAAAACAATTTCAGTTCTTCTGCAGTTTCAGTTCATGTTTCACAAGTTTAAATATCAACATTTGTGAGGGCACCATTTCTAGTTCGATCAAGATTTTCTTGCAGGGTGTATGGCCGTGTACAGTTCTGAATGACATCCTGGTCATTAGGAATCACTTGGCGGCTACCTGTACTATATACCATGAGCTACTTTGGCCCAAATTTCAAATCTGACATGGCAGTTCCACATTGAGAGAGTTAATCTCTTATGTACCTTCCCAGCCTGGATTTGGGAGCGGCTACCTTTTTGTTTTCTAATGTTGCCAACCTGTCCAAACTAGAAATAATTTCGTAATTATTTCTAATAATATCAATGATGCCCTGACTCATTCCTACATATCTGTATTTTTAAGCCTTTCATCTTTCATTACTGAATGACTGCTTTCCAACACCCAGGCACCTAGGAGAAGAGGGAGAAAGCACAGTTGTAGTGAAGCAGTATACGCAGAGTGGGAGAGGATTTTGGAGAAAAACTAAACTTGGTTTAGGGAATGAACATTTATTGAGTATCTTCACTGACTGGCTGTAAGTTAAGAGCATCACGTAGGGTCTCATTAATATTTAATATATACAGCTCTTATTTTTTGTCTTAAATCTCTGTCTAAATTACGATAATTTAATCAGTGAGTTCAAAAGTGAACTCTAAGCATCTGCTTTTTCAAAGTATGTTGTTCATGTGGCACGTTTCATTAGTTCATACAGTAGGGTTTTTTTCTCAAATCGTAGAAAAATTTAAAGGTCACAATGGCCATTCATTAGAAATAGCAAGTGACAATAAGCTCTCCAAGGAATATTTCTTTCCAACACTCAGCTTTGGGGAGTTGAAATTCAGGGTGGTTAGGTTGATCAAACTGGTAAGTGCTGACCAATGTCTTGGGAAATTTGACTTTTTGCAAATTTTGGACTATAAAGCAGGGCTTTCCTTTTGATTAGCTTCCATGAATTTGTCAATTTACTCAATATCACGGCTTTGTCATTTATTCCTCTTACATTTAAATGGGTTTCTATAAATCATTCTTGGTTACTGTTGCTCAGAGAACTATTGTAGAGTTGATTTTATATTCCTTATGTAATTCTTATAAAATTAAAACTAGGGAAAAATAACATAAAAACTTACTGCCTCTTGAGACATACTATCTTTATAATCAGAGCCCTTTAACTCGTTTTTTGTTTTTTTTTAACTTGTTTTTTTTAATTTTAGCATTTTTAAAAATTTTATTGGAGTATAGTTGATTTACAGTGTTGTATTAGTTCCAGGTGTGCAGCAAAGTGACTCAGTTACACATAGACATATATTAATTCCTTTTCAGATTTTTTTCCCATATTATTATGGAATACTGAGTAGAGTTCCCTGTGCTATACAGTAGGTCCTTGTTGGTTATCTATTTTATATATAGTGGGGTGTATATGTTAACCCCAAGCTCCTGATTTATCCCTCCCCCACCCCCACCCCCAGAGCCCTTAAACTTCTAAACAGTGTATGGGCTACAAAGCAGAAGGTGTAAAACACTTGAATTGCCAAAAAACCTTAAAGATTATGCACAACCACCCATTAATTTCACCAATGAGAACCTAATTCCCCAAAATGTAGGAAAATTATTTTAGTTCTTTTCTGAACAGAAACTAATGTCAGTAGATGGGAGGCAAACTGTAGAGTGGGAAAATGGGAAGGAAAATACTCCTTCCAATGAGATTTTTAATTTGCTTCTCTTGCTGAATTTACTGAATTTTTATCCTCCTCCTCCCCTTTGTTTTTAGTGGCCACAGATGTCTTTAATTCCAAAAACCTGGCCGTTCAGGCACAAAAGAAGATCTTGGGTAAAATGGCGTCCAAATCCGTCGCTACCACCTTAATCGATGACACGAGCAGCGAAGTGCTGGATGAGCTCTACAGGGTGACCAAGGAGTACACCCAGAACAAGAAGGAGGCAGAGAAGATCATCAAAAACCTCATCAAAACAGTCATCAAGCTGGCCATTCTTTACAGGAATAATCAGTTTAACCAAGATGAGCTAGCACTGATGGAGAAATTCAAGAAGAAAGTTCATCAACTTGCTATGACCGTGGTCAGTTTCCATCAGGTGGATTTCACCTTTGACCGGAATGTGTTATCCAGGCTGTTAAATGAGTGTAGAGAGATGCTCCACCAGGTCATCCAGCGTCACCTCACCGCCAAGTCACATGGACGGGTTAATAATGTCTTTGATCATTTTTCAGATTGTGATTTCTTGGCTGCCTTGTATAATCCCTTCGGAAGTTTTAAACCCCACTTACAAAAACTGTGTGATGGCATCAACAAAATGTTAGATGAAGAGAACATATGAGCATGTGAGTTGAGATTGTGACTGCTCGTGATTTATTTGAAGATGGAGCACTGCTGATTTATGAAGAAAAAAAAATAATGTTTTAAAGATTACACATATTTCAGAAAGACTTTGCCCAATTCAGTTGTCAGACATTAATGCTAATGTTTTATGAGGCTTGTTTTATTTGAAGCAAAGCATATTGCCAAATATTCTGGTAAAAAGCTTCCCAGCGGTTAGCAGATCACGGGAAGATGTATGGTTGCGTGATGCAAATATAGAGTTATATAAAGAAAGATACGTGTGGCTCCAAACCTCAAGACATCTTTTTTAGGGCAGTTGTTATGTTGGTGGCACATTGGATATTTCTGTCATGTACAGAATTGTGTATTTTGATTCACCTTTATTCCTTACTATGTATGTGTACCTCTTTTAAAAAGCCAAGAGCTCTCTCTTACTGTCATTTCTCCTTTTGAAATAATTCCATTTTCACGTTTACCTTTTGTTAAAAAATCTTTTGTTAAAGACTTTGTCACTGACATTCAAGAATTCCGTCTTAATTAAGAATTAAGATTCAAGAATTAAGGCAGTCACATTGAACCTTCAGAAAAATAGAAAACTGCTTCTCTGAAATCAATATTGTAGAAACCAATTGTATTTGACATTATGAATAATGTCTAACATAAGACTATGCTTCTGGAATCGAGTCCTGTTTTTCAGTACCAACAGTAATACTTCCCAAAACATGAAAATTCCCCAAAATGGCATACCATTGCCTTGAAATGCTTGCTGAGGGCTTAACTTACATCATCTTGAAAATGTGCTGATGGAATCTCCATTTTTCATACCTGTTTTAAATGTAAGAGACAAAGAGGAAATCTAGATCATTCCCGATATTGGGACAATAAAAAGTAAGTGGTTTTAAGAATGATAAAACAATCTTTACCTTAGAGACGAGCCCATCAGAATAATTTAATTTAGGGGGATGAAAGGCAAAAGGGAAGACAGGATATTGCCAGAAGAACATGGGAATGAAAATGAATGCATTTCAATGTTTAGTAAGGTTTGATAGGTAAATAAAGAATGTCACTTTTTTATTTAACTGATAAGGTTTTTGCTATTTTGTTATTTGCTATTTTGATGAGTAAACCAAAGAATATTTGCATTCCAAGCAGTTTGTGTGTTGTTTCTATATAATTTTATGTGTGAATGATAAAGTAAGCATTTGCTTATTTTGTGAAAAAAAAAAAAAAAGAAAAGAAACCTGCTGGCCAACTATATCACCTAGGAAATAACAGACTCAGTCACCAGTGTTAAATGTTTGCAATGTCACTCTGTCTGTGATTTAGTGTACTCTTTTGCCTTGAATTTGCCTGTCTCCCAGAATACTGATGTTAAAATAATAGCTCACCAGGAAAGGCCCTACAACTAAATATTCCAGAGGTTGAGATCTTCTTTAACCCACTACAGCCTAAAGGAGGTGGTAACTTTCTCTGGGACCCTCATGTGCTTATCTGAGTCAAGCAGCAGAGGCAAAGAGTATCTCCCTGTTTGATATTAAATCCTGACACCAGGACTTGAACTGAAATTACTATCCTCACTTCCCAGGGCCGGTAGGTGACCACTGTAAGTTAGCAATAGCATAGTGATTGCAGAATTGATCTGTCTAGCTTCAGAGCCTGCTAAATAGCTTCTAAATTTAGTTTAGCAGCCTTTCTTGACCACCTCTGCTTTCCTCACTTGGGAAAACCTAACCTGTGGTCTGTGGAAGCTACTGATCTGGTGCATTCTACTCTACCAGATTCCCTCAGCAGAGGGAGTGCGGAAAACAGTGCTCGGGCAGTTGGTGGGTGCTTCTTGCTCATCTCTAGCTATAGACAGGACCAACCAGAGAGAGAGGACCTAGGGATAAACTTAGATCAGTCTGGGCCCTTTTGGATCATAGAGTTGTGCCTTCAGACTAGCAGTCAGATGTGCATGGGGGAGGGGAAGGGCAGTCCTTAATTTCACACAGAAGGAAGGCAGTGAGGAATATCCTGAAGGAGGAAAGCCTGTTTGCTTCCCTCTCTCAGCATCATCTTCTGGAGGGAACCCATCTCCTCCCCAATCCTGTACCTGGAAGGCATGCCTCAGAAGGATCAGTGACAGTCTTGATCAGCAAGTTCATTTCTGATGCAACAGGACTCCCCTTGTGCATGAATTTATTTGGGGTGGAAAGCTGGAAAGAATGCACATGTGCTTAGGATAGATAATTTTGAGCCAAGTTCACAGTCATTTTAGGGTCTTATGAAAAAATGAGTCTTTTTACATTTTGGAAAAAAATCATGAATTGTATTATAATTGGTTTTTAAAATTTTTTGATGATGGCTTCTCTGCAAACATTATGAGTTAATATAATAGGTGAGTGACAATACTAGTGTTAACAACTGACATTACAGAGTAGATATTATGTGCCAGGCACAGTAACTCATTTAATCCCCGCCACAACCTTCACCGTTTTACAGATGAGGAAACTAAGGCAAGAGAAATTAGGGAATTTGCTTGAGGTCACATAGCACCTGTGTCAAAACCAGGATATTAAGAAAAGCTTATTTTCATTTAATGATGGTATATATAAAAGCAATTCTAGAAACATCGTTAGTTCAGAGAAGAGTGGGCAGTGTGCTTCTGAAATGGATTTTCACATAGTGGCATTTTAGAAGGTATTTAAATCACACAGGTCTGAGCTATTCTCTAAAGATCTGGGTATGGTTTTATACAAAGACATCTTATGAAGTTTTCAACATGGCTCCTAATTTGGGGGCATCTCATGGCTCAAATTTCTGTCCCTTCTGGAACTTCAATTCAAGGTGTTCCCAATTAACGATGACTTTGAACACTGACCCCTGCAGTACAGTGTGCCTCTCCCCCCGGGTGGTCTTTCTGTGGATGCACAAGGCGCTCTGTGTGCATGCAACCAAGACAAGCAGAAGTTCACCACTTCTCCAGTTCCCCAGAAAAGGCATGGCATCGATTTAAAACTTCAACATTATTTTCCAGGTTTAGAGGCTGGAAATATCTGAGTAAGTCTTGTGTTTTTCTGCTTATTAGACCTTTCATATAGAACTCAAAGTTAGTTTAAAAGAAGAACAAGTGTTAGGAACTTTAATGGTACAGAAATAATGCATTTTTTTTTGGTGTTGTATATCAGTATCACTTATTCATAATTACCTGGAAAGTTCTTTTTCTCCCACCATCTTAATACTTAAAAAAACAGAAAACTTAAACTTTCCGGTGGGTTCCTCCCCACTAAAGGATT
Source organism: Globicephala melas (assembly GCF_963455315.2). Classification (NCBI taxonomy): domain Eukaryota; kingdom Metazoa; phylum Chordata; class Mammalia; order Artiodactyla; family Delphinidae; genus Globicephala; species Globicephala melas. The sequence continues at coordinate 97,895,160 of NC_083316.1, forward strand.
AAAATAACACTTTTTGTGCTCTGTACATATCAATTGGATTTTTACTGAGAATTTTAATTTATCCTTGAGATACTTGATGAAAGCACCTAAGTTATAATTTAGCATACTGACCTTGACAAATAATAAATGAAAGATGAGTGTGCCTATCCATATGATGAAATATTTGTAATAAAAAGTTAAGTGCTATTTAATTGCTAGGAAATGAAAATATCCTCATAGAACAAAATTAGCATGTTAATAGTATGTATAATATTTTTACATTTTTAGCCAATCTTGCATTTCCAAACTGGCATTATCTAAATTAGTTGAGCTTTGCAATGTTTGAAAAATCACTGTTTTACTTGGTCTATTGCATTCATGGATGTAAAGCTTCTATGTAATTTGTTAAACTCAAAGCAGGTTTTAGTACTCAGTGCTGTTTATGACAGATAAAATTTTGTCCTAGCTCTGAAATAATTTTCCTTACTGTGATTCAATTAAAGTCTTTATAGAAACCCCCTAATAAAATTACTGAGGCACTAACCAGAAAAATGAGTTAACTTTTTCCTTCTAAAATAGGACAGTAGGGACTTCCCTAGTGGCACAGTAGTTAAGAATCTGCCTGCCAATGCAGGGAACACAGGTTTGAGCCATGGTCTGGGAAGATCCCACATGCTGCGGAACACCTGAGCCAGGGCGCCACAACTACTGAGCCCATGAACCACAACTACTGAGCCCATACGCCACAACTACTGAAGCCCGTGCACCTAGAGCCCATGCTCTGTAACAAGAGAAGCCACGGCAATGAGGAGTGTGCCCACTGCAATGAAGAGTAGCTCCTCGCTTGCCACAACTAGAGAAAGCCCGTGTGGAGCAACAAAGACCTAATGCAGCCAAAAATAAATAAATAAATAAATTTTAAAAATATAAAATAAAATACGACAGTAGGAATATATGTAGGAGCTTATAATCACATATCACTCTCATGGCAAACTATTGAAAATCCATTTTCTCTTTTACTGAGGTGTCCTGATGGTTACTTGTGTGTGCCCAGAGCCAGAAAGACACTTTTATCTCAGTGAATTTCCCAAAATGGAAATATTTTTGTGTAATATTGATTCATGTCTGTCTAGCCAAAGATGTGTTTTCCATCTAGCAAGGAACATCAGCCCCGAGTTACAGAGGACAAACCTCTCCAAAGACATCCTGTCTGCTGAGCCCTGAAAAAGGATACAGACAGACAAGTCAGCCAGCGTTCACAGTTAAGAGAAAAACATCTGTGCCTTGGAAAATGTTCTCAAGTATAGAGCATTGTGCTCTGTGTCCACCAAATTTCCATGCAGTCTTTGTAAGAGTAGCCAGCCAATGGATAAGGCCCCTCATCTTCCTTCATGGGTGGTCAAGGAAATTCTCTGCCTTCCCCAGGAGCAGCTGCATAATTGTTATTTCTGCCTCGTGGAATAAGGTGGCTGATAAGGCACTTGGGGTTTGTTCTTAACAGAAGGAAAGAATATTTGATTTTTTAAAGTATGTGTTTTGATTCGCAGAATGATCCAAAACAATATACTTCTTTGTACTTTGGTTTTTCCATTTAAAAGCTTACAGATGGATGAAGTCATTTAAAACTGCCTGATGTGAGGTTTAAACACAAGGCATGGAAGTGAAAACTCTTGAGTTTACTTACCTAGATGGTCACCATTATCTGGGATGATTGACGTTTTATAACAAGCCCAGGTTCCATTTTCCTGGAAGTGGGCTTTTATCAGACGAGCAAGAGCCCGTCCTAAGTGACTTGTCAGCTCTCTTTTAAGACCACTTGTTTTGCCTGTTTTCAAGCAAATTACAAATATGTATAAGACATTTAATGTCCTAGAAGAGGACTTGCTGATGATTCGATAAAAGTGCCAGCATTATTACTGTTCCCTAATCATATGGATTTTTGTGTTCTCATGACCAAGGAGGCACATTTTTAGCTTGCTGAAATGGTCACTGGAGAACGTGCAGTGAAATCCATGAGTGGAAATGTCCCATAGTATTTTCAAACACTGTGTGTCAGTAGCTTGGCATCTTTTCCTCTTGGGGACTCACTTGAAGGTGGCCAGGGGGAGCCCGGCAGCCGTACATAGGGTGCGCGCTGGAGCAGCTGAAACAGTGTTTCCAGTTCCTTGTCTGCCAGGGAGCTCTCGTGCCTTATCTCTAAAGTTTGGATAAAATCAACTACCTTACAGACTCATTTTAAGGATAAAATTAAACAAAACATGAAGGGCTTTGAAACCTCCTGAAGACTATTCCTGTGTAAGGTATTGTTTACCTAAGCTATGAAAATAAGCCTGAACCCAAAATAAAATGAACAGTAGACTTCTGCAACCTGAGAGCATTTTATTAAATCCTAGTCCCCTTTAAAAATTGTTTCTTGCTTTAAATTTAGAAAATTGTTTTGGGTTGGGTAATAGTTTCTGACAGTTACTTATGTATGATCTCTACTTCTGCAACCTGAGAGCATTTTATTAAATCCTAGTCCCCTTTAAAAATTGTTTCTTGCTTTAAATTTAGAAAATTGTTTTGGGTTGGGTAATAGTTTCTGACAGTTACTTATGTATGATCTCTTAGCCAATTAGATTCTGAATCTCTCCAATTATTTTATCATTCCTGCTGGTTTTAGTTACCTAGTGCTACCTAACAAGCCACCCCAAAGTGTCGCAGTTTAAAACAATAACTATTTTGTTATGGTTCTGTCAGTTGACCGGACTTGACTGGGCAGTCGCCTTTGTTGGGGTGTTATGTGGCTGCAGTCAGATGGTGGCTGGGACTGATGTCTTCCAGAGATTTGACTGTGCCCCTGAAGGGTCTGGGCCTCTCCTCTTGCTGGGATCTCTACTTACTGTTACTCAGGGCATCCCTAAGAGCAGGGGCAGAAGTTTCCAGGCCTTCTTCAGGCATATGCTCAGAAGAGGCATAGTGTCACTTCTGCCTCATTCTACTGGTTTAAGCAAGTTACAGGCTATGTGTAGGATCCTCAGGACTGCCTTCAGGTCTGAAGCTTCTCTGGAAGGAGAGAACTCCGAAAAGCAATTATACTCACAGTTAAGATTTACTACAGTGAAAGGTTACAGATTAAAATCAGCAAAAGAAACAGGAGCATAGAGCAGAGTCCAAGAGAAAGCAGGTGCAAGCTTCCAGCTGTCCTCTGCCAGTAGAGTTTTACAGATAACACTTAATTGTTTCAGCAATGATGTGTGATAGCACATACAAAGTGTGGCCAACCAGGGAAGCTGACCTGAGCCTTGTTGTTCAGGGTTTTTATTAAGGGTCCGTTACATAAGCATGGAATGCCCATGTGACTGACCTTAGTTACTCAGTCTCCCTTTCCTCCAGAGGTCAAACTGATACAGGTTGGTCCAGAGTCCCAGGTGAGTAAAAACATGTGTTTACCATAAATCACAGTTAATATAAACTATCTGGTTGTGGCTTAAGCCCCTAGATATACAAAGGCACTCTTATCAGATAGAATATACCAAGGTCTTAGAGATTATCTCCCAGGATCTAGTCAAAGGTCAGTCCTTTCTTTGGAAAGTTCAGGGTTTGACCATCCCAAGCCCCCTGAGTTATCCCTTTATTGCATGCAGACCCAGTTCCGATTTAGTCTAGAAAGGACTACACAAGGGCACAAATTCTAGGATGAATGGTTTTGGGGGCCCATCTTTGGAGATGAGGTGCCATATCATTATTTTCCCCTCATGGCTCCAGAAGAGACACCAGTATACTTAAGGAGTCTGGAGTTCTTCATGGAATAGTTTGTTTTAACTGCAAACTGAACATGTATATGCATTTATATACATTTTTATTTATAAACATTATATACTTTTATATGTATATATAATGAAATAATATTATGAAATGGGCTGACCTCTTAATAACAACATTCTTGTCCATGTGAAGATGTGAGTCCCATCTATGCCCAATAAATTAATCCTTTCCATTTAAGAACCACACAACAACACCTGGTTCCTGTACCTGAGGAGTCACTGAGTAGTGGCACACTGACAATGCACAGGTAAGTTACTAAATTGGTATTCCCAGGATGAGGGGGTGTCCAAGGCTTTGTTAGCTTCACATAGGCTTTCTGGCTTTAAAATGCATGCTTTAAAAGCAATAAGCTCAAAGTACTGTCAGATTTCTCTTTCAAAATCAATGGTAAGTGTGTGTGTGTATGTGTGTGTGTGTGTGTGTGTGTGTGTGTGTACAGGTAAAAGAAAAATGTTTACAGGCCAAATTTTTTTCATGCAAAATAAAAATGATTGTAAATGAGTCTGTGGCAAAATATTGAGTACGAACTATACTGAGGGGAAGAATCTAAGAGAAAACTAAGAAGTAATATTTTAATTTACATTTAATTAATATTTTAATTCTTGGGAGTATCTGAGAAATAGCAACAGGAACGATTTTTTTTTAAACTTTATTGACGTATAGTTGATGTACAGTGTTGTGTTAATTTCTGCTGTACTGCAAAATCATTCAGTTATACACATAAATATTCTTTTTCATATACTTTTCCATTATGGTTTATCCCAGGATATTGAATAGAGTTCCCTGTGCTATACAGTAGGACCTTGTTGTTTATTCATTCTATATATAATGGTTTGCATCTGCTAATCCCAAACTCCCACTCCTTCCCTCCTCCACTCCCCTCCCCCTTGGCAACCATGAGTCTGTTCTCAATGTCTGTTTCTGTTTCATTTGTGTCATATTTTAGATTCCACATATAAGTGGTATATGATGTTTGTCTCTCTCTGACTTCATTTAGTATGATAATCTCTAGGTCCATCCACGTTGCTGCAAACGGCATTATTTCATTCTTTTTTATGGCTGAGTAGTATTCCATCGTATATATGTACCACATCTTTATCCATTCATCTGTCTGTAGACATTAGGTTGTTTTCATGCCTTGGCTATTGTAAATAGTGCTGCTATGGAGAGGAAAGGAAATAGAAGAGGAAAGAATTTTTAAATCATTTTTCTTTCAGAAATAGATTGCAGGTCAGCTTGCAAAGCTAGATAAACTCTGGTTTCATATCTTTGTCCTCAGTGAGGTATATCTGTGACCCCTGAGGCCTCAGGCCACGACACAGAAATATGTGATTGAACTGACCCAGGGAGAATGGCCCTTCCACGTTTCTTTCCAGCCACACCACTGAGCCAGGTCTCACTGGGTCCTGCCCAACATTTGGTTCTGTCTGCTCACTTGTCACTAATCATTAACAAAGCCTGAGGGCTTCCCTGGTGGTGCAATGGTTGAGAATCCACCTGCCAGTGCAGGGGACACATGTTCGAGCCCTGGTCTGGGAAAATCCCACATGCCGTGGAGCAACTAAGCCCGTGTGCCACAACTACTGAGCCTGCGCTCTAGAGCTACTGAGCCCACGTGCCACAACTACTGAAGCCTGAGCGCCTAGAGCCCGTGCTCCACAACAAGAGAAGCCACCGCAATGAGAAGCCTGTGCACCGCAACGAAGAGTAGCCCCCGCTCACTGCAACTAGTGAAAGCCAGCACACAGCAACGAAGACCCAATGCAGCCAAAAATAAATTAATAAATAAAATAAATTAAAAAAACAAAGTCTGAGTCTTGGAGACAAAGCATTAACAAACAGCATGTCCTCTTACCAGCAAAGGAATGGAGCAGGCCCAGGAATACAGCCTGAGGATGAAGCCTACCTAGTATGGGGTTTAAACCGTGACTGTGTTTCATCTCCAGTGGCTTTCCCTGTGGCTCTAGACAAGATAGGGGTCTTTTCCTTTTCACTGGGTTACATTCAGAACATGATAGGATTTTTAAATTTCTCCTGATTACAAAAAAATGGTCTTTTGAAGTTTTAGTTTGTTTCCTCTATCTCTTGACTAACCATGCAATTTCAACCAAGAATAAATAATATGTAAACATGACTGATGGCTTAAAAACCTATCCTTTGTTTTGAACTATGTTCTAAAAGTTTGGCTTTTATTAATTAGCAGGCCAAGAAGGAAGATGGCCTCTCTAATCTCCATTAAAGTTGCGTTTGCCACACTTTCTTCTCCCAGACTTTAAGAGCAGCAATCCCACTGATAGGACGTTGGTTCTTGTTCCTTTTAGCTTCAGGGAAAGGAAAGCTGCCATCTTGGTGAGAAGCTCTGACTTCCTGGTTGCTGTCAGTAGAAAATGAGTTCAGAATCTGAGACAGCCTAAGCTTTTCAATCGTTTTCCAATGGTGATTTCAATACAGGTGTTAACCCTAACAGCTTACCTTTAATTCTTCTGGTTGGGTCTCATAACATTTAAGAAAATCTTTCTAAACATATATGAAGATTAAAGTTTTATGAGAAGAACCTGAAATTCTAAGTTGATGTGAAAACTGTTACACAAATCAGACGAGAGAGAAACCAGTGAGTCTAAGAAGCATAGTTTGGTTGCCTCTTTCCCTCGCCACCTGATAGTATTTTCTGTAGATGTACTTCCGTGTGAGGAATGTGTGTTTTCATCTGACAGTGCTTGACGCTAAGGTAGGAATTCTGGGGTCACAACCCTGCCTGAGGGGAGCAGTATTTGCAAACATGTATGGGACTAATCTAAACTGGATAGGGTCAAAGATTCTTCCTCTGTTTTTTTTTTTCTCTTTTACACGTTTCATTTAAAAATAATTATAGAGTCATTATGCATTGTAAAAACAGTACAAAGGGTCCCTTATACCCTTCATCCAGCTTGGTCCAAAGGTGACCTGTTGTATAGGTGTAGTACAATTCCAAAACCAGGAATCGACATTGGTATTAGATGATGATTTTATTTAGTTTTCACTAAATAAGGTTCATTTTTTTCTGACCTGCATTCGTGTCTGTGTGTGTGTCTGCAGAGTTCTATGTAATTTTTTTTTTATATACAGCAGGTTCTCATTAGTTATCCATTTTATACATATTAGTGTATATATGTCAATCCCAATCTCCCAATTCATCACACCACCACCACCCCAGCCACTTTCCCCACTTGGTGTCCATACGTTTGTTCTCTACATCTGTGTCTCAATTTCTGCCCTGCAAACTGGTTCATCTGTACCATTTTTCTAGGTTCCACATATATGCGTTAATATATGATATTGTTTTTTCTCTTTCTGACTTACTTCACTCTGTATGACAGTCTCTAGATCCATCCACATCTCTACAAATGACCCAATTTCGTGCCTTTTTATGGCTGAGTAATATTCCATTGTATATATGTACCACATCTTCTTTATCCATTCGTCTGTCGATGAGCATTTAGGTTGCTTCCATGTCCTGGCTATTGTAAATAGTGCTGCAATGAACATTGGGGTGCATGTGTTTTTTTTTGTTTTTGTTTTTTTGTCTGTATTGGGTCTTCGTTGCTGTGCGCGGGCTTCCTTTAGTTGTGGTGAGCAAGGGCTACTCTTCGCTGCGGTGCATGGGCTTCTCATTGCAGTGAGTTGTTGCAGAGCACAGGCTCTAGGCACATGGGCTTCAGTAGTTGTGGCACGTGTGCTCAATAGTTGTGGTACACAGGCTTAGTTGCTCCACGGCATGTGGGAACTTCCCGGACCAGGGCTTGAACCCATGTCCCCTGCACTGGCAGGCGGATTCTTAACCACTGCACCACCAGGGAAGCCCCTGCATGTGTATTTTTGAATTATGGTTTTCTCTGGGTATATGCCCAGTAGTGGGATTGCTGGGTCATATGGTAATTCTATTTTTAGTTTTTTAAGGAACCTCCATACTGTCCTCCATAGTGGCTGTATCAATTTACATTCCCACCAACAGTGCAAAAGGGTTCTCTTTTCTCCACACCCTCTCCAGCATTTGTTGTTTGTAGATTTTCTGATGATGCCCATTCTAACTGGTGTGAGGTGATATCTCACTAGTTTTGATTTGCATTTCTCTAATAATTAGTGATGTTGAGCAGCTTTTCATATGCTTGTTGGCCATTTGTATGTCTTCTTTGGAGAAATGTCTATTTAGGTCTTCTGCCTATTTTTGGATTGGGTTTTTTGTTTTTTTAATATTGAGCTGCATGAGCTATTTATATATTTTGGAGATTAATCCATTGTCCGTTGATTCATTTGCAAATATTTTCTCCCAATCTAACGGTTGTATTTTCGTCTTGTTTGTAGTTTCCTTTCCTGTGCAAAAGCTTTTAAGTTTCATTAGGTCCCATTTGTTTATTTTTATTTCCATTAATCTAGGAGGCGGATCAAAAAAGATCTTGCTGTGATTTATGTCACAGAGTGTTCTTCCTATGTTTTCCTCTAAGAGTTTTATAGTGTACAGTCTTACATTTAGGTCCATAATCCATTTTGAGTTTATTTTTGTGTATGGTGTTAGGGAGTGTTCTAATTTCATTCTTTTACAAGTAACTGTGCAGTTTTCCCAGCATCACTTATTGAAGAGACTATCTTTTCTCCGTTGTATACCCTTGCCTCCTTTGTCATAGATTAGTTGACCATTGGTGCGTGGGTTTATCTCTGGGCTTTCTATCCTGTTCCATTGATCTATATTTCTGTTTTTGTGCCAGTACAATATCGTCTTGATTACTGTAGCTTTGTGTTATAGTCTGAAGTCAGGGAGTCTGATTCCTCCAGCTCCGTTTTTTTCCCTCTAGGCCACTTTGGGTATTTTGTGTCTCCATACAAATTTTAAGAGTTTTTGTTCTGGTTCTGTAGAAAATGCCATTGGTAATTTGATAGGGATTGCATTGAATCTGTAGTTTGCTTTGGGTCATATAGTCATTTTCACATTATTGATTCTTCCAATACAAGAACATGGTATATCTCTCCATCTGTTTGTATCATCCTTAATATCTTTCATCAGTGTCTTATAGTTTTCTATACTATTCTATATGTAGTTTTGCATACAGCTCTTTTGTCTCCCTAGGTAGGTTTATTCCTAGATATTTTATTCTTTTTGTTGCAATGGTAAATGGGAGTGTTTCTTTAATTTCTCTTTCAGATTTTTCATCATTAGTGTATAGGAATGCAAAATATTTCTGTGCATTAATTTTGTATCCTGCTACTTTACCAAATTCATTGATTAGCTCTAAAAGTTTTCTGGTGGCATCTTTAGGATTCTCTATGTATAGTATCATGTCATCTGCAAACAGTGATAGTTATACTTCTTCTTTTCCAATTCGTATTCCTTTTATCTCTTTTTCTTCTCTAATTGCTGTGGCTAAAACTTCCAAAACAATTTTGGATAATAGTGGTGAGAGTGTGCAACCTTGTCTTGTTCCTGATCTTAGCGGAAATGGTTTCACTTTTTCACCATTGAGGACGATGTTGGCTGTGGGTTTGTCATATATGGCCTTTATTATGTTGAGGTCAGTTCCCTCTATGCCTACTTTCTGGAGGGTTTTTATCATACATGGGTGTTGAATTTTGTCAAAAGCTTCTTCTACATCTATTGAGATGATCATATGGTTTTTCTTCTTCAATTTGTTAATATGGTGTATCACATTGATTGATTTGCATATATTGAAGAATCCTTGCATCCCTGGGATAAACCCACTCGATCATGGTGTATGAGCCTTTTAATGTGTTGTTGGATTCTGTTTGCTAGTATTTTGTTCAGGATTTTTGCATCTATATTCATAAATGATATTCGTCTGTACTTTTCTTTTCTTGTAGTATTTGTCTGGTTTTGGTATCAGGGTGAAGGTGGCCTCATAGAATGAGTTTGGGAGTGTTCCTTCCTCTGCAATTTTTTTGAAGCGTTTGAGAAGGATGGGTGTTAGCGCTTCTCTAAATGTTTGTGAAGCCATCTGGTCCTGGACTTCTGTTTGTTGGAAGCTTTTTAATCACAGTTTCAATTTCATTACTTGTGATTGGTCTGTTCATATTTTCTGTTTCTTCCTGGTTCAGTCTTGGAAGGTTATACCTTTCTGAGAATTTGTCCGTTTCTTCCAGGTTGTACATTTTATTGGTGTAGAGTTGCTTGTAGTAGTCTCTTAGGATGCTTTGTATTTCTGTGGTGTTTGTTGTAACTTCTCCTTTTTCATTTCTAATTTTATTGATTTGAGTCCTCTCCCTCTTTTTCTTGATGAGTCTGGCTAATGGTTTATCAATTTTGTTTATCTTCTCCAAAAACCAGCTTTTAGTTTTATTGATCTTTGCTATTGTTTTCTTTGTTTCTATTTCATTTATTTCTGCTCTGATCTTTATGATTTCTTTCCTTCTACTAACTTTGGGTTTTGTTTGTTCTTCTTACTCTAGGTCCTTTAGGTGTAAGGTTAGATTGTTTATTTGAGATTTTTTTTGTTTCCTGAGGTAGGATTTTATTCCTGTAAACTTCCTTCTTAGAACTGCTTTTGCTTCATCCCATAGGTTTTGGATTGTCGTGTTTTCATTTTCATTTGTCTCTAGGTATTTTTTGATTTCTTCAGTGATCTCTTGGTTATTTAGTAACGTACTGTTTAGCCCCCATGTGTTTCTGTTTTTTACGTTTTTTTCCCTGTAATTGATTTCTAATCTCATAACGTTGTGGTCAGAAAAGATGCTTCGTATGATTTCAATTTTCTTAAATTTACTGAGGCTTGATTTGTGACCCAAGATGTGATCTATCCTGAAGAATGTTCCATGCACACTTGAGAAGAAAGTGTAATCTGCTGTTTTTGGATGGAATGTCCTGTAAATATCAATTAAATCTACCTGGTCTATTGTGTCATTTACAGCTTGTGTTTCCTTATTAATTTTCTGTTTGGATGATCTGTCCGTTGGTGTTAGTGAGGTGTTAAAGTCCCCCACTATTGTGTTACTGTCGGTTTCCTCTTTTACAGCTGTTAGCAGTTGCCTTATGTATCGAGGTGCTCCTATGTTGGATGCATATATATTTATAATTGTTACATTTTCTTCTTGGATTGATCCCTTGATCATTAAGTAGTGTCCTTCCTTGTCTCTTGAAACATTCTTTATTTTAAAGTCTATTTTGTCTGATATGAGTATTGCTACTCCAGCTTTCTTTTGATTTCCATTTGCATGGAATATCTTTTTCCATCCCCTCACTTTCAGTCTGTATGTGTCCCTAGATCTGAAGTGGGTCTCTTGTAGACAGCATATATATGGGTCTTGTTTTTGTATCCATTCAGCAAGCCTGTGTCTTTTGGTTGGAGCATTTAATCCATTCACGTTTAAGGTAATTATCAATATGTATGTTCGTATGACCATTTTCTTAATTTTTTTGTGTTTGTTTTTGTAGGTCCTTTTCTTCTCTTGTGTTCCCCATTTAGAGAAGTTCCTTTAGCATTTGTTGTAGAGCTGGTTTGCTGGTGCTGAATTCTCTTAACTTTTGCTTGTCTGTAAAGCTTTTGATTTCTCCATCGAATCTGAATGAGATCCTTGCTGGGTAGAGTAATCTTGGTTGTAGGTCCTTCCCTTACATCACTTTAAATATGTCATGCCACTCCCTTCTGGATTGTAGAGTTTCTGCTGAGAAATCAGCTGTTAACCTTATGGGAGTTCCCTTGTATATTATTTGTCATTTTTCCCTTGTTGCTTTCAATAATTTTTCTTTGTTTTTAATTTTTGCCAATTTGATTACTATGTGTCTCGGCGTGTTTCTTCTTGGGTTTGTCCTGTATGGGACTCTCTGTGTTTCCTGGATTTGGGTGGCTGTTTCCTTTCCCATGTTAGGGAAGTTTTCGACTATAATCTCTTCAAATATTTTCTTGGGTCCTTCCTCTCTTCTTCTTCTGGGACCCCTATAATGCGAATTTTGTTGCATTTAATGTTTTCCCAGAGGTCTCTTAGGCTGTCTTCATTTCTTTTCATTCTTTTTCCTTTATTCTGTTCTGCAGCAGTGAATTCCACCTTTCTGTCTTCCAGGTCACTTCTCCGTTCTTCTGCCTCAGTTATTCTGCTATTGATTCCTTCTAGTATATTTTTTATTTCAGTTATTGTATTGTTCATCTCTGTTTGTTTTTTCATTAATTCTTCTAGGTCTTTGTTAAACATTTCTTGCATCTTCTTGATCTTTGCCTCATTTTTTTCCTGAGGTCCTGGATCATCTTCACTATTATTCTGAATTCTTTTTCTAGAATGTTGCCTATCTCCACTTCATTTAGTTGCTTTTCTGGGGTTTTATCTTGTTCCTTTATCTGATACATAGCCCTCTGCCTTTTCATCTTGTCTATCTTTCTGTGAATGTGGTTTTAGTTACACAGGCTGCACGATTGTGAGTTCTGTGTAATTTTATCCCATGTATAGATTCGTGTAACCATCCCCATGATCAAGATACAAAACTGTCTTATCATTACAAAAGAACTCTCTCATGTTACCTGACTCTCTGTACTCACACCCATTCCCACTCCATTCCCCTCCCATCCCCACTCCATTCCCCTCCCATCCCCACTCCATTCCCCTCCCATCCCTAGTAACCAATCATCTGTTCTCCACCTCTACAGTTTTATATCTTTGAGAATGTTGTGTAAACAGAATCACACAGTATGTAACTATTTGAGATTGACTTCTTTTTCACTAAGCATAACACCCTTGAAATCCATGGGCATGCTGCATGTATCAGTAATTCATTCCTTTTTATTACTGAGTAGCATTCCAATATATGGATGTATTAGAGTTTATTCAACCATTCACCCATTGATTGACATTTGAGTTGTTTCCAATATTTTCTTATAAATAGAGTTTCTATGAATATTTGTACACGTTTTTGTGTGCAAAGAGTTTTGTTTCTCTGAGATAAATACCAAAGCTTGTGATTGTTGAATCATATCATAAATACTGCAAAAACCATTTTCCAGAGTGGTTATGCCATTTTACGTTCACACTGGCAATGTGTGAGAGACCAAGTTTCTCCACATCCTTGTCAGCATTAGGCATTATCACTATTTTTTTTTTTTTTTCCTGCGGTATGCGGGCCTCTCACTGTTGTGGCCTCTCCCGTTGTGGAGCACAGGCTCCGGACGCGCAGGCTCAGCGGCCATGGCTCACGGGCCCAGCCGCTCCGCGGCATGTGGGATCTTCCCGGAAAAGGGCACGAACACGTGTCCCCTGCATGGGTAGGCGGACTCTCAACCACTGCGCCACCAGGGAAGCCCTATCACTATTTTTAATTGTAGTTGCTCTAATACGTATGTAGTGATAGCTCATTGTGATTTTAACTAATGACGTTGAACATCTTTTCAAGCTCTTAATATTGCGTTTACCTTTTTGTTTTAAATTTTCATTCATTTCCTTTTGTTCTTTATTTTATTCCATTCTCTCCTCCTCCTCCTCTACTTCCCTCTCCTCCTCCTCTTCTCAGTAAACTTATTGAAGAATAACATACATATAGAAAAATCATAAAGATACAGTGCTAGAATTTTCTCACAAAGGAAACACACCTGTTAACCAGCAGTCCGATTAAGAACATTTCTATTACCCAGAAATCCCCACCCAAGGCATCCAGTATTTTGACTTCTAGCACTAGATTAGTTTCGCCTGTTTTTGAACTTCATATAAATGGAATCATTCAGTATGTATTCCTTTGTGTGTGGCTTCTCTTACTCATAAGATTCATCAAGTATTCTCTTGAATCGTCTCTAAGAGTGACTGACTGCCAACTTTAGGCAGCAAATACCATGTGGATACTCTCCAAGGTATGTTGTGGAATTAAAAGAGCCAACCAACAGTAGTTCTGATGCCTGATAAACTCCAATGACCAAATAATATTGTGGGATGATGATGATGGTGAGATGAATTCTGAAATATAAACTACTGAGCCAACCTCCTACCCTCCCCACCTTCTTGGTCCACTGGTCAAGGGAGTCAGAGCTGATTGTAGGAGGGATAGCTTTGGTAGTGGGGAAGCAGGTATTATCAAAAGCAAGACTAATGAGTTGGAGCAGGCATCATACTTCCCTGAGTGGTGTTGAACCATCACCATCAGCTTCTTGGCATCTCAAGAAGGGGCATTCCTAAAGGTAGAGGCCAATTGCCTGACCTGTGCCTCCTAACCCCCTCCCCCACCTTTCCTCACACTTAGCAGCTCTGCTGCTATAGTTATAATTTGAAAACCCTACCTACAAGTGAGAGTGGATCAGGGAAACTTTGATGGAAGTTTTTACAGATGATAAAATTGTTCTTTGCTCCAGGAAAGACAAAGTGGCACGTTGAGGGTTATTTCAGTCAAGATCCCACATGCTGTGGAACAACTAAGCCCATGTGCCACAACTACTGAGCCTGCACTCTAGAGCCCATGAGCCACAACTACTGAACTCGTGTGCCACAACTACTGAAGCCAGCGCACCTAGAGCCCGTGCTCCCAACAAGAGAAGCCACCACAATAAGAAGCCTGCACACCACAACGAAGAGTAGCCCCTACTCCTTGCAAGCAGAGAAAAGCCTGCGTGCAGCAACGAACACCCAACACAGCCATAAATAAAATAAAATAAATAAATTTATTTAAAAAAAAGATTAGTTCTTGCAGAGGTAGAATGGCTGTCTCTGAATTTAATGCTTTCCTGTGTTCTTCTGAATTTTCTGTCCCTTCTGCAGATATCTTATATTGATCATCTTGGGATTCAGACTTTCCCACCCTGAATATGATGCTATTGTGAAGCATTTATTTACTGGGGCTAAAATAACATAGCTGTCTTATATCGTACTTTTTCACTATGAGGTATGTGATGTTTATCCTCTACTTTATAGAAGAGAAACTAACACTGAAAAGATAAGAAAATTTCCCAATGACTCAGCTGGTAAGTGGCAGAGCCAGGACTTGAACCCAGCACTGATACCGAGACCCCTATACTGTACAGCACCCTACGGCTCCCAGAAAACGGGTGGGTGGCTGAGTTGAATCCTGAGGATTCTCCTTCTCTAGTTCCAGATATTCAATGGCAGAATGTTCTGTGATGGGTCAAAGAAAGTTGCTGTCAAAAAATTACCTAAATCATCTTAGTCCTGTCCTTACCTATGTGAGGCTTGTTCATGCATATCCAAATTCAAATGCTGAAAATTATTACAAGTAACAACTAGCTTGTTACTGACAGCAATAAAATTGAGATCCATACTGTCATGTCCACAAATCAGATGATTGGGTTAAACATCTGGGTGAGGGAGTCACTTGCAGGCTGTGACCTTGTGCAGGTTACTATTTTCTCCATCTCTTGTTATTTTTATCCGTTAAGTGAAGATAATTGCAATACTTAAATTATCCGTGTAAATCACTTAGGTAAAGAAGAGCGTTTAGCATATAATAAGGGCTCGATTCCTATTAGCTGCCGCCATCACCACCATCATCATCATCATCATCACCACCACCTGGAGAATGTGGACAGGGATGCGGAGGTGATGGGAGTGGTTTTTAGTGTGAACTGAGGCCACATCGCTGGACTAAGATACCTCTGTAGTTAGTAGCTGCCTTTTCTAAGAAAATGCTTGCTGTTGAATTTTAGATTTGAAACTAAAACCATCATCCAGGCTGTTTTATGAAGAAGGAATCAGATGCACAGAGAATTTATCTAGGAGACTTAATACTTGAGGCCTTTTAAATTAGCAGTTTATATTTGAGGAAGATTCGTATTTGGAGATAAATGTTAATCTTCATTTTGAAAATATTCACTAGCTATCGTGTTGCACCTTTCTCTTTACTTTTGAAATGTAATAACATATTCAACCAAGGGTACCAGGGCTGTGCTAACGGTTTCATCCAACCAGAGCCACATTCCGTCTTAGCAGTTCACTGGCTCCCTTCAACAATGACTCCTCTCATTCACCGGTGCCAGGCTGAGGTCATGTTCTCGGTGTATCACAGCTCTAAGAAAGGTGATTGGTCTGTTCCTTCTGCATCACTCTTGTCCCTGGCTGTAGATTTGACACAAATTCCATGTACACTATATGTAAACCATATGGACACCATCTGAGAAGAACCTTTCTCCTGCGTTAGCTCTTCAGGATAAGCTGAAAGCTTCTGAGCCTGCTTGCCTCTGGCTCCTTTAGTCTCTGTTATGGCTCCTTTGTTTTAAATCCTGGAATCTCCAAGGTCATGACAAAGTGCGTGTGGGGAAAGAGGGATGATTGATACTTGTTACATTGCTCTGGATTCACAGGTATTGACTCTGGCATAACTTAATCGTTGAGTGAGAGATGCTTTATATTAACTCTTTAAATCTATATTTTGCCCGAACTCAGGACCTCTGCCCATAGGTTGGCAATCGCTATCTGGCCATGATTTTAGGAATTGTTCTGATTTCTAACGTTATGTCATGTTGTCATTCATGGGCCCAGAGTTTAGTTAAGAGTATGTGTAGTTGAGTCCCTAGGCTCATAGGGTATTAGGACCTAACATCGTTTACGTTGTGGTCATTTACATTTTGTTGCTCAGCATCCATTCTCTTTCTATTGTGAACAACATGCTGGTTTCTCTGTAGGACAGCAGTACCATCTCCCTCCAGCTCTCTATCCAGATGCTGATGGTAACTCTGATGACAGTTGAGCACATGACGTGGGTCTGGTCAATCAGAGCATGGCCTCCCCTTTGTGTCAGTGATTGATTCAAGAATGAACATGCAATGCAGCTGTGCAATCAGGCTCAACTGTAAATCATCCTAGGACTTTTGCTAGAGATACAGGGAAAGAATCCTTTTGTGTTCCCCCCGGACTTGAAACTATGAGGCTGTGAGTCTGGAGCTTCTGGCAGCCAATGTGCTGCCTTGAGGAGAGAGGCAGGCTGAGAAAGAAAGGAACCTGAAAAGTGGAGGGATGGAGAGATGGAGAGAAAGTGAGTCCTGATGCTATCATCTGAGGCAGTACTTCCAGCCTCACCCACAGTCGCCTTCCCCTGGACTTCTCCAGTTTCAGGAGCCAATACATTTAATTTTTTTGCTTAAGCCAGTTTGAGTCAAGTTTCTGACTCAAACTGATTGAGTCTGTATCTGACTCAAACTGAAAGAGTTCTGATTGATACAAGATGATTTCTAGGTTGGTTTTATATTCGCTGTGGAAAGTGCTTGCTCTTTTAGAGAAGGGAGAGGGAACCTAAGAAAACTTAGTGCCGGGAAACTTTGCCTAGAAACAGACTAGTAGGCACCTGACCTGGTCAGTGGAGACAGACCATTTAGAACTCAGAATTAAAGTCTGTCCTAAAGTATCATGAAAATATATTGATTCAAATTAAGTTTTATTATTTTTAAGCATTTGCAATCACTGGAAGTATTTTGGAAGACTGCAAAGTGGCCTAATGTTAAGGAAACAAGATTCGTAGTTGGAGTTTGGGAGTGTGATTTCATTTCTTTGAAACTTCTTTTCTTTCATTTCATTTCTCAGTTTCCTCATCTGTATAATGGGCATATCCAGTGCCTATCTCAAATAATCACTAAGGCACATAAACCATTCATAGCAGGATGTCTAGTATATCCTCAATAAGTAGAAGCTATCACTCTTAATAATGCTCTGACCTTTTCCTTTTAGGACTGTGTGATGCATCATATTATATCTTTGAGCCAGAACTGAGTCAAAATAATGTGAACTAGAAGGACAAACTCTCTAGAAAGAGGATATTAGGGTTTTTAAACATTCCTTAGGCTGACTAAAATTTGTTTGCTAGCTCTTCCAAGTTGGCAAGTAAAAGGAAATCTAAGTACTGGTTGTTTACTTATATTCCGTGAAGGACCAAGTTATCTAACTGAGTTCTTCTTGTTTAAGGTTGCTCTAAGTTGTCAGTGACAGTCCTCCTGATGGAAGTAAGAGTTCAGGCCAAGCTTCACCTCCTGGGCACTTAAAAACAAAGTGAGAAAAAAAAAGATAACACAAATCAAAACCCTAATCAAAACCAATCTTTATTTAGTACCATGTGCCTGGCACTATGCTAAACTCTCTCTGTGGACCATATTGTCTCCATCACAACTCTAGAGGGTAGGAACTCTTATCACCATTTTACAGGTGAGAAAACTCAGGCTCAGAAAGAAAGACTGTTAAAGGGCACACAGGTGGTATGTGGTGGAGCTGGGATGGTAGCTGCCCTTTTAACCACACACACACTGCTCCTTGCCTGTGCACTCTCCAGTCTAGCAGGATGGGAGTCCGCACCCTCCAGTTCCTGAGCCCACATTTGTTCACGGTAGATCTGAGAGCATCAGGAGACCTAGTTCCTAGGAGTCAGTACCCCCAGGACCATCCAAAAGGCTGATAGTGGGATGTTCCAGTGGCAAATTACACACTGTGGGGGCAGAACTGGATCACTTTGAGGAAAAAGAATGTCTCTCCTGGAAGAATTGTTATATTCTCATTATATCTGCTTGCTGCTCTGAAAATTTGGAGATGTCTCACTGTGGAAGGATAATCACTCTTCCCTAGTGAACCACTCAATAATTGATTTGATTACATGTGGTTAATACAGGAACCAGATGTGGGTAAAAAGTATCTACTCTTTTAATTTATTTTGTTTAAATACAATGCTGAAAGGGGGGAATAGAGATGTTTATTTGAAACAAATGATTTATTTTACATGAATTTTGTACAGATGACATGGCTTGTTCTAAGATGAATTTAAAACAGTGGTAATGAACACCTTCCATCACCCTGACCATCCTTGAAGTTTCCCCTATCACCATGATGCCTATTATCTGAGGTCTTTTTTGTTGCTGTCAGATGTTATCATTGGCTTGTCTCCCTGTGATGTGTGTGTGTGTGTATGTGTGTGTGTGTGTGTGTGTGTGTGTGTGTGTATGGTGGGGGGGGTGACTTGCTGACAATAGAAATTAACAAAATATATGAGCAGAGACTCAAACAGTATTGAGTGAATGGATACTAATGAGCCTCATCACACGGCAATGACCTGGTATGTGGTTGTGAACAGTCAGAGCCACCACACTGCACAACACCAAGGGCTCCATGTTCACTAGACTCAGACATCCAAGGTTCCCTGGAAGCTAAATGGGCCTGTGCAGGGTATGATAGAGAGGGAAGGCCTGAAAAGTGGTGGAGGTAGACACGTGTTACTCTTTGGCTGCCCAGAATTCATTTACACTATTTCTTTTTTTTTAAAAAAAATTATTTATTTATTTGGTTGCACCGGGTCTTAGTTGCAGCAGGCTGGCTCCTTAGTTGTAGCAGGTAGGCTTCTTAGTTACAGCTTGCCAGCTCCTTAGTTGTGGCATGCAGACTCCTTAGTCGTGACATGCAAACTCTTAGTTGTGGCATGCATGTGAGATCTAGTTCCCTGCCCAGGGATCGAACCCAGGCCCCCTGCATTGGGAGCGTGGAGTCTTATCCACTGTGCCACCAGGGAAGTCCCCATTTACTCTATTTCTAATAGCTTCTCACATTAACTGGGGATCTACTCTTCTCCTATGCTCAATGTAGATAGAGCTAATTTCACCCCCAGCTCTAAATGTGGCCTGTGACCCAGGTCTGACCAATCAAAGCTTCATATTCCCCTGACTGCAGAGATGGATCCTGACAAGCCACCGGGACTTCACGTTCCTTTGCTGAGACTTCTTAGAGCTTGACTTAGAGACTTGGCCTGTGTGCAAGGCTGGCCTGCTTCTCAGGCGTTTCTGAGCTTTTGGGGCCGAACTGTAAAATCATGTTGACTTGAGCAGATCTAAAGCTGGGAAGGAACACTGATACAATGGCAGGAATACAAGTATGTGGTGAGTTGGAGGCATATATTTCTTAATGTTAAATGAGCATTGTAGAAGAGGGACCAGTGTTCATAGCAGAAGAGTGTTAGGGAGAGGAGTTTTGGGAATTGTATCATGAAACGTTCTGGATCTGAAGTCTGTTGGAAGATTCCAAGATTCAAGATGTGACATGTCTCCCAAGTTGCAATTAGCTCCCCCAAGCTTTCAAGATGGCTGTTGTACAGGGCCATGGCTGTATTCTCAGTCCTTTAGCTAGCTGAAAGTTTTCAGGCCAAAAGATTTCGCCATTGCTCTTTCTTCAGCCACCTGGAGTCATCTTCAGTCTTTAAGACATCTTGGTTATGGTTTTTCCCATCTCCCAACCTTTCTCCCAGCACTATGACTAGATTAAGCTTTGCCTCTGACAGTGTTTTTTAAAAATTCACATTTCTATTCAGTACAACACTTTGAACTCTTTGGAGAAGAGTTATCATAGGGATCTAGTAAACGAGGGAACTCTTGCGGCAGTGATTTGATAATTTATTTTCAAGAAAAGTTTTAAATCGTAGTTTGGAAACCTGTTCTGTTGAATCCAAACAGGATTAGTAAGCATCAGTCAGGACTCAAGGAATCACATTTCTATGGTCACAGTCATAAGTTATCTCCCATTGTATTTACTCTTCCCTGTATTTTTTGCCTGACATTCTGCCTGCAGCGTCTGACTAACTCTGATGAGGGAAAACTATCTTATTCAGCTCTATTCATCATTTTTTTTTTTTTCCCCAGGCTGTGTTAACAATGAAAAAATCTCCAAACACCCTGGACGGTTAATTCGGTATAATGGGCTACCATTTACGGGGCTCGGAGTTTTAGAACTTCCCCAGGCGCAAAGGACTCAGCAATGATTGTGGATTATAACTGAGGATTTCTATTTATGTCATTCCAAGAAAGGTGTGTTTTCTTAGGCTCAAAGTCTGACCTTTCTCCATATTGAGTGCTTACTGTTGGCCTTTGAAAGTTACTCATTGGCCCCTGTATTACCTAGTTACTTTAGTGCTGTGGTAAGTTAATTCAAGAACTACTCGAATCACTGAACATGGCATGTGTTCTCATAAACCAGATATTTGGGCTTGGGTGGTGAATCAGAGAGCAGAGGCAGGCACTGAAGGGTGTCTTCAGCGATGAGACAGGAACCCACTTCTGTGTGAATCGGTATCTGAGAGCATTCCTCTGGAAAGTCAGCCTGGGACAGCATAGGAGAAGTAACCTGCTCCCGGTTCTATTTTCTTCATTTCTACAGAGAGATCTGTAGGTACTGGGCCTGCCTTTGGCCAGAAGAAAGTCTCTGGATTGTTAGAAGAGGTAAGAGTGTGGGGGGAATAGAAACAGCAAAAGTTCTGTTTCCTCCGAAATGCTAGAGCCTAGCCGTATGAGATGTTTTTGTGGCTCTTTACTCCCTCTTGTGGTGATGTGGTGCCACTGTTTTCTAACTATCGTGGACCTTCATGTTTCCACCTGAGGCAGAAATCACCAAATTGTTTAACATACTCAGGTTGGATGTAACTACCCAATAAGGCAAAGAGCAGAGGTTCCATGCTACATTTGGACACACCTCTCAGAGAGTTAAGGGATTCATCTGTTAAAAGTTGTAAATAAGCGTGTAGATCCACTGTTCCCACCGAGAGATGGTTTCACAAATACTTTTCCCCCAAATGTTGGACTAGTATGGGGATTTTAGGATCTGCGGATGAAAAAAAGCACCAGACTTCACCTTTCCATTCCACTTGATGGTAAATAGTATAAAGTTTCCCTACCAAAAAAATGTAGAATCTGAATTCCTATATACATTCCAGTGATATTTTATTAATCTCTATATAAAACGATATCACATATATACATATTTTACTGTGAGCAGTAATAAATATTCTTTATTTTAAATTTGGCACATTGCACTTTAACATGATATCCGAACATTTCTCAAGTGGATGCCTACTCTGTAAAACCGTATATTCAGCTCATTGTCATTTCTGTACAGAAGTATAAGTAACTATATGTGATATAATACGTGCAATAATACTGGAATTATTTTATTTATCAGATATTTTGTCCTCTATTATATACTCCACTCTGCAGTACAGGGAGGAGCGGAATAAATGGCATAGTTTAATTGGGAGGTCTTCTCTTTTTTAAAAACTTGAATGGAATGGGCAGCTGTACAAGAAAATGCGCCAGAAGTAGATTCTATTTTTCTAGTAAAATGAGCTGGCAGAGAATTTTATAGTGCTGCGCATTGCTTTAGGATCATTCTCAAAATGAGCAAAATAGCATCCATTTGGGTCGCTCAGTAGTTTTAGTACTCTGGTAAACTATTCTACAGTAAAACAAGAGTAGACTCTTTTCAGGCACAGATTCTATAAAGGGCATCCTTTCACTGATGTGGCTGGTTGGGCATGGTCAAGGTCGCTGTAAACACTTGTCTTCCCTGGGGTGATAGGCAACCTCCGAGATAGCTTCTGTGATCCTCCCTCCCCCATCTTGATATTCACACCCTTGTGTAATCTCTCCCTTTTGAGTGCGGGCTGGATTTATTGATTTGCTTCCAATGAACTGAACTCCACAGAAGTAATGGGATGTTATTTCTAAGATTAGGTTACAAAAAGACTATGGCGTGCCAAAACTTGGAAGCAACGAAGGTGTCCTTCAGCAGATGGAATGGTAAATAAACTGTGGTACATCCAGACAATGGAATATTATTTAGTGCTAAAAAGAAGTGAGCTATCAAGCCATGAAAAGACATGGAGGAAACTTAAGTGCATGTTCTAAGTGAGAGAAACCAATCTGAAAAGGCTCCCCACTGTATAATTCCTACTATATGACATTCTGGAAAAGACAAAAAAAAAAAAAAAAAAAATGAAGACAGTAAAAAGATCCGTGGTTGCCAGGGGTTAGGGAGAGAGAGGGATGAACAGGCAGAGCACAGAGGATTTTGAAGGCAGTGACACTATTCTGTATGGTACAATAATGGAGGATACGTGTCATTATACATTTGTCAAAACCAATAAAATGTACAATACCTAAATGTGGACTTTGGGTGATAATGTTGTGTCAATATAGGCTCATCAGTTGTAACAAATTACCACTCTGGCGGGGGATGTCCACGGTGTGCGTGTGCGTGGTTGTACATGTGTCGGGGAAGGGGTTATATAAGAACCCTCTGTACTTTTTGCCCAATTTTGCTGTGAACCTAAAACTGCTCTAAAAAATGAAGTCTATTAAAAAAAAAAAAAAGAGGCTATGGCTTCTGTCTAGGTGCCTTCTCTTGCTCTCTCATTTGCTCGCTCTGAGGGAGGACAACTGCCAAGTTGTGAGGAGCCTTATGGAGAGGCCCACGTGGCAAGGAACTCATGTCTCCAGCCAATAGCCAGCAAAGACCGGAGGCCTGCCCGTGGCCACAGGAGTGGGCTCAGAGTGGAGCCTCCCCCAAATGGGCCTTGAGATGACTGCAGCCAGTCAACACCTTGATTACAGCCTTGTGAGACACATTTTGAGAAACTCTGAGTTGGAGGTGCCCCCTTAAACCAGGCCCAGATTTATGACTCATAGAAGCTGAAATAATAAATAAATGTTTGTGATTTTAAACTGTCTAGGTTTTGTAGTAATTTGTTGTGTAACAACAGATAACGAATAAACTTGTTAAGCCACTTCTCATATACAAATGTTGAAGGGATTCTTTAATACCGAGAATTAGATGGAAAGTACCGAACCCATGGTTCACGCCAGGGACTCTACCCACAGGTAAGCATAAATATATCCAACCACCTGTGATTACAGGTGACTACAGCTATAGTCACTGGGTTGTTCTAGAGTAAACCTTCAGTTCCTCTGCATAAGAGGAAGAAAATTAAATTTTACTGAGCATTTACTACTTACTAGGCACTTAAATGCAGCGAAGAGTAGCCCTCGCTCACCACAACTAGAGAAAGCCTGCATGCAGCAACGAAGACCCAACGCAGCCAAAAATAAATAAGTGAAATAAATAAACAATAAATAAATTCATTAAAAAAAATCGAGGTGTCACTTCCAAGTAAAAATAACTTGTATCACTCTTTCCAGAACTTTTCCTTGCATTTTCTCATTCTATATTTTCCACTAATCTGTGTTAAATCATTAGGCTTTCCTCACAGTCTACAGTCATAGTGGGGTATTTTATACACATTTTTCTCAGTAACTGATAGAACAAGCAGGCAAAATATCAGTAAGGATATAAAAGGCTTGAAAAATATGATCTGCAAACTTAACCTAATAGCCATGTATAGAACCCTGAGCTCCAAACTGCAAATTACACATTCTTTTCAAATATACATGGAATCTTTACTAACATTGAATCAAATTTTACTAAAATTGGGTCATAAAGCCAACCTCAATATGTTTAAAGGACTGAAATCAGAATATGTTCTCTGATAATAAGGCATTCAGCTCAAAATCAACAATAAAAAGATTACTAGGAAATCCCCATATATTTGACATGAAGAAATATATCTGTAAATAACTCATGCATCAAGAAAGAAATGATCATAGAAATTAGAAGACATTTTAAGCTAGAAAATCTCAAAGTTTTCTAGGAGTGAAAAGAAAAGTTTTCTAGGAGGAAAAGAGAAGCAAGGTTGTGGATTATAATGATGAGTCATGGAGTCTAAGCAAGACAGAAAGGAAGACAGAAAGAGGCTCTGGGTGTCCAGAGAGACACGGAGGGATGCGTTGGAAGTTGCCGTGAGAGGGAAGGATTCTGCAATGGGAGTACTTGAGCTGGAAAGGTTTGGATGTGAGATTGCCGAAGTGGTAACTGGTAACGAACATGTCCAGGGTGTGACTATGGGAAAAAGTTGCCGAAGTTGACTGGATAAAAAGTCACTGGAAGTGCGGGCATTAAGCAACTAGGAAGCAGGGCATTGGCTGGATCATGCACAGGGCTTCTAAAGTCTCCAAGCATAATGAAAGGAGCTGAGGTGAAGAGTCGCGTAGCAGGAAATAAGCCATGTGATGAGTGAGAGGGTGTGAACAGGAAGGAGGAAGATTGAAAGCAATGAGATGTGAAAGTGGGTAGTAAATCCCAAGTGGCTCAATGGTCGTGGGAGTAGGTGTCCAAGATAATCCAGGTTACTCTTAAAGCACATTTCATCAGGTACCTTCTACAAAGAAAGACAAAACTGGCAGTAGCTCACTATATACTAAAACTGGTTTTCATAGTTTAGACAATGCATAGAATTGTCAATTGCTTCCAACTGGGAGAAACCAGCCAAGTTCTTAATCTTTTTTTTTTTAACTCTTTTTAAAAATTCAAGTATAGTTAATTTACAATGTTGTTTCAGGTGTATAGCAAAGTGATTCAGTTATTCATATCTATCTATTTTTCAGCTTCTTTTCCATCATAGATTATTACGGGATATTGAATATACTTTCCTGTGCTATACAGTAGGTCCTTGTTACTTATCTATTTTATATATAGTAGCGTGTATCTGTTAATGTCAACTCCTAATTTATCCTCCCACCCCCTTTGGTAACCATAAGTTTTGTTTTCTCTGTCTGTGAGTCTATTTCTATTTTGTAAACAAGTTCATTTATCAAGTTCTTACTCCCTATTTGGGTTTTCTCAGCCTCACAATCAGCTTTACTTACTGTGCCTCTTTTCAGTCTTACCAACTCTGCCCTAAGAGGTTTTGCTCACTACGCAATACACACGACTGCTTGCGGTTTCTCTAAGGGAGATATACATCCTGTAATTCAGGTTTGTGTCTGAAGCAGAGTTCACAAGCTCCACAGATACTGTGTTTAGTTCAGCGTGATGCAGCTGCTTGTAACTGAGAGGGTTTTAAGCTACACAACACATGGGATTTTATGGAGCTTAACTTGTTTTTAGAAGTTATTCATTTGTATAATTACACAAGTAGCTTTTCAGGTAAAAAACAGAAAAAGCCAAAGTCCCCTTGATCATTGCCATGGTCCCAAATCATGCCCAGAACTAACCACTTAATCAGGTGGTATGTTCTCCTGGGCTTTTCTCTATGCATTTACATTCTTGTAAGTGCACAGAGGGGAATATGTAGTTTTGCTCAACGGATCATTTTACTCCCCCGCTTCTGAAGCGCTCCCCATTATAACTAGAATAAAATCCATACTTTCCACTGTGGCCTCCAAGATTCCACACTATCTGGTCCCTGCCTCCCTCTGTGACCTCCTCTTGTGCCAGGAGGTGAGACGGTATTCTCCCCACAGGTCCTTTGCATGTACTGTTCATGCTGCTTGGAGAGCCCCGTCACAATCCTTGCTTGACCGTTTCTTCTCAACTTTCAAGTCTCAGCTCAAAATTCATCTGCTCATAAGCCTTTCCTGGATGCCCTCGCTAAATTAGTACTTCCCTCCTCTGTCTCAACTTTCTATCTCTTTCGAATCCTGTTAGCTTATTTCAGGCAACAGAGTTCTACCACTGGGGTTTGAATCCTCTCTTTACTACATGCTAGCTAAATTACTTCACCTTTTTGCGCTTTAGGTTTCCCATCTAAAAATGAGGATAATTATGCACTTACTTTTTAGAGTGTTATGAGTTAATATGTGTAAAACATTAACAAGTTGCCTAGAACGTAATGCGTTCTGTTTGATAAATTGATACAATTTTTCGTTAGCACTTGCAATGAGATGAAATCATTTCTTCCTTTGCTGTTTATCCTCTCCCTTCTCTAGAATGTAAGATCTATAAGTGCAGGGACCTTGTCTGTTCTGTTCTTAGGCCAAGAACAGTGCCTGACTCATAGCACCCTTAATAAGTAAAGGCTGAATGCATGAATATTCAGATCTTACCTCCTGCATAGGGTTCTGACTGCACAAGTGGTAAGTTTTTTTTTTTTTTTTTTTTTAACTTTTGGCTGCATCTCACTGCATATGGGATCTTAGTTCCCCGACCAGGGATCGATCCCGTGCCCCCCGCAGTGAAAGTGTGGAGTCTCAACCACTGGACAGCCAGGCAAGTACCAAGAGATAAGTTTAAAATGGAAAACATGGTCCTGCTTTTATTAAAAACTTAACTTTGATACACTGTCCACCACTTAGTGCTATCACCATATCTTGCCCTGTTATACTAGAAATGGATGTAACTCCTCTAACCTCCAAAGTAGGCCTAACCCAGCTGCAATTCTCTCTGTGTCTTACTTTTCCGAAGAGCACAGCAGAACAAAGACTGCTAACATGTCCTGCCCACTGTCTGCAGCACATGGTGGGATGTAGCTCCAGGACCTTGCTTCAGATGTGCAAGATCACCCATCCATTAAACCATTGATGTTTCTATTGCTGAAAAAACAAACAAACAAAAAACAAAGCACACAGCATACAGAAGGTCAGTGTAGTAGCAGCCTCACTGCTGGAAAAACACTAGCAGCAGTTATCATAAGCAAAAATGACACTCCCAGATTCCAGCGCAATCCAGACCCTTACTGCAGTTGCCAGCCAATTTATTTAGGATTATCTGCGGGATGGAGGAAAGAGAAAAGTTCTTGTTTAAGCCTGTCAGGTTACTAGTCATACTGTGCTGGTTGGCCACGGTCTGTGAACATAAACTCTATTGGGAAAAATCTTCTGTAGAGATGTTAGTTGTGCTTTCATGCACTCCTCTTGCAGAAACCCAAGCTTTCTCCAGCTGTGCTGTAGCTACTGTCACCACCAAGACGGTGGGTGCTTCAGAGGTCCAGTAAGGCCACATGGACATAAACTTTCCTACTCTGAAAGATGCATTTTAAAAAGATTTTTTTCCTGCAGATATTCTCTTGCTGCATTAGGTCCAAACTGGGTCATCTATCCAAGGCTAAGAAACAAGATAAAAGAGGAAAAAAATTAGCAAAAAATCCATTAGATTGCTACCTACTAAACTGAGCTTGAGGAAAAACCAGGTCTGAGGTGCTTCGTTCCTGGTGCTATTGATGGGTCTTTTTGTTTTTAATTGAAGTATAGTTGATTTACAATGTTGTGTTAGTTTCAGGTGTACAGCAAAGTTATTCAGTAATACAGACACATATATCTATTTTTTTTAGATTCTTTTCCCTTATAGGTTATTAGAAAATATTGAGTATAGTTCTCTGTGCTATACAGTAGGTCCTTGTTGGTTATCTATTTTATATTTAGTAGTGTGTATGGGATAAATTAATGAGTCTTAAGTTCATGTAAATTACAGCTGCCTTTACAGTATAGGGTCCCCTAGGGAACTTCTTGTGATTCCAGGGAAAAATTTCTATCTCCATCCAAGGCTTGATTCTGACTTATGCAGTATGAGCTCCTGGAAAGCCTGTGTTGGTTCCCAAATGAATCTATTTTCATATTAAACTTGGCTACTGTAGTCTATATGTGCTCAATCACCCTGCACAGCTGCAATCTCAAACCAGCTGCAGCTCAGTGACAGCTGACAGAATCACTTTCAGGGCCAGTGAGTGAGGTCAGGGGCTTTGCAGCCAGGAACCCTGCCCCAATCATGCTGCAGGTGGTCTAGTGAAGACACCGTTCTCCTTGCAGCTGGATACTAGACGCCACCACTCACCCTTCTGATGCTACTACCACTGAATTTTGCCCACCCCCGCTAGAGCTAAGACCATTGCTGCTTCTACCACCTATCACCAGAATGGATTCTGTATAGTTTGTCATTCTCTCCATCCCACCTGATTGGCAGAACTTAGGACATGTGCTATGCCTGGTTGCAAGGAGGCTAAGAAGGTAAGTGTCTCTTATTTTCAGCCTCTGAGGTAGGAAATAGGTAGAGGTATTCTCCAACAATAGGAAGCAGGTTCAGAGACTCAGCAGCAAAAAAGAGAAAAATACTGTTTCCCTGTAACATCCCTTCATGCCCTCCCAGCTCTCCACACACCATGAGAGCTAAGTCACAAAGCTTAGTGTCTCCCTTATAAGAGTAACCCCTTAGAAAAGAGACATCCATAAGGTCGGAGCAAAGAAGACAAACTTAGGAGGAGTTCTGACTAGCAGAGATTAAGTAGAATTCTTACTGGGAAAGGGAGAAAGATTAGGAGGGTAGATAATAGGGGGTGTGGTTGGCCTGGGGTCTTCAGGGACCCAACACCCCTTTTCCCCTTCCGGGGCCAGGGCCTGAGAGATGGGGGAGAGAAGAGGATAGAAAGACCAGATAGATATTGACTCTGAGAAGACACTGCTATGCAAGTGACTTTGAATCATCATAAAGTGACTGCGGCAGAATGTTAACGGCCTTGTTTGTTTATGCAATAATGTGCTGAAGGTCCTATTCCTGTTTCCCTTGGCTCCTGGCTGGCATGGAAGAGATTTATTTTTGTTTGTTTGAAAATTTTTTTTTAGACTCACATAGAAGTTGCTAAAATAATTCCGAGAGCGAGAGACAATGCACAGCAGATTCTAGGAATACCTGAGCCCACATGCTGATGCAAACACGTTTCAGAGGCTGGATAGACTTGAGTTGGGGCCAAGTGCAGGTAGGTTGAGGATCACTGAGACGTCTCAGTTATGTTGAGAGAATAAACCTCAAGTTCTATCTGCCACATACTTTATCAGTAGCTTGGGGGAGAAACAGAGGCCAGCAGGGCTTTAAGGACCACTCCTACCCCTGCCAAATCTTTCCTCTATCTTAATGTGACCTTTAGGCTAGAAAAGGGAGGAGGGAGAAATCCTGAAAGATTGCATTTACCCCAAATAGACCGAGTTACCTTTAACTGGTACCTTTAAGTCTCTGCTTCTGCCTCCCCCCACAAGAATGAGGACACGAGAACAAGCTAAGAGCATTAGAGAACAGTGTACACTAATAAAGCAACCCTCTTTTGTAGTGTATCATACACCTCACTCTGCCTGCGACTAGCCAGAGCCCAGCTGTGAGTCTGGGAAGTGGTGTATTAGCTTCCCAGCAATGGCTGAGAAAGCCTTCATTCTCGCTCTTGTGGGCCTGTGGCTGAGCACACCTCATGGAAGATCACAGTTGGGTTGATTTTGCACTGACATTTCTGAAAGTAAGAATAACGCACACAACCTTTTTTTCTTTTATTCTTTTCGCAGTTTTTTTTTTTTTAAAACAGAATAACGGGATTATTGGAAAGACCACAACGCAAGATTGAAGCAAGTACCCTGCATGAAGATCTGGGTACTTGTGCCAGGTGGAGCTTGGCGACGGAACCGATACTCCGCTTGCTAGGCTCCCTCGTGAGATTGCGTTTGAAGAAGTTTGGCGCTGCTCAGTCGCCGTAGCTACGCCCTTCTCGGCAGCGGGCGGGAGCGTGGAGACCGCAGTTTACTGAGTTGTCCCCCTGGCTTACCGTTGGTGGCCATATGCCCAAGGCTCACATTTACATCTTGATTCGAGTCTACATTCCAAACGCCCGCGGACTTCCTTGTGCCCAGTAAGCAAAGAAGCTCGCCGTTGGCCTGATGCTAGGATAGCGTCACGGGTAGACGAGCCTTTGTAGGGAGCAGGGGGCGGGGTGACGGGCACCAACCCTCCGGAAGAAGAGGGCCCCGCCTCCAGGCCACGCACCCTCCTGGTTGGAGGCAGCGCGGGGGAGGGGCGAGGTCCTGGCTCAAAGCCCAGGAGTGACCTTTCTTATTACAAGGGCTTTTTTAACTTTCAGCGCCTTGGAGTCTAGCCTTTCCGGGTTTCGGTGAGCCCCAGAATCAAGGGGTACAACGTCAAAAGGCATATGTGGACAAAGGGCTAAGAGTGCAAGGGGCTGGTGTAGGGGCGAGTTTTCAGTGACAGGACTGCGTTGGAGATTTAGGCTTGAGTTACAGAGAGACTTTTCTTGCTCTGCTTGAGAGTTGAAACCAAACTTTCAGAGTTGTAGAACCATAGCTGTCTGTTTGGCATCTCCAGCCATAGCTTCACTTCGCTTACTGTAGGCAGTTTGCCCAAAATTGAAATCGTGTTCCCTCCAAAAGCTGATCTTCTCCCACTATTCCTTATTTTGATGAATGGCCCACCGTAACCTAGATTCTCAAGCCAGAAATATGGGGGTTATTTCTATCGTTCTCGTACATTCTATTAATCAAAAAGACCTATTGACTCCATTTCCAAAAATAGGTAACTAATAAGAACCTACTGTATAGCATAGGGACCTCTACTCGATACTCTGTAATGCCCTATATGGGAAAAGACTCTAAAAAAGAGTGGATATATGTGTATGTATAACTGATTCACTTTGCTGTACTACAGAAACTACACAACATTGTAAATCAACTATACGCCAATAAAAGTTAATTAAAAAAAAATCTCCAAATTACCCTCTCTTCAACATTTCCTCTGCATTACTTCTGGTCTCAATTTTTCCCAATAGGTTTCTATCTGTTACCCCTGCCCACCTACAATCAATTCTCAATTATGGGGCAGAGTGATCTTTCCATGATGTAAACATTTCTCTGGAGTAATCCTGCTTAAAATATTTTAAGCACAAAATTCAAACACCTAAATGTGCTCTGACTCTGCTTGCTTTCATGCCCATACCCCATCTCCAATCTAGCTAGTACTTCTGTTGCCTGGGCAGTATTCAGTATAGTTCCCTGTGCTATACAGTAGAACCTTGTTGTTTATCCATTTTATATATAATAGTTTACATCTACTAACCCCAAACTCCCAATCCATCCCTCCCCACCCTCCTTCCTCTTTGCAACCACAAGTCTGCTCTATGTCTGTGAGTCTGTTTCTGTTTTGTTGATAGGTTCATTTGTGTTATATTTTAGATTCCACATATAAGTGATATCATATGGTATTTGTCTTTCTCTTTCTGACTTACTTCACCTAGTATGATAATCTCTAAGCCCATCAATGCAGTAAGCAACAAAATTAAGAACCATTAAAAGATACTGCCTATGGGCAACTTGTGTGTCAACATACGTTAATGGGTGTTTTTTATGTGCATGTGCTTAGTTTGCTCTGCTGAACCTCTTTGTACTTACACTTTTTCTTATCAGTTCCACAGGAAAGAGAAAAGCTGGAATAGAAATTCAAAACAATAAGAAAATCATACATGGGTTGCTTTGTCTGTTAGTGCATAGACTCACTTTGGCTTGAGGAAACGTTTTGAAATTGATTTTAGAAAAGATTATCAAAGAGAACTTTAATAATGCACTTAATATTTGCAATGTCTACAGCACATAGCTCATTGTGTTTACTTTTTCTGTTTTTTTTTTTTTTTTTTTTTTTTTTTGCGGTATGCGGGGCTCTCACTGTTGTGGCCTCTCCAGTTGCAGAGCACAGCCTCTGGACATGCAGGCTCAGCGGCCATGGCTCACGGGCCCAGCCACTCCGCAGCACGTGGGATCTTCCTGGACCGGGGCACGAACCCGCGTCCCCCGCATCGGCAGGCGGACTCTCAACCACTGCGCCACCAGGGAAGCCCCTTTTTCTGGTTTTGATCATCCTGGTTTAATAAAAGAAAACTATTAGGATACTGATTCATTTATGTTAGTTCATTAGCTATAACTTAACATTTGCAAACATTTCTGTTAACCTCAGAAATTAGAATTTAAACTTGATGTGATGCAGTATTAATGTTTCTTAATTTTTGTTGAGAAGAGAAAAAGAATTGCTTATCTATAGACGTTGTTGAAAGGTTTGTGATTTTCCTGTCATTTTATGTATTTTATTTTTGCTATTTCCTGATTATCTTTTTCAGTGTTTCTAGTTTTATTTTGTTGTGAGACATATCATGGGAGAAGGCATAGGTTTTTACCAAAATTTGTTTCCAGAAACTTGATTTTTATCAATGAAACATTTCTTTTTTGTTGTTGTTGTTGTTGTACGCGGGCCTCTCACTGTTGTGGCCTCTCCCGTTGCAGAGCACAGGCTCCGGACGCGCAGGCTCAGTGGCCATGGCTCACGGGCCCAGCTGCTCCGCGGCATGTGGGATCTTTTCGGACCGGGGCACGAACCCGTGTCCCCTGCATCGGCAGGTGGACTCTCAGCCACTGCGCCACCAGGGAAGCCCCTGCCCATTTTTTAATTGGGTTGTTTGTTGTTTTGATTTTGAGCTGCATGAGCTGTTTGTATATTTTGGAGATTAATCCCTTGTCAGTTGCTTTGTTTACAAATATTTTCTGCCATTCTGAGGGTTGTCTTTTTGTCTTGTTTATGGTTTCCTTTGCTGTGCAAAAGCTTTTAAGTTTAATTAGGTCCCATTTCTTTATTTTTATTTTCATTACTCTAGGAGGTGGGTCAGAAAACATCTGTGATTTATGTCAGAGTGTTCTGCCTATGTTTTCCTGTAAACGTTTTATAGTGTCTGGCCTTACATTTAGGTCTTTAATCCATTTTGAGTTTTTTTGTGTGTATGGTATTAGGGAGTGTTCTGATTTCATTCTTTTACATGTAGCTGTCCAGTTTTCCCAGCACCATTTGTTGAAGAGATTGTCTTTTCTCCATTGTATATTCTTGCCTCCTTTTTCATAGATAAGGTGACTATAGGTGTGTAGGTTTATCTCTGGGCTTTCTATTCTGTTCCACTGATATATATTTCTGTTTTTGTGCCAGTACCATACTGTCTTGATTACTGTAGCTTTTAGTATAGTCTGAAGTCAGGGAGCCTGATTCCTCCAGCTCCGTTTTTTCTTTTTCAAGATTGCTTTGGCTATTCGGGGTCTTTTGTGTTTCCATACAAATTGTAAAATTTTTTGTTCTAATTCTGTGAAAAATGCCACTGGTAATTTGATAGGGATTGCATTGAATCTGTAGATTGCTTTTGGTAGTATAGTTATCATCACAATATTGATTCTCCCAATCCAAGAACATGGTATATCTCTCCATCTGTTTGTGTCGTTTTTGATTTCTTTCGTCAGTATCTTAGTTTTCTGAGTACAGTTCTTTTGCCTCCTTAGGTATTTATTCCTGGGTATTTTATTCTTTTTGTTGCAGTGGTAAATGGGATTGTTTCCTTAATTTCTCTTTCTGATCTTTCATTGCTAGTGTATAGGAATTTTACATCAGGAAGTGTTTTAATATAGCCACTATGAAAAACAGTATGGAGGTTCCTCAAGTAATTAAAAATAGAACTGCCATATGATCCAGCAATTCCACTTCTGGGTGTATATCCAAAGAGAACAAAATCATTATGTTGAAGAGACATCTGCACTGTCATGGTCATTGCAGCATTATTTCATAGTCAAGACATGGAAACAACCTAAATGTTGACAGCTAAATGGATAAACAAATTGTGATACACACACACACACACATCAGAATATTATTCAGCCATGAATAACTGAACTTTGAATTCATGAGTATTTCATGAATAATTGAACTTCTTTCAATTGATATGTCTGTGAGTTTCATTTATATTGTTGTATGTGGATTTTGATTTTGATTCTCATTGTTACATACTACTATTATGGACATATACCACAGTTTATTTATCCATTCTAGTGTTGATAGGCATTAATAGTGTAGTTGGCAGTTTTGGCCTATTATAAACAGTGATGTTATAAACATTCTAGTTCCTATACTTTTGTAAATCCATCTATGTATTAGGTGTACACCTAAGACGGAAGGAAGAAAATAGAGAACAAAATTATATAGTTCTAAAATTAAATGTCTTTAAAATATAAATGATAGATGATAGACTCAGACATGACCATCTACTTAAGCAAATAATCTGAAATATTTTCCATTAGATATCACACATGGCTCTACTGATGTTCAAAGAGAGAAAATTTAACCAAATAGACTTAAATGAAATTAAACACATCTTTGTCTGTCTTTGATGATTCAAATGTACCCTGGAAGGACCTTACATATATAAATAAAAGTAGTTAATTTTGGACGGTCACAGTGGTGAAAGACTGTTTAGAATAGATCAGTTTAAGCAGATTGCATTATATAAACTGAAAAAATCCAGCTCTGGGGAAATTTTTTAGAGTATTTAAAGTTTTGTCTTTTCATCTTTATTTTCATTTAAGAAAACTTTTTTTTTTCTGAAAATAATTGGCTCTGAAAAGTATCTTTTAATAAAGATTTTTAAAAACTTTTTTCTAAACCTCTAACCCGTAAAAAAACTCACTGAATTACTATGCCTGCATTAATTTCCATCTACTGTTAATTTAAAACTCAGTGGATTTTCTTAAACTAAACATACTGTGTAACCAGCACTGAGATCCAGAAATAGATCATTACTGTACTACAGTACTATACGATCTGCAGTTGCCGAATCCATGGATGCAGAACTGTGTATAAGGAGGAACCACATAGAGGGATGGCCGATTATAAGTTATACTCAGATTTTCAACTGTGTGGAGGGTTGTTCAACAATCCTCTCATTGTTCGAGGGTCAACTGTACATTGTGATTCAGCTTCTCCTTCTGCCAGATTCTGCCTTTCTCACATTCTTCCAGGTGAACTTCCTAAGAGCATTGTCCATCAACTTTCCCATTAAAAATCCCCATTTTCAGGAAACCCGATCTAAGAAAGTACCAGCACAAATCCCAGAACATCCATATGGAGAACTATTAGGCTTGCTAAGGAATGAGGAAAACTAGGTGCTGCCGTTGCTGCAGGATTTGGCTAATATGTACCAATATACCATGAGGAGACAAGAGTAGATGCACAGGATTGTATATGTTAAGGATGCTGAACGAAGGGGAACAGAACAAAAAAGAAAGTTGTGGATGGGGGAGTTTATCAATATGGGAGATAGTCCTGTGAAATAGAATTTAACACTCTGGCATCTACAGTGGGAGATCATGCTATTCTCTCCTAAGATAGCTATTAGAAACATTTAAAAAAATACTGACACAAAATAAATTAGGTAGAAATGTCAGAGTTATCAGGGCTGATGATGGAAAAAGGATTCAAAGATTCAGAAAGAGAGCTAGGTAGGATATATTACATAAAGCTGGATAAACAGCTGACAGTATTTCACGCGAAGGCCTAGAGGACATGCCAGGTGACAGTACTAAGCAAGTAACTGGTGAAAGGGGAACAAAAATTGTTTAGGAGCTCAGGGATGGCTGTTCCGTCTAGGCAAAGAATGACAGTAAGAGATGCTGTTTTAGGACTGGGAATCCTGATAGCAATTAATTTGATTGCATCTCAAAATAACAAAGAGGGGATGGTAGTGCTTAGCAAGCAAAAGCAAGGTAAGTGCAATTATCACAACGAGCAACAAGATCTGTGCGGCAGATGAGGAAGCTTGACTCACAGTGAGATATAGAAATGGTTAACAGGATATGTTAGTCCTTACAGACATATGAATATGCAGCGAGCAAGCATTTTGCATAATATGTGCAATCAAAATAAATAAAAATAAATGATAAGGAGGCAGAGGGAAGCTGCCCATTAAAAAGTCACAATTCTTTTTTCCTAGATTCCAGATGTGATCTGATTCTCAGACCATGAACCCATTAACTGGAAGAGAGGCCTATGATGAAAGATCATTTTTCACTGTGACAAATGTATAACAGTAATTCCCCTGTACTTTACCTAGGTGACCCCGAACTTTAATTCAGGTGCCTCAGCACTGGGAAAAGGGAAATGTCCAGATCATTCCAGGGTTGATGTAAACATGAACATAGTGTGGACAGAAATTCCATATATTAAAAGGAATAAAATAGAATGTCTAGAACCCAAAATATGTTATGTGCAGATTAAACACCACAGAAAAAATATCAGTGAGCTTAAAGACATAACAATAGAAATTATCCATACAGATATATTTAGCTCTGGTGAAATATGGGATGGTACTAAGAACTCTAACAACAGTGTTATTAGAGTTCCAGGAAGGAGGTGGATAGGAATTGAATAAATAATGGCTAATATTTTCCAAATTTGTTCAAAATTATAAGGCTGCATGTCCTAGAAGCTCAAAAAATTCTAATCAAGAAAAAGAAAAGAAAAGCCACATAATTCAAATTTTGTAAAATCATTGTTAAAGAGAAAATTTTAAAAGCAGCCAGAGAAAAGAGAGATTAAGTGCAGGAGAATACCATAAGAAAGTTGTTGACTTTTTATCAGAAACAATGCAAACCAGAATATTTTGGAACAACATCTTTAAAATGTTGAAAAAATGTCTGTCAACCTAAAATTCAATATCTAGAAAAAATATTCTTCAGAAATGAAGCTAAAATAAAAATATGTTCAGGAAAAGAAAAACGTGGAGAATTCATCACCCAAGGATCTGCACAAGAAGAAAATTTACAGTAAATTTCTTCAGGCTGAAGAAAGAGTAAACCAGAGTTTTACTAAGAAATAAAAAATACTGTGAATAGTCACTATGTAGATAAATTTTTTTTTTTTTTTGTGGTACGCGGGCCTCTCACTGTTGTGGCCTCTCCCGTTGCAGAGCACAGACTCCGGACGCGCAGGCTCAGTGGCCATGGCTCATGGGCCCAGCTGCTCCGCGGCACGTGGGATCTTCCCGGACCGGGGCACGAACCCGTGTCCCCTACATCGGCAGGCAGACTCTCAACCACTGCACCACCAGGGAAGCCCTATGTAGGTAAATTTTTAAAAATTCCTTCATTTTAAAATTTCTTTAAAATGTATTTTATTGTTTAAATTATAAAATAATAATATATTTGTGGGGTTTATGCCAATGAAGATGTAGATTATTTGACAATAAAAGTATAAAGAAGAGGAGGGCATAATAGAAATATACTGTTATACATTTCTTACATTAAAACTCAAGAGGCATGATATTACTTGAAGAAAGACTGTGATAAGATGCATATTGCAAACCCTAGAGCTCCTACTGCCTAAACTTAAAAGTTATAGCTAGTAAGACCATGGTAAAGAAAAATTGAATATTGAAAACATTTAAATAGTCATAAAGAATGCAGGGACGGAGAATAAAAAATATATGGGACACGTCCTCCTCAGCATCATGGCCGCCCTCAGACCTCTCATGAAGCCAAAGATCAAAAAGAGAACCAAGAAATCCATCCAGCACCAGTCAGACCGATATGTCATCATTAAGCAGAACTGGCAGAAGCCCAGGGGCATGACAATAGGGTGTGCAGGAGATTCAGGGGCCAGATTTTGATGTCCAACTTTGGTTACTGGAACAGCAAGAAAACAAAGCACTTGCTGACCAGTGACTTCTGAAAGTTTCTGTCCACAGTGTCAAGGAGCTTGAAATGCTGCTGATGTGGAGCATATATTACTGGGCTGTGATTTCTCACATCGTCTCCTCTAAGAACCACAGAGCCATTGTGGAAAGAGCAGCCTAGCCGGCTGTCAGTCACCAATCCCAATGCCAGGCTGCACAGCGAAGAAAATGAAGAGACAACTTGTGTGCACATTGTATTCGTGTTAATAAAACCATAAGACTCAAAAAAGTGTACATATAGGACAAATTGAAAACAAATAGCTGAATGGTACACTTAGAAACAACCATGTAAATCATTAGATTAATTATAAATGCTCTAAACTTTCTAAAAAAAAGCCAAAGAATATTACACTGGATTTAAGTGCTAAATCCAATTTTATATCATCTAGAGGAAGTGCATTTTAAATATGGAGTTACAGATAGTCCAACAGTAAGAGAATGGGAAAATATACAGAGAAGTCTTCACAACCAGGAATATTGACAAAGATGAGAAGGGGAATTTCATAAAAATGAAAGTGTCAATTCTGAATCCCTGTGAACCTAATACCAGAGATTCATAAATCTATGAAGCAAAAACTGAGAAAAATCTGCAAGCAAAATTAGACAAATCCACATTACAGTTGAAATTTCTGCAGAAAATTACTAAGGATATAAAAGATGTGAATAAAATATCGACCAGCAGGACATACCTGAAATTTATAGAAGAATTCACCAAACAATGGAACATACAAAGTCTTTTTCAAAGAGCACATTCAACAGGTGGAACAAAAAATAAAATTAATTAATGAATAACTGAAAAAAAGAAACTGAACAGTTGTTTGGGACACCTTCCATCTGATTTCACATTAAATGGAGGCATATTGTGGAAATGAATCCTTAGTGGTTATCCAGACTTTAAAAGTACTCACATCAGTTATTAAAGCTAATAGGAGCAATTTCAGTTTAAAAGCAGGACTTCCTGTCCACTTAATACTACAGTAGTATTGACTACATTACTTGGAAATACCCTATGTCTAATTTTCCATTCCTTAACTGGAGGAGAATATTGTCTCGAATGCAGATGCCTCAGATAGCTTGTAATTTTATGTAACCAATTTCAATGGACTTTATGCCATTTTTAGCTTGTCACCTATGTGTGATTATCCCAGAAAACAATCTTTTTTTCCCCCAAACTCACTATTTATGTACTTATTATGTTTAAACTAATTACTGAACCTTAGTACTTCCCCATTGAAGAATGGGCTTATAAGTATACTTCCTCATGATTATATGATTTTTAGACTAGATGGTTTATTTGGTAGACTTCCTAGCATCATCTCCCTGGGCTCTAAGTTATTTAATACATTAATTTTGGGCAGTTCATCATGATGGTGTTAATTTTTTATTATAGCCTATTTAGTAGTTTTATCTTCTAAGATCACAAAGATTTTCTGTGATATTTTCTTAAACAAATTGTGGTATATCCAAACAATAAAAAGAAAGAAACTACTAGGCACACAACATTGACGAATCTCAAAAAATGTGCTGAGCTACCTAGGACACAAAAGAACACATACCATATGAACCCATGTATATACTATTACAGAAGAGGTAAACCTAATCTATAGTAATCTCTGGCCTAGGCAACAACTGATAACATATCAGTTGTTGCCTAGGCCAGAGGTGAGGGTGGGTAAAACGCAAATGGATACAAGGAAGATTTGGGGGGTGATGGAAATATTCTGTATCCTGATAGGGTTGATGATCATATGGGTGTATACATTTGACAAGCTCACCAAACTGCAAACTTAAAATAGGTGCTTTTTTATTGCATGTAAGTCACACTTCAGTAAAGTTAATAAGGAAAAACAAACAAACAACTATTGTGTAGGGAGAAGAATGGAAGCAGGGAGACTAGCTAAAGTGCTGTGAATAATCTGAGCAATGATGGTTTAAACAGTAGAAATGGAAAACAAGAAGATAGATTTAGGATATGTTTTGAAGGCAAATTGTACATGATATGTTGATAATTTATATACGTATGTTTCAGAATGAGGATTCTGATGGACAGTGAGAAATAAGGAAAAATCCCTGAAAGTTTGACTTAAAAAATTGGATAGTGTTATTTATTCAAAACAGTTCATCTGAGAAAAGAGTTTGGTAATTGAGTTCTATGAAGAATCAAGAGTACTATTTTGGCTGTGTTAATTTTAAGATGCTTTTTAAAAACACCTGTGGGGGGGCTTCCCTGGTGGCGCAGTGGTTGAGAGTCCACCTGCCGATGCAGGGGACACGGGTTCGTGCCCCGGTCCGGGAAGATATCACATGCCGCGGACCGGCTGGGCCCGTGAGCCATGGCCGCTGAGCCTGCGCGTCCGGAGTCTGTGCTCCGCAATGGGAGAGGCCACAACAGTGAGAGGCCCGCTTACCACAACCCCCCCCCCCCAAAAAAAACCAAAAAAAACACCTGTGGACAAATATCCAGCAGGGTGTTGGGTATATGATTCTGGAGTTCTAGGGCATGTTTGAATCTTAAGGTACAGATGTGGAAGTCATAGCAGACAAGTTCTATTTAAAGCCATAGGCTTGAAAAAATATCGCCTAGAGAGCCCAGGACATTTAGTGGTGGAGGAGGAGAAAATGAACCAGCAAAGGAGACTGTGATGAAGCAGCTAAGAATGCAGGCACTCAGGTACAAGCACATGGGGTCGTAGACATTAAGAGATGAGAGAGTTTTGTGAGGAAAAGTGAGCAGTTATGTTGGAAGCAATGGAAATGTCTGGTTAAGGAAAGAACGGTGATCACTGGATAAATTTTTGTGTGTGTGACCCTGACAAGATCTTTTTCTGGAATAGAAGGGGTGGAAACTTGATTGGACTGGATGTAGAAGATCATATTGACATGACTATATTTGTCAAGAAAATGTACAGTGAATTGGGAAGGAATGGAAGAGTGGTGGGAAGATGATTCAGGTCAAAGTTCTGGGAGGTTTTATTTGATTTGATTTGAAAAAAACCAATATTAGTGCTTGTTTGTATGCTGGTGGTAATATTCCATCAAGAACTGAGAATTGGTTGAAGCAGGAGAGGGCGTGTTTGAGGAAAGTCTTTGAGAAAACACGGGATGCAAACCCCAAGTGGAGGAATTTGTATTTGATACCATGCTTCATTTTGGGTTACATAGCATTATGCTAAGAGAATGTATTGATGTCATTGTGCTCTATGCTTTAATACTCAATTTAGAACTAAAAAAGAAGACTGAGAAAAATAAGATTTGGTTCAAGTTAAGATTCGGTTAACATTCTCTGATTTCTTTTTTGGTTTGGAACACACAATTTTCCCAGTTTTGCCTATCCTTCAGGAATATCTTGCCTTCATTAGATAACTATTATAAAGTTAAAATGAAAAGAGAGCATTTTCTAAAGGTTATACTATTTAAGGTTGTATTTATTGAAGGAAAAAAAATCTAAACAATTTTATCCTGATGGGAAAAATAGTTTCACCTGAGCCACAAATGAGACGAAACAAAAGACAGAATCTGAGAATTTGTTTGCAGGGTCTTCTGTTCAAAAGAATACAGCCCTTTGAAAAATCTGTAGCCATAGTAACAGCCATTCCCAGTCCTGTGATCTACAGAGCATAGGACCCTGTTAGATGTCACAAAATTATACACCATTGCACGCCAGTCACTAGTGAAAGGTTGAATTTTTTTTTTTTTTGATTGCTTTGGGTCTTGGTTGCTGTGCGCGGGTTTTCTCTAGTTGCGGCGAGCAGGGGCTACTCTTGGTTGCGGTGCACGGGCTTCTCATTGTGGTGGCTTCTCTTGTTGCGGAGCACAGGCTCTAGGCACATGGGCTTCAGTAGTTGCAGCACATGGGCTCAGGAGTTGTGGCTCGTGGGCTCTAGAGAGCAGGCTAAGTAGTTATGGCGCATGGGCTTAGTTGCTCCGAGACATGGGGGATCTTCCCGGACCAGGGATTGAACCTGCGTCCCTTGCATTGGTAGGCGGGCTCAACCACTGGGCCACCAGGGAAGTCCGAAACGTTGACTTTTTATTGTTAGTTCTTGAACAGCCACCAACAATCATTTGGAGCTAACGACACACTCTTCATCTAATGTGGTGAATGGAGCTAATGAAATAGTTAAGGGCCAGAGCAAGAAGTGAGGAAAAAGCTGTGACTTTAAAATCCCAAGAAACAAAGGATGTCTTAAAAATGAGAAGAAAACTTGAGATTGTGAAAGCCTGAGGTCGGGTCTCAGGAAAAAAGAATGTGAAAAAAGCAGATTATTTTCCCAAATACTGGCATTTAAGCTTCTAGTACTTCCACGGGGGTGACCACCAAGATCGTGAGAGGATCTCCTACTCTTGCTGGTAGATCTGCAGAGCTTGGGCTATCCCCTCACCTCTTCTCCTACCTCCTTCAAACATAGATAATAACACTAAAACAGGTGTATCAGCGAGGATCCTTTAGGTGCAAGTCACTGAATAAACTAAAAGTGGCTTAAACAACGAGAATAATTCGCTACCTCGCATAACAGGAAGTCCCAAGGTCAGCTCTATCAGAGTTGGTTACCTGCTCAGCTCCATGATGTGAGGGCTCCTGTCACTCTCTCTGGGACTCTCTTGACTTTCCCCTTTGGGGCACAAAAAGAATACAAGTAGCTCCTAACATAGAGGCCTCACGTGGCAGTGCCAAAGGCGGGAACAAGCGAGTCCCTATTTTATTTCTCCTTTTTTAATTATGAGGAAAACAATCCCAGAGGCCTCTCACTAGACTTTCCTCTTTGTCTTGTTTTTCTAATACGTGACCATGTGTAACAAATCACTGATAAGGGAAATGAAATTATAATGGCTGGCATAGACTGATGAGCATCTACCCCTGGGGGTAGGGAAGCCCCTTAAAGATACACAAAAAACTAGTTCCTAAATAAAGCTGGGTTTCTGTCAGCAGAGTAGAGAGGATAACTGTGACCGCTGAGAAGAGGGGGCAATGCACGCACAGTGATTAGCAGAGTGACTGGTGCCCAAATGCACTTAATAAATATTAGCTGCTATTACTGTCCTATCAAGCCGCTCTTACGGGAAATACAATAGAAGAGCCCAGCCTCACACCCCAGACTACGTATTCTGACCGCCATCCAACCTGTCATCAAATAGTACAGTTAACCCTTAGCTGTAGCTTTACTTTCTTTCCTTGACTATAAATCCTTTTCCCTTGTCATCCTGTTTGTCTCAAAAAGTAGTAGCTAATGAGTTGTCTGCCTCCAGCCTCATCGATTTTCAAAAACTTTGCATATCGTAGCCAGACTGATCTTTCTAAAGGCAGATCTAATCATGTCACCATCTTCCTTAAGAGCTTAATCACAATTCCTCATTGCATTACATCTGAAGGTTGAACTCTTCAGAATCATGTCCATGTAGTTGTTCTTCAATGCAGGTGGAGGGAGGCTCCTCTGTCCTTCAGCTCCACCATATGGAACATGCAGTCCCCTTGGTGCAGGAGGAGAGAAACAGAAGACTCCCAAGGAGGGTCTCCATTGTCCATGAAGAGTGAGGTGCCCAGCCCATCTATAAGGGGCTGAGAAGCACCGTCTTGCATTCACCCAGAAGGGGAGGAGGACATACTTTTAGGGAACACTATTGTAATAGATCCAGAGATGTGCCTCCCAGATCCCCCTTCAGGGAAGGGCTTGCTGCCCAGTTTCAGAGAATTTGTCTCAGTGGCTGAGAGCTGCTTTGCCTGCGGTCACGCCTTTCCTGGGGTAGCCAGGCAGAGGGGTAAAGACATGGCCGTTTTGGCCCATGCACATAACTCCAAGAGGCACTGGTCACTCGAGGACTCCCTGCTGGGGTGGCCAGGGCTTCCTTGTGCTTGCTTCACAGTTCGACTTCTTCCTCTTCTCTATCCTGTTTCATTGTTTCTTTCATATGTTTTGATCCTTTATGAACATCTTGTACCCCATACTCTACATGGTATCTGCTTCTGGAAATTACAACCTGCAACAACTAGTAATTTCGAGCAGAAAGTCCTTTAACCCTCAACTCTCTTTTCTCCCTCAATGATCATTATCTAAGTTGAAAAATTTTCACTCCAGATTTATAGAAATACAGTTACCTGAATGCATCACCAAAATTTCACAGATAAAATACATATTATTAAGTAATTACATGCTGCCAAGTGCTTTTTTTAAAATAAATTTATTTATTTTTGATTGTGTTGGGTCTTCGTTGCTGCGCGCGGGCTTTCTCTAGTTGCGGAGAGCAGGGGCTACTCTTCCTTGTGGTGCACGGGCTTCTCATTGCAGTAGCTTCTCTTGTTGCAGAGCACGGGCTCTAGGCGCACAGGCTTCAGTAGTTGTGGTGCATGGGCTCGGCAGTTGTGGCTCGCGGGCTCTAGAGTGCAGGCTCAGTAGTTGTGGCACACAGGCTTAGTTGCTCTGCGGCATGTGGTATCTCCCCGGACCAGGTATCGAACCCATGTCCCCTGAACTGGCAGGTGGATTCTTAACCACTGTGCCACAAGGGAAGTCCCCAAGTACTCTTTTTTGT
This sequence comes from Globicephala melas, assembly GCF_963455315.2. Taxonomy (NCBI): domain Eukaryota; kingdom Metazoa; phylum Chordata; class Mammalia; order Artiodactyla; family Delphinidae; genus Globicephala; species Globicephala melas. The sequence goes on from NC_083316.1 coordinate 97,939,351, forward strand.
TTTGTTTTTCTTTTTTACTCTCTCATTTTCTCTAAGGTTCCCTATGAGTAGATAGATGCGTAGAAGAAAAGTCATCTGCCCAGACCCAATAGTTATTAAACCAGGGAGTTCAGACTCTGATCCTCCTTCGCCCTTTATAACTTTACAGCCTGTTTCCTTTATAACTAGTTTAAACCACCACTGCCTGGAGCACCCTTTCCCCCTTCTCTTTGAGGGGCTCACTGGTACTCACTTAGGTCAGCATCAGTACCTCCAAAAAACTTCCAAAGTTATCCCCTATCCTTGCATGGGCTGTCATGCTGTGTTCCGATAGCGAATACCCAAACATTTATCCCCACCTTGGTACTTATCAATACTGTATTATAGTCGTCGTTGCCTGTCTAGCATCTCTAATGGCTGACCAGCGCCTGGTGCATCCTTCTTTACCTACTTCTTGAAAGGATTTTTAGTGATTTAGTGTCAGCATGTAGTAGGTACTGAAAAGTGTTTACTGAGTGAATTTAATAATGCTCTTTTCTTTCTCTAGTTTTGCACTAACTCTATCATCCTAGGAGATTCAGTTAAAAGAGGAAAAAATACTGCCATTCTAGAATGTATGCAACAAACATCTGCGAGTCTAAAGGAATTTGGTTCATTAATATTTCTTTTCCAGTTCTGATAGTTGGCTATACTCGTGGCTGACTACACAGTGTGACGTAGCGCAGATAACTTGAGAAGGGCAGAGGTGTCTAGTGAATGGAGAACTCTTCCTAGACAGAACTATTTTCTGTTCATTTTTTTTTTCACAAATCCATGTTCAACATCTATGACATGCAAGACCCCTTCAGGGATTACTATCTCAGTCAGTTTAGATAATCACATTCAAGATATATGTGTGTAACAGGAATTATGATATGAGTATTCACATTCTGGTTCTCTTCCCTGCCCCCAAATACTATCCCCATTAATTTTATTTGAAATTAAGCAAGATGAGGGGAGAAATATTCTGAGCAAAATGTTTTATTGTCTGATAACAAATGAAAATTATGCAAGTGGAAAAAAACTGAACCACTCTACAAAAGAACCATGTTGGGAGATTATAATATCCTTCATGGAACAGTACTTTATTAAAAGCCAGAAAAAATACTTTATCAATGGTAGCATCCAAAAATCTGCCATTAATCTATGACAGGGATGCCAATGAGAGTATCATCTTCCAGGTAGAAAGTTCATTTACTTAACTGAATAAAAAGAGAGTATTTTATAGCATTTTAATTTCACTCCTCATTGCTATGTGCTTTAAATAAGACAATTGCCCTTATTTTTCATAGAAAAATAAAAAACACATGTACATTGTCTATGCAATTTAAAATAAAAATATGTACATATTTTATTGACTTCATTTTAATTATTATTAAATATGCAAATATAAAGACATGACATGAGAACCCACTTTGTCTTGCACAATATTTAATAACTATGTCCTATAAATGGGTGTGACCAAGAGAGTTCCACGGTGTGACAAGGTGGGCAAGGTGAAGATTACAAATAACACTCACTCAATTGTTGGCCTGCAGAAACCAGTGCTCAGGTGAATGTCAAAGTCAGGCCACGTTTCCCAGCTGTGACGACAGCCTTTCTACTCCATTTTTGGACACTCCTCACATTTTTAAAAGTACACCCACCAGGTCCCCCTCGCTCCCTCCTGAATTTTTTCCTTCCCTTTTGTCTTTGTGTCTTTCTACCTTTCCTTCCATCTGGCTTTCCCTCCAATTCTCTCTCGTTTCTTCAAACTAGTATCCAGCACCTGCTCTGAGTTCAGCCACATTCTGACCCGGAGGGATACAAAGATGAATAAGTCAGCCGATTATTGTTTCCAGGGGCCTTTATTTTCGCCTCTCTCCTCATTTTAGACTTAACATTTGCTTTCCTATCTATCACAATAAGGCTTCAAACTATTGAAGTTTCTGTAACTGTCTCCTTCCAAATCAAAAAGTTACTCCTTTACTCTTTCATTGGATCACGTCAGAATATGTTCCACTTATGTGCAAGGGATGCTAATGGAATAAGGATGTCTCTCACAGAGCAATTTTCATATTTTCAGCATCCTGGGTTGTGTTTATCCTTAAAGGATATATCTACCTGTAAGAATTGTGGGCTCTAGGTAAGACATATTTTTGAGGATGTAGGTCTTGAGAAAAGGATTTGTGAATGTTGTTCAGAGTTGAGCTCATGGAGAGAGAGGGTTTGGGAAGCAGTTAGTCCTCTGGTCCATTCCCAGCTTGGCCATTTACTAGTTATGTGAAGCTGAGACCCTCGGTTTCCTCATCAGAATTCAGTAATGGGAATTAAATCAGCTGCAATTTGTAAGGTGTTATAAGTTAATGTCTGTGTTATAATTCTTAAGCTATTCCTACCCTAAACTTCTCCTCTTCATGTACTTGTCTAAAACCTCAATAATGAGGAGTTGGATCCTTAGCATATATTATTATTATTTCTAGATGCTTCTCGTTTTTTGCCAGTGTGCATGGCTAAAAAGCAGTGTGATGTGCTTAAGTTGGCTGATTCTACCTCTGAAAACCTGATTGTGAGCCTTCCTTCCCAAATTCACATTGCAGTATCATTAAATTGATAGCTTGAAATAGGTCATATTGGGAAAATTAATAAACACTACAAAAAATGGCTCTGTTTTCTTCTGGAGGGAGAAAAAAAAATTGTTAACCCTTTACTAGCACACCGCTGCCAAGAGTCCAGGCAGAGAAAATCCTCTTTTTTCTTTTCCCAAATAACAGAATAGGACACGACAAGTCCCGAGTTTCCATTTCCCTATGACTGTGCTTCTGCTAGGAGGGGAACATATTTCCGAATTCTCTCCAAACCCAACTCTACCTTCTGATCAAGGTGGCCTTAATGTTCTCTTCTGCCTTTTGTTTCCAGAGTTGAGTTCAGTTTCTCTCCATGATTGCAGTAGTCTTGACCCCTAAGCAATAGTATTTTTTTTTTTTTTTAATTTTTAGTTTTGGCTGCATTGGGTCTTCATTGCTGCACGTGGGCTTTCTCTAGCTGTGGCGAGCGGGGGCTACTCTTCATTGCGGTGCGTGGGCTTCTCACTGTGGTGGCTTCTCTTGTTGCAGAGCACGGGCTCTAGGTGCTCGGGCTTCAGTAGTTGTGGCACGTGGGCTCACTAGTTGTGGCTCATGCGCTCTAGAGCACAGGCTCAGTAGTTGTGGCACACAGGCTTAGTTGCTCCGCGGCATGTGGGATCTTCCTGAACCAGGGATCGAACCTGTGTCCCCTGCATTGGCAGGCGGATTCTTAACCACTGCACCACCAGGGAAGTCCCTAAAATAGTCTTGAATGAAGTCTTCCTTGCCTATTTAACCCCATCAATGCAGTTTTTCTTTGACACTGTCCCAGTTTTTTGACACTGACAATTCCATTTTTTTTTTGCAATACCAATCTCTATTCACACCCCTCTTAAAGCATGTACAATATTTCATGCTCCTAACATGTAGTGCCTCTGAGCTGTCAAATTCTTTGACCATTTATTAGAGAGTCTGGCTTATTTTGTCTCTATGATTAAAAAAAAAGGACAGGTTGTCTGATATTTACAGAGAATCCCAGGTAAATTTTATTGACATCATTTGAAAAGTACTTAGTGGATTCTTTTTTAAATATAAAAACTATTTTCAAAGAACAGATTGAAAAATAGAAAGTTGTTCCCTTTTAGTTCCCCAAATTTTATCAGGTTCTGCAGGTTATTTCCCACAGCTGTGCTTTATGAGAGGCAATGAATCGTATTTATTCAGCAGCTTCTCCGGGGCTGTGAACGCTGAGCTCTTGCTCAGAATTAGCATAAGTAAGCAGCACATTCCTGGTTGTCAGGCACTTTTGAGCCTCCAAGTCACCCTCAAGGGAGGCATAACACAGACCAGCCTACAGTGCTTCCACCTATTTCAGCTCTGTGCTTGCTGCCCTACCGATCACTTTAAAATGCAAATATCTCCTTTACTATTTGAGGATTCATGCCTGCTTCTCCCTTTCTCATTAAATTATCCCTACACCCACCCCACACCAAGGTGGGTCTCTGGATTGCAGACCAGTTGCCAAGAACCTTAAGAAGAACTGAAAACCTTTCACCTTCTACCCCACTTTCCTCTCCTTTTTTATTTGCTGTGGTCTCTGTGGCTGAGAACTATTTCTGGAGCCGTGCAGGCTGACAGTCGAGCCTTAGTGTGCTTCTTACTTCAGCGTTTCACCCAAGTAGATCTCAATCTCATGCTGGCCTCCGGAATAGAGGCTCCTTAGAATATTTTGCTCCCTTCGCACCTGCCTTTAATGGTAACTAGAAGTAGATATAATGATCTCCAGGTGCACCTATAACCATCCTCAAACAATCTGGATTTCAATTATTCAGTTTACTGTGGCCAGGGACCAGGACTCACCTTTCTTAGGGAATTGTAAGTTCTACTTATTCCCTATTTCCTCTCCATTTGGGCTCTTTACTGCCCTTCCTGTCCCCTGCCTCCCACCATCAAATCAGGAGAATCTTTGGCTGTCATGGTGTCATGGTAGGAAGTCTGCCTCTAACTCTGTCTTCAAATCTATTCAGACTCAGGATTTTGCCTTTAGAATCCCAAATGCCTTCTTTTTGCTATAAAATTATTTTCTTTATGAATGTCTCACAGTTTAGGTGCGTGAATGGTGAAAAGACCATGGTCTTATAAAAAAACCCAAAAGATTAAAAGAGGAGAACTTCTGCTGATATTTCAAAATATTATGCCACCACATAAATACCGTGCCGACTGAAGAAGGCATTTTAGTGTAGATGCTGTCTTTTAGTATCTTTAAGCAGAAATCCACTTAAAAGATATAAAAGCCCAAGCTCTACTTTTTATGTTCCTTAACCTCAAATAAAAGGGAAGTTGATTTGGGCAGAGATTAAACATAACAAATACAAAACTCACTTTCCTACCCATAGATGAGTTCCATTTAAAATAAATATTTTTTATCAAATCATCCCATTGTACACTTGAAATATCTTAGTTTTATTTCTCAATTATACCTCAATAATGCTAAAAAATAGAATAATATTTTTTCAGGAGCAATTTTGTACTGGTGACTGTAAATTATGATTTAAATCCGGCACAGTCACTGGTAAGTGTTGCTTGAAATGCAGGCAGGGGATAAGCAAGCCCTTCACACAGTTTACAAAATGAAAGTAGGATACTACCACAAAGTCACAATTATCTTTCACAATGTGTATTAATATTTTCCTGCTGAAAATTCCATGCATTTTACCTGTTAATGAAGACCGTTTAAGTTAAAATTCCCTTTCTGAACGGGAATACTGTCCATATATACTATATATATACACACACACACTAATATTATACTTCTATTATTATACTATTATATATAATTATATATACTATTATATTTATGTAGTTATATGTACATAATATATTTACTATTAAACTAGTTATTTACTATTAAGCTATTTAACTATCACAATTAAGCAAGTTTTCAAAGAGATTCTTTCCAAATGTGTGCTTCTTTTCACAATATACATTATAAATATTTCAACAAGGAAAAGAATAAGAAATGTTTGCAGAGTTCTTGTACACAACACACTTTTGTTCAGAAATAGTGACTTCAAGGATTCTATTCAAAAATAAAGCTTTGAAGGAAGTTGAAGAGGAAGCCCTTACTCCTTGCCCCTTCATTTCTTTGTGTCCTGAAATTTGTGACTCAGTGCAATGAAAATAATCAGAATGAAACCTTGCCCAGAGGGAAGTCCTCTCAAATTCTGGCGGGGTTCCACTGTCCTCCTCCAGCATCATCCCTCATTTTCTTTGGAATATTGTAAATTTTAAGACCTGCTAGTAGAATCTATATCAAATATATTTTATTGGGAAAGAGATTTTGAGGTGGAATAAAAGCATATTTTCTTAATCCTTTCATATTCTGATCGATTTACTTTAATCTGGATTAACTAAAATTCCTGAAGACCCTAAGAAATTACATGAGATTTCACTTCAGAGAACATTCTTCTCATATGTAAAACTACAATGCAATTAGGAAGCCAGGAATGGTGTTTGAACTCAGTACTCTTGAAGCTGAGAAAAGAAGTTTATTTGCCTTTACACAATTTTCATTCTTTTTGTGGCTATTCTTAAGTCTCACTCAGGGCAAGATTCTCTATTGCTAATAAGCGTTCCCAGTAATTTAGGCCACCTCCTGTTTTCCCAAATATTTGTTGGTGCAAATAAAATCTGTTTTTCTCTTATGTTTTTTCCCCCCGTATTTGCAGGGGCCTGTATTGATGTATTTAATTTTGAAAAGTGTTATCGGATACCTTAAAAGAGAGTCAGTCCTTCTCATGCTGAGAAGTTAAACCTAAGATATGTATTGTTGAGTTTTAAAGGTATGTTGGGTGTAGTTTGAATCAAAATATAGGCCATGTGGCACATTTGAAATGCACCTTATGCCCTTGGGAGTGCCCCAGAGAGAAGGGTATTCATCTTCCAGAGCAGATGGAATGTTGTGATTAGAGACCCCAGTGACTGTTAATGGTAGGTGGCATGGCATATATATCATGACATTTGGATAGTAAAAACAGATGTTTCTAATAAAATTTTCAGATCAAAGCTCTAAAAGCAGACACTCTAATTTGAATAACTTTGTAGATGTTTCTGGGTGACCAGTAGCAGAAAGTTATTTTGCAATAGTTAACAGTTTTCCTGAGCTACAATCATCAAGCTCCCTACTGATTAATAAAAACATGCCAAGTTCTTTGAGGTTAAGTTACTTGGGTAAGTTACTTCAGTTCCCTCAGCATGAATTTGTTTATTCGTTACATGTACATAGGACCTGGCTCTGTAAGCACACGGTAATCACCTGATTTTCAACAAATGAGTGCACACCTACCTTATTAATTGGTAGGTATTTTAAAGATTAAATGAGATAAAATAATATCATGTAAGCAAAAGTTTCATCATGCACTTGGCATCCATTAAACACTAACCATTTGAGTGTCTTTATCCCTTTTTCACAAAGTGTCTTCACATCGAATACCTTATTTAGACCAGACAATTTCTAGTTTTTATTTAGGGTACATGTTACCTTCATTTTCCAACAAAGCACTGAGATTCAGAGAAACTAATTGGCTTTCCAGTGTCCATGTGGCCAGTGCATATCTGAGCCTGGAGTTAATATTCAGATATTCAAGGTTCTGTTTCAGGTCCTAATTTCCAGCCCTGTTTCCACTACTATCCATCTGCTTCCACTTTTGGGGTCTGGTTTTCTCCTCTATAAATTGAAGGAGTTGAAGTTGTTGGGTATGGTATCAACTAATATATGGCACAATCAACCACATAGTCTCAGTATCCCACAGCAATAGGCATTTACCTGGTTCACAGATCTGTAGGTCACCTGAGGGTCTCATGTTCTAGGCTGGGTACATCCCTGGCTGGCTCAGCCCTGTAGGTCTCTAATCCTTCTCCTCAGCTAGCCCAGGCTTACTCTCCTGCTCTGACAGATGTGAAAGAGAGCAGGCACAATAGCACAAACTATTTTCTATTAACATTCCATTAACCCAAGCAGATCATGTGGCAAACCCGAAAGCAAGGGGAGGGAAGTATCTTCTGTCTCTTTCCTGGGAGAAGGTACTGCCAGGTCGTATGTGAAGAATGTGGATAAGGACAGGGTAAAGAACTGAGGACATTAATGCCGTGTATTTCAACCGCTAAGATTGCTTTTAGCTCCAGCACATTGTGATTTTCTTCCAATTTACATTTGGTTGGCAGAGTCTCTTTTCCTTATTTCTTTTCTTAATGTTTTTCTTTTTTAAAAAAGTGTTATTTTTTAAAATTAATTTTTATTGGAGTATATTTGCTTTACAATGTTGTGTTAGTTTCTGCTGTACAGCAAAGTGAATCAGTTATGTGTATACATATATCCCCTCTTTTTAAGATTTCCTTCCCGTTTAGGTCACCACAGAGCACTGAGTAGAGTTCCCTGTGCTATACAGTAGGCTATCATCAGTTATCTATTTTGTACATAGTAGTGTATATATGTCAGTCCTAATCTCCCAGTTCATCCCACCCCCCCCTTCCCCCCTTGGTATCCATAAGTTTGTTCTCTACATCTCTGTCTCTATTTCTGCTTTGCAAATAAGTTCATCTGTACCACTTTTCTAGATTCCACATATAAGATATATTATATGATATTTTTCTCTTTCTGACTTACCTCACTGTGTATGACAGACTCTAGGTCTATCCTCGTCTCTGCAAATGGCACTATTTCATTCCTTTTTACAGCTGAGTAATATTCCAGTGTATATATGTACCACATCTTCTTTAACCCATTCCTCTGTTGATGGACATTTAGGTTGCTTCCATGACCTGGCTATTGTAAATAGTGCTGCAATGAACATTGGGGTGCATGTGTCTTTTTGAATTATGGTTTTCTTTGGGTATATGCCCAGTAGTGGGATTGCTGAGTTATATGGTAGTTCTATTTTTAGTTTTTTGAGGAACCTCCATACTGTTCTCCATAGTGGGGCTGTACCAATTTACATTCCCACCAACAGTGCAAGAGGGTTCCCTTTTCTCCACATCCTCTCCAGCATTCATTGTTTGTAGATTTTTTGATGATGGCCATTCTGACCAGTGTGAGGTGATACCCCATAACCTCTTCACACTCTTTTCAGATCAAAATCCCTATATTCTGCATCTAGGAAGGACTAATTATTTCCCTCTTTTCTGTTTAAACAAAAAAACCTGCATCTGTGTGAACCCTGAGAGCATATTCACAATGAAGAAAATATAGTGCTCCAACCTCCTATGAGATTGTCCTTTAATATTGCCTTCTGGAACAATATGTTCAGGGAACGGCAAGATCAACATATAAAAAAAACACAGAATGGCAAACTGACATGAGTTTTCTGCCCTTCAATGAATTCCTGTTTGCCCTAGGCAACTTGAAAAACATTGACACTAATTATTAGAAAAGTGCAAATCGTAATGTTTTTGTTTCTATGTCCATCATTGATATTGACCTATAATTTCCTTTTTTTGTGATATCTTTGTCTGGTTTTGGTATCAGGGTGATGGTGGCCTCATAGAATGAGTTTGGGAGTGTTCCTCCCTCTGCAATTTTTTTGGAAGAGTTTGAGAAGGATAGGAGTTAGCTCTTCTCTAAATGTTTGATAGAATTCGCCTGTGAAGCCATCTGGTCCTGGACTTTTCTTTGTTGGAAGATTTTTAATTACAGTTTCAATTTCATTACTTGTGATTTGTCTGTTTATATTTTCTAATTCTTCCTGGTTCAGTCTTGGAAAGTTGTACCTTTCCAATAATTTGTCCATTTCTTCTAGGTTGTCAATTTTATTGGCATATAGTTGCTTGAAGTAGTCTCTTTTGATCCTTTGTATTTCTGTGGTGTCAGTAGTAAATTCTCCTTTTTCATTTCTAATTTTATTGATTTGAGTCCTCTCTCTTTTTTTCTTGATGAGTCTGGCTAAAGGTTTATCAATTTTGTTTATTTTCTCAAAGAACCAACTCTTAGTTTTACTGACCTTATTTATTTATTACTATTGCTTTCTTAATTTCTATTTAGTTTATTTCTGCTCTGATCTTTTTGATTTCTTTCCTCCTACTAACTTTGGGGCTTTTTTTTGTTGTTCTTCTTTCTCTAGTTGCTTTAGGTGTAAGGTTAGATTGTTTATTTGAGATTTTTCTAGTTTCTTGAGGTGAGATTGAATTGCTATAAACTTCCCTTTTAGAACTGCTTTTGCTGAGTCCCATAGGTTTTTGGTCATCATGTTTTCATTGTCATTTGTTTCTAGGTATTTTTTGATTTCCTCTTTGATTTCTTCAGTGATCTCTTGGTTATTTAGTAGCATGCTGTTTAGCTATCATGTATTTGTGTTTTTTACAGTTTTTTTCCTGTAATTGATTTCCAATCTCATAGCGTTGTGGTCAGAAAAGATGCTTAATAACGATTTCAATTTTCTTAAATTTACTGAGTCTTGATTTGTGACCCAAGATGTGATCTATCCTGGAGAATGTTCCCTGTGCACTTGAGAAGAAAGTGTATTCTGCCACTTCTGGGTGGAATGTCCTATAAATATCAATTAAATCTATCTGGTCTATTGTGTCATTTAAAGCTGTGTTTCCTTATTTATTTTCTGTCTGGATGATCTGTCCATTGGTGTAAGTGGCATGTTAAAGTCCCCCACTATTATTATTATTATTTTTTAAATATTTATTTATTTATTTTCGGCTGCATTGGGTCTTAGTTGTGGCATGCGGGATGTTTGTTGTGGTGCACGGGCTTCTCTCTAGTTGTGGTGCAGGGCTCCAGAGCGTGTGGGCTCAGTAGTTGCAGTGCGCAGGCTCTCTAGTTGTGGCACATGGGCTCCAGAGTGCATGGGCTCTGTAGTTGCGGCACATGGGCTTAGTTGCCCCACAACATGTGGGATCATAATTCCCTGACCAGGGATCGAACCTGCGTCCCCTGCATTGGAAGGCAGATTCTTAACCACTGGACCACCAGGGAAGTTCCCCCCCAACTATTATTGTGTTACTGTTGATTTCCGCTTTTATGGCTGTTAGCATTTGCCTTATGTATTGAGGTACTTATATGTTGGCTGCATAAATATTTACGATTATTATATCTTCTTCTTGGATTGATCCCTTGATCATTATGTAGTAATGTCTCTTTATCTCTTATAACAGTTTTTATTTTAAAGTCTATTTTAACCGATATGAGCATTGCTACTCCAGCTTTCTTTTGATTTCCATTCTCATGGAATATCTTTTTCCATCCCCTCACTTTCAGTCTGTATGTGTCTCTGGGTCTGAAGTGGGTCTCTTGTAGACAGCATATATACAGGTCTTGCTTTTGTATCCATTCAGCCAGTCTGTGTCTTTTGTTCGGAGCATTTAATCCATTTGCATTCAAGGTAATTATTGATATATGTGTTCCTATTACCATTTTCTTAATTGTTTTGGGTTTGTTTTTGTGGGGTTTCTTCTTCTCTTGTGTTTCCCACCTAGAGAAGTTCCTTTAGCATTTGTTGTAAAGCTAGTTTGGTTGTGTTGAATTCTCTTAGCTTTTGCTTGTCTGTAAAGCTTTGGATTTCTCCATCGAATCTGAATGAGATCCTTGCTGGGTAGAGTAATCTTGGCTGTAGGCTTTTCCTTTTCATCACTTTAAATGTATCATGCCACTGCCTTCTGGCCTGCAGAGTTTCTGCTGAAAAATCAGCTGATAACCTTATGGGGATTCCCTTGTAGGTTATTTGTTGCTTTCCCTTGCTGCATTTAATATTTTTTCTTTGAATTTAGTTTTTGTTAGTTTGATTAATATATGTCTTCGTGTGTTTCTCCTTGGGTTTCTCCTGTATGGGACTCTCTGTGCTTCCTGGACTTGGGTGGATATTTCCTTTCCCATGTTAGGGAAGTTTTCAACTATAATCTCTTCAAATATTTTCTCAGACCCTTTCTCTTTCTCTTCTTCTTCTGGGACCCCTATAATTTAAATGTTGGTTCATTTAATGTTGTCCCAGAGGTCTCTGAGACAGTCCTCATTTCTTTTCATTCTTTTTTCTTTATTTTGCTCCTCAGCAGTTATTTCCACCATTCTATCTTCCAGCTCACTTATTCGTTCTTCTGCTTCAGTTATTCTGCTATTGATTCCTTCTAGTGTATTTTTCATTTCAGTTATGTGTTGTTCATCACTGTTTGTTCTTTAGTTCTTCTAGGTCCTTGTTAAACATTTCTTGTATTTTCTCAATCCATGCCTCCATTCTATTTCTGAGATTTTGGATCATCTTTACTACCATTACTCTGAATTCTTTTTCAGGTAGGTTGCCTATTTCCTCTTCATTTATTTGATCTTTTAGGTTTTTACCTTGCTCCTTCTTCTGTAACATATTTTTATGTCATATCATTTTTTTTGATGGGTGGGGCTGTGTTCCTGTCTTACTGGTTGTTTGGCCTGAGGCATCCAACACTGGAGTTCGCAGTCCAACACTGACAGTTGTGTAGAGCCAGGTCTTGGTGCCAAAATGAGGACCTCTGGGAGTCCTCACACCAATTAATATTCCCTGGGGTCTGAAGTTCTTTGTTAGTCCAGCTGTTTGGACTCAGCACTCCCACCACAGGATCTCAGGCCTGACCCCTGTCCTGGGAACCAAGATCCTGCAAGCTGCAGGGTGCAGCAAAAAAAAAAAAAAAAAAAAGGGCACCAAACAAAAAGGAGGAGAACAATAACAAAGAATGAAAAATAAAATAAAGTTAGAAAAATAAAAAATATATTAGAAAAAATAATAATATAAATGAAACAACAACAAGAAGGCAAAACAGAACCACAACAGCAAAAAAAAAAAAAAAAAAAAAAACCAGAAAAGGCCTTGGGGGGTTAGATGGGGGGGCGGGGCTTAGGCAGGGGCAGCTGGGCCTAGGCTCAGTGCGGCTGGAGGGGGCCCCGGAGGGCGGAGGTTCAGGCCCGGGACCCCAGCAGGCTTGCTGGGGCCCAAGCAGGTCAAGAAAATGCTGGCTGCATTCCCCTCCGATTCCCTGATCCCCCGAAGTTCTCTCCCTGTCCCCACTGATCCCTTCACCATGAGTGGGCCCCTCCGAGCATGGGAACCCCTCCCCTCCCCCAGCTGCCCCTTGGGGTACGGGTTCTCTCTCGCCTCTACTTCTCCTCCCTCCCATGCCCACAGGACATGCGTGACTGGAGGGGGCCCCAGAGGGTGGAGGTTCAGGCCTGGGACCCCAGCAGGCTTGCCCAAGCAAGTGGGGGAAATGCTGGCCACATTCCCCTCTGATCCCCTGAAGGTATCTCCCTGTCCCTGCTGATCCCCTAGTGGTGAGTGGGCCCCTCTGGGTGTTAGAACCCCTCCTCTCCCCCAGCTGCCCCTCAGGAGCACCAGTCCTATCCTGCCTCCACTTTTGCTTCCCTCTTCCCAACCCCCCACATCCTACCTGGTTGTGCAGGGGTTCCTCCTGTCCCCTTAGGTGTCCAAGGTCCCCCACCAGAGCCTGGTAGGTGCCCTAGTTGTGAGGAGATGTGAACTCTGCATCCCCCTATTCTGCCACCTTGACTTCACCTGCCCCCCATCCTGGGAATAAAGCTCCTTGACATGGGTCTTGGTAGTAATTTCTTGAATGTGATACTTAAAGCACAAGCAACAAAATCAAAAATAAACAAGTGGGACTACATCAAACTAAAAAGCTTCTGTACAGCAAAAGAAACCATCAACAAAGTGAAAAGACAGCCTATGGAATGGGAAAAATATATGAAACCCTATAACTGATTAGAGATTAATATCCAAAATATATATAGAACTTACACAAATCAGCAGCAAAAAAAACCAAACAGTGAAAAAATGGGCAAAGAACCTGCATAGACATTTCTTCAAAGAAGATATAAGAAAGACCAACAGGCACATGGAAAAAATGCTCAACATTACTAGTAACTAAGGAAATGCATTAAAACTGCAATGAGACATCACCTCGCACTTGTTAGAATGGCCATTATAAACAAGACAAGAGATAACAAATGCTGGTATGGATGAGGAGAAAGGGTTTGGTGGGATTGTAAATTGGTACAGCCACTGCAAAACAATATGGAGGATCCTCAAAAAATTAAAAATAGATTACCATATTACCCAGCAATTCTAATACTTCTGGGAATATATACAAAGAAAATGAAAACTCTAATTCAAAAGATATCTGCCCTCCCATATTCATAGCAGCATTATTTACAATAGCCAAGAGATGGAAACAACCTAAGTGTACATTAGTAGATAAAATGAGTAAAGAAGTTGTGGTATCTATCACAAAATGGAATATTATTCAGTCAGAAAAATGAGGAAATTCTACTATTTCTGACAATGTATGGACCTTAAAGGCATTATGCTAAGTGAAATAAATCACACAGAGAGTGACAAATACTGTGTCATCTCACTTATATGTGGAATCTAAAAAAAAAATGTCAAACTCATAGAAAAAGAGATCAGACTTGTAGTTACCAGAGGCTGAGGGTGGGGGGAAGGGCAATTGGAGGAAGGTGGTTAAAAGGTACAAACTTCTAGTTATTAGATAAATAAATATTAGGGATGTAATGTACAACATGATGACTATAGCTAGCACTGCTGTGTGTTGTATAGGAAAGTTGTTAAGATAGTAAACCCTGAGAGTTCTCGTAACAAGGAGAAACAGTTTTTTCCTTTTTGCTTATTTTTTCTTTTTATTGTATCTATATGTGAGCTGAGCCTATTGTGGTAGTTGCTTCACAGTATACGCAAATCAAAAAATCAAACCATCCTGCTGTAGACCATAAAGTTATATTATGATGTATGTCAATTATTTCTCAATAATTGGAAAACTGGAAAAAATAAAGAAATAAAAAACCAAACTAAATTAAACTTTTGTTCATTTGAATATTTTCTTTCTGGCTACCTAGAAGATTTCATCTTTTCTTCAGTATTCTGTAATTTTACCATTATGTAGTCAGGTTTAGTTTTGTTTGTATTTATCTTGCCTGAATATTCTAAAATTAGATGGTTTATATATTTTTCATCAGTTTTGGTTAATTGTCAGTCATTATTTACTCAAATATTGCTTTTTCTTCATGTTCTCTGTTCTCTACTTTGGAATTCTTACATATCTCTTTGACCTTTAAGTTTTTTCCAGTATTTCATGATTTTATTTTTTCCATGTGCTTATTTCACATATTTTATTTGACCTATCTCAGATCACTAATTCTATCATGTGTAATTTGATAGTAAATACATTTTTGAAATTCTTAGTCATTATATTTTTATTATTTAAAAAAATCCATTAGATCATTTAAAATTTTCCATTCATGGCTTAAATTTTCAATCATTTTTTATTACCTTGAACCAAATAAGAATAATTATTTTGAAATCTATGGTCAGTAACTCTTATCTGGAAGCCCTTGGTGTCTGTTTTATAACCTTTGATTTCTCATGGATTTTGTTCACATTGTCTTGTTTCTTCAAATGCCTAGCCATTTAAAGCTATATGCTGGAATGTATATGTGTACATATATACACACGCACACACACACATATGAATGTATATATATACATATTAATATGTATATATATAATATATTCTAGAGTATATTTAAATATGTATATTCCAGCATATGTTAAATATATATGTATATGTGAAAGATAATTTAAAGTTTTTAATATAGTATAATATGCATAATATTCATATTATCTAGCATAATATATAATATGCTAGACTTTATATAACACCAGCTGACATTTTTTAAACAATTTTTAAAAATTGAAGTATAGTTAATTTACAATGTTGTGTTAGTTTCAGATGTACAGCAAAGTGATTCAGTTATACATATGTAGATATATCTATTCTTTTTCAGATTCTTTTCCATTATAGGTTGTTACAAGATATTGAATATAGTTCCCTGTGCTATACAGTAGGTCCTCATTGTGTATCTATTTATATATAGTATTGTGTATATGTTAATCCCAACCTCCTAATTTATCTTCCCCCCACGCCCCCTGCTATCCCATTTGGTAACCATAAGTTTGCTTTCTATGTCTGTGAGTCTATTTCTGTTTTGTAAATAAGTTCATTTGTATCATTTTTTTAGATTCCACATATAAGTCATATCATATGATAATTGTCTTTCTCTGACTGACTTACTTCACTTAATATGATATTCTCTAGGTCCATCCATGTTGCTGCAAATGGCATTATTTCATTCCTTTTTTGGTTGAGTAATATTCCATTGTATGTATATATATATATATATATATATATATATATATATATATATACACACACCATACCTTCTTTATCCAGTCATCCGTTGATGGACATATGGGTTGTTTCCATGTCTTAGCTATTGTAAATAGTCCTGCTGTGAACATTGGGGTACATGTATATCTTTGAATTAGAGTTTTCTTCAGATATATGCCCAGAAGTAGGATTGCAGGATCATACGGTAACTCGACTTTTATTTTTTTAAGGAATCTCTATACTGTTTTCCACAGTGGCTGCACCAGTTTACATTCCCACCAACAGTGTAGGAGGGTTCCTTTTTCTTCACACCCACTCCAGTATTTATTATTTGTAGACTTTTTAATGATGGCCATTCTGACTGGTGTAAGGGGATACCTCATTGTAGTTTTGAGTTGCATTTCCCTAATAATTATCAATATTGAGCATCTTTTCATGTGCCTGTTGGCCATCTGTATGTCATCTTTGGAGAAACATCTATTTGGGTCTTCTTCCCATTTTTTGTTTGGGTTGTTTGTTTTTTTGATAATGAGCTGTATGAGCTGCTTATATATTTTGGAAATGAATCCTGTGTCAGTAGCATCCTTTGCAAATGTTTTCTCCCAGTCTGTAGGCTGTCTTTTCATTTTGTTTATGGTTTCCTTTGTTGTGCAAAAACTTTTAAGTTTAATTTGTTTAGTTCTGTTTTTGTTTCCATTACTCTAGGAGACAGATCCAAAAAAGTATTGCTGCAATTTATGTCAAAGAGTGTTCTGCCTATGTTTTCCTCTTAAGAGTTTTATAGTATCCAGTTTTTCATTTAGGTCTTTGATCCATTTTGAGTTTACTTTTGTATATGGTGTCAGAGAATGTTCTAATTTCATTCTTTTACATGACCAGTTTTCCCAGTACCACTTACTGAAGAGACTGTCTTTTCTCCAATGTGTATTCTTGCCTCCTTTGTCATAGATTAATTGACCATAAATGCATGGGTTTATTTCTGGGCTTTCTATCCTATTCCACTGATCTGTTTATCTGTTTTTGTGCCAGTACCTTATTGTTTTGATTACTGTAGTTTTGTAGTGTGGTCTGAGGTCGGGGAGGATGATTCCTTCAAGCTCCATTCTTTCTCAGGATTGTTTTGGCTATTAGGGGTCTTTTGTGTCTCCATACAAATTGTGAAATCTTTTGTTCCAGTTCTGTGAAAAAACGCCATTGGTAATTTGATAGGGATTGCATTGAACCTATAGATTGTCTTGGGTAGTATGGTCATTTTAACAATATTGATTCTTCCAATCCAAGAACAGGGTATATCTTTCCATCTGTTTGTGGGGTCTTTAATTTCTTTCATCAGCATCTTATAGTTTTCAGAGTACAGGTCTTTTGTCTCCTTAGGTTTATTCCTCTGTATTTCTTTTTGATGTGATGGTAAATGGGATTGTTTCCTTAATTTCTTTTTCTGATATTTTGTTGTCAGTAGAAATGCAACAGATTTCAGTGTATTTGTTTTGTGTCCAGCAACTTTACCAGATTCATTGATGAGCTCTAGTAGTTTTCTGGCAGTGTCTTTAGGATGTTCTACGTATAGCAACATCCCATTTACAAACAGTGACAGTTTTACTTCTTCTTTTCCAATTTGGATTCCTTTTATTTCTTTTTCTTCTCTGATTGCTGTGGCTAGGACTTCCAAAACTATGTTCAGTAAAAGTGGTGAGAATGATCATACTTGTCTTCTTCCTGATCTTAGAGGAAATGCTTTAAGCTTTTCACCATTGAGTATGATGTTAGCTGTGGGTTTGTCATATATGACCTTTATTATGTTGAGGTATGTTCCCTTTTTCTCCCTTTCTGAAGTGTTTTTATCATGAATGGCTGTTGAATTTTATCACAAGATTTTTCTGAGATGATCGTATGGTTTTTATTCTCCAATTTGTTAATGTGTTGTATCACATTGATTGATTTGAGGATATTGAAAAATCCTCGCATCCCTGGAATAAATCCTACTTGATCATAGTTTATGATTGACAGTTTCATATCCAACTGAATTATCATTTAATACTGAGGGTGAAATGAAGATATTTTCAAGTAAAATAGTAAGAGTTTATCAACAGTAATCCCTGTTGGTGCTGCATTGTGTTCCCTCAAAATTCTTCTGTTGAAACCCTGACCCCTAGGACCAGAAAATGTGAGTGTATTTAGAGACAGGGCCTTTAAAATGAAGATTAATTTGAAATGAGGCTGTTAGAATGGGCCCTAATCCAATCTAACTGGTGTCATGTAAGAAGAGGAAATTTGGACATACAAAGGAACACCGGGGTATCTGCTGCAAGAAAAGACCATGTGAAGACACAGTGAAAGGCAGCCATCTGCAGCCATTAGGAGAGGCCTCAAAAGAAACCAAACAAATCGACACCTTGATCTTAAGCTTCCAACCTCTCCAACTGTGAGAAAATAAATTTCGGTTTTTTAAGCCACTAGTCTGTGGTATTTGTTATGGCAGCCCTAGCAAGCTAATGAAGATTCTTATAAGAAGTACTAATACTTTAACTCCTAAATATTTTCAAATCGCAGCACACATATAAAATATTCCTGCAGTATTCTGACAGAAGTACACAGGGGTTGGGGCGCTGAACAACACAGGGGTTGAACAACCCCTTGAACAGCACAGGGGTTGGGGCGCTGACCCTCTGTGCAGTTGAAAGTCCTCATATAATTTATAGTTGGTCCTTCATATCCATGGTGCCACACCATGGATTCAACTAACCTCAGATCTTGTAGTACTGTAGCATTTACTATTGAAAAAAAATTCACCCATAAGTGGTCCTGCACAATTCAAACTCATGTTGTTCAAGGGTCAACTCTAGATAAGAATGGTCACAGGTCAGAGATCAGCCAGGGCGTTCTAGCCATTCTGTTCTCCACAGCCGCACTAAGGGTTGAGGATAGCAAAATTTCATGCACATCTGTAACCCATTCATGACACCTCATCTGGCAAGCTCTTTTCTAAAGGATAAAATTCAGGAAGAAGTAAAATGATCTCATAAGGAATGTCCGACATTCACGGAGGAAGTTTCTTTCTGTGTATCAACTGAACCCCAGGCAGAGTTTCAGGATGGCTATTAAAAATTTTTTTTTTTTAAACAGAAGGACACTAGCTGATGACTTCTCAGAGAGCTGAGCCCCAATCTCCTTTATCACCTTTACCTTCCAGGTATATTTTCCTGCTTCTGCACTTGGATTCCAGTAAGTTGTGAGGATAGATCTGTGAGTATAGCCCCATTCTCTGCTTTGGGTTTCTATCTGGAAATACAAAGATTTTTGTTTGATCCTAGCTTTATAATTCTCTTTTTGTATTTTATTTATCATCACTATGTCTTTTTAAAATTTTTTAAAATTTATTTTATTTTTGGCTGTGTTGGGTCTTCGTTGCTGCACGTGGGCTTTCTCTAGTTGCGGCGAGTGGGGGCTACTCTTTGTTGCAATGCATGGGCTTCTCATTGTGGTGGCTTCTCTTGTTGTGGAACACGGGCTCTAGGTGCCGGGGCTTCAGTAGTTGCAGCACGTGGGCTCAGTAGTTGTGGCTCGTGGGGTCTAGAGCACAGGATCAGTAGTTGTGGCGCATGGGCCTAGTTGCTCCACATCCTGTGGGATCTTCCCGGACCAGGGCTTGAACCTGTGTCCCCTGCATTGGCATGCAGATTCTTAACCACTGTGCCACTAGGGAAGCCCATATCATCACTATGTCTTTTGGACAGAGATAGTATATTGAGAGTGTGAACAAATGGAGACTTAATCAGAAACCAAACATAACCATTATTCAAAAAGTTTCAGATTTCTCTTTGCCTAGGATATTGACTTATGAGACACCACATGAGGATTCATATGTTCAATTCAGTTGTGTTAAAATGCATGACAATATCCAAAATGAAATTTCACGCTTGAAAATTGGACACCACTGAAGCTATTTAGTAACTATTTAGAAAGCATTATTTTCACCTTGGAAAATAAACATTAAAGTTTATTTTTTCTGGTAAAATTATGTTTCCAAAAATGTTACTTCTGAGGCTTAGTTTATCTTAGTATAAACTAGTTGTTCTCATTCAGGGGTTATCCCCACCCCACCCCAACTGAGGACATTTGGCAATGTCTGGAGGCAATTTTGATTTTTGTGACTTGGGGGGGTGCTACTGGCATCTAGTGGGTAGAGGTCAGGGATGTTTCTAGATATCTTACAGTGCACTGAACAACCCCACATAACAAAAAAATTATTGACCCCAAATTTCAATAGTGTCAAAATTGAGAAAACCTACATCATTTGACTGTACTCACCATCCAAAAGCAAAAATCATTTAGGAGCACCTGTTGACATTTTTTTGTCCCCTGAGATTCTGTTACCAAGGCTGTTGCCCCGGAATCATATCCCTGCCCCTCCCTCGAATGGAAACCAGTTGTTCTTATCTAAGTTCAGGAGGAAGATGCAAAGAGAAAAGCAAGGACTGGTTAGAACAACTAGACCCAAGATGACAGAAGATTTGACTTCCAGTAGACCTTGATCCTCATTATATGCTTATCGTAATACCGTTAGCATGCTAAAGGGCCCATCCACCAGCACCATGACAGGTGACGATCGTCTTGACAACATCTGGAAAAGCCCATACAAGGACTGAAAAAGAGTGTTGCATCAGTTCTGTGTCCAAACCACAACGCTGTTCTCAGATGAGACGTGAGTATGCCTCCCACTCTTTCCAAATCCCTCCCTTTTACCTCGGCCCTCCTAAACATATGGTGTCTCTGTCCCAATTAGGTTGTGAAGTTGATTTGCGAACTAAATTTGTGCTTCTCCATTCTTTGGCCATTAATTAACGCTTCTGCTGTTCCAGTCTCAGCATAGGTTTCATGATTGGCTGTGCGAATCTGAGCGGAAAAAGAACCTCCCTGGGTGTCGGCGCCTGGCTAGGAATTTAGTGAGAGTCCATTGGTAACAGTTCCATTTGGGAGGTCAGCCTGGGGGCCCAGGACTGTGCGTCTTTCCAGATGGTTTCCAAGAAGGTCCAAGGATTACATTCTAAGAAATCCTTTTTACCCCTTGCTATATATATATATTTTTCCCGCGGTACGCGGGCCTCTCACTGTTGCGGCCTCTCGCGTTGTGGAGCACAGGCTCCGGACGCGCAGGCTCAGCGGCCATGGTTCACGGGCCCAGCCTTTCCGCAGCATGTGGGATCTTTCCGGACCGGGGCACGAACCCGTGTCCCCTGAATCGGCAGGCGGACGCTCAACCACCGCGCCACCAGGGAAGCTCATCCCTTGCTATTTCTGAAAGCTACTTAAGAATAGGGGCTGCATCCTCGCCTAAATCCAGAAAAACTCTTGTTGAGTGAACGACAAAACGATGGATGAAAGTATGAATGAAGTTAGGGGAGTCAATCATTTTACTACACAGGTCCCAGCAGCTCCCATTACTTCCGGCCGCAGAACTGGCCCTTTCAAGCCAAGCCTCTTGGGCAGGCTCTCGCCGCGACTGGAGGCATGCTGGACTACATTTCCCAGAGTGCCAAGGGATCGCTGCGCAGGCGCACTTGGAAAACTACGGCGTTTCTCTCCTCCGCAGAAACTGGCAGGTCATTGCCGTCCTGACCCAGCCTTTCCTCCTGTCCTCCTTGTCCCGCAGTCTGAACTCCAGTAGTTCTGCTAGTGTATGTGTGTCGCTGCAGGCTGGACTTATGGCCGTGCCGTTGAGGTTCGACGGGCGGGTGGTACTGGTCACCGGCGCGGGGGGAGGTGAGTACGCGAAGGCTAGAGGGCCGGCGTCCTCCAGCTCGCTCTCGTGCTGGGAGTCCCCCTTTTTTGGTCTGGAATCCGCACGCAGCCGTAGTTGCGATCTTAGCATCTGGGCTGCGGGCAGCGGTGGCGGGGCGGCTTGGGGAGCGAGCGACTGGACTCGGTGGGGTTGAGGGTGGGAGGACGGACAACGATTGTTCTCCGGGCGCCTAATCGGCTGAGGATGGAGAAGAGGGGCTGGCCAGCCTTGAGTGGGGAGCCAGAAACTCCTGGTGCAGCCCACTTCTCCACCCCCCCCCCAACCCTGTGGGAGCTTCTCAAGGCTTCAGGTCTTGAGTGGAGAGAGGCCGGGCTCGGTTGCGGGTTGCAAAACTAGGTAAAATTCATCCCGACGCCCGTCTGTGCGTATCGATTGCGACTCTTCCTGTTAATAGACTCCCTAGGCCTCTGTCAGGTGTTTTAAACGTGGCTGAAAAGCCGTCTGGGTGCTGGAATCACCCCCGCAGGAGTAGAAATGTCAGCCCCTTGCCTTTGAAAAGTCAGTCATCTTTCCCTCTGTCGGATGATTTTAAGTTCTTGAGAGGGCCTTCTTTAAAAAAAGCCATCTGATAAGTGTCCTCCGTTTTGGACTTTGTGTGTTTATCAAGCGGATTGCAAACTCCAATGCCTGCAGGACTCAGGCAGGCGATGGAGGAATAAAATAAGAGTGGGGTGGGGGCAGTAGGAACTGGAGAGCAGAGGCCTTTCTGAAGTGGACCAGATCTTCCTGTATTTCAGAAGCCAAGTGGAGATTGGTTATGTGAAATAACCCTATTTTTATTTCTATTTATTTATTTGTTTATGGCTGCATCAGGTCTTTGTTGCGGTGCGCGGACCTCTCTTTGCGGTGGCTTCTCTTGTCGCAGAGCCGGGCTCTAGGCGCTTAGGCTTAGTTGCTCCACGGCATGTGGGATCTTCCCGGACCAGGGCTTGAACCCGTGTCCCCTGCATTGGCAGGTGGATTCTTAACCACTGCACCACCAGGGAAGTCCCAAAGTAACCCTATTTTTAAAGGACAAAATTTAAGACAAACCACTCATACCCACACGGATGCTTTGCAGTGAGGTTTTACACTATTTCCCACCTGTCCATGATCTCTGTAATCTCCAAGTGCAGGGACCTTGACTTTATGGGCCTTTGATTACCCACTGGTAGTGCCTTATACCTAGAATGGAGTTAATGCAGAATTAATTTGAATTATATATTGAAAGTCACAAACAGTGGAATTCTGACAGTTAATTCATACGTATTTTCATGTCTCCATTTATAAAATGGATTCGCATGCTTCCTTTCAGAAAATATCTTTAGTATTAATTGGTGACCAAATGTTTTATATCCATAGCTATATTTATTCTAGAATGATTATGTTTTGGGGAAAACATTTTGTTTACACTTTGCTTTTGATGGAAATAATTAAGTAATGCACTCATGTTTTAAACCTCTTTTGACAGTGAGTGATTCACAGTATGAAATACATTTTATACCAAGACCTGGTATACACACACACACTATATTTGAAACAAGCTCATGACATGGTACATAGTAAATGCAGTGCACTTTGAACTTTTCTATTCTTTTTCATTAAGTAAATGCAGATTACAACCCACTAAGTTGATTTTGTGAAGTATTAATGGGTTGTGACTAGACAGTTCTGAATTTAGCACCTCCTGTTCATGAACTGATTCATATTTTACAGAGCCTGGATTATGATACAATTACTAGCCATTAGATTTGAATACTGATCTGGGGCAGATATAATTTTGTGGTAAAGTTGAGACTGTCATTAGGTCTACAGTGGGCCATCATTATGAAAGAGAGATTGAGATCTAATTCCAGTCCTATCGTGAAGACTGTTGTCCTTGAGGTCTTGGGGTTCTCATTTAAGGATACATATCTGTAGAATTGAGGCACTGCTAAACATCCCAGGAGGGTGTCATGCCAGGCCTGTGTCTGGGAATTAGTCTGACTCCAACCCATGCATGTTCTAGAGATGAATAGAAATATCTTTGCACTATTCAGGTGCTGTTGTTTAGCTTGGAATATTGAATAGTTTAATGGGAGACCTGGAAGGAGAGGTTTAGAATTGTCTAGGATTAAGGTAAACAATTTTGCCATGATGGGTGGGATAATGGGAATTCGTATTTATTAGCTGATTGTAGTAGTTGCTGGGGATGTAGTTGTGAGAGTGGTGGAGGTGGGCCGTGGAAGAAGGGAGTCTGGCCATTGTGAATTTGACATGGTTATAAAATAGCAAGCTGTAGATCTGGAGATAGTGAAGTGAGAAGTGTGTGAGTAGTTGGAGATTCTGGAGTCAGGAGAGGTTTCGGAGTCATTTGACTTCCTTTGATTGGTAAAGCTAGAAGGTGAAATAGTCCAGGAAGCTAATCTCAGAGGCTCTGTCAACTTGAAGCAGAGAAAAGTCTAACCCACTGAAGAGAGCACTGAACAAGCACTGTGAGAAAAGAATCAACTGATATTAGACAGTGCTAAAGAAGTTAAGGTCTGAAGAGAAATGGGGAAGAGAGGACAGTTGACAATGAACTTAGGTGTGGGAGAAAGTTAAGGCAGGATTTAAAAGAGGATTAAGGGAAAATAGAGGCTCTTGGCTTTAACTTTTTGTGCGTTTTGACTGTAAAGATGTGCTGGGCATTGTGGGAAATGTAAAAGAATGACATAATCTCAACCTACAAGGACCTTCTAGTTTACTTGGGGAGACAGACTAAGACACATAAAGTATTTAAATAATGTTTATGTAAGCACAGATACAAAAACATGGGAGGACACTTAGCGAACCTGTTAATGGACGAGTGGTGTTACAGGGAAACAGGGAGGAGAATGTCACTTTTAACTTTATATACAGATTTGTGTACAGTTTGCATGGGCCTTTATGGTAAAAGTAGATTACTTACATATCTTTTCAGAGTATTGTATAGCTTGGTTTTGAGATAATTCTCTGATTAACTTAGATCAATCTGTACTAGAGACATACCCCATTTCTTTCATCTGATGATTTTCCACTTTGTTACCATTTTTTTTTTTTTTTTTTTTGCGTTCTGGTTATGAGTATTTGATTTCTCTGAAAACCTCATGTTTAGAGCAAGTGCTTCAGCCTAGATCTGATAAAATATGAGGAGACTGGAGTTATTATATTGAGTGGGTTCTCTCTCATCCATTCAGAGTGGATTAAATTTTAAAATAAATTATTTGGTGATCTTTTAGTTTTGGAAAACTTTATAGTTTGGGTTCTTTTTAGAAGAGCCTGATAATTTAGCCATCTCAATATTTGTTTACTTGTTTATCAATTCAAATTAAATTTATCAATTACATTTTAAAAAACGTGTGCATGTTAAAATGATTTAAACAATACAGAAGTAAGCTTTCCACCCCTTGTTGCTAGTTACACAATTCTGTTCCCCAGAGGTAACCACTAATTGCCAGTCTCTTATATAGTCTTCCTGAGATATTCTCTGCCTATAAAATTTATATAGGCACGTATCCATTTTTGGATGTATAAATTTACACCTCATACCTTTGAGTCTGAATTAAATATTTCCTGTGTTTGGTGATTATGTAGTCAAGGTTCAGAGCAGGATATAGAAACCACTATATATTTGAAACAGGAAAGGACTTAATTTAGGCAGTTGGGTTTTAGGCAGTTCCTCTTGGAATTCCTTGTGGAACAGTATAAAACTGGTCCATTAGTGGAGCCATTACCTCTGAGGCTACCATTGGAACTGCCACAGCCCAAATAGCCACTGGCCCCAGGGATCTAGAGAATGGAAGCTGCCATCCACAAATTAGCGAGCTAGATCTAGAAGCTGCCACTATATCTGCTTAATACCTAGGAAGCCTCAAGAAATCAGCTTCTTAACCAACAGTAACATCCAAAAGTCACAGTAAGGTGGCTTCTGCCTCATTTCCTCCTTCCACATTTCATGCAAATGCGTTTAATGGTGGAACCCAATTCACATCTAGCATCCATCCTAGAAGCTAGGTAGAATGATAGGAAATGGTAGGTAGAATCGGTGGAAAATACAGTGTTAAGCTTTCCAACCCCTGAAAGTAGAAGTAGGTGAAGTAGAGGCTGAGAGTACCAATGAAGGCTCTACCCTTGTAATGTAATTAATTGTTCACCAGTTACTTTGCAATAGGGATTGAGTTGAGTGGACCAGAAAAATTATGCTAACATTTGCTCAACCTTCTGATTTTTTTCTTTTTTTTTCAATAGGATTGGGCCGAGCCTATGCCCTGGCTTTTGCAGAAAGAGGTGCATCAGTTGTTGGTAAGTTGATATATTTTTCTTTTCATTCAGTAGCTAGGAACTAAAATACACAGGTCACAGGTTCGAGCCCATGTTTTCACAAGCCAGAGGCCTTTGTATTCACATCAAATAATTTGTCAAGGTCAAATTTCATCACTAATATTTTCTTCTGCCAACAAAATTTTTTTCCCTGTTGTGGCTAACTTTGTAACTTACTTTTTAAAGTAAACTAGTTTCATAGAATTTGCAACTTAATAGAACTGAGAGAGATGAGCCAACATTCATTATATAAAAGGAAATTCTTGAATTTGGTATATTGTGGGCTGTAATTTTTCGATGTAGAAGACTGGTGCAAGATGAATCCTTTTAAGTGTAAATATATTGATAAGGTAAGAAATAAGTGCATTTTCATAACTAAATGTTTGGAATCGGGGAATCCAAAGTATTTTTTTTAAAGTCTCTTACATAAAAATTTTTTAAAAGGAAGCTTTTATAACAGTTAAAAATTTTTTTAATTAAAGGGGCACTTGCATGAGTTTTATTGTGGGGGGATCAGTTGGAAGATGGTGTATTGAGGAATACACCAAAAGTGGGAGGTTTTAGTAATCTCAGTGGTTTGCCTGATGTACTTGGCAGTTGGTATGGACATAGGAGTGGATTTGTGTACAGCCAAGTCTTTGTGGGGAATATCTAAATGAGTGCCGGGTAGGTACGTAGGGCAGATGTATGGCCCAATATTTATTAATATCTTTCCTGGGCTAAAATTGTTGGCCCACATTGACCTCCCAATCCCAGTTTTCCTACATCTTATCAGGGAATACAGAGAGACAAATTTCTCCCAATTTGTTTACAGAGATGTGTAATAAAATACTGAACAAGCAGCCAGGTTTTCTAAACAAAGAAGACCTAAGCAGGATATTGGATATACTTTTCTTCCTCAGCATATATCTTTTTTTTTTTCATTCATGAGATATTTATTAAAATAACACATTTAGGGAAAAAAATCAATACAATTGTATACATCATTACTGAAAACTGTATACCATCATACAAAAAAGGATTTTATTTTGGGAAATCAATTCCTAATTTATGGCAGATTTTACTTTCAGAAATAAAACCACAAAACAACACAATCTAATTCAGTCTTAAAGGCTGGCATGCTGAGCAAGGAATGTTCTTATTCTTTGTAGGAGCTCTCTCTTTACACCGTCAGGTACCAGGGCCCTGCCTTTTGGTGTGATTTCAGCCACCAAGTCATCAACAGCAACGTGTTCTAGTCCTTTTTCTTTAATTACCTTTACAGTGTGCCTTCAACTGATCCTTCCAGCCACGTTCAATTAATTTAGCTCTCAGCAACTCCTTGAGGCGTTCTCTTTCTCCAGTTTCTATCAACTTTTGGTTAGTTGCTGCTCTCTGCGCATCTTTGTTCATCTTGCTAACCACACTCTTCGGCTGTCCAGACCTAGCATATATCTTTATGGAAGGGACACAGAGACTTTGGATATTCCTTGTTTAAGGTCATAGCCATTCTCTGTTAATCCAATCTACTTCTTGGGGCAAGGACAAATTTTGATATTGTGGTATTTGGTCAGGGGGTGTATAGTTCAGGCCTTTTTTGCCAGATTTTCCCCAAAATATTTCATGTCAGGGCCTAAAGGCACATGTTGTAACTTTTTTTTTTTCCTTTAAAAAAAATATATTGCTATTTATTTATTAATACTTACAACTTTTTATTTATTTACATCTTTTCCACTCAGTTCCGTAAGTGCAAGTATCTCATTTTATCTTTTGTATCTCCTAAGGGACCTAGAATATTGCCTTTTGTAAAGAAGGGACTTTGTTCATTCGTTCCTTTATTGTTTGATGTAGCCCTTTTTGGGGGGTGGGGTGGGCTGGGGAGTGGTTGGTGTGTCTTTGAGATTGGTTGAATAAATTCCTGCTGTTTTTGTTGTGACTAACTTATAATCTTAGTTTATAAACTTGTTTTGTAAAACCTTTTGCAGCAATATGTGTTTATGTGGATCAGTTTTCCTGTATTTATTTATTACCTTTGAATTTGTTGAACTCAGATTGGAGTTTTTCTGTTCTAAGAAAAAGGTAAACAGGGACAGTGTATCTGTTTATTTTGTCATTGCCTCAGGGATGGTATTGCAGCAAGTGCTTGTGAAAGTCCCAAAAGGCAGAAAATTAGTGTTTTGGGAAAAATATTTGCCAAACTTGGCTGGAGAGCCAGATTTAGTTTAGTTTAGTTTATGTGAAAATGTAGAACTTTTCACTGATATTTTCTACCACTTTTTAGCCTGTGACCTAGCTGTGAACTTTCTAGGCTACCAATGGGTTTTGTTCTTCCGTAACTACCACTACCCTCTGCTTTAACTTTTTTAAAACACAGATGCCCTGAGTCCAGGTTTTATCATGTGCACTAACATTTCTCCTGCGTTAATTTTGTTCTGCTCAGCATATTTTTACCTGAGTAAGCAAAAAATAGTAAAGAGGAGTAAGCAAACCTAGGATTTATAACATCGGAGTATCTTGTTTGTGGAAAAATTACTAATCAGTTAATCCTATGACTAGCTCAGAGGCCA
This sequence comes from Globicephala melas, assembly GCF_963455315.2. Classification (NCBI taxonomy): domain Eukaryota; kingdom Metazoa; phylum Chordata; class Mammalia; order Artiodactyla; family Delphinidae; genus Globicephala; species Globicephala melas. The sequence continues at coordinate 97,967,787 of NC_083316.1, forward strand.
GTAAGAAGCAAGACCTTAAGAAATGGAGTACCTTGTTTCTCATATAAGTCAACTTTTGCTAGGTTATGCTGAGTTAACAGACAAATCTCAATGGTTTATAATAATAAAGGATAATTTCAGGACTTCCCTGGTGGTGCAGAGGTTAAGAATCCACCTGCCAATGCAGGGGTCACAGGTTTGAGCCCTGGTCTGGGAAGATCCCACATGCCGCGGAGCAACTGAGCCTGTGTGCCACAACTACTGAGCCTACGCTCTAGAGCCCATGAGTCACAACTACTGAGCCTGTGTGCCGCAACTACTGAAGCCCACGTGCCTAGAGCCCATGCTCCGCAACAAGAGAAGCCACTGCAATGAGAAGCCCATGCACCGCAACGAAGAGTAGCCCCCGCTCGCCACAACTAGAGAAAGCCCACGCACAGGAGGGAAGACCCAACACAGCCAAAAATAAAAATAAATAAATAAAATAAATTTATTAAAAAAGGGTAATTTCATACCTACCTGACCTTTCAGCTTCTGGGCAGCTGTGTCTCTGCTTTATGTGTCTTACTAATTTCAGGATCCCAGCTGAAGGAGCAACTTTCATCATGGCTGTTCTTCCGGCAGAGGGAAAATAAAAATGGATCCCCTTGGTGTCTCATAAAGCTTTTGTTTAGTAGTGGCATGTCACTTCTACTCACCTTTCATTGGCCAAAGGAAATCACCTGGCCAAGCGCAAAGTTAAGGGTATCACTTAAGATACTCTCTTCATGTAAATATGATTGCTCTGTTTTATATTCCATAATATAAAGCATTATGGGAGATTTAAATCTGGATATAAGAACTGCTAAGCCTTTGGCTGATAATTACAACAAGGGGCATTTGGTTTCGTACACATTACATCTTTCAAGAAATGTTCGCACATATCTGAAGGAAATGTTGGGAATGGAATAGGTTTGAGGTTTCCTCAGTAGGTAAGCTGTATCGAGTTCTCTGAATATTAAGTTTTGTCTTGAGGGCGTGAACACAAAGAATATCGAAGTGTTCCAGCAAGGAGAACCTCTTTTTTGGACAGTAAGAAAGGCAGAATGCTTTCTATTCTTGAACTGGAGGAGTAGCACTTTTGGGTAATTGAAACTGCAATCTTTTGAAGTAAGATTGACATGATTTCTTTTCTGTACTGCAGTTGCATAATAACTGGTAAAGATGAGTTACAAGTTCCTGTGGTCTGATGCCAGAGCCTGTGTTTTTAACGGCTGTGTGATCCTGACAGCCAGAAGGTGAACTGTAGTGGGGAAAGTGAATTGTCTTTGAAGTTAGGTCAGGCTATAAATCCTGTTTCTGCTGTCTAATTACATGACCTCTCTGAATATTAGTAGCCACCTTACCTAATAACTTCCAGGATTATGATGGGGATTAAATGACATCAAGAATTAAAACCTTTTGTAAAGGGGGTAAAAAGCCAATAATAGTGACTGTGTGCTGGGCACTGTGCTCAAGATTATGTCAAAGTGAGCTTAGGGGGCATCCCAGGCTGGAGTGAAGTTATCTAGGGGAACAGAGTGAGAGATGAGAGATCACAGGAGGTCAGGTCATGTAGGACCATTTAGTTCAGAGTAAGGACTGGCTTTTACCCTGATTGAGATGGGAAGCCATTGGAGAGTGTGGAGGAGCAACGTGACCTCATTTAAGGTTTAAATGGCTCATTCTGAGTGCTGTGTGAGGAATAGGTTCTAGGGGAGCAAGAGTGGAAGTGGAGAAGTATGTTGGGCATATTGGAGTTTATTATCCTTCTTGTCCACACTTGTAATTTTTCATTAAAAAAAAGAAGTGGAAGCAGAGAGATCTGTCAAGTTATCGCAATAATCTGCATCAGAGATGGGGGTGATTCAGACAGGTGGTAGGGATGGAGGTGGTGCAAAGAAGTTAAATTCTGGAAATATTTTGAGGGTCGGTATGGCAGGATTTGCTTATTTGCTGATGTGGGTTGAAAGGGAGAGAGAAGGATAAAGTGGTGGTTTACCGAGATAGGAAAGACTGGAGGAGGGCCGGATTCGCAGAGAGGGGACATTCCCAGTAGACTTTCAGATGGGGATAGTAGGTAGGCAGTGGGACATAGGACTCTGTAGTTGGGGGGACAGGTTGAAGCTATATAGATCTATTTTCAGTTTCTAGGTGGTATTCAAAGCCAGGAGACTGGATTAGATTACCCGGGTGGTGAGTGCAGATAAACAGGAGATGGGATCCCAGGACTGAACTCTGGAGGGGACTCAGTCTTTCATTTTCAGCTTCTTCTCCCTTTAAGGAGACCTTTGATGCCTTCTTGTTGTTGAGACAGATTAAGTCCCTTAAATTAAAGGGACCTAATTTAAGACGTTGCTTTCTAAACTATCATAACATTTTGGAGGCCTTCAAATATTTAGATACATTTATGGCCATCCTGGAAAAGACTCTGATGAACTAGGGTGATTGTGTCTTTCTACCAAACAGTGAAAATAGTATGGCAGCTCTGTGTTTTCCACCTTTTCTTTGGCTGTCAAGAAGCTTAAGGGTAAACCTGGCACTGTCCCCAAATAGAGTAACTACCATTAGCATATGCTTTGAGTAGGCTTCTCTTTCTCTGATGTAACGTTTTCTTAATTTTTCCATTTTTTAATAGTCCTTGCACATTTTTAAGGCACCTTAAATACTTTTTGGTAGCAGTCAGGACATGAACAGAATACAGGAAGAAATCCCCATTGGGCCCACAGCTCTAAAATCAATGAAATGATTCTTAGTGCTATTGTTTGCTGTCGGAAACTTTATCAGAATAGGAGGAAAGGCATCAAGCATAGAAAACAGAAATGTCTGGAAGAACATCCAAGAGATGGTTAATAGCAGTTACCTCTGGGATAAGACAAGGATTAAAAAGACTTTTTGAATCTGCGCGGTTTGAATTTCTTGAAAGCATTAAAAAAAAAAAAGTAAATAACCTCTCCAAAAAATAAGTACACTTGTAGTACAATATTGCCCGTGTCATATATATATATATATTTTTTTTTTGCGGTATGCAGGCCTCTCACTGTTGTGGCCTCTCCCGTTGCGGAGCACAGGCTCCGGATGCACAGGCTCAGTGGCCATGGCTCACGGGCCCAGCCGCTCCGCGGCATGTGGGATCTTCCCGGACTGGGGCACGAACCTGTGTCCCCTGCATGGGCAGGTGGACTCTCAACCACTGCGCCACCAGGGAAGTCCCCGTGTCATCTTTTTATATGCTTCTCAGATTACTCATTGTAAAGGATGTCACAGAATCAATACATATGAAAGTTATTTTGATTTTGTAGCTTTGGAAGCACCATTTTACTTTGGAAATAAAAGTCTTTTATAGATATGTCATTGGTAGTGGATATGACTCAGCTGGTGTCAAACCCTTGGATTGAATAAATATATGAACGTGAATATGTGTAAGCACAGTTATAAAGCACTCTTCAAATACAAAGCATTATAACATTATTACTCTTGATAATTAAGTGGCAAGTTAGAAACTGCTATATAAGCAATTTCCCTCACTAAGCTACAGCAAAAAGGACGAACTACTTATAGTAAAGTGAAGCAGTAAAGTGAGGGCAGACTTTAAGGGATCTTGAAAGTTAGGCAGTGAATAATAGGGTTCCACTGCAGATTTTGAGCAAGGGGATGACTTAGTATAAAGGCTGCCTTTGGACTATCACCCAGCAACAGTCTGCTGATTGCCTGGGAAGATTAAGATTGGAGGCAGAAGACCACTGGGAAGGCAACTGTAGTAATCTGGGCATGAAATTATAGAATAGGAAAGAAATGGCAGTAAACGATTCTTCGAAAGAACTGGAAACTCCTCAGTGCACAAACTACCTTGAGAGCTCAAAGCACCTAGCACAGTGCTGGATACAGAGTGGGAACAGAGTGAGCATTTGAAGAATCGTAATGAAATTGATGTCAAGCCTTGATGGCTAGTGACATGTGCTGTTCAGAAACGGGAGAAAGGAAAGAGTACCTGGGAAATATCTCACCCAGCAAAGTGATGTTGAGAAGGTGGGACAGTTTGAGGAAGATGATAATCAGTTTGATTTGCATTTTTTTTTTTTTCTGTCAAACTAAAAGTGACATATATTCCCTCAGCTGGTTTAGCAGCCCTGATATCAGGAGACCCAAAGCATGTTTCTTGCTCTAGTCTTTGGAGCCAATAGTCAGGGCTGAAGGATAGCAAGAATGAACAAGAAAACCAACTTCTGAGAGCAAAGTCCTGTACACAAATAGGATTACTAAAGACAAATCCAGATTTCTCAATCTGGTTTATGTAACAAAACACTGAAAAACAATGTACGTAATGCTCATCAAATAATATTAATGCTCCAGTGTTACCTCTGTTTCTCTTTCAACATTTCAATAAAGGAACTTATGATTTGCAACACATATGATATAGAATTAAAATCTTTTATAAGTAAGGAACACGTACACATCTGTAAGAAAGAAAAGCACCCCAAATGAAATGTGATTTAAGCAGGCAAAACAATAAGTATAAATGACCAATAAGCCCATGAAAATAATGTTACCTTACTAGTGCTCAAAGAAATGTAAATTAAAATAATGAGCTACAACTTGTAATCATTTAATTGTTATACTGAAAAGAATGATGTCCAGTGTTGGGAGGATATGGGGAAACAGGCATTGTCACAAACATCGTTCTGTTTTCAGGCTTCGATAGCTGATAACTTGGTACTTTGTATTTAGGTATCCATTTACCTATTAGTAGAGTACTTTTACAGGCTCCAAGTGTGTTTTAGAATTCTCTGGATTCTTATATCCCTGCTCTAGTGGTTAGCATATTGCAGGTATTTAGTAAAATCTTGGGGTGGATTTTTAGTAAAAAACCTTATGTAATCTTTAATAGACTATCCAAGTCATTGATTTATTTAAAATGACAGAAATAGGAAAAAGATTTTACATCTTAAAAAAACCCAAAACTCTTCAGAGCTATAAACTGGATTTTATATGGAGGATTTACAAATATATCACTTTTGGGGATATTTTGATGGTTTTAGCTGAGAAGACTCTGTCCTTAACTATCATAATCTTAACCATTTTTACTCCCTATTTTAAAGCTATTTGTTTGACTGGGGTGCCTGATTTACTGTTCCTTCTGTATTCTCCCCAAGCACATGTGATTTATTTTATTTTATTTTTTTAGTGGAAATAATTGGGATAAAAGAAACTTGTTTACAGCATTAGAGGAGCAGAATGGTATTGTGGTAGGTCAAGGTTCTAGTCTGAATTTTGCCATTTCATACAGCCTTGGAGCCTGGACAAGCTTTGGAGCCTGGAACAAGTTACATAACCTTTCCTCAACTTTCCTCTTCTGTGAAAATAGGAACAACTGTTTCTGCCAAACTCCTAAAAAGATGTATGGAGATCAAATGAAGCAATGTATATAGATGGGTCTTTGAAAATGCAAAGTATATACGTACCAGTATAAGGCGGTAATGGTATTTTAAAATATTATTGTGATTAGAATTTTAGTGATATATTTAAGCGGAACAGTGTCACATAGTGTGGATACATTTCTCTTTGTATACAATCTGTTAACACTGTTGCTGTCCAAGCCCTTCAGTGTGTAACCAGTGCTTTTCTACTTAAGCCTGTAATCCCTGTGATTTAGCTCTGGTGATAGCAGGATAACTGAGTGGGGTCAGTGTGAAGTTTGTACTCTCTAAGGTAGAGACTTGTCTTGAATAAATCTATTCTGAAACTGTTTCACTACACATCATTGATCTCAATAATTATTTATCCAGTCTTCAGTTCTTAACCTTTGACTGCACTTGGTTGCACTTTGAACAGTTTCCACTTGGGGGTAGTGTTTCATTTCACAATTGAACAATTCTTTCTTAAGTATGGCCTTTGCCAGTTTGCTCTTGAACTTTCCCTTGCTTAGTTAAAAAGGGTCTTAAAAGACTGTTAGCAGCATGTTTTAAGATCTTGATTTTTTAAAATTGTTTCCTGTCATTTGAGTAATTGTACAGAAATGAATAATTAAGAGGAATTTAGTCTTGAGAATCTTAACACTTTTTTTTTTAATGTCTGAGGGATAACGTAAGCCTTTTCCCCATTATTTTGTGTCTTTGTGGCATTTTTTATTTACAGTAAGGCTGTTAAGACTATATTGTTAGAAAAAATATATCCCAGTCCACATTTGGAAAAACTCATTTCCTTTAAGCGTAAAAGCACATTAGGCGAGCTTTGCTCGGTATCATCCCTGTATCTCCCTTTACCACCCAACCCCACTTGCAGCCCTCACCCCAGCCCCCCCAAAAGAGAACCATTCTTGAAAAGAAAAATAAAATCTTGTGGGCTTTCTTTTTTCCCCAGTTATGGTAATTATCAATTTGGTAATATTAAGAGACTTTAAATTTTAGTATATACCTCTATGCCATTTATTAATTAGTAATTTTTAAATTCCGCGCAGTATGTGCAATAACCCTACAAAAATGATCACTTTGCAATGCAAATTAATTCTTTGTCCCAGGTATTTGTTTTAAATTCTGTTTTTTCCAAGTTATTTGGCATTGATCTATTTATCTTTTCATTTGTTTTTGCATGTTATTTTGTAAATAATTAAATTATTGTATAAATTACCTTTGTTATATTATTTAGTTATGTTGGCTTTTATAAACTTTATGATGCAATTAGTGCATTAGTGTAGTTACCACATACTTAACTTTCAGTAGATTATAAACTCTGAGGATAGGCACCATTCTTATACATCTGTAGATTTCTGTAGATTTCCTTGCAAATAGTAAATGTGCAATTAATGTTTGTATCTATATAATTGGATATAGGGAGATGTTATGTGGTAAGTGTGGTCAGTTGTTAAACATATAAATTACATATATGGTATAAATTAGTGACTGAACACATATTAGTTGTGTATGTAATTTTTGACCTCTTTTTTTGGTAGACCATGACACACTATGTTTTATAAAAATTCACGTGTGCTTCTCCAAGAGTTTAATACTGTGCTTGTTCTTTATCACCATTCCTGTAAACAAACTCTTTCTTGACATGGAGAAGATATTTCACATTGTGTATTTGACCTTTCTTTGTTTCTTTTTTTTTTTTAATTATGGTAAGAACATTTAATATGAACATTTAACAAATTTTTAAGTGTACAATACAGTATTATGAACTACAAGCACTATGTTGTATGACAGATAAGATCTCTAGAACTTATTCATCTTGCATTATTGAAACTTTATGCCCACCGATTAGCAACTCCCCATTTTCTCCTCCCCCTAACCTCTGCAACCGCCATTCTACTCTCTGATTCTATGAGTTTGACTATTTTACGTACTTTGATGTAAGTGGAATCATGCAGCATTTGGCCTTCTGTGACTGGGTTACCATATTATCTGCAAGGCTCATCCATGTCGTTACATATTGCAAAATTTCCTTCTTTTTTTAAAGGCTGAATAATAGTGCATTGTATTTATGTACCACATTTTCATTATCCATTTTTATCTGTCAGTTGATATTTAGATTATTTCTACATCTTGGCTGTTGTGAATAGTGCTGCATTGAACATTTGGAGTGCTGTTATCTCTTTGGTTCCTGATTTCAATTCTTTTGAATAAATACCTGGAAGTGGGATTGCTGGATCGTGTGGCAGTTCTATTTTTAATTTTTTGAAGAATGTCCATACTGTTTTCCTGTGTATTTAATCTTAAAAGTGATCTTTAGGTTTTTTTCTTTTCTTTCTTTTTGCTAAAAGTGGGTTGAATCATGGTCTTTTTCTTTCCAAAAAAGGAGAAGCATTGCACAGTTAAAAATTTCATGACATGAACCTGTGTTTAAATATTTTTGCTGCTTCATATCTGTATTTAAAAACAAAGAGGCATGTTTTGAAAGTACGTATCTCATGGTGTGTTCAGTAAGATGGGAATATGGTAATAGGGAATTAGGAAGATGACTGAAGAAATATACTAATAATATAATTTCAGTTCCAACTCATATTTTTAAGGTCTAGAACTGAATTCTTATTTGTTTATTTTTGCATTGCAGTGAATGATCTAGGAGGGGACTTCAAGGGAGTTGGTAAAGGCTCCTTAGCTGCTGATAAGGTTGTTGAAGAAATAAGAAGGAAAGGTGGAAAAGCAGTGGCCAACTATGGTACAGTATTTGAGAGAACTATACTGCTTCTTTTATATTTCCTCAACTAATGCTGTTTCTCATGTTAATAATTATTGAGCAAATATCTTGGCATTCTAGTATAATTATGAGATTAGATTTTATCTAAGTCTGCCAAAGATGTTTAGTGACGTATTTTTTAAACTTTTGATGTAGATTATTTTATGAGTCTAACTTTTATTCAGTTGTTTATTTAATATTTTTAATAATGAGCACATGATATAATCAGTACATTACTGTAGATGTGAATATGAATATGCTCTCTTCTTAAAAGACCTGTCTTAGCTAAAAGGTCTTATGTATTTCTTCAGAGTTCTTCTTTTTAAAATTGCTTTTAAAAAAAATTTCTTTAAGTAATATAGTGTAAGAAGTGAAGTGGCCCCCTTCTGTACCCAGCCTTCATATTCCATTCTGCACAGGTAATCATTGCTGTATGTAACTTTCTTATCTTTATGAAAATGTAAGAGTCAAAGTTAGGCATTAAAAATAAAGAAAAAATAACAACAGCAAATACAACCTTTATGTTTGATGTATTGATTCTAATAGTATTTGTAAGGAATCTTCTTGAGTAGATTTACTTTAAAAAGATAGTGCTTACTGACTTTTCTGAAAATTAGATTGTTTTTATGGGCCAGGGAGAAAATTAGATTGCCAATGACTTTATTCTGAAATTTTAGAGGAAAGGAAATAGGATATGATTTGTTTTGAGAGTTCAAGGGAATAATGAGACAGACATTTAAGTTTTCAACTTAAAAAAAATTTCTGGGGTTTTAAAACCTATTTTGTAAAGATAAAGATTTCGGATTCTCTTCCCTGCCCCTCACTTTTGATATTCAACCTGTATCAATCAGGATTCAGTCAAGAAAACAGAAGCCCCTCTCGGTTTTCCAAGTGTGAAGGGTTTTATACAACGAATTAGAGACTTACCATTGGAAGGTCTGGGCAGGTGCATGTCAGGGAAACTGTTGATGACCGTCTCAGCCTGTGGCAGGTGGCTTTCAAGAGCTCACCTAGATGTGCTGTCAGTCTCACATCTGCAGCCTGCTCACAAGATTGCCTGAATTTACAGTCTCCTCCTACTTTATCTCCCTTTAAGCGAGTATCTCTTTTTGGCAGATCTAACTCAGGACCTTATGGGTTCCAGGGAAGGGACTTGGCTCCCCCTGTGATTGCAGAGGAAGTAGAAAGAGGCAGTGGTGATGTTGAGTTGACAGCTGACCATTTGACACACAGCTCTGGGGATACGAGCCCTTCTCCTGGGCTGATTAGCAGAAAATAACAAATCCATAATATTTCATTGAGCTTTACTTTTTGTAGTTAGTATTACAAAAACAATAGGTTTGTTTTCCAAATGTAGTGATGCAGAATTGAACATGCTTTTTCAAATTAAACACGCTCCTCCTTCCCTCTCTCTCAAAGTCCCATTTGCATCCTTAAGGGGAAGTGCTTATGTGGCTATTTAAAATTCAATAGAAATGAAATAAAATAGAATATTCCATTTGTCATACTAGCCACATTCCAGGCCACATTTCAGTAGCCACATGTGGTTCGTGGTTACCGTTATTAGTGCAGAAATAGGGCATTTCCATCTTCACAGAAAGTTCTGTTGGACCGTGGTATCTTGTATATTATTTGTCAAATACTTCTCATTTACCCCCTCTCCTTTTTTTTTTTTGTAGGTTAAAGGATTGTCTTAGGGACTAAATTTCTTTTGTAACATGTATCATTTATATTTTAGTTTGTCACGTGCCTGCAATATGTATGTATTTTCCTTGGAAACAGGTTCTGTTGAATGAATAGTATCTGTCATGTGCTGTGAGCCACAGAATTTAGAAGTCATTTGTAAGGGATATTACTGAAGTTTTGTCCTAATTTCCCTTTCCCTCAGATTCAGTGGAAGCAGGAGAGAAGGTTGTGAAGACAGCACTGGATGCTTTTGGAAGAATAGGTAATGTTTCTTTGCATTTATGGTACTAACAGATCAGCTTCTACCTTTCTAATGAAATATTTTTTATTTCCCTTTTGTTTATTAAAAACTCGTTTTTGGTAATCAAATTTTTAGATTTGTTTTAAATTTTAATTTTTTTTTTTTTTTTGCGGTACGTGGGCCTCTCACTGTTGTGGCCTCTCCCATTGTGGAGCACAGGCTCCGGACGCGCAGGCTCAGCGGCCATGGCTCACGGGCCCAGCCGCTCTGCGGCATGTGGGATCTTCCCGGACCAGGGCATGAACCTGTGTCCCCTGCATCGGCAGGCGGACTCTCAACCACTGTGCCACCAGGGAAGCCCCCAATTTTTTTTTTTTACATACCCTAATCTTATTCCACAAAGGGCTTGAGGTGACAGTTTTTATGCATGTATGTGTTGAGTTTGTTTTATATTTTTTTGTACTTTAAGAACCTTTAAAAAAACTTGTAAAAAAAAAAACTTGTAAGTATTTTCTAAGTTTCCTTTTTATAATAATTTAATCATACCCCAAATATATTTAGAAAATAAAAAATAAATCAGTATTTTGGCAATAGAGGACCCAGTGGAATATTTTAGATAATTATAATGATTCAGATTAAAATGATTCAGTATCTTGCAAATTAATTAAGATGAATTATATAAAATAAAAATCTTAATTTTTAAGAAGCATTTCAAATATATTGTTTAATTTTCCTGACTTAGTCCCATACATTGTTAGTAAAAGGTTATTGAATTACTAGAGGGAAACTATTGCAGAGAAGCCCAACATGTTTATAATCTGAAAAATGTTAATTTTTGTAGTTTGAATGTGTCCCCCCCCCCCCTTTTTTTTGGTCTAGCGTATGTATGTTTCTAGCTATATTTGGTTGAGCTTATGAGAGACGTGTTCACATAGTGTCTGACACAGGGATAGCGACCACAAAGTTTTGAAGTCATAAGGTGAAAATAGCCGCAAGATGGTGGTTGAACCTTAAGAAGTAATCCCTTTTTTTTTATAGTGAAAATGCAATTATGTATTAAGATAGGCCATCAGTTTCTAACTCTAATGGTTTCCTTTCTGGGCTTTTGACTTTTGAGTGGCAAGGAAAAATCTTTTAAACTTTTAATTTTCCCAGTGAATTTTGAAGTTAATTGAGGGATGCCTTACGATTACCACTGAGTTCTAAGAACCTAAGAGTTGTGTGACTGCTAATTCTGTAAATAAGCTCACAGAATTTTGGCAGAAGGTAGAGGTGGAAACATTTAGGTATGTAGACTTGAGAGGAAAGCACTGATATAATGGGGTATTTATTGTGCTTTTGTGAACCAGATTTTGTTTTGCTATAGGTATAAAATTTTGTTCTGCTAGCACTTGTTACCTATTATATCTACTTTTCCATGAGCGGGGGGGAGGCAGGGAACACTTTTGAAAGAAATGTGAGTTGTAAGCAAAGGCAAATTAATATGCTTGCTTTTATATTTGTGACTTGAATATTTTTATATTGTAGATGTTGTGATCAACAATGCTGGGTGAGTATTTCTTTTTAAATTTCCAATAAAGTTATGTACATGCAAACTTTTTTTTTTTTAAGTGTTGACTTTCTCTTCTCAACATATGTAATATCAATTTTTTAGAATTTTGAGGGACCGTTCCTTTGGTAGAATAAGTGATGAAGACTGGGGTAAGTTATTTTAAATATATGTTCTCTGGAACATACTTATCCATTTAGCCTTCTAATATTTGATACATTTATACACTTAAGGAAAAACTTGCTTCTACCTATTTTTGCTTCTGCTAATATAAGTGATGAATAAGCTTTAAAACTGAAAATGAACAGTTGGCAGAAAAGGCTTTTGTGACTTCCGTCCGTTTCCCTTTTTCTCTTTGAGAGATTGTCAGCATTTTCTTGCAGTATTAGCTGTTTCTAACAGCCTTTTGCATGCTTGTCCGGCTGTATGATTCTTATTTCAAGAGCAAGAGCAGGCTATGAAAGAGAGTCTGAGGCACTAAAAATGATGGAGATCGGAGAAGTGGGTGGGAAAAACCTAGACATAATTTTGAAACTTCTAATAAGTAGGAAAAATTTCCATTAGGAATGTCATGTTGGAAAGATTGAGTTTAGATGATGAACAATCACAGTTATAAAATTTTTTTTATCCTGTTTGCTCTTTTTTGCCCTTACTTTCACTGGCTATCAGAACTAAAACAAGCATTGGTGGCTGAGATGGTGGCAGGCATGGTAACTGAGATGAATGACATCATTGTTTATAGAGTGTGTTTCTGGGAAATATTGCCAGAAGTTCTTTTGGAGGAAGCAAGGTATCTTTCTGACTTAGAAGTAAGCAAAGACAGGCTTTTAGTTTCCAATTCCCTTATAAGAACTGAAGAAAAAACGGAGCTGAGAAAGATAGAATTTGTTGGCAGAGGAGACTTAAGCTGGTGCTTTGCTTTGAGCTCTCATGGGGCTGGAGTGTGTCCTCTTCTGGTTTCATCAGAGTAAGATTAAATCTAGAGTTGTTTGTTTATCTGAATCATCCTCCAAGTTGTCTGTTCATTAGATTGACATTTCAGAAAGCAGGCTTCTCTGTCTCTCTTTTTCCCTCTTCCCCTCCCTCTCTTTCCTACACCTCCATGCCCCGACCCCCAGCTCTCTCTAACTCATTTGCAAATCCTGTTAAAAATAGGGATTTAGGGATATACTGAACATTTTATAAACATTTCTTGATGAAGAACTGAGTGGTTTTGATTATGCTTTAACTAATGTTTGTGTTGAGTCCCAATTATATATGTAAAATTCTTGGTTATTTGTATTAATGAATTTTTATATAAAATAGGCAAAAATTAAAGATGGCATTGTACTTAGATGTGCATAGGCATCGTATTTAGGTGGCATTGTATTTATGATAAAGTTAGCTATATTAGATAATAATCTAATCATAAATTATAGGCAAAATGGGTATGAATTATTGATTGGTTATGTAACTGGAACTAAAGCTAAAATGATTACTCTGAGTGCAATGTGACAATAGTTGATTTTGAATGCTAGGTATAAAATGAACATCTTTGTATAAGTAAGTCATTGCTTATGTTGATTCTGAGATAGCTCTGTCTAGATTTGACAATATTCATGATAAAAATTTCTTGTTTTAGATATCATCCAGAGAGTTCATTTGCGGGGCTCATTCCTGGTGACCCGGGCAGCGTGGGATCACATGAAGAAACAGAAATTTGGAAGGTAGAGTTGTATGTGGCTGTCAAGGGGGATTGGAGATGGCGTGTGTGGGTTCTTATGTACAGAGGAAAAGAATTGCTTTGATGTTGAAAAATACACCTTCAGATATGCACAGGCTTTTTATTTTTTTTTTTTGCGGTACGCGGGCCTCTCACTGCCATGGCCTCTCCCGCTGCGGAGCACAGGCTCCGGACGCGCAGGCCCAGCGGCCATGGCCCACGGGCCCAGCAGCTCCACGGCATGTGGGATCCTCCCGGACCGGGGCACGAACCCACGTCCCCTGCATCAGCAGGCGGACTCTCAACCACTGCGCCACCAGAGAAGCCCCTGCACAGGCTTTTTAAATGTAGTTTTGGCAGATGCCTCCCCGTTACACTGGTGTCAGTCATAGATTAACGAGCTGGACAACTTAGTATTTCTTTTCACCTCCTACTTTTCATTATTAATGATTCTCTTGCTATTCTCTGATATTTTAGCAGTACAAACATTGAGGATTCAGCAGTACTTTATTCTCTAACCAAAATATCATTTTTTGTGTCCAGTGACCAACTGGGGAGAGATGAGTGGATGTTTTCTACTAGCTGGCACTGGTCAGACATGAGTTAGTCTTTGTAAACTAGGAACGGTAAGACTCTTATAGTTGCATCTGTGTGACTCAGATGTGGCAGACCTAGTAAGTGGACCCATGCGCTCTAATGTAAAAGTTATTCCTGTTAACTTAGTGTTCACACACACCTACTAGAAGTAAATTGCATGTGATATCTGTTCTTATTGGAGAGTTCTAGTATATCGTGATACTAGCAGTTTCTGAAAGTAAATGATAGGATTTACTTGTTCTACTAAGTAGGGTAAGTGAGATTAGGTCAGATTATGAGATGGTATTGTTTTAATATGAGGCATTTAATATTATCCAGAAAGGGAAAGGAGCAAAGTGATGAGGACTAAAGAATTAGAACTTCATGATCTAATATTTCTTACTAAAATTTTAACTTGTAAATTGGCAGTTTATTTTATGTTTATAAATACTTATTGTTTTCAGTAGATAATGAATATACATTCTTACACTTGAAGTCATTTGATACTGACCAGGGATTCTTTCTAAAACAATAAAATCTCGCAGTTGAATTTTGAGAGATTACTTTTATATAATTTAAATATATGAATCATGACTTTAAGGACCTAATGGCAGTATACAGAGTTGCTTTTGACAGATATAATAGTAATGAAAAAGAAAAAAAAATGCTTAGAGTTGCAACATTATCAAAATATAGAAAAGATGATGTTGAGAGATTGATTTTCCTTTTAGGATCATCATGACTTCATCGGCTTCAGGAATATATGGCAACTTTGGCCAGGCAAATTATTGTGCTGCAAAGCTGGGTCTTCTGGGCCTTTCAAATTGTCTTGCAGTTGAAGGCGAGAAAAGCAACATTCATTGTAACACTATCGCCCCTACTGCTGGATCACGGTTGACCCAGAACATTTTGCCTGATGGTAAGTAGTTTAGATTTTTTTAATGCTGTTCCTCACATACCTGTGTGGTGTGAGCTTTGTAAAAGTATTTAATTTTTTGAGTAGCTAAAAAAATTTCCTTACAATTTAAAAAAGCATTATATGTAGTTTATGTTCATTATAGAAAATTTAGGACAGCACAAACAAACAAAATCTGACCCATAATTCTACCACACTGAGATAAACTTTCTCTTTGTGTAGGTAGACATACATACATTTTTTCTTTACAGAATGAGGTAATAGCATTCTTACTGTTTTATAATAATTATTTTAAACAATTAATAGATTATGTTTTTTAGGGCAGTTTTAGGTTTATAGAAGAATTGAGCAGGTAGTAAAGAGAGTGCCCATATACTCCTCCTCCCACACAGTTTTACATCAGTGTGCTACATTTATTACAATTGATGAACCAGTATTGACCAATTTTTATTTATTTATTTATTTATTTGGCTGCATCGGGTCTTTGAGGCATGTGGCATCTTTCGTTGTGGTGTGCGGGCTTTTCTCAAGTTGTGGCATGTGGATTTTCTCTCTCTAGTTGTGGCACATGGGCTCCAGGGTGCGTGGGCTCTATATTTTGTGGCACACTGTCTCTCTTGTTGAGGCATGTGAGCTCGGTAGTTGTGGCACCCGGGCTTAGTTGACCCTCAGCATGTGGGATTGTAGTTCCCTGACCAGGGATCGAACCCGCATCCCTGCATTGGAAGGCAGATTCTTTACCACTGGACCACCAGAGAAGTCCCTGATTGATTAACTATAGTTAATAGTTTACTTTAGGGCTCGCTCTTTAGGTTGTACGATTATATGTGTTTTCACAAATGCATGATGGTATGTACGCACGATTATAGATCATACAGAATGGTTTCATTCTAAAAATCCTCTGTGTTCCATCTCTTCATCCTCTCTTCTTTTTCACAAATGTCTGGGAGGATTGAAACTCATTTCTTTTTATCACTACATAATATTACATGGTATGTAGGTGCCACAATTTTTTTTCATTCACCTATTGTGGAACATTTTGATTGTTTCCAGTTTTTGACAATTGTGAGTGAAGCTGCTATAAACATTCATGTGCAGGTTTTTGTGTGGACGTAAATTTTCAACTCATATGGGTAAATATTAAAGAGGATAATTGCTGGATTGTGTGGTAAGGCTATCTTTAGCTTTGTAAAAATTTCCAAACTGTCTTCCAAAATGACTGTATCGTTTTTCATTCCCACTAGCAGTGAGTGAGAGTTCTTGTTGCTCCACATCTTTGCCAGCATTTATTATTGTTAGTCTTTCGCATTTTAGTTCTTTTAATAGGTGTATAGGGTATTTCATTGTTTTAATTTGCAGTTCCCTAATGACTTATGATGTTGTGCATTTTTTTCCTGTGCTTATTTGCCATTTATTTGTCTTCCTTGATGTTTCTGTTCTTATTTTTTGCTCATTTTTAAATTGGGTTCTTTGTTTTCTTCTTCTTTTTGGGGGGGGGGGTTTGTTTTCTTGTTGTTGAGTTTTAAGAGTTCCATGAATATTTTGGAAACAAGTTCTTTATCAGATATGTGTTTTGCAAATATTTTTTCCCAGTCTTTAGCTTGTTTTTTTATTCTCTTTAGTCTCTTTCACTTTTTTTTCATCCCCCCACCCAGGTTTATTGAGATATAATTTAGTCTCTTTCACTTTTGAAGGATAATTTCACTGGGTACAGAATTCTGGGTTGGTAATTTTTTTCTTTCAGCACCTGAAATCTTTCACGCCACTCTTCTTTTGCTTACATGGTTTCTGAAGGAGAGTCTGACATAATTCTTCCCTTGTTTCTTTATGCATAAGGTATTTTTCCCTCTGTGTTCCTCCAAGATTTTCTCCTTGTTTTTTCTGCAGTTTGAATATAGTATGCATAACAATAGGTGTAGATTTTTGGCAATATTCTACTTGATGTCTTCTGAGCTTCCTGGATCTGTGATTAACTTTGGAAAATTCTCAGCCATCACTACTTAAAATATTTCTTCCGTTGTTTTCTTTTTTTCTTCTACTTCTGGTGTTACCATTATGTGCCTGTTCTTTTTATTTTAATTAATTAATCGATTAATTTATTTGGTTGGGCCGGGTCTTAGTTGCAGCAGGTGGGCTCCTTTAGTTGTAGCTCGTGGCTTCCTTAGTGGTGGCTTGCAGGCTCCTTAGTTGCAGCACGTGGACTCCTTAGTTGTGGCATGCAAACTCTTAGTTGTGACATGCAGACTCTTAGTTGCGAGATCTAGTTCCCTGGCCAGGGATTGAACCTGGGCCCCCTGCGTTGGGAGCGTGGAGTCTTCACCGCTGTGCCACCAGGGAAGTCCCAATATATCTTTTGTAATTATACCACAGTTCTTAGATATTCTATTCCCTTTTATTTTTTTGTCCTTTTTTCTCTTTGCATTTCATTTCAGTTTGGGAAGTTTCTATTGACATATATTCAAATCAAGCTTACTGATTTTTCTTTTTTCATTTCAAAGTTATATATATATATATATTTTTTTTTTTTTTTCCTGTGGTACGCGGGCCTCTCCCGCTGCGGAGCACAGGCTCTGGACACGCAGGCCCAGCGGCCATGGCTCATGGGCCCAGCCACTCCATGGCACGTGGGATCTTCCTGGACCGGGGCATGAACCTGTGTCCCCTGAATCGGCAGGCGGACTCCCCACCACTGCTCCACCAGGGAAGCCCTGTTTTTGTTTTTGAGCATTTCCTTTTGATTTTTTTAGCATTTACTTCTGTCTGCTTACAGTAGTCATCTGTTCTTGTAAGTTGTCCACTTTTCTCCATTAGAGCCCTTAGCATGTTAATCACAGTTACTTTAAATTCCTAGTTTGATAATTCCAAAATCTCTGCTATATTTCAAGCTGGTTCTGAGGCTTGCTTTGTCTCTTCAGCCTGTACTTTTCTTGCCTTTTAGCATGCCTTGAAATTTTTGTTGAAAACAGAACATGATGTATTGGGGTAGTAGAAAGTGTGGTATTCAGAGCTTTATTATGAGGTTTCACGTTTATCTAGCTAGGAGTTAGGTTGCATTTATTGGTTGCTGTAGCTGTTGGTGTCAGAGGCTACATTTTCCTCTTCGTCATTGTTTTTGTGCCCCCTGTTGTCTTTGGGTTTCCCTAGGTACTCTGTGTTTGCAGCTCTCTCAGTTGTAATCCACTGTTGTTATACTGGAGCCCTGTTGAAGTGGCTGTAAATTATGGCGAGGGGAAGTGTTCTATAATCTTATGATTAAATCCCCATGTTTTTCAGCAGGTCAAAGTCTCTGGACTCTCACCTTCAGTAGAGTTTTTTAGCCTTTTTTCTTTTTCTCCCCTTATTTGAGACAGGAAGGCTAGACGGGTTCCACTAGTCTAATTGTTCTTCCCTTAAGTCAGATAAGGCTCTGGTAGCTTCCCTTGAGGATAGGTCTTTGTTAAGGAGAACAGAATGCTCTGGGCATATTTCAAAATGATTTTGTTTTATTGATTTATTTATTTTGTTACCCTCTCCCTTTTTCTCTGTAACATTTCAAAGCAAATCTTAGATGTTGCGTCTCACCTAATAAATACGTGGAAATGTGTCTCTAACAGATATGGACATTGTAACCACAATGCCAATATCACACCAAATAAAATAATTCATTAACATTGTCTAATACCAAATTTATATGAAAACTTCCTCATTATCTAAAAAGTATCTTTTTAGAGTTAGTTTATTCCACAGTGATCTAAACAAGGTTCACAGTCGTTTTGTTACTGTATCTCTTAAGTTTTATTTAACATATAATAGCTCATTCTCCTTTTTAAAAAAGTGCCAATTATTTGTGGAAGAAACTGCGAGTTCATTTGTCCTGAAGACTATTCCTCATTCTTGATTTGGATTGCCTTTGCACTTTTGTGGAAAATCAATTGACCATGTATGTATGTGTGGGTCTATTTCTGGATTGTCTGTTCTGTTGTATTGATCTATGGGCCTGTCCTTTTACCAATACCATGATGTTTTAATTACTATAGTTTTACAGTAAGTCTTGAAATCAGGTAATGTGAGTCTTCCAACTTTGTTCTTTGAAAACATGAAATACAAAGTTTTAAATTTAAAAATTTAAATGTATGATTGAGAGCCAATGCTTATTTATTTAGTTATATAATAAATAGAATACTTGACTGGTGAAAAACTGTGTATGGTTTTTGATACTCCTGGTTTTAACATATTTCTAAAAAGAAAATATCTATAATACTTTAAAAGTAGTTTCTGTGAAACAGTAGAAAACAATTGATGAGTGAAATTACTTTAGAATTAGCTGCTTCATGGCATACAAATGCTTTTTCACAGTACCATTTTACTTTCCACGTTTGAGCTAACGTTCATTTTAGAACTTGGAATTTGTAATACCAAACAAGTATGTACTTGCTAGCTTTTCCTAAGAGCTGTGCCTAACCAGTTTGCTTTAGTGTAGAAGAGCTATTTGTACCTGAGATCTAATTTTTTTTCCTTTTCTTTTGTCAACAGGGCCATTTTAAAAAGTCCCTTATTTTAAAAACTCTTTATACTCTCATATCTTATTGAAGGAATTCTTGTTAAAGAACTGGATTATTTAAGTATAATACTACATATATATGCACAACAGTGTAGGTTACTGGCAAGAAGTAAGGCATCAAAATGTAATGCATAGGGGCTTCCCTGGCGGCGCAGTGGTTGAGAGTCTGCCTGCCGATGCAGGGGACGCGAGTTAGTGCCCTGGTCCGGGAGGATCCCACATGTCGCGGAGCGGCTGGGCCCGTGAGCCATGGCCACTGAGCCTGTGCATCCAGAGCCTGTGCTCCGCAACGGGAGAGGCCACAGCAGTGAGAGGCCCGTGTACCGCAAAAAAAAAAAAAAAAAAAAAAAAAAAATGTAATGCATAGTCATGAACTCACTGCGCAACCCAAGAATTGGAATATTACTTGCATCTAACTTTATACCTTCTATTCTATTCCTCTGCTTCATGCCAAGAGACAACCACTATTTGGAATTTTATGCTTATCATTTCTGTGCTAGACTCCTACCTAAGTCACTTTTTGCCATGGGCTGTAGACTTTCTTGGGGAAGCAGCAAGTTTTCAAGAAAATATTGAAAACTTTAGCTTTTAGGGCTTCCCTGGTGGCGCAGTGGTTGAGAGTCCGCCTGCTGATGCAGGGGATGCGGGTTCGTGCCCCGGTCTGGGAGGATCCCACATGCCGCAGAGCGGCTGGGCCCGTGAGCCATGGCCGCTGAGCCTGCGCGTCCGGAGCCTGTGCTCCGCAATGGGAGAGGCCACAACAGTGAGAGGCCCGCGTATTGCAAAACAAACAAACAAAGAAACAAAACTTTAGCTTTTAAATTTGCTTTCCTTTGAGAATGTAGCTTCCATTAATTTTGACCTCTAGAGATGTTAAGTCACGGTTTAATGTAGTATCTTTTATGCCCACCAAACCCTAGTGAAAGATGTTTGGAGAATAAGATGTACTTTAGACAAATAATTTAATCTTTCTGGACCCGCTTTCTCTTCTGTAAAAGAAGAGAGTTGTTACAGATCATTTTTAAAAGCCCTTCAGATTCTGAATTTGTGTTATTTTAAATTTTGGTATTTATTACTTTTTTATAGTTTAGAAAAAGCTGAAAATTTATTTTGCCTCAGCGTTTTTCCTCTTTTCCTCTGAAATACTAACTTACAGGCTGTCAAAGGAATTATTTGTTAAAGAACCAGGTGTTAAGAGTAATGTGTGGAGACATTTGCAATTTCTTTTCCCCCTTTGAAATATATTTGAAAAATGGAAAGTCATATATGTGACTTACATGTTTCTTACATGAAATGAAACATAATCTTAGGATGAATACTCATGAACTAACTTCCCAAGCTGTATTAGTTATTTACTGCTGTGTAATAAATTACTTCAAATTTTGTGGATTAAAACAACAAGTATATATTATCTCACAGTTTCTGGGGTCAGGAATACTGTAAAGTGAAAGGTTTTTAGAGCTGCTCTTTAATTTACAGGGACTGTAAATGTCATCTTTGTCACTTTAAAATATAAAACTATATTTTGTCCCTTCACAGTTAAAATTTACATTTATTTGATTCTTTAAAGATTATAAGATGTATTTACAAATCGTGTCTCATTTGAGCCTTGCAGCAACTTAGTAGAATAGGCAGGTAATGCATTTTAATTACCATCTTACAGATACAGACACACGTCCAAGAGAGTTGAGTGCTGTGCTCAGTGCCCTAAATTGCCTACATGGCAGGGCCAGCAGTAAAATCTAGGTGTTCATGCTCCTTGTGTAGTACCTTTCTGCTCTGTTAAGTTGCTCACAGAAGGTATGTAACAGGAAAATATTTCTTACACTTTGTGACTCATCAGTAATGGTTGCAAGGTCCATTTTACATCATCTTACTGTCGTTACAGTTGTCAAGGCTGTTTTGTAGTGTTCTAGCTTCTGGGAGAGCAAAATAGTTTTGGGAATGAATGGTACCTAAGTTCATTATGCTATGTATGCCTTTGCTCACCAGTCTTTGCCAAGGCAGCTTTAACTTGTCTTCTAAACAGTACGTTACCCATCTTGGAAAGGTATATCTGATGCCTTCTATGTTAGAAGCCTGAATGTCTCCATTGGGATGAAAAGATTCTTCTAAAAGCCTTGGATGTTAATACTAATTAATTATGTATATCTAATTTTTTTCTTGTTTATTTAAAAAGTCTCTGAACCTATAATTTTATAAGTGAGGAATTTTCAGAAAGTAAAATGATTGATTGAATATGTATATATTCTTGTTGATAGTTTTTTTTTTTTTTGGCTATTTATTTCAGATCTTCTGGAAGCTCTGAAGCCAGATTACGTGGCACCCCTGGTCCTTTGGCTTTGCCATGAGAGTTGTGAGGAAAATGGTGGCTTGTTTGAGGTATTCTGCACCTTTGCACTTTCTCCCAAAGCAATATTTGTGTAATTAAATATAAAAAAATGATTCAAAAATTAGTATTTTCCAATTGTTCACATTTGTAAAAATCTGCATCAGTTGGTATCACTTGTATATTTTTTAATATTATGTATATGTTATAATTAAGGAACAAGTATGACTAATGTCCTTTTTTGAGAAAGTAACAGCAACTTTGTAAATTGTTCTTCCCTAGTTCTTCATTTCTGATATTCTTGTCAAATGAAAATGTGACTGACTGGTTTGATGTGTTTAGTCAGATACAGAAAGTCTCATTTGGTTAGAGATGCTGAGTAGTAAGTTAAGTGAAAGGACAGAGGTGATGGTTTAAAGCCAGCCAGGCCAGGTTTTGATTTCTTGCTCTGGTAATTGCTGGCTCGCTGGAATATTGTACAAATTAACCTCCCTGAGTTTTCGTTTTCTTGGGGTTTTGTTGTGAGAACTGGAGATCATATTTTTAAACTCTTAGCATACAGAGCAGCCACCCCTCGATTTTAACTATTATATCAGTATAGCAGGAATTCAGTCTGGGTATGATAGATCAGTAAACACAACTTATTATTTGTATTAACTTTAAAAATAAACTTTGCTATGTTTCCCTGTTGCAAAGCTTTACATGTTTGCTATAAAAATAAAAACCACACATAATCCTACCATCCAATGAGGTTCAGTTTTCACTGTATAATCAAAGTCCCTTTAGATCTCCTTATGCTGATTTATATATTTTTTAGTCCTCATTTGAGTTTGATCTCTTTTTTCTTTTCTAGCATGAACTGTTATATTTTAGACCACCCCCCTTTATTTGATTCTCTGTGGTTGTATAATAATAAACCTGTTGCATGTGGAATACATGACATCCAAAGATATTTCTTGGTAGCAAAATTACCTGGCTCAGTTTGAAGTGAATGATATATATTAGCCTGATTTATTTGAATAAAAAGCTGTTTAGTAAATGAAAAACAGTCTATGCAGAGATAGGTGCCTCTGCTTTCTTAATCACAGTCGTTGATTGTGAATTGTGGAAAATTAGAGGTGGAAAGAACTTTACAACTCTAGATTTACAGAAGAGAAATTTAATAATATCAAGCCCTGTGGAGCTCAAAATTTGGTCTGCCTGTCTTTTTATCTCATTAAGGAATTTTTAAAAAATTCTTTGTCTTTTACATTTATGTTTGTTATTAATTCTGTGAACAAAAATAATATATGCTTTTGTAGAAAACTTCAAATATATAGGGGAGTATATAGAGGAAAATAAAAATCACCCACATTACCACTATCGAGAGATAACTCCTATTAATATTTTTGTGGATATTCTTTTCCAGTCTTTTATTAGATGTGCATTTTACACGAATAGGCTTTTTTTTTTTAGGTATACAGTTTACACACACACCCAAACATACACAGATAACTAGGATAATGCTGTAGATGAAGTTTTGTATGTTGTTCTTTTATTTTACTATATTGTGAACATTTTTAGTAAGGGACATTTGCTGTGTGAGATTGAGTACAAAATACAGTAAGAGAGGTGTGTAATATCCTGACTTAAACCTTGAATGTAAATTGACACTTTGTTTGCCAAGTTTTGATAGATATCTAGAGTGGCAGATAGAGATTTTTTGGATCGACTGGAGCTGTTGTTTCTAGCACCTGTGAGGAGTTTGCAGCTTGTTGCTTCACTCCCCAAGTATGGTAAAAGATGATATTTTTCTTGCCTGTTATCAGTACCACTGCCACTTTAACTACTCTGACAGCATCAAGGCCGATTGTCCTGTTAATATACGTAAAGGAATGAGTGATTAGAGCCACTGAAAAGTGTGCTGTCTGCTGGTACAGTTTCTTCTGTTATATGCATGTGGAACACTGTAGTTGTGGTGTTTGAAGATATGACAAACAGATTTTCTTACATCAGACATTTTCTTCTGAGAATTTCCTTGAATGGCTTCTAGAAAAAATATCATCTTTCTGTACGGTGATTAATGTATTTGGTCATTTGCCTTATATATAAAGGTGTTTCATTAAAATGAGTATATGTAGTTCATTAAGTCAAATCCTGGCTTTATTTTTCTTTGCTTTTTATTTTTTTTATTCATTAAGTCTTTCCAGAAGGACATGTATTTCAAGTGATGTGCTGGGCAAATTTGGTATTTATATTGTTTAACCTTCATGGTTACTTCATGAAGAGTGTATTATTATCCTGATTTTACATAAGGGGAATCTTGAGTTTAGGGAAGTCAAATTATTTAACCAGGATCAGACAGCTAGTCTGTAGAAGAACTGGTATCACACCTTGGTTTCTGTGCAAAGTCATGCTTTTCTGCTATATGCATTTCTGCTATATTGTGTTGCTTTATTTTTCTACTCTGATAACATGAATAGTGCAAAGTCATGCGGGCCAACAGACTTTTGTAGAGCTGCATTATTTTCATCCATTGTCATCTAGCATTCTGATACTTGCAAAAAGATAGCTGCCTGTTTTGTTAATTTCATAAAAATTTTATTAGTAATTTCACATTAGATGGTATAACTTCTTCCTCCTCTTTTTGGTAGGTCGGAGCAGGATGGATTGGAAAATGTAAGTCTCTTTTGGTTTTTGGTTTGCCATACATTATTTCCATATCTTTAAAACTGCATATCCAGGTAGAGCTGGGTAAAGACCTTGTCAAATGCCGAACCACTGGATTTAGTGCACGCATAATCAAACTCAAACATTGTTATAGCAACAGGTCTTCTAAAACATGGAAATTGCCCTGCAGGCCTGTGGTATTTTCAAGGATCTTTTCAATTTTTTTCCTATTAGCGGTGCTTATTCAATATTTGTTCTGTCCTATTCAGAACTGGCTGTTTCTTCAGACAGCACAGTCTCTCTTTATATTGATGTTTGTATTCCCATGTCTCCGACACCCCACATGCCTGTTTAGCAGAGTAGTGAGTGGCAGGGAGGGCGTTTTTTCAAGATGGGAAGAGCTCTGTCCTAGGCAAGTTCTCCAGTTCTCTCAGTGATTCTTTTCTTCCTTGGAGCATGAGACATCAGAAGGAGACAGTGGGGAATCACACTGGACAGCTTTCTAGAAGAGAAATTGCAGCTGATCTATAGAAATTATTCTCCTTCAGCCCAATAGTAAATTCATCTGGCTTAAATCCTCTCTTCCCCCAGTTCTTAAACCTTGTGAGCTCCAAATTGGATAATTACTGTATGGTGTTTAAAAAAAATTGTGAACATTCCAATATCCCAATTCAAGTTTTCAGTTGGATGCTGGTATCAAAATTAATTGAATTATTTAAAAGGCTGCCATTACTGGATGACATTATTACAACATATTGTAGTGTATTATTAATGACTATTCTCTAAGTTATGAAGTAACTTATTCAAACATTTTTAAGTGTCTTATGACATCTTTTAAGAAAGGAAGATCAGTTGTTGCAATAAAAGCTGTATATGGGACTTTATCAATAGGAAATCTCTAGAAGCTTCTGTCATTTCCCAGGACAAACCTTCAATTTAGTAATCATCAAAGTCTGACCATTCTGTTTAAATAAGGTTCTATTTATTCCTCAGGCTTTTAAAATGTTAAAAATTATCTTTATGGAACTTATGCAGCAATGATGATTTTTGTGAATCTGGGTGGGCAATCTAGTTGACTTCCCATGGAAAAGGAGGAAGAGCAAAGGGAGGAAAAGGGAGAATTATGTGGGGTTGTGTGATATATTAATTTGATTATCTGGAGTCTTTGACCTGTTATCACCACTAGTTTTCAGTTTGCTATTCAACAGAGCTCTATTCTGTTCTGTTACCTTGAAGTGTATTATCTAAGTGATCTTTGGTGATGAAGACAGTCTTTTGGTGTGATTATATATAATTTAACTTTCTGATTCAGCATTTCATCCTACCTTTAGTAGTATCTGGCATAGTCAGAGGAGGGAGAGGTTTTCCCTTCAGCTTCAAATATTAGAAAAAGAAATTTGACATCCTAATGGGTTTGTTATTTTTTTAAAATTTGTAGTAAAAATCTTTAGAAGTTAGAATCTTTTTTTCCAAATTCCATTTTTCTTGATGTTAAAAAAAAAATTCAGGGGACTCATGAATTCTACTTTCTGTCTCCCTCTTAAACTATGTGTTCAGTATCTTGGTTTTATTTCTATAACCAGTACGATGGGAGCGGACCCTTGGAGCCATTGTAAGACAGAGGACTCAGCCAATGACTCCTGAGGCGGTGAAAGCTAACTGGACGAAGATCTGTGACTTTGATAATGCCACCAAGCCTCAGAGAATTCAAGGTAAAGAGTCCCAAGTCAGTTTAGTCCTGGTTGGGTAATCAGAGGCAACAAAGGATTCTCTTCTCTTATGGAATTGTCTTCTTAATTGTGATAACTTAGATGCTCAGATCATCAAGAGCACATTTTCTGCTCCAGTAGGTATTAGAACTCTCCAATTTAAAGTATGTATGTTACTCCCACTGTCAGTTTTTCAGTTTTCTTATGATCCTGATTTTTTGGTATATGTGTGATTGAGGGGACGTAAGGAGGTGTTTACCCATTTGTGCTCAATGCATCTATTCCCCATCTGGTGGTTGGTTTCAAAGTCTTGCCTTATCTAATCACATGTTCCTTAATCTGACCTGATTTTTCTTTATTTCCCCAAAAGTTTATTTAAGTCTTATATTATTTAGGCTTAGGTCTTTTTTCTCTCTAGTGAATAGATTTTGCTTTGTTTTAGCACTTTGTCTTTGCTACTGTTTCTCTGCCTTTCTAAGATGCCTCTCATTCCTTTTATCACCTCTGCTAATCTCGGTGCTTCTTTAGAAAAACTCAAGCCCCAGATGTTCAACAAAACCTCCCCAGATATTCTGGGCTTCATATTCTGGGCTTCAGCTCTTTCTTAGCTGAACTCTTACCACTTGAGCGTCTAATCATGACTGCTTTCCACTGCTTTTGTTTCATAAGTGTGTGGTTTCTTAACTGCATAATAAGTTCCTTTGGAGGCAGAGAATGTATCTTGTATGTCCTTTTGTATTTGGTGCTAGCATAGTGCTGAACTCATAGAAAGGATTTAGTAAATGCTTGTTACCTTGAATTATTGAATCATCTGTGATATGCCACAGGAAGAGACGGCCAATAAAAGTCACATTATTTTTTCTAGTATAACTCACATATGTATATAGTATATGAAATTTAAAGGACCTTTCTGGGAAGGATCATGAATCAGGATTATTTTACAGAAAAATCTTTTTTTTTCCCTTCCTAGTATTATATTTAATGTTTGATAGAAGAATATATCTGAAAAATGACTGTTCTTTTTTTTTTTTTTTAATCCCAATGTTACTTTCTTGTCTGCTGGTACACTCACTGAAATTTTCATTATACTTTTCTCAATCAGAGGATAACATGATTGTTATGTCATTAGCGGTAGCATTTTCTGTATTCTTTTTTTTTGATATATGAGGTAAATTTAGTCTACGAACAGCAGTCACCTATCAATGAAAATTAGGAAAAGGAAAAAGGATCTTAAAAACTCTTCTCTGAGGTCAGGATTCCATTTTATTGCCTTAAAAGTATTAGACTAATATAAAGAAAAAGCTAATGATGAATTATATAGTTACAAATGAAAAGATAACCCTAGTATTTGAAGTACAGTTAGAAAAAAAATCTTACACTTTCTGTAGAATCACGACTTTCCGAGCACCCATTTCATCATTTTCATTTTACAGATGATGGAACTAAATCCCAGAAAAGCTGAGAAAGTGGCCCAAGCTTTCTCAGTGTTTGAGCCAAGAGTTAACTCAGGTGGTCTGTCTTTGAGTGCAGTACCGCCAGCCTGTACCGAGGTTACTTCAGTTAAATAGCCTCCCATCTAGGCAGCAGCCTAAATGGGGTGGTAAGAGGAGGGTTGGTAGGCAAGAAACCTACCTAGTGTCACCAGGAATGGAAGAGAGCCCTGGTCATCTCACATTCTGTAGTTTAGTTATAGTTTTTGTCTGAGTTTAGAAGGAGGCCCATATATCTAAGGTTTGTTAGAAAGGTCCCAGAGCTTTTGGAACCTTATGGCATATGTGGATACTCTGTGAATCTCCTTTATTAACCTTTTAGACCCCAGAATAGCAGCTTCTGAATTCTGTCCGTAGTCACTGGTCATAACGGTGGTTTTCTCTGGAAGAATTTTTAGTAATGTTTTCTGAGCAGTTACCTGTACAGAGACCTGGGGGGTAATCTTGACATTGTTGCATCCTGGAGGAGGGGTGATGGTGGGGAGAGAAGGAAAATTAGTTGTCCCTCCACCAGATGGAAATTGCACATCTGTGGACAAGGATCCGACTTTACAGAGTTGTAAAATCACTCAAAGACTTTGCAGGCTTAGAGCCTCTTTGGAATCATAACGTGGGGAGAGTATGTTGGAAACACCCAGTTATCTTTGGTCTATTCAGAGTCTTTCACGATTTTTTCCTGCAATAGCCTGACATCACGCAGTCAGTTCATGAATGCCAGTGAAGGTTCTGCAGCAGGCTTGCTGGATGATATAGGAATGATTGTCTAAAGCATTGTAGCTTTTCTTAGTCACGTCTGTAACAAAAGCTTATTATTTTTTTTTTTTTTGAAAATAGCTTACATTTATTTGGATTTCACCAGGGGAATATTAGCTCTTTAGGATATTTGAAGATGATGCTTTTATGATCTTTATGTAATAGGTTTACCAAAGCACTCTGTCTTATTTAAATTCCAGTGATCCTAAAGAGAAAATTCAATTCGTTCATCCTTATTTATCCTGAAGTTGATTGACTTGAATCATTAATGATTTAAATTTTTTTTCAGTACAAATGAAATATAGTTCAACTATATAGGAAAAATCTGGAAGTTTGTCCTGTAGGTCACTATTTAAATAGCACTGTAAAATAACTGGCTAGATATTTCACATATGCAAATTGCTCTTCCCACTCCATAGTGGGACTGATTTTTTTTTTTTTGATTGTTTTTAAATTAATTTTTATTGGAGTATAGTTGATTTACAATGTTGTGTTAGTTCCTGCTGTATAGCAAAGTGAATCAGTTATACGTATACATATATCCACTGATTTTTAGGTTCTTTTCCCATATAGGTCATTATAGAGTATTGAGTAGAGTTCCCTGTGCTATATAGTAGGTTCTTATTAGTTATCTATTTTATATATAGTAGTATGTATATGTCAATCCCAGTCTCCCAATTTATCCCTCCCTGTCTCCCTCCCCACTTGGTAACCATAAGTTTGTTTTCTACATCTATAACTCTCTTTCTGTTATGTAAATAAGTTCATTTGTACCATTTTTTTTAGATTCCACATATAAGTGATATCATAGATATTTGTCTTTCTCCTTCTGACTTAACTTCACTCAGTATGACAATCTCTAGGTCCATCCATGTCACTGCAAATGGCATTATTTCATTCTTTTTTTATGGCTGAGTAATATTCACCACATCTTTATCCATTCATCTGTTGATGGAAAAAGCATTATTATTGTTATTTATTCCTTTTTTTAGAATCAATTGGCAGTGTAATTGAAGCTCTAAATAAAATAGATTCAGATGGAGGAGTTTCGGCAAATCATAC
The DNA here is from genome assembly GCF_963455315.2 of Globicephala melas. Lineage (NCBI taxonomy): Eukaryota > Metazoa > Chordata > Mammalia > Artiodactyla > Delphinidae > Globicephala > Globicephala melas. The sequence continues at coordinate 97,997,161 of NC_083316.1, forward strand.
CAGTAGTGTGACATCAACAGCTACATCAGGATTTGTAAGTGGAAGAGAAAGGCTAACGCTTTGCCTTCTCTGGAGACTTTTTTCTTTTCTTTCCTTTTCTTTTATGCAAAAAATACTTTTCCAAGCTATTAATTTATTGTTAAATAGGAAAGGTGAGTGACCATAAAACTTTATAGAACATGTACTGAATGTTTATAAAATTTGAATGAACATAAGGCTAAAATATTAAATGTAACTTTTACTTTCTCTTCTTCAGTGTAATAAACAAGTGTCTTTTTTGTTTTTTGGAGCATTTTTGAAAATCGTCCTTCAGTCACTTTCTAACTCTTTAGAAAAGGATATTTAACTTAGTGCCTCTTTTGAGTCATTTCTTTTAAGGAAAAGCATTGATAGATTGTATTTTGGAAATATTTCAACATGGCTGCAAAGTAAAAAGTCTCCCATTGTGTCAGAAATTCTAGTAGAGCTGTGGTTATAGCTCTTGTGAAGTTTGCTGATTACCTATCTCCAGTACTTCTTTTTTTTAAAAAAAATTATAGTGCATAAATAATAAGAAATAAGTCATTTGACACATTCAGTTATGGTGTTTTGTGACTCAGGGGAGACATAGTGATGAAATAAACAATCTAATTGTAACCCTGAGAATATGATCAGTTTATAAATGTGATTTTACTTTAGAGTAGGGGTTGGCAAACTTTTTTGGTAAAGGGCCAGATGGTAAATATTTTAGGCTTTATGGACCACGTACTGTTTCTGACACATAATCTTCTTTTTCTTTTTTTAGACCACTCTTAAAAAAATGTAAAAACCATTTTTAATTCTCAGCTGTTGTTTGCTGACTCTTGCTTTAGAATGAAAGTGATCAAAAATTGGACATGATTCTTTTATAACCTAACATATGCTTCACAAATTAGCTAGGCATGTCATCACTAAATAGAAAAATACAATATCCAGTTAGATAAAGGACAGTCCTAGGTAGGAGCTTACAGTAAAATCTAATTATAACCAAAACCATTATGAGGGAGTCTGATTTACAAGCATTAAGCAGTGTTTTGCTCATCTGTTTATACTGACTTTTATAAAATAGATCTTATAGAGCCATTCATTATCCCTGTTTATAATAATTTTTTTATTTTTTGTAATTTTGAGTAGCTAACAGTCACTGTATTAATAGGCTTTTCCATCATCAGAGACAGGAAAGTTGAAAATGAGATATACTATGTGTTAACAAGAAGTGGGCAAGAAAAAAGTACTTATTTGTAAATGAAGTCTTTTTCCAAACAATTGATTTTATTAAAAAAATATAGTGAAACAATTATGATACCCTATCAGATTCACTAAAATGACATTCTATTCACAAAGCTAAGTATGTAGCAGTTAATAGTTTTGAAAAGTCAGAAATTTAAAGATTTGACAAGAATATCAGTGAAAAAATAATTTTCTACAATTGTTCCATAGGCTGGAGCTATTGGCCATAAATTTCCTCCATTTTCTTCTTCTTATACGGAACTGGACACTATTATGTACGCCCTTGGAGTGGGAGCATCAATCAAGGAGCCGAAAGATTTGAAGTTTATTTATGAAGGGAGTTCTGATTTCTCCTGTTTGCCTACCTTTGGAGTTATTCTAGCTCAGAAATCTATAATGGGTGGAGGATTAGCAGAGATTCCTGGGCTTTCAGTCAACTTGGCAAAGGTATGCATAATAAGAAACCTTTATTTTGCTCTTCTTCTCTTCCTTTAAATATGATTGATAAATGTCACATACTGTGTGTGTGTGTGTGTGTGTGTGTGTGGTGTCTTAATACAATAGTTTATAGTGGTTGATTCAAGAATAAAGATTTAGCATGTCTTTTAATTTTTCTTGAAAAGAAAAAAAGGGTAGAGAGTTCGTTGAAAAGGCAAGCAAAAAGAAGGCAACAGTAATTATGTACAGTCCGTAACCCTGGCATAATGTTATTAATTCTCTCTCTGCCATTACATGCTATTTGACCAAGGGTTAATAACTTCTCTAAGCTTCAGTTTCCTTATCTATAAAATGGGTATGATAATCCTTACCTGACGATAGTGATGAAGGAGCAAGAGAGAAGAATATTTGAAACAGAGAGAACAGGTAGGTGTAAAGGGCCCCGAGGCAGGTGCATACTTACCTTGCTTTTGGTTGATACAGCTATAGAATGAGCAAGGGGGCAGCGGTAGGAGAAGAGGGCCTTGTAGCCATCATAAGAATTTCAACTCATACTCTGATTAACATGGGAGGCCATTTGTAGTGCTTTGAACTGAGGAGTGGTATGATCTGGCTGTGTTCACTCACAGGCTCAGTTTTGCTCCTCTGTGGAGAATAGATTTATGGGAGCCAAGCATGGAAGCAGGGAAACCAGTTTGGAGTTTATTATGGTAATTCCAGCACTAGTCTGGATATGCATGGAAAGAAAGAGGAGTCAAGGATGAAGGTTTTTGGTCAGGTTAACTGGGATGATATATATGCATATATACCCGTATATTCATAATTATGTACAATGTATTTAATATGTATAGTAGTTACATATGACATATTACTATGTATAATAAAATAGATATATACAATCACTTTAAGGTGGGAATGATCAGGAGTTGGTTTTGGACAGATCTGAGATGCCTATTATACATTCAAGTGGAGATATAAAGTGGGCAGTTAAATGTGTGAGTTTAGAGTTTGCGGGGGAGGCCCTACTGGGATTTGTAGCATTTAAGTGAGATTTAAAGACATGAGACTGGGTGAAATCACCAATGTGTGAGAATGTAAGTAGAGAAAAAAAGCCTGAGTTTGGTGAGAGTTTGAAGAGATGAGAAGGAGTTAGCAAGAGAGACTGGGAAGGAGTGGCCAGTGAGGTATGAGGCGTATCAGGAGAATGTGGTATTTGAGAAGCAAAGTGAATAAATTGTTCCAAGAAGGAGCAAACAATTGTGAGAAGCCTTTGGGGTTATTTTATTTCTTGAAGTAAGGGTCAGGCCATGAGTCCAGTTGATAACTGTTGAATCGTAGACTTTTGAACTGATTTCTGTGATTTTGACTGATTGGAGAACCCATTTACTGGAGGATCGATTAGCTCATTGCTGCTCTGAATCTATGAGAATCTACGGTTATTTTATTAAAGTATTCGATGAAGTAGGGAAGGACGCAAGAAATAGATGCCAGGCAGTTTGTTGTTTTAGTCACTCTCCCATGGTATTTGTTGCATACAGTTCTTCTGTTTGGGTAATGTCAGTACAAACAATTAAAGTAAATGTTTCATGCCTCTTTATTGCTTTGTCACCGTTTACCCTTCCCCCTCCCCATAGCCTCAAGTCCATTCTCTAGTAAGTCTGTGTCTTTATTCCTGTTTCACCCCTAGGTTTTTCATGACATTTTTTTTTCTTAAATTCCATATATATGTGTTAGCATACGGTATTTGTCTCTCTCTTTCTGACTTACTTCACTCTGTATGACAGACTCTAGGTCTATCCACCTCATTACAAATAGCTCAATTTCGTCTCTTTTTATGGCTGAGTAATACTCCATTGTATATATGTGCCACATCTTCTTTATCCATTCATCCGATGATGGACACTTAGGTTGTTTCCATCTCTGGGCTATTGTAAATAGAGCTGCAATGAACATTTTGGTACATGACTCTTTTTGAATTATGGTTTTCTCAGGGTATATGCCCAGTAGTGGGATTGCTGGGTCATATGGTAGTTCTATTTGTAGCTTTTTAAGGAACCTCCATACTGTTCTCCACAGTGGCTGTATCAATTTACATTCCCACCAACAGTGTAAGAGGGTTCCCTTTTCTCCACACCCTCTCCAGCATTTATTGTTTCTAGATTTTTTGATGATGGCCATTCTGACTGGTGTGAGATGATATCTCATTGTAGTTTTGATTTGCATTTCTCTAATGATTAGTGATGTTGAGCATTCTTTCATGTGTTTGTTGGCACTCTGTATATCTTCTTTGGAGAAATGTCTATTTAGGTCTTCTGCCCATTTTTGGATTGGGTTGTTTGTTCTTTTGCATGGACATGTATACACTACCAAACGTAAGGTAGATAGCTAGTGGGAAGCAGCCGCATAGCACAGGGAGATCAGCTCGGTGCTGTGTGACCGCCTGGAGGGGTGGGATAGGGAGGGTGGGAGGGAGGGTGACGCAAGCGGGAAGAGATATGGGAACATATGTATATATATAACTGATTCATTTTGTTGTGAAGCTGAAACTAACATACCATTGTAAAGCAATTATGCTCCAATAAAGATGTTTAAAAAAAAAAAAAAAGAAGCAATAAAGTAAATGTTTCAGAATTCTTCCTCAGAGTTGGAAGGAGTTGGAAATCATGAATAGTGTTCAAAATCTGTCCCTGGGAATGATAGCCGTCTTGGGATTTGAATCCCAGTCTTCCTAACCTTGAGCTTCCAGGTCGTATGATAGTGAGGCAGTCCTTCATTTGTCCTCCCATCACTACCCTCACCCCTTTTCTTTTTCCCTTCTGGGTTCTGAGGAAGACTGGGAATTAAACTGTCCCATAGCAGTTGAGTGTGGTCATTCGGATATATGGGTCAGGTTTTGTTTTTACTGTCCTATAGTATTCCTACATATATTTTTATATTCTTGCTTTGATACATTGAGGTTAAGTGGCTATGAAGTTGCACAGTCTTTAGTATTTACTCTTACACTAAGAAAATGTTGACATTGCTTTTACTTGAATGTGGTTGTAAGATTTATATTAATGTTTTGGTTGTGTCATTTGTATGTGGCAGGTGTGACCTGAAATTACTTTTCTAGTACTGACCTATTTGTTCATTTTTATTCAGTAGATATTTACTGGATACCTGCTATGTTCCAGGCACAGTGATGAACACTGGAAATACGCCTAGTTTAGTGTCTCCATTAGCAAATAATCCACAGTTATCAGTCAACAAAAATTTATGAATGTCAAGAAAGAACACAAATGTATCTCTTCTATTCTAGAGAGCTGACAGTCTTTAGATTGGGGTACTGATTATTTCTGAATCATATAATTAAGAAGTGGGAGCCAAATTGAGACATAATTTGGGGGAAGTAGTCACATGAACGTGTGGACAGTGAAATGCCACTTGTGATTAGTGGTATCCACAGAAGAAGCTGTGGAAGAAGAAAGTCTACTAATAAAATTTTGCTTACCCTAATGCAGGTTCTTCATGGGGAACAGTACCTGGAGTTATATAAACCACTTCCCAGAGCAGGTGAGTTCTTGATCGTTTTATTTTCTGACTAACCTTCCAAACTGTGTCAATGTGTTAAACTGGCATAGAGCAACCTAAATAAACTAAGTTATTTACGTGCATGTCAGGCGTTAGAGTAGATTGATGTTAACTAGTACCTATTTTGGTTCCCTTAAACTTTGTCCTATTTGAATAGTCTTATTTAAGAAATAACTTCAAACTACTAAACATCTGGTCAGCAATTGAAAGGAGCATTTTCTGTCTGTGTCCTAAACTTAGTGATTGTGTATAATCAGTTATGATTCCCATGAATATGATTCTTCATTCTTTTCTCAGGTATTTGTGTTGGTACTGATTTTCATAAAGCAAACAATGTTAAAAGGTACAATGTCTTGTAATTAACTTTTTTCTATTTTCTTTTAGAGTAAGTAAAACCAAGGCTGTCTTAATAATCAATTTATTTTTCTCAATAATATCTTACTTGTTCAGTAAATCTTCTCATTATTTTTTCACTTTACTTCGATATATTTATGTTGCTACTCTGATGTCAGAATATTAATTATATACTGACCATGTAAGGTGGTAAAATAAAAAAAAAGTCTTTTTCATTTCACATTATATAATGGTAGAGGTCAGCAAATAGCTAGAATTGTACTTTAATTTTTTTTGAGATTTTAATTAAAAAAAATTCGTATTGCTTAATGCTGAATAGTTCTGTTTCAGTGTTAGTGTTACTTGTTTCTGGTTGTTTTTGTAGTTCTTCCCTGTTTTTTTCTTCTTCTTTTAGTTTTTTCCTCTGTGGTTTCACGCTTTTCTTTTGCTTATGTTCCTTTCTCTTTTGTTTTTGGGTATCTGTTGTAGATTTTTGATTTGTGGTTACCATGGGGCTCATAGATGTTGATCTATGATTCTATTTATTTGTTTTAAACCAGGTAGTCCCTTAAGTTCAAACACATTTTAAAAGCTCTATATTTTTTTACTCGCTTCCCCCATCTGTGTTTTTGATGTCATATTTACCTCTTCGTGTTTATCCCTTTACTGATTATTGTAGTTATACGTGATTTTACAATTTTTTGTTTTTTAATCTTTGTACTAGCTTATTTAAGTGGTTGAGCCTCAACCTTCCCTATATATTTGCCTTTACTAATGGGATTTTTCCTTTTCTATAGATACTTAATTCTTGTTATAGCTTTTTCTTTTCCAGTTAGAGAAGACCCTTTAACATTTGTTTTAGGGTTGGTTTAGTATTGATGCTTATCCGAGAAGTTCTTTATCTCCCCTTCAGTTCTGAAGGATAATCTTGCTGGATAGAGTATCCTAAGTTGTAGGGTTTTCCCTTTCAGCACTTTAAATATACCATGCCACTCCATTCTGGCCTGCAAAGTTTCTGCAGAACAATCAGCTGATAGCCTTATGGGCATTCCCTTGTATATGCTCTTTGTTTTTCTTTTGCTGCCTCTAGAATTCTCTCTTTAAGTTTTGCCATTTTTATTATGCTATGTCTTGGTGTGGGTCTGTTTGGATTCATCTTGTTTGCGACCCTCTGTGTTTCCTGTACCTGGATATCTGTTTTCTTCTTCAGACTTGGGAAATTTTCAGCCATAATTTCATTAAATATATTTTTACCCCTTTTCCCTTTCTTCTCCTTCTGGGACCCCTATAATGGAATGTTGTTATGCATGATGTTACCCCAAAGATCCCTTAAAATGTTCTCATCTTTTTTCTTTCTGCTGTTCTGATTGGGTGATTTCCATTTTCTATATTCCAGATCACTTATGTGTTCTTCTGTATCACCTAGTGTGCTGTTAATTCTTTTTAGTGTGTTTTTCTTTTCAATTGTTGTATTCTTCAGTTCTGATTGGTTCTTTTTAGAATTTTCTAGTTCCTTGTTAAAACTCTCACTGTATTCAGCTATTCTTTTCCCTAATTCAGTTAGCATTCTTATTACTAATGCTTTGAATTCTTTATCTGGTAAATTGTTTATTTCTATTTCATTAGTTGTTTTTTTCAGGAGTTTTCTCTTGCTCTTTCAGTGGAAACAGATTCCTCTGTCTTTTCATTTTGCTTATCTATTTCTTTATCTATTGAAATTTGGTGAAATAGTTACCTATGGTGGTCTTGAAGGGGTGTTCTTTTGTGGGCGTGTCCCTATACAGTCTGCGTGTTCCCAGTGGCATTGATGGGAGGGCTGGATTTGATGTGAGCACAATTTATGTCTTTTCTCAAGGTGTGCTGGCAGCTGTCATCTTGGTAGGGGGTGGGGCTGGAGATGGAGGAGTAGGGCCAAGCTAGGTGTTAGGTAGAGCTTCCCCTCTGCTTAGTGGCTGTTACCCCACTATTTGGTGCGGGGGCAGGTCCCAAGTTGCTGGAGCAGAAGCCCTGAGGGTCGGGTCTGAGCTGGCTAAGTTTCCTTTAAGTGTGTGCTTTCCCCCCCTCCCAGCGCTGGCACCCTTACCCTAGAGGGGAGCAGTGGTGGAGCGAGAGGGGCTGGGGTGGGTAGTCAGTGAGGGTCGGAGCATGGATTTTGTTTGGCATGGCCACCATCAGAGATCTGGAGCCCCAGTGCAGTCACCAGTAATGGCTGCCCCCTCGCCACTCAGTTGCCACTTAGGGTTTGAACCTCCTCAGGGTCTCATGGCTGAGCCTTTTCCTCAATCACGGCAGCCCAGAGAGTGAAGCTGCAACACGAGGCAAATGGTGCTGGCGTGTTCTCTCAGCTCAGGCTGGGGACCAGGGCAGTTGTAGGCAACCAGTCAGCTACCCAAGTGGTTTCAGTCTGCCCTCTCTGCCCTGCCTCGGGAGCACGTGTGTTCACATGCTCCCGGAGTCCAGGCTTCCCACAGCCCTCCTGTTAATCCCACTGGCCCTCCAGCCAGCCAAGGGGACTCGTGTTCCCTCTGTTGGATGCCAGGGCTGGGGTGCCCAATATGTGGCTTGAAGTGCTCACTTCCCAGGGAAGGTCTCTTCCTGTGTAATCTCCTTTTTCCTCTGAGTCCCCTCTCAGGGGCACAGGTCCTGACCCGCTCGCTTTTCTTCCCTTTCTACCCAGTTACCTGTGGGTCTTTCTTACAGCCTTGGTTGTACAGGTCTTTCTGGTAGTCTCCACTTAATTTTTAGGGAGAATTATTCCACGTGTAGATGTATTTTTGATGTGTTTGTCGGGGGGGAGGTGAGTTCCGTGTTCTCCTGCTCCACCATCTCAGTTTGAGTCTTCCGTTTAGTGTTACAGCCTAAGTTTTCACGCAGCCCTTTTTTATCTGAGGCAGTGTGCAGTGTGTGGTCAGGTGAAGAAGTCTGGCTTTTATTTTAAAGACAATAGATAACCACTGAAGGAGTGAAAGGAGAGAATTATATGATCAAACGTGGATTTTAGAAAGCATCAACTCTGGCTCATGTTTGTAATGCTTGGATTCTAAGGGAATGAGATAGAGAGAAGGAGATTTTGTAAGAGACTGTTGTAATAATCTAGGTTAGAGACCGTGGTTGATTGAATAGGATTGTGGTCATGAGGATGGATATAAGTGGAGAAATTATAGCGATATGTAGGGAGTGGGGTTGGTGTTTCATTGGATGTGGAGTTGATCACCTGAAGAGATCATCAGCAATTTGACAATTATTTATTGATTACTTCCTAACTTCTAGGCTTTCTGCTAGGGTTGTGATTAAATGGAGAATGGAAGCAAATCTGGACTCTGCCCTCATGGAGCATATAACCTAGTTGGTGGGGAGGGCAGCCAATAATCAAAAAGCCACACAAATAAATGTACACTTGCAACTGTATGTGCTAAACATTACAGATGAAACATACATGATACCATTAGAACTTAAAATAGAAGGATTTGGCATAATCAGGTTGGTAATCCGGTTGACTTTGGGAAAAAATAACTTCAGACATAATAGGAGAGCAGGTTTTAAAGTTGGTCAGAGTGGACATGCAGGTGCCTCGTTAGAAGTCTGTTGTGGTAGTTCAAATGAAATGATGGTAGCTTAGGCTAAGGTGGTGGTGGAGAGATGGAGAGAAGTGGGAGAAGCAGAGAGAGATTTAGGAGGTGAAAGTGACAGCAATCTAGTTATCCTTAGCGTTTCTTTTACCATCTTTCACACCCAGGCAGGTACCAAATTCTTTGATTCTCTCCCTTCAATACATTTAGAATCCTATTTCTGTCCACCTCACTTCAACCACCGTCATCTCTCACTTTCTAAGTGTTCTCTCTGCCTCCATTCTTGCTCCCTTCAGGTCTGCTCTTCTCACTGTAGCCAGAATATTATTTCCAAAATGCAAGTGTATTTGTCACTTCTCTATTAAAAACCCCAGATGGCTGTTCATAGACTTCAGGATGAAATCAGAAACTTTTCATATAATCTAGCTTCTCCCAGTCTCTGCATACTCAAGTCTTGCCACATACTTAGACACTATTTTATGAGGCAGGGGTCATGCTGAAGTTTCTGGCTTGGCAATTGGGTGGATAGTACCATTCATTCGTATAGGGAACAAAAGAGAAAAACAGCTTGGAGAAAAAGATTATGAGTTCACTCCCAAACAATTGTTAATCCATCAAGATTTAACATTACCAGTTAAATAATGGAACAGTCCCTAAAAGAACAGGGTAGTTAGAAAGAAACACTGTCTAATTGAAGCCCGTAGAGTAGAGATTTGAGAAGGAATGGGGTAGATGGTGTTGGCTGTATGTTTAACAAGTGTTCATTGAATGATTGAAAATTGTTACTTTTTACAACCTAATTTATCAGAATTATTGATGTTTCAAATTTGGTGATTCAGGTATTCTGATTGCTTTTAATGTTTATGATTCAACATTATATCGAAAATTATTCTAAATCATGATTTTTTAGTTTTGCTGAACTTACAGTGGAAGTTATGTTAATTTCTCTCATGTCCTCATATAACTTACGGTCTTTAAAACAGTCTCCTTATTTATTTATTTACTATTTATTTATTATTTTACTTTCCATTTTAGGAAAAGTAAAATGTGAAGCAGTTGTTGCTGATGTCCTGGATAAAGGATCCGGTTTAATAATTCTTATGGACGGTAACTCATTTCTAGTTCTTATAATAATATTGTTAGATTCATAGACTTTGTATGTAATACAATACTTTATCACAGAAGTTGATGAATAAGTTTTTATTTATCTTCCAATTGTGAGAAAGCAAGATTAGTGTTCTAAAAATTCACAAGCTTTTTTAGAAAATAAGGGAGGAGGGGGTGGTCCAGAGAGTGTGGGACATTTCAGGGGATTTGTAACAACATAACCAAAGCACAGAGGTGAGAAATGTGGCTGGTATAGCAAGCATAGAGGAGAATTATGCTTCCTAGATTATGTTTTTGGCAGGAATGAATACATAGACTGCCCTCAGTTGATAATTAGGCTATGTTGTAGATACTCTTTTCTATGTTAGCTCTTTGGAACTTGGAACATATTTGACCCCTGAATCATTCTTATAAATTGTAGTTAGGTTCTTAACCTTGCACATTCAAACCTGTTGAACTTATAATGTGGTTTAAACACCATAGCCACATTTTATTTGCAGTGGAAAAAAAGATTATAGTAGTTTAATGAATGTTGAAATACTAGTATTTAAACATAAGCTAAAGATACATTGCTTAGAATTTATTTGTTTTAAAGTTTAAGAACAATAGAAATAGATAAGCATTATAAAAAATTTTGGAAATAGCAGTGGAAAGTTTAATATTGTCTGGTATTTGGAATATAGGCTTTATCATTTTTGTTCTAAATATACAGGAGGTTATACTGAATATGTTGTTTTGGAACTTGCCTTGTTTTTACTTAATAATATATTGAGAACATTTTTAATGCTCTTAAATATTTTTCTACTACATTGTTTTTGTTAACTCATAGTTTACAAAGTAAACTATGTATTTCATCATAGACACGTAGAACATGTGTCTGTTCTCTCTCTTTCCCTCTTCTTTCTTTTTAAGATTTTTGTATTTTCTAACCATTTCAAATATTGGCTAACATTTGGCTGCAACTCACCCAGTTTTCTTTTAGTCTTCTCACCATTCTACCAAATGTCTACCACAAAAAAGTTCTGCAGTAACCTTAGCTTTAATTTTTACTCTTCTTTCTTGATCTACTCCATTTATTTAGCTATAGCTTGGTAATGGATAATAATGTATTAGAATTTGTAGATAGAATATAGATGGAATTAGATATCCAATTTTCTGTGTAATAAGGGTAAAAGTCTTATTTTAAATACAAATCACCATGACTTCCATTATTTTTTGTTATAATTATAGTTTTCCTTATAATACAATTCAAAATCATATTCCTAGTTTTATAGTGCTGGTGATTTAGGTGATGCTCAAACTGTCACCAGGAAAGTAGTCAGTAGAAAGAGGGACAGCTGTCTTTCATTCATTACTTGCTTACTTATTCACTAACTTGCTCAGTCACATCGTTTGTTCATTGATTTACTAATTAATTTAATACCTATTTATTAGGTGCCTTTTCTGTCCCAGTTACTGTTCTAATTGCTGGGAATATGATGGTGAGCAAAAAAGCCATGATCCTGCCCTCCTGAAGCTTATACCTTCATTCTCACTTATTTCTTCTTTTACATTCCAGGCTCTATTGAGGACTTCAGCAGAATGTTTGAAAATTTGGGAGTGTGGTTATCTGTATTTTATTTTAATTTTTAAATTTTATTGAATTTTAGTGGATTTACAATGTTGTGTTAAATTCTGCTGTACAGCAAAGTGATTTAGTTATACATATATACATTCTTTTTCATATTCTTTTCCATTATGGCTTATCACAGGATATTGAATATAGTTCCATGTGCAATACAGTAGGACCTTGTTGTTTATCCATCCTATATGTAATAGTTTCCATCTGCTAATCCCAAACTCCCAATCCATCCCTCCACCACCTTCCTTTCCCCTAGGCAACCACAAGTCTGTTCTCTATATCTCTGAGTCTATTCCTGTTTTGTAGATATGTTCATTTGTGTCATATTTTAGATTCCACATATAACTGATATATGGTATTTTTCTCTTTCTGACTTCTCTTGGTATGATAATCTCTAGGTGCATCCGTGTTGCTGCAAATGGCATTATTTCAGTCTTTTTTATGGCTGAGTAATATTCCAGTGTGTGTGTGTGTGTGTGTGTGTGTGTGTGTGTGTGTATCACATCTTTATCCGTTCATCTGTTGATGGACTTTTAGGTTGTTTCCATGTCTTGGCTATTGTAAATAGTGTTGCTATGAACATAGGGGTGCATGCATCTTTTTGAATTATAGTTTTGTCTGGATATATGCCTAGGAGTGGGATTGCTGGATCATATGGCAATTCTATTTTTAGTTTTTTGAGGAACCTCCATAGTGGCTGTACCGATTTACATTCCTACCAACAGTGTAGGAGAGTTCCCTTTTCTCCACACCCTCTCCAGCATTTGTTATTTGTAGACTTTTTAATGTTGGTCATTCTGACCAGTATGAGGTGGTACTTCATTGTAGTTTTGATTTGCATTCCTGTAATAATTAGCGATGATGAGCATCTTTTCATGTGCGTTAGTCTGCATTTTATAGAGGAATTGTTTGAAAGGTTTGAGAAGGAGAGAATTGAAATACGAAAGGCAGTTGGGGAACTTTAAGAAGAGGTGAGATGAACTGCTGTTTCATAGTCAAGAAAGGATTTGTCAAGATCCTCTTCTCTCTGCCTTCTAGAGACTGGTAGTGAGTGATTAAAATGAGTGCTCTGTATTCCAAACTTGGGTGTCTTTAAATTGCAAAGCCTTTTAGTAATTGGATTTTGTTTCTGAAACTTTTCAAAGGATTGTTGATCATATATTGGGTAACTAGTTATGTCTTTTGGTAATAACCTCTTTTCTTTTTTTCTTTCATTTACTTTTCAGTCTACTCTTATTCTGGGGAGGAACTTATATGTTATAATCAGTTCTCCATCTTTGTTGTTGGCTCTGGAGGCTTTGGTGGCAAACGGATGTCAGACAAAGCTAAGGTAGGCTATGACTTCATAAGCGAGATACATGTGTCGTTAAGGATCCTTATCTGTATTTTGAATTTAACCATATGTGTAATTTCATACAGTAGGGCTTCAGTAGTCCACACTTCTTTGAATCAGAATGTGTTCCTTGGATTTGAAATGCTGTTTATATTTGTATGTTTTAATATATAACATATGTTATATATAGAAAACTCTGGCTGACGTAAGTGTCATGTAGCTGAGGTAACTATGGGAATATCTTTGCTTTCTTATGCAAACTTTGCCTGCATCCAAACCTCTTTAGAAAAACCTAACACATACAAGTGATCCTTGTATAAATGCAAATCATCATTCATTAAATGACTTGAGCATTTCTCTTGTATAAAACAATTCTAGTTACTCTTTAGTTCTCAAATTCTATCCAAAAACATATTTTTTTTCCTAAAAATATTTTGTAAATTGGATTTTACATCAATGTAACCTAGCTTTTACCTCTGCCCTCAGTTCCCAGAATAGGGCCGCACTGTCTTCCTAGGAGGACCAGCCCACTCATTTTTCCTATTACCTCCACACCACTCCCCAGCCCCAGCTTGTGTTGCAGAAGCTCAATTCCAGGTAAAAGTGGCTGAGAGTTACGGGGCTGTCTTCCTCCACCCCGCCCCTACTTGTAGGGTGGAGACTGTGTTCCACCGTGGCAGGCTGAGAACACTAGGGCCCTGATAACTCTTGCGCAGCCTGCTCATAGGGTGGTGGTCCCCTGCTACTAGAGGCAGGCTGAGAAGACCAGAAGCTCCTCCCTTGCCTAGGACTCTTCTTGTAAAGTGAGGATGTCACTTGGAGAGAAGTGGGCCACGATGCTTGCCCTCATGTCCGTTGCAGTGGTGCAGAGGTTTGGCCTGGGGGGCAAGGCAGGCTGTAATAATTTAGAGAGCTCTGAAGCTCTTCCCACGGAAACTGACTCATTTTGGTACCAAGTATTTGGAAGCTCAAAAGTAAGGATGGTTTCAAAAACAGTGTTACTTTAGTGATAATCAAGAGGAGGCTGGTAGCTCCATGAAAGCAGTAAACTAAACTAGTCCAACTAGAAATTTGCCAGAGAGAACCATGGAAAGACAGCTAAGAAGAGTCATCATGGGATCATAACAAACCTCAAAGACTGGCCTCAAAGACTACACCTCCAAAAAGGCCTGACTTTAATTGGATCAGATTGTGGAACAACTTATGCCCCAGGGCACTGTTGAAAATAATAGAACAGTCATCTGTCAATTTGTGAAGCTGAACAGCTGGACAGACAGTTTAACAGAGAGATCAGGGAGAGACAGTCACACAGAGCCCTGCTAAAACCACTGTCATCCATCCCAGGCTGACTGTGCTTGCCCAAGGCTGTACCCTCTGAGGAGCAACATCAGAGTCTGCACACTGTGGGGGAAATGTACTTAAATAGTCTAGCCAAGTCACTAAACAAATAAACAAGTTAACAATAACAACAAGCCCTGGAAGGGGAAAGGGGTCTCAGTATCCAGAGTTGCTGCAATATGTTATCTAAAGTATCCAGTTACCAACAAAAATTACAAGATCTGAAAGAAATAAAAGAGTATGACCCATATATATGAAAAAACAAAACAAAACAGGCAACAGAGATTGCTTTTGAGAAGACTTAATAGGAAAAGACTTCAAAGCATTTATTGTAAATATAGTCGAAGAACTAAAGGAAACCATGCTTAAAGAAGTAAAGTGTGTAAAGAAGTAAAGTATGATGACAATGTCTCATCAAATAGAGAAAAATTGGGGAATTCCCCAGTGGTCCAGTGGTTAGCACTCCGCACTTCCACTGCAGGGGGCACGGGTTCAGTCCCTGGTCGGGGAACTAAGATTCTGCAAGCTGCGTGTTGTGGCTCAGAAAAAAAAAAAGAGAGAAAGAAATCAATAAATAGAAATTATATAAAAAAAGAACCAAATAGAAATAGTTCTGGAACTGAAAGTACAATAACTGAAATGAAGAATTTACTAGAGGGTCTCAATGGTAAATTTGAAGTGGCAGAATTAAAATAAAAAAACTTGAAGATCGATCAATCTATCTCTGTCTGAAGAACAGAAAGAAAAAAGGTGAAGAAAAAGAATGAAGAGGCTCAGAGAAATGTGAAATACCATTAAGTACACCAGCTTTTATGTAATGGGCATACCAGAAAGAGAGGAGAGAGAAAGAAGCAGAAAAAATAATTGAAGGAACAATGGCATTGATGAAAAACGTTGATCTACACATCCAAGAAGCTCAACTGCTCCAATTAGGATATAAATGCAAAGAGGAAGATCTAAATAGACATTTCTCCAAAGAAGACATATAGATGGCCAAAGAGCACATGAAAACATGCTCAACATCACTAATTATTAGAGAAATGCAAATCAAAACTATGAGTATCACCTCACACTGGTTAGAATGGCCATCATCAAAAAATCTACAAACAATGAATGCTGGAGAGGGTGTGGAGAAAAGGGAACCCTTTTGCACTGTTGGTGGGAATGTAAATTGATACAGCCACTACGAAGAACAGTATGGACGTTCCTTAAGAAACTAAAAACAGAGTTAGCATATGATCCAGCAGTCCCACTACTGGGCATACATCTGGAGAAAACCATGCACCCCAATGTTCATAGCAGCACTGTTTACGATAGCCAGGACATGGAGGCAACCTAAATGTCCATCAGCAGAGGAATGGGGGCTTCCCTGGTGGTGCAGTGGTTAAGAATCCGCCTGCCAATTCAGGGGACACAGGTTCAAGTCCTGGTCTGGGAAGATCCCACATGCCGTGAAGCAACTAAGCCCATGCGGCACAACTACTGAGTCTGTGCTCTAGCACCCACGAGCCACAACTACTGAGCCTGCGTGCCACAACTACTGAAGCCTGCATGCCTAGAGCCTGTGCTCCGCAGCAAGAAAAGACACCGCAATGAGAAGCCTGCGCACTGCAATGAAGAGTAGCCCCCGCTCCCTGCAACTAGAGAAAGCCTGCACACAGCAACAAAGATCCAACACAGCCAAAAAAAATAAATAAAATAAATAAATTTATTTAAAAAAAAGATTTATGCACTTAAAAAAGAAAAGAGGAATGGATAAAGAAGATGTGGTACATATATACAATGGAATATTACTCAGCCATAAAGAAGAATGAAATAATGCCATTTGCAGGAACATGGATGGACCTAGAGACTGCCATACTGAGTGAAGTAAGTCAGATGAAGACAAATATCATATGATATCACTTATATGCAGAATCTGAAAAAAAAACGATACAAATGAACTTCTTTACAAAACAGAAATAGAGCCACAGATGTAGAAAACAAACTTATAGTTACCAGGGGGGAAATGGTGGGGGAGTGATAATTTGGGAGATTGGGATTGACATATACATACTACTATATATAAAACAGATAACTAATAAGGACTTAACTATATAGCACAGGGAACTCTACTCAATACTCTGTAAGGACCTATATGGGAAAAGAATCTAAAAAAGAGTGGAGATATATGTGTGTATATGTATATATATATATAAAAAACTGATTCACTTTGCTGTACACCTGAAATTAACACAATATTGTAAATCAACTATACTGCAATAAAAATTAAAAAGAAAATAAATGCAAAGAGATCCACAATCTTGGTAAAGTGCATTTAAAGATTAAATCAATATAGATGTGAATTGTTTGTCTAATTCTTACAGTTACTGTCATCTTTTGCATTGGGAAAAGAGTCTTTACCTTTTTCTCCTTTGTGGCCTAGAGAATGGATCTGCTTATATAATTCCTTTCATTAAACAAGGTCATTTCAGGGATCTTAATGTAGATGAAGCTAGCAGTTATGAAATTTTAAATGTCATTATGTGCTGAAAATAAAATATTAAAATAAACTTTTTATCCAGTTTGCAGATTTTGTTACAGTCAGCCCTCCATATCTGTGGGTTCTGTATCCACATGTTTGGCATCTGCAGATTGAATCAACTGTGGATCAAAAATATTCAGAAAAAAAAATTCCAGAAAGTTCCCAAACTATTTACACAGCATTTACATTGTATTAGGTATTATAAGTAATCTATGCACATCCTCCCAAGTATATGGGAGGATGTGCATAGATTATATGCAAATACTACACCGCTTTTATATAAGGGATTTGAGCATCTGCAGATCTTGGTATCCATGAAGGGGTCCTGGAACCAATCACCCTTGGAAACTGAGGGATGACTGTATATTGAAACATGGTTGTTTATCAAATATCAGTTTGGGTAAAGAGAATAACAATTATTTTGTTATTATTTAACGTGTAATGTTTTTTGATCTCAGGTAGCTGTAGCCATACCTAATAGACCTCCTGATGCTGTACTTACAGATACCACCTCACTTAATCAGGTAAGAATTTTTTTTTTTAACATCTTTATTGGAGTATAATTGCTTTACAATGGTGTGTTAGTTTCTGCTTTACAACAAAATGAATCAGTTATATATATACATATGTTCCCATATCTCTTCCCTCTTGCATCTCCCTCCCTCCCACCCTCCCTATCCCACCCCTCCAGGCGGTCACAAAGCACCGAGCTGATCTCCCTGTGGTATGCGGCTGCTTCCCACTAGCTATCTACCTTACGTTTGGTAGTGTATATATGTCCATGCCACTCTCTCACGTTGTCACAGCTTACCTTTCCCCCTCCGCATATCCTCAAGTCCATTCTCTAGTAGGTCTGTGTCTTTATTACTGTCTTACCCCTAGGTTCTTCATGACATTTTTTTTTTCTTAAATTCCATATATATGTGTTAGCATATGGTATTTGTCTCTCTCTTTCTCACTTACTTCACTCTATATGACAGACTCTAGGTCCATCCACCTCATTACAAATAGCTCAGTTTCGTTTCTTTTTATGGCTGATATTCCATTGTATATATGTGCTACATCTTCTTTATCCATTCATCCGATGATGGGCACTTAGGTTGTTTCCATCTCCGGGCTATTGTAAATACAGCTGCAATGAACATTTTGGTACATGACTCTTTTTGAATTATGGTTTTCTCAGGGTATATGCCCAGTAGTGGGATTGCTGGGTCATATGGTAGTTCTATTTGTAGTTTTTTAAGGAACCTCCATACTGTTCTCCACAGTGGCTGTATCAATTTACATTCCCACCAACAGTGCAAGAGGGTTCCCTTTTCTCCACACCCTCTCCAGCATTTATTGTTTCTAGATTTTTTGATGATGGCCATTCTGACTGGTGTGAGATGATATCTCATTGTAGTTTTGATTTGCATTTCTCTTTGGATTTCCATTTCTCCTTGGATTTATCCTGTATGGGACTCTCTGTGCTTCCTGGACTTGATTTACTATTTCCTTTCCCATATTAGGGAAGTTTTCAACTATAATCTCTTCAAATATTTTCTCAATCCCTTTCTTTTTCTCTTCTTCTTCTGGAACCCCTATAATTCGAATGTTGGTGCGTTTAATGTTGTCCCAGAGGTCTCTGAGACTGTCCTCAGTTCTTTTCATTCTTTTTTCTTTATTCTGCTCTGCAGTAGTTATTTCCACTATTTTATCTTCCAGGTCACTTATCCATTCTTCTGCCTCAGTTATTCTGCTATTGATCCCATCTAGAGTATTTTTCATTTAATTTATTGTGTTGTACGTCGTCGTTTGTTTCATCTTTAGTTCTTCTAGGTCCTTGTTAAATGTTTCTTGCATTTTGTCCATTCTATTTCCAAGATTTTGGATCATCTTTACTATCATTATTCTGAATTCTTTTTCAGGTAGACTGCCTATTTCCTCTTCATTTGTTAGGTCTGGTGGGTTTTTATCTTGCTCCTTCATCTGCTGTGTGATTTTCTGTCTTCTCATTTTGCTTATCTTACTGTGTTTGGGGTCTCCTTTTTGCAGGCTGCATGTTCGTAGTTCCCGTTGTTTTTGGTGTCTGTCCCCAGTGGCTAAGGTTGGTTCAGTGGGTTGTGTAGGCTTCCTGGTAGAGGGGACTAGTGCCTGTGTTCTGGTGCATGAGGCTGGATCTTGTCTTTCTGGTTGGTAGGTCCATGTCTGGTGGTGTGTTTTGGGGTGTCTGTGGCCTTATTATGATTTTAGTCAGCCTCTCTGCTAATGGGTGGGGTTGTGTTCCTGTGATGCTAGTTGTTTGGCACAGGATGCCCAGCACTGTAGCTTGATGGTCGTTGAGTGAAGCTGGGTGCTGGTGTTGAGATGGAGATCTCTGGTAGATTTTCGCCATTTGATACTATGTGGAGCCGGGAGGTCTCTTGTGGACCAGTGTCCTGAAGTTGGCTCTCCCACCTCAGAGGCACAGCACTGACTCCTGGCTGCAGCACCAAGAGCCTTTCATCCACATGGCTCAGAATAAAAGGGAGAAAAAGTAGAAAGAAAGAATTAGTAGAGGTAGAAAGAAAGAAAGAAAGAAGGGAGGGAGGGAGGGAGGAAGGAGGGAAGGAAGGAAAAAAAGAAAGAAAGAAGATAAAGTAAATAAAATAAAGTAAGATAAAATATAATAAAGTTATTAAAATAAAAATATAATTATTAAGAGAAAAAACAAAAAAAAATGGACGGATAGAACGCTAGGACAAATGGTGGAAGCAAAGCTATACAGACAAAATCTCACACAGAAGCATACACATACACACTCACAAAAAGAGGAAAAGGGAAAAAAATCATAAATCTTGCTCTCAAAGTCCACCTTCTCAATTTGGATGATTCGTTTTCTAAAGGAGATAAGGAAGGAAAGAAAGAACGAAGATAAAGTAAAATAAAAGAAAGTTATTAAAATAAAAAGTATTAAGAAAAAAAAACAAAAAACGGCCGGATAGAACCCTCGGACAAATGGTGGAAGCAAAGCTATACAGACAAAATCTCACACAGAAGCATACACATACACACTCACAAAAAGAGGAAAAGGGGAAAAAATACTAAATCTTGCTCTCAAAGTTCACCTCCTTAATTTGGGATGATTCGTTGTCTATTCAGGTATTGCGCAGATTCAGGGTACATCAAGTTGATTGTGGAGCTTTAATCCGCTGCTTCTGAGGCTGCTGGGAGAGATTTCCCTTTCTCTTCTTTGTTCTCACAGCTCCCAGGGGCTCAGCTTTGGAGTTGGCCCTGCCTCTGCATGTAGGTCGCCGGAGGGCGTCTGTTCTTCGCTCAGACAGGACCGAGTTAAAGGAGCCGCTGATTCGGGGGCTCTGGCTCACTCAGGCCAGGGGGAGGGAGGGGCACGGAGTGCGTGGCGAGCCTGCGGCGGGCGGCACAGGCGTGCCTGACGTTGTACTAGCCTGAGGCGCGCCGTGCGTTCTCCCGCGGAAGTTGTCCCTGGATCACGGGATCCTGGCACTGGCGGGCTGCACAGGCTCCCCGGAAGCGGGGTGTGGATAGTGACCTGTGCTCGCACACAGGCTTCTTGGTGGCGGTAGCAGCAGCCTTAGCGTCTCATGCCCGTCTCTGGGGTCCGCGCTTTTAGCTGCGGCTCGCGCCCGTCTCTGGAGCTCCTTTAAGCAGCGTTCTTAATCCCCTCTCCTCGAGCACCAGGAAACAAAGAGGGAAGAAAAAGTCTCTTGCCTCTTCGGCAGGTCCAGACTTTTCCCGGACTCCCTCCCGGCCAGCCGTGGTGCACTAACCCCCTGCAGGCTGTGTTCACGCCGCCAACCCCAGTCCTTTCCTGGCGCTCCGACCGAAGCCCGAGCCTCAGCTCCCAGCCCCGCTTGCCCCGGTGGGTGAGCAGACAAGCCTCTCGGGCTGGTGAGTGCCAGTCGGCCCTGATCCTCTGTGTGGTGATCTCTCCGCTTTGCCCCCCGCACCCCTGTTGCTGTGCTCTCCTCCGCGGCTCCGAAGCTTCCCCCTCCGCCATCCACAGTCTCCGCCCGTGAAGGAGCTTCCTAGTGTGTGGAAACCTTTCCTCCTTCACAGCTCCCTCCCACTGGTGCAGGTCCCGTCCCTATCCTTTTGTCTCTGTTTATTTTTTCTTTTGCCCTACCCAGGTACGTGGGGGGGTTTCTTGCCTTTTGGGAGGTCTGAGGTCTTCTGTCAGCGTTCAGTAGGTGTTCTGTAGGAGTTGTTCCACGTGTAGCTGTATTTCTGGTGTATCTGTGGGGAGGAAGGTGATTTCCGCGTCTTACTCTTCCGCCATCTTCCCAGAAGCCTCAAGAATGTATTTTTGAAAAGTGATAAAGCCACCTGACTCCTGACACTTTTTGATTTATAACTCTAATACCCTGTAATTTTGTGAGTCCAAAAGTAGTGGCTGTGTTCTACGTAATAAAAATAACGGCATATTTCTGTAGCTGACATTCGTTCTTTCTGAATTTTTACTTAGCAGTTTTTTTATCCACTAGGTATCAAAAAAAATGTAAAATGGCTTTTCATTAGTCAATTGAAAAAGCGTTATGCTTTGTTGGCAGTGGATTGCTTGCCTTAAGGAGACTGCCTAGCTTAGTAGTGAAGAATTTCATTAAAGCCTTAGAGAGCAGGATAAAATAAAAGGCAAATTTCATTTATCCTTTCTTCTATTGGAAAAGAAAACTGAGCTACATTGCTTCGAGAGAGATTATTTTATGCTAACTTTAGTGGACAGGTACAGTAAAGCATCGGAGAAGGAGTAGATGATTTAATCTCTTTTGTTTGGCATAAATAATATGTTTTCTGATGGAGGAGTTAAAATGCCCTGTCAGTTAACAAATTCTGTAAGCATGCAAAGATTTATCTAAGAAACAAAAGGTGACCATAAAGATGAGAAAAGCAACTTTGTTTTTGAGAGACCTGAAGATTCTTCCCTATGATGGCCAGAATACTAACCATGCAGACATAGAACAGAATATGTAAAGCTCTGAAGTTATGCTGTGAATAAGCAGGTAATGACAGCACATTATTTGTAAAATTCACTTATTTTTTGATACTAATTTTGATATACTTGATATGAGAACTGCAGGATTTATGTGTGCTGGCAAATAGGAATATAATTTCATGAGCCAGAAAGAATTAAGTTTGGAATATATTAATTGTATTTTTTTATACACTATATAATTGGGTGATAGAACAATACTTTCTACCTCAGATTAGTTTTTGCCTTTAAATGTTCTTCCTATCCCTATTTCTTATCAGTTTCTTAAGAGAGCACTCATATTTATGTTTAATTAAAGCTTCATAGTGAAATTAATTTTATTAGCACACTAAAGAACAGAAGACTTCATGGTTTCATGGTTCAGAAAACCCAGAAATGCTCCATTATTATTCTTGTGTTACTGAAATAATAAAATGTATCTGCTGTAGATAAGAAAAGCTGAATAGTTTCTATGGCTTGAATTGCTTTATACAGTAAGCAGAAAGATTTTTTTTTCTTTTTTCAGATGAATAGAACTTTTTGTTAGCTTTTAGCAGACTTGAGTATTTTGCTGTGTGACAAAGGACAGTTTATAAATTAACAAATATTTTTTGTATAAATAATGGACACCCATCATTTGACAGAGGTTCCTGACCATTTGTATCATATGGTCACTTGAGAATATGATAAAAACTACCGACTGTTTCTTCAGAAACATTTTGCATAAAAATTAGCTTAAATTTCAGGGGATTTGTGGGCTGTTTTAAATTGGATCTGTGCTATAGGAGATACAAATCAAGTAGAAGAAGTGTGATCTATTGACAAGGAACTGAAAGGATACTTAGATATAAGGTGTAGATGTCTTAATTTCTGGGGCACCTATTCTAAGCAACGAATGATTAAATACAAGGCTTTGAATTGTAGAGTAAGTGCTGTAGACATTCTGAGATGGGCTACTTATTAGAGAATGACATACAGAAGAGTTTGGTAGGAAAGATGGGACTTCTGAACTAAAATGGTGTATAGATATTCTCTCTTACCAGGGATATAAGGCTTGCAGTATGGCCTGGAAGGGGATAAGAACTTAGTAATGATAGCAGAAAAGAGCATGATGTATGTACAAGGAGTAAGAATTAGAGCATTCACACCGGAGAGTGGTGGGAGATGATTGTGGATGAACAGACCTTTAAGGAGAAGTGGAAATGGAACAGATTATGTTGTTATAGCATAAACTTTGTGCCAGCTATTTAAATTAAATAAGTAACTTCTCAATCAGTAGGGAAACTAGCAACCATCGCTCTACCAATATCACTTCTGGAATATTTTGTTTTTCATGTCTTTAGGAGAATTTCTTCATCTTCAAACTGGTATGATATTACATGTATACTTCATGGTTTTTCATAATTAATAAAGAGAAAATTCATCCCCAATAATCTAGAAAGACCAAAGAATAAATAGGTAACAGGTGTTAGGCTTTGTATTTGAGGAGGATGAAAACAAGTATCTTTATTTTCCCCAGATACATATCTCATACTACTTATTCTAACAATTAGGATTTTAGCTACCATCATTGTTAAATAAAGTTAATCTTTGGAATATTGGTTATACTCCATTAAAATATAATTCTTTATTATATTACCATGTGTATTATAAGTACTTTTAAAATTTTGTTTTGAAACAATGATTTATTATTTTGCATGACTCTGGGTTGCCTGGGCGGTCCTTGTGCTACAAATGGTGTTGGCTGTCACTCATGTAGCTGTTCTGAGATGGCGTCTGGGTGGGGCAGGAAAGTCCAGGATGGCTCTTTCACAAGTGCAGGGTCTTAGTGCTCCCTGTTGGCTGGCGTGCCTCTAATCTCCACCTGGCTTCTTCTTCACGTGGTGTCTCATCTTCCAGGGCCTTTCTCTGTGGCCCTCAAGGGGACTTCTATTTAAATTTCTGGAACTGTTTCCTGTGTAGCTTCCTCCTTTTCAGTACATCTACATTCTAACTGCCCATTCTCACAGAACTCTGATCTTTATCTCTTTAACTCTTTGAGACTGTTTTGCTATGTTTCTGTTTCCCTTTTTGCACTGCAGTCTAGAAAGTGCTGTCAGGCAGAGCACTGTGGCCATTGTAGAGTCCATCTTTTTTGTTTCTTTTCTATCAAGAATCATAATCCTGTTCTGCCTCCTGTCCAGTATCTAAGAACAGTATCCCCCTCGCCCACTTAAAAAAATTTTTTTTCCTAATTGTTTACTGTGGAAGAGTAAGTTCATTCCACTTATTCCATCTAGGCCGGAAGTGGAAATTCTATACCTTTTTATATGCCCATAGTGCCCAATTTTCTCATTTATTACTATTTGTTTTTTCAGTTTTTATTGCTGTGCTTTGTTTCCTACTTGTTTCTAACAATTAAAGAGCCTATTTTATTTTCTTGTTTCTCTTTCCCTTATAGTTCACATTTTGGGGAATGCATTAATTTTACTTTTTCAGAACAGTTTAACATTTATATATTATTCTTGCCTCTTCCCCACCTTTGTTTTAGTCTTAGATTTGCAATTGAATATATATCAATCCTTTTGCCAAAGTTTCTCCCATATCTCCTGGTTGGATAAAGCTCCTCCTGTGGTAGGTTCCCCAAGAAGGCCTCGTGTATAGTATTCCTTTGGTTCCTATGTATTTATTTATCTTATTATTATTTTTAAAATAAATCTATTTATTTATTTTTGGCTGCATTGGGTCTTCTTCATCGCTATGTGCGGACTTTCTCTAGTTGCAGCTAGCGGGGGCTCCTCTTCGTTGTGGTGAGCGGGCTTCTCATTGTGGTGGTTTCTCTTTGTTTCGGAGCACGGGCTCTAGGCGTGTGGGCTTCAGTAGTTGTGGCACATGGGCTAAGTAGTTGTAGCTCACGGGCTCTAGAGCACAAGCTCAGTAGTTATGGCGCCTGGGCTTAGTTGCTCCGTGGCATGTGGGATCTTCCTGGACCAGGGCTTGAACCCATGTCCCCTGCATTGGCAGGCGGATTCTTAACCACTGCGCCACCAGGGAAGTCTGGTTCCTATGTATTTAAAACTATTTTTCTATACCCTGGATACTTGAAGGACAGCTTGGCTGGATATGAAATCTTGAGTTTCTTAAAATGGTGTTCCATTGTTGCCTGGCTTTCTATATTGCTGTTTAGAAGTCTGATGCCAGTCATTATCTTCCTCTAAGTTACTTGATCTTTATCCTTGAGGGCTTTAGGATTTTTTTTTCCTTTATCTTTAAAAATATAATAGTTTTACTAGGATAAATCTCAGTGTTGCTCATTCCAAGTCAGTTTTCCCATGTACCTGGTGGGCCTTTTTAATATGTGTGTTCAGATCTTTTATTTTCAAAAAGTTTTCTAGGGTGATAATTTTAAATATTCGTTCTTATTCATTGTTTTATTTTTATTTCTTCAGGTACTCTTTATGTACATTGGATCTTTTTCTATCTTTCTTCCAACCATTTTCTCTCTGTCCTTTTTTAGTTCTTTATTTCATTTCCATCCTCTTGGTTTTTTTCTTTTTTTTCTTCTATGCGCCTTATTAAAATTTTGTTTGAATATGTTCTCCTTTGAGAACATTATAATTTAGTCTTCAATTTCTAATATGATTTTGATTTTTCTTTTATTTCTTTCCCAAGTTTAATCATCTCTTACTTCATTTCTTCATGTTTTTTGTCCATTTATATTCTTGGTTTTTGAATTTCAGATTCAAGATGTTTATTTCCTATCCCCAAATGCTTGAGTATTGTGTTATCGTTTTCTTCTGTTTGCTAGTTGTTCTTTCTGGGAAAATTTTATTTATAATAATGTTTTGGTTCTTATTTTCTTTTTTAGTCTTATTGTAGCTTTGCACAGATGGAGATTACTTACCTGTATGCATTTTGTAGGTAAAGTTAGTAGTTTGGGATGGTTTACAAGATTCTTTCTTAAAGAAATTCAAGATTGTCATCTTCTGTCAGTATAGCAAAGTGCCTTTACTTTAATGGATGGCTTTTTGGAGTAGGGCATAGTGGGGAAGTGTTTTATTAAATTTTTTTTAGTTCTCTTTATCCTGCAGGATCATAAATTTCCCCTCTTGATTCTTTTTCTTCACCATTCAGTCTTCAAAGGAGACATCTTTGTTTTATCCTCTTCTCCCTCAGAAGTATTGCCTTTCTAGGACTGCCATTTGGAGGTGCATGCACTTTTAATTCTTTGCTCAGTAGTCAGTATTCTAATCTTCCAGGATTCTTCTCAGTATTTTTGTCCTCGAGGTAGGCTGTCTGTGTCTCGAAGTGATTTTTCTTTGTTTCCTTTTTTTCTCTTCCATGAGCTTCTGCTATACTCCCCCGCCCCACCCCTACCGCTCTCTCTAGTAGTTTTGAGAGTGTGCTCAGAAGACAATGCTGCTGGATATAGGTGTTTATTTTTCTACTTAGAGGAATTTGAAGTTTGTGGTTTTTCTCTTCTAGTTACACTGTAGGCCTGAGATCTGTGTAGTTTTACTTGTTCTTGTTGATCTGTTTGCTTTTTTAGGGGATGTGAGGATTTGGGAAGAACTAATTCCTGACCCTTTTAATTTAGCATTTAGTTTAACTTAATGGTACACTTAAAAAAATTACTTATTTATTTGGCTGCATTGGGTCTTAGTTGTGGCACGCAGGGTCTTCGTTGCGGCATGCGGAATCTTTCACTGTGGCATGTGGGCTCTCTAGTTGTGGCGCGTGGGCTCAGTAGTTGTGGCACGCAGGCTCTCTAGTGGTGCGCAGGCTCCAGAGTGTGTGGGTTCAGTAGTTGTGGCGTGTGGGCTTTCTAGTTGTGGTGCGCGGGCTCTAGAGGGCGTGCGCTCAGTAGTTGTGGCACAAGGGCCTAGTTGCCCCTTGGCATGTGGAGTGTTAGTTCCCTGACCAGGGATCAAACCCATGTCCCCTGCACTGGAAGGTGGATTCTTAACCACTGGACCACTAGGGAAGTCCCTACTGGTACACTTTAAATAAATAAAACTAAGAACTAATTTACTCATATATGGAAGATCCTCCCACTTACATTTAATACTCAAGTAAGACAATATAGAGCTATTTTTCTTAGTTTGTATGTGTGAATTTTAGTGATTTTTACATCTAGGCAGAAATGAAACAGAACAAAACACGAAGCTTTTTGCTTTTCTTCTGAAATATGAAAGTTCTTCAAGATATTCAGAAAATAAACCTTGATAGTGTTCTTTATTGTTTGGAGAACGGTTATTTTGCATTATGATTGAATTTAGTTAAACATCCAATCAGTTGACTTTAGTCATTTCTCATGATAGATCTTTTATATCTTTGCTAATTCTGCCTTCTGTTGGAAGCAATGCTGTCATTGAAATAATATGAAAATTTTCATATTCCTTTAATATGATTTCTTTAGAAGAGTTGTTTCTTTTCATTTATAGGAATAATATCTGTGGGGTAAGAACACTGGCACTAATCTTAAAAACTTGATTGTCTTATACTGTTGCTGAAATCTTTTAAAATAATCATAATAGTTCACATTTATTGAGGTATTAATATTTATCAAGGATAATGCTCTGTAAGAGTTTGATTAGCCTCTCAGTTTTTTAAATGAGAAGATTGAGGCTTAGGGTGATAAAGAAAATTGCCCACTAATGGCAGAGCTGGATTTGAACCTAGGTCTGTCTGGTGCCAAAGCCCATGATCTATTATGTGTTTGACACCTTCCCCTTTGGACCCTGAAATTCGTCATTTTTTTTTTCCATTTGTATGCAACGTGATGATGTATATTTGCCTAGTGTTTTATTTTTTTTAAAGTGCTTTCTAAAATTTATCATTTAATCCTCTACCATCTTATACAGAATCTTAAGTCACATCTATTTGATAATTGTTGATTTGATTTAATTATTTTTAGAAGTCATATAAAGGGAAAAAATACTGAGTCATTAAAAAAGTGAATAATTTAGAAAACTATCATATAGAGTGATGGGAAAGAGAAAGAGCTTATTAAAATTGTACAAAACATTAAAAAGTAAACAACATTTTCCTATGAATTAGAGGAGATGTTATTTTCTGTAAATAAAATTTGTTAAAAAAGAATAATCAATAATTAAAAACAAAAAAACTCATTAAGAAAGTCAGGTATGCTGACATGGCTAGTCTCTACACAACATTTTAATAGTCTTGGAAAGCTTGACCTAGCAGTTGATAAGAAAGAGAAGTCTGGAGGCAGCCCCATAGTTAATATACAGGTACATTAAATACTTACTGTTAGCTCTTTTATGAATTTCTTCCCTTCAGTACTGAAAAGTACTCTCTCATTTGACCAATGCACAATTTAAATGCTGGGAAGTGTGGTGACTTTTTTCCTATTGTTATCTATATCTTTCTGCTAATTCTGCCTTGTCTAAGTACAGAAGTGATGTGAGGATCTGGAGTAAGCAGGAATATAATCTTAATGGCAAGTTATTAGTCTGTTGTTTTGCAGGATGAGCTGATTTCAGGATTTAGTGTACCCAGTAGAATGAAAGTTTGTGAGGAGTGTGTGATGTTTATATGTCTAGTATTGGGTTACAGGCTTCAATTTAAAACACCCCATTAAGAAAGTTGGCATAAATTTTGCTTGGTTAGAAGAGGCCATAAACATTTACACCTTATCTTCACTGTGTTTTTTTTTTTAATGTTTCTTTCTTTTCTTTTTTAGCCTTTTTTTTTTTTTTTTTTTTTTTTTTGTGGTATGTGGGCCTCTCACTGCCGTGGCCTCTCCCGTGGCGGAGCACAGGCTCTGGACACACAGGCTCAGCGGCCATGGCTCACGGGCCTAGCCGCTGCGTGGCATGTGGGATCCTCCCGGATCGGGGCACGAACCCGCGTCCCCTGCATCGTCAGGCGGACTCTCAACCACTGCGCCACCAAGGAAGCTCTCTTTTCTTTTTTAAAAAATTAATTAATTAATTTTTGGCTGCATTGGGTCTTCGTTGCTGTGCGCGGGCTTTCTCTAGTTGCGGCGAGTGGGGGCTACTCTTCGTTGTGGTGCACGGGCTTCTCATTATGGTGGCTTCTCTTTGTTGCGGAGCGCGGGCTCTAGGGCATGTGGGCTTCAGTAGTTGGGGTGCTTGGGCTTCAGTAGTTGTGGCTCGCAGGCTCTAGAGCGTAGGCTCAGTAGTTGTGGCACACGGGCTTAGTTGCTCTGTGGCATGTGGGATCTTCCCAGATAAGGGATCAAATCTGTGTCCCCTGCATTGGCAGGTGGATTCTTAACCAGTGCACCACTAGGGAAGCCCTTCATTGTGTTTTAATGAGAGTAGATTGATGGATTCCTTTTTGTGAATTTCTCCTTAGGCAGTGGTAACCAGTGTTGTTCCCAGATGTAGTTCTTGGTTCCCCTTCCTATTATTTGACAGTCCTCACCCCTTCTGATTTCAGTGGCAGGTGTTACAAAAAGCATTTGATTTACACTTAATCTTTTTTTGTTAGAAATAGTTATTTTTTAATCAGAGCTACTATTAGGTACATTATAATGCATTTCTTATGCAATAACCAGCCATATTTCCTGTTTTTAGTTTAATGTATTCTAAGAAGGCACTGGGTGCTAGTTTATTTTATAATTCTTTCTCCACAGGCTGCTTTGTACCGCCTCAGTGGAGACTGGAATCCCTTACACATTGATCCTGACTTTGCTAACTTAGCAGGTGAGTTGCTAGTAATGTAAGCCAATGAAAATATTAGCTCAGTTATCTAAATAATACTTAAAGATGTCGCTACTTATGACTGGAAGTTTGAGTAACATTTAAAAAATAGCCCTCTCCTAATATGTTTATGCAAAGGACATGGAAAGGTGGGAAGTAGTGTTCAGAAATTGGTGTACGTGAAATTCAGATTATGGTGGAAGGTAGCTCCTGCTAGTGCAAGGTCTAGGATAGGACCATGGGGATGGGTGTCTGAGTTATCGTGAAGGTCGAGGCCGTTGGAGGGGAGAGCAAAGAACTGAAAGGTTGAAGAAGGATCATCTACATACATGGATATTGAAATCACTGTGGATGATTTCATGGTTACAACCAAAGCTAAACAAAATAATTATTTGTGTCCCCAGATTTCTGACATTCCTTTCTTTTTTTTTCTTTTTTTGTTTATTTCATAATTTTTTGCCCAGGAAGTATTATTTATAAAATATTTTCCATGTTTCTTAACACATTATTGACCGGAGACGTATTAACGCCATAGGCGTTAGTTTCTGCAAAAATCCCCCCAGTCAATAATGTGTTAAAATAGATGGTATGATTCAGGCTAATGCAGTTTAAAAATGTATTTTTCAAGTCCTGAATGAACTGTTCTTGGTTTTTAAACATGAAATGTGCCTTTATCTAACTAAATTCTCTCTCTCATTTTTAGGTTTTGACAAGCCCATATTACATGGATTATGTACATTTGGATTTTCTGCCAGGCATGTTTTACAGCAGTTTGCAGATAATGACGTGTCAAGATTCAAAGCAATTAAGGTGTGTGTAAATTAGTAATAATTTAACTACTTGTTCCTTTTTAGTTTTAGAGGAGTCTTAGTGACTTCACTTAAAAATAGGTACTATACTGAAGTTATTATTTTTATTATTTCGTTGACTTGGCAATCAGCAAGTTTTCTTTTTGTAGCTATAAATGCCTCTATTACACATGCATCATGAAGGATATTATATACAGTTATACTTTTAACAGATTAATTTGATTGTTTTATAAATAGTTAGGGACATACATATAGCAGCTTATATGCCTTAACAAAAACTCGAGATTTACCTTTAAAAATTTATTTATTCATTTTTTACTGTTTTATAATTTGCCTTAATTTAATTGAAAATGTTAAGTGGCTGCATTTGAACTGTAATAAACATGCACCTATATCAGTATGTTGGCTGCATATTGATTTTAGTTTTGCACTTTTTTTTTTGTGGTCACTTTAAGTTTATTTATTTTTGACTGCATTGGGTCTTCCTTGCTGTGTGCGGGCTTTCTCTAGTTGCGGTGAGCAGGGGCTACTCTTCGTTGCAGTGCATGGGCTTCTCATTGCGGTGGCTTCTCTTGCTGCGGAGCACAGGCTCTAGGTGTGCGGGCTTCAGTAGTTATAGCACGTGGGCTCAATAGTTGTGACTCACGGGCTCTAGAGCACAGGCTCAGTAGTTGTGGCGCACGGGCTTAGTTGCTCTGCGGCATGTGGGATCTTCCTGGACCAGGGCTTGAACCCGTGTCCCCTGCATTGGCAGGCGGATTCTTAACCACTGTACCACCAGGGAAGCCCTAGTTTTGCACTTTTAAGTTTTCATCCATTATAAATTACAAAGAAAACTGACTCTGCACAATTTTGCATAAATCGAAAGACATATACTTAAAAAAAAAAGAAACAAAATTTTAAGGCAGTGTCAAATAGCTCCAAAAGCTTTTATCAGTTTGTGATCCATGCAGCAGTGGAAATTTATTTTCTGATGTCTTGCCTTTGATAACACTGGTTATTCTCATTATTATAACTATTTTATAGTTATTATTATAATTATTTAAAAAATCAGCCAATAATATGTATACAGAGCAAATAAAATAGTATGGAAAATTAGGAAATAAAAAGTGTAATTATTCTGTCTATACAACAACCCCAGGTCTTATTCCTCAGACTTAATTAGTGCCACTTTTAACTGCTTCTGTTAAGTTGTTCTGGTGGTTACCTATATAACTCTACTTAATATGATTATTCTTCTGTGTTTTGATTTGTCAAGATTAAACTATTTATTGATTCTATACTTTGAAAGACAAAGAATTAACTTTTACTAACTATATCCTTTCTCTACTAATTGTATCATATTACTATTTTTATGAATTTAAGTATAGTCCAGTCTCTGTTTCTTCCTTTTATGCTCTCCAACCTTCCCCTCAAATTCCACCCCCCCTGCAAAGTGGAAAAGTTTCATATTAAAACATTTTTAACCCTAAAACACATTTTTTTTAAAGGTTCGTTTTGCAAAACCAGTATATCCAGGACAAACTCTACAAACTGAGATGTGGAAGGAAGGAAGTAGAATCCATTTCCAAACCAAGGTATGAATAATGTAGTTAGAGGTACATTGTTTTGTTACCCTCTTCACTGTATCCTATAATTATGTTCCATCCTAGCATACTTTTGGTTATTACTATGGATATGATATAAAACTTAGAAAGTTTTTAAAAAAAAATCAGTGGTAACTTTTAATTGAAAATAAGATGCTTCTGTACCTTATTTTTTATTTTCTGTTTTTTTTTTTTTTTTACAGTCCAGGTTTTTTATTTTCTTTACCCCCATCATGCCATGAATTCATAGGGAATGGGCTCCAGCAGTTCAGGCTCTTTTCCATTGGTTCTCATGAAGTGTGCTTCCCTGGGTGGAGCAGGCTGGCACTTCAGCTGAACCCAAGTACCTTTCTCTTTGGCTTCCTTCTTTTTCTGATCATTTTCCTTCACTAGTTTCAGGAAGCTATCTTGGCTCTTAGAGTGCTTAACATGCTCGATACGCACATTAATTCTCTTGGCAAGAATCTTGCCCTTAACTTGTTTGTTTACAATGATGCCAACAGCATGCTGGGTAACATTGTAGACTCTCCCAGTTTTGCCATGGTAACATTTGTGGGGCATTCCGTTTTGAACAGTGCCCGTTCCCTTGATATCTGCAATATCACCTTTCTTGTAGATTCGCATGTATGGAGCCAAAGGAGCAGCTCCATGTTTTCTAAATGTAGCGGGTGCCCCTCCTCTTTCCCTTTGTGTTGGTCATTTTGGTGAATTACTGGAAGATGGCTGTTCTGGCTGAAAAGAAGCTATTTTCTGTTTTTTATTCTCAGCTAAATTGGTGCCTGTCTACATAGCATTTCTGAAAACCCAACCAACCATATCTTTTTGGCTCAACCCATCATTCAAGTTGTTGTCAGAATATAATCTTCAGAAAATTAAAGGCATGACTCTCAGACAGATATAAAATGAAAATGTGATGAAAATTTATTTAATTCCTTAACGAGGGAGCTAGCAAGATGATAAAACTGGTTCAAAGGAGAACTAGAACAACAGGGTTTATGTGGTCCAACAGGGAAAGCATTCTAAAATAATTTTGCTGAGTTAGAGACAAAACTAGTCAATTGTCCTATAAAACAGTAAAACCATATCTGTTACGGTTATATTTCCTACTGGACAGAAATAGTGTGCATTTTGATCACACAAAAACCCACAAATTAACGTCTTAGGTCACAGAGTCTGGGCTTAATTAATAGTAAGTAACAAGACAGTATATCTCCCTATAGAGTTAAGTAATTTTGGGGTGAGGCTGTTAGCAGTGCTCCAGTAAAATACTAAAAGGACGTGCAATCAGCCTTTTATAAGTTTTTTACAGATTATTTTTGTTAATACAATTGACCAGGGTGATACTTTTTGGCCTGATCATTTGTACTACATTGATGGTTTGTGTTGAGCAGTTTAAATACCACCACCAACAGTAATAACAGTTTATATTTCATTGTATATATGTGGCACATCTTCTTTATCCATTTATCTGTCGGTGGACACTTAGGTTGCTTCCATGTCCTGGCTATTCTAAATAGTGCTGCAGTGAACATTGTGGTACATGACTCTTTTCGAATTATGGTTTTCTCAGGGTATATGCTCAGTAGTGGAATCGCTGGGTTGTATGGTAGTTCTGTTTTTAGTTTGTTAAGGAACCTCCATACTGTTCTCCATAGTGGCTGTACCAATTCACATTCCCACCAGCAGTGCAAGAGGGGTCCCTTTTCTCCACACCCTCTCCAGCATTTATTGTTTTTAAATTTTTTGATGATAACCATTCTGACCAGTGTGAGGGGATACCTCATTGTAGTTTTGATTTGCATCTCTCTAATAATTAGTGATGTTGAGCATCCTTTCATGTGTTTGTTGGAAATTTGTATATCTTCTTTGGAGAAATGTCTATTTAGGTCTTCTGCCCATTCTTGGATTGGGTTGTTTGTTTTTTTGGTATTGAGCTGCATGAGCTGCCTGTGTATTTTGGAGATTAATCCTTTGTCAGTTGCTTCATTTGCAAATATTTTCTCCCATTCTGAGGGTTGTCTTTTCATCTTGTTTATGGTTTCCTTTGCTGTGCAAAAGCTTTTAAGTTTCATTAGGTCCCATTTATTTTTGTTTTTATTTCCATAACTCTAGGAGGTGGGTCAAAAAGGACCTTGCTGTGATTTATGTCGTAGAGTGTTCTGCCTATGTTTTCCTCTTAAGAGTTTTATAGTGTCTGGCCTTACCTTTAGGTCTTTAATCCATTTTGAGTTTATTTTTGTGTATGGTGTTAGGGAGTGTTCTAATTTCATTCTTTTACATGTAACTGTCCAGTTTTCCCAGCACCACTTACTGAAGAGGCTATCTTTTCTCCATTGTATACTCTTGCCTCCTTTATCAAAGATAAGGTGACCATATGTGTGTGGGCTTGTCTCTGGGCTTTCTATCCTGTTCCATTGATCTATATTTCTGTTTTTGTGTCAGTACCATACTGTCTTGATTACTGTAGCTTTGTAGTATAGTCTGAAGTCAGGGAGCCTGATTCCTCCAGCTCCGTTTCTCTTTCTCAAGATTGCTTTGGCTATTCGGGGTCTTTTGTGTTTCCATATAAATTGTGAAATTTTTTGTTCTAGTTATGTGAAAAATGCCATTGGCAGTTTGATAGTGATTGCATTGAATCTGTAGATTGTTTTGGGTAGTATAGTCATTTTCACTATATTGATTCTTCCAATCCAAAAACATGTTATATCTCTCCATCTGTTTATATTATCTTTAATTTCTTTCATCAGTCTCCTGTAGTTTTCTGCATACAGGTCTTTTGTCTCCTTAGGTAGGTTTATTCCTAGGTATTCTATTCTTTTTGATGCAGTGGTAAATGGGAGTGTTTCCTTAATTTCTCTTCCAGATTTTTCATCATTCGTGTATAGGAATGCAGGAGATTTCTGTGCATTAATTTTGTATCCTGCTATTTTACGAAATCCATTGATTAGCTCTAGTAGTTTTCTGGTAGCATCTTTTCTGTGTATAGTATC
Organism: Globicephala melas; assembly: GCF_963455315.2. Taxonomy (NCBI): domain Eukaryota; kingdom Metazoa; phylum Chordata; class Mammalia; order Artiodactyla; family Delphinidae; genus Globicephala; species Globicephala melas. The sequence goes on from NC_083316.1 coordinate 98,032,263, forward strand.
ATGTCATCTGCAAACAGTGACAGTTTTACTTCTTTTTTTCCGATTTGTATTCTTTTTATTTCTTTTTCTTCTCTGATTGCTGTGGCTAAAACTTCCAAAACTATGTTGAATAAGAGTGGTGAGAGTGGGCAGCCTTGTCTTATTCCTGATCTTAGTGGAAATGGTTTCAGTTTTTCACCATTGAGGATGATGTTGGCTGTGGGTTTGTCATATATGGCCTTTATTATGTTGAGGTAAGTTCCCTCTATGCCTTGTTTCTGGAGAGCTTTTTTCATAAATCGGTGTTGAATTTTGTCGAAAGCTTTTTCTGCATCTATTTAGATGATCATATGGTTTTTCTCCTTCAATTTGTTAATATGGTTTATCACATTGATTGATTTGTGTATATTGAAAAATCCTTGCATTACTGGGATAAACCCCACTTGATCATGGTGTATTATCCTTTTAATGTGCTGTTGGGTTCTGTTTGCTAGTATTTTGTTGAGGATTTTTGCATCTATGTTCATCAGTGATATTGGCCTGTAGTTTTCTTTCTTTGTGACATCTTTGTCTGGTTTTGGTATCAGGGTGATGGTGGCCTCATAGAATGAGTTTGGGAATGTCCCTACCTCTGCTATAGTTTGGAAGAGTTTGTGAAGGATAGGTATTAGCTCTTCTCTAAATGTTTGATAGAATTCGCCTGTGAATCCATCTGGTCCTGGACTTTTGTTTGTTGGAAGATTTTTAGTCACAGTTTCAATTTCAGTGCTTGTGAATGGTCTGTTTATATTTTCTATTCCTTCCTGGTTCAGTCTCAGGAGGTTGTGCTTTTCTAAGAATTTGTCCATTTCTTCCAGGTTGTCCATTTCATTGGCATATAGTTGCTTGTAGTAATCTCTCATGATCCTTTGTATTTCTGCAGTGTCAGTTGTTACTTCTCCTTTTTTATTTCTAATTCTATTGATTTGAGTCTTCTCCCTTTTTTTCTTGATGAGTCTTGGCTCGTGGTTTATCAACTTTGTTTCTCTTGTCAAAGAACTGGCTTTTAGTTTTATTGATCTTTGCTATTGTTTCCTTCATTTCTTTTTCATTTATTTATGATCTGATCTTTATGATTTCTTTCCTTCTGCTAACTTGGGGTTTTTTTTGTTCTTCTTCTTCTAAGTGCTTCAGGTGTAATGTTAGCCTATTTATATGAGATCTTTCTTGTTTCTTGAGGTACGATTGTTTGGAAGATCTTTTTTTCTGAAGTATAATGGGGAGTAGTCAAGGGAGAATGATCTTCCTGATTGTTAAAAGTCAGTTTTAATAAATGCTGCCTTAAGTTTTAGACATTGTCCTATACATTTGTAGCAATACCATACTTTTATGAAAGAATACCACTGGAATAATTTTAGCTGATATATTAGGAATTATAATTCCTTTAATATTTTATAAAAAGGCTATTTAAGTATTACTTTATACTGTGTACACTTCCTTTTTGAAATAAGAGCTAGAATTATTTCTTTACAAAGACTGTGGTCTGTTCCTACCCAATTTCATTCTATGTTAACCGAACAAATACACTTTACGTACCCCTACCTCATGTGGATTTTGTGCCATGCCTTTTACTATTTATAAGAATTAAGCAGTTCTCACCCTGGCTCCCCATTAGACATACTTATATTGGGAAAAAAAAAATCCCCCAAATACCAATGCTCAGGGTCCACCCCAGACCATTTAAATTGGAATATTTGGAGATGGGACCTGGTCATAAATATTTTTTGAAAGGGCTCCAGTTGATTCTACAGTTAGGGTTAATTAACACTTGTATTAAATCAGTAAGCTTTCATGTTATTTCTCTTGATATTTAAGTTATGAACTGTTTATTTAATTTGGATTATTTTCTTTTTCATATGAAGAAAAATGTAAATTTCTTTTAAAAGATTTTATACTGTTTCACAATGAAATTGTATTTTCTTTGGAATCATCGGAGTGAACTGGTTGTTTTTCTTTTTCCTCTTGTACCTTTATAAGGTCCAAGGAACTGGAGACATCGTCATTTCAAATGCATATGTGGATCTTGTGCCAACAGCTGATGTTTTAGCTAAGACACCATCTGAGGTGGGTTATAGCCACTGACATCCAAGTCATACCCTGACTTATGAATTTCAATTAAGATCACTTTAAGAATATTCAGTCTACTTTAGTAAATTAAGAGCTATGAAAGATTCTTAACTCGAACTGGAGAACATTAATTTAAAACTGCTTGGAGAAAAAGGAATATTTTGACAACTTATGAATTTTTAAAAAAACTTTTTTGTGTGGATACTAGGGTATCTTTCAAGAGAATATAAGTAATTTTTTAGTTTTAGAGTAAGTAAATCAGTTGTTTAATGAGAAATCTTAAATAGTATTTGGGAGAAAAATATATTAAAAATTTAAATATCCTGTACCTTTTTCTTGATTTAAAGATTTGTATAATGCTTTGAGTGCAGATATAAAAACAGTAGCATGTATTATTTATTAAAACATTTGTGTTATTCTGTATTAACATGCTGAGACTTTTAATAAAAATATTTATATTTTCTGTCTCCAAAATATTAACTTTGTAATGTCGAGGTTTTCAAACCCATGATCTTTGTCTTTCATTTGCCATATTATCATATAACTGAATGAAAATTAAAATCTCTTTAAAGAGAATCTAAGATCAAAAACTTAAGACATTTTAGAGCTAGACAGAAATTCAGGCTTCGTGTAATCTAGTCCTATTTTACAAACAGAGAAATGAGACCACAGTAGTTGACTGATTTGCACAGTATCTTCCTGCTGAAGTTAGTTAGGATATAAGTTATCCAGTTAGTTCCTAGTCTACTTGTAAAATATTATTTCTGAATTTTGATAAAAGTAAAATTCTTTTATTAAGAGGAGTGAGGTTCTGGATGACATAAATTAATATAAGGAAAGGTGTGAAAGAAACCTAGTGAGAAAAAACTAGTTTCCCTTATTTATGTGCAGGTTTTTCAAAAAAAATCACATTGTTGCACTTTTATTTTGTAATAGTTTTATCCCCTTGAGTCATTTTTACAGAACTTCTAAAATTAAATTAACTTTTCTCTTTTTGCTAGGGTAGGGAGCTTCAGAGTACCCTTGTGTTTGAGGAAATAGGTCGCCGCCTTCAGCATATGGGGGGAGAGGTGGTGAAGAAAGTAAATGCTGTGTTTGAGTGGCATATCACTAAAGGTGAAAATACTGCAGCTAAGTGGAGTAAGTCATGTCCCTGGCTCTATATTTTAAGATAACTCTTAGTCAATAGAGATAAAGTATCCTTGTTATAACTAAAGCCCGTCTCTTTGAAGGTAGGTAAATCTTAACCTTCTTCGGTAAGTTGTTTTTTTATGGGAAATAACGGGTTTCGTGGCACCCAAAGCCATGCATGTTTTTTAGAGATGAAGGGAATCAATTAAAATGAAAATATCTGTTTTAAAGATTTCATTGTAACACCTGAAATTAGTACTTTAAACAGTCACCTTAGCTGTATGCTTCTTTAACTAATCTTCAAATTCCTCTTAAATGTGAAGAAAGTACATCGGGTTAAATGAAATATTTTAAAGTTTTGAGTAATTCTCATTATATTTTAACAGCTTTAAAAATATTTTCTTCATTCCCCCCAAATTAACATTTTGGATTATCACCTTAACTATCAGTATATAATCATAATTATTTTCTTCGTCTATACAGATGGCAATCAAAGGTACTAATTTTATCTAATCTAGGGAAGTTATCTACTAGAGTGCCATGTTAGCAACCTGGCAAGGCATCCAATATAAGCCAAGTTGCTGCAGAGAGAAAGCAGTCACATTTCCATTCACTTCTGTGGAGCTCCAAAAGGACTCTGGTACCATTTTAAGAAGAAAGAGAAGATAAAAAGGGAAAGGGGTAAAAAAAATTCTACCATGTCTTTTGTATCTGTTGTGTAACTACATTCTTAATCATGGCACAAACTTTTCTGTGCTGTGGTCTCTTAAAAGATTGCAGTGTCCAGTTTTAGTTTAATTCTTAAAGTGAAATTGGGGAAGGTAAGATGAAATTACTGAAGATGAGTAAAAAAAATTTTCTAGATCAGAGAATTTTCTTCTTTTTCTGTCTGCATAATAAAAGCACTAGCACTTTTGTGGGCTCACTTTGCTAATCAGCCAGATCTGTTAGCAAGTTTTTAAGTATCCAGTGTCTATATGTCATGACAGAAAAATATGTGGCTTTATCCGATTTCACTGTGCTGTTTCTATATAGGTTAAGGGAAGCGAGTATATATCCATTCTCTTTCTTCAGCATCAGTCAATTATAGATTGCGAGGTCACTGCTTCTAACAATGAGAGTGTCTTTGTTCAGTTTGCTATAACAAATATACTATAGACTGGGTAGGTTCAACAACAGAAATTTATTTTCTCATAGTGTGGAGGCTGGAAGGTGCAGTGTGAGGGTGTCAACATGTTTGGGCTCTAGTGAGAACCCTCTTTCTGGTTTGCAGATGGCCGCCTCCTTACTGTTTCCCCACAAGGCAGAGAGAAAGATCATCTCTCTCATGTCTGTTCTTCTAAGGACACTAACCCCATTATGGAGGCTCTACTCTCATGATCTCACCTAAACCTAATTACCTCCCAAAGGCTCCATTTCCAAATACCATCATTATTTGGAGATTAGGGCTTCAACATATGGATTTTGGAGAAACACAAACATTTATTCCATAGCTGACCGCTATTCATATTTTGAATCATGAAGCATGCTATTAATGAACGCTGACCATCATTTCTTTACCTTTATATTATAAAGTGTTCTAGCCTTACTTTGATTGGTAGAATATTCTTTCTTTATAGAGTATTCTAGCCTTAGGTTTATGTTATAGAGTATTCCGATCTCTAGAGTTGTTGGAGAAAAATGGTGTATCAGTGAATGTTCACTGAAACTTCTTGATTTCTCGTGTTTTTTGTCTTGAGGTCCCAAGGGACAGGATCCTTTCATTTGTAGTCAAGCAGCTGTGGTCCCTTGAATCTGTCTACTGATGTGGTACAAGGAGCATCCAGAATACTTTTTAGCTCAAGGATTTTCCCCATCCTTCATAACTGAAGTACAATGGGATCCTGTGTAGTTAAGGTTGGCCAAGAGCCCCTGGAATGCTGAGGGACTCCTGGAAGTGACCTGTGATTGGCTTACACTCCAGGACCATGTTAACTTTCAGGCCCATCTCAAACCTGGTTGTAATCCTTCTCTGGGGACTGTAGGCTAGTGTATGAGATGTAGTATACTGTGGTGGTACCTGAAAGCAAGGATTATAGGCTGTGCTTCTGCAAGTCCCACAACTGATGGTATGAACCATCTTCCTTCATTATTTGTATACCACATATCATGCAGATAATCTGTCTATACAGACTTCTTTTTAAAGGAAAGAATCTTTAGGTTTGGGATTTTACTTGCACAGTAGAAACTACTGTTTTGTAGATTTTCATTATTTTTATTCTGAGATGACTATTTTAGAGTGCCTAAATACCTTGTAAATCAGACTGTTTTATTTCTCATTACAATTAAAGATCACTGTAAATGCTCACTGAGACCAAAAAAATTAAAATGTATTTCTAAATCAACTAAAACTTTTTGAGACCATCTTCTATTACATATTCCTAGGAAACATTTTAAAGTTTTGTTCAATTGATTTTGGTTTAACGTAAGTTTCTTTTTAACATAACAATTGCTATTCCTTTTAGGGAGTATATTTTCATTATATAAAATTTGGTATATAAAAGTATAGAGCAGAAAATAATGATGCATAATCCCACTACCTACAGTTAACATTTTGATGTTTGTCCTTCTGGAGGACATTTTTGCTTATAGGAGGTTAATTCAGAAGGGGGTAAAGGAAGCCAAAACATGAAATATGTATTTAGTTACCCAAAGTTCAAAGTGTCTATTTTTTTTTCTAAAAAACTTCATAGATAACAGTGATATGTAGGTATCATCACTTTCTTTCTATTTTCTGTCCTTCCTTCTTTCTATTTATTCATGATGGAATAAAACCTTTTCCCCTATAGATGAAACTATATTAGAAGTTGAGTTATAAATATAAAACACAGGATTTTTGAGGACACCGGTGAAGGAAAGGAATGCGATCTATAAGAGAGAAAACGTGCTGGAATTATGTATCTCACAGTTGGCAGAAAAGAACTCTGTAGAGATTTGTAAAGTATACAAGTGATTCACTCTGGCAAATAGCGTAATTTCTTTCAATATAGTGTCAATAACCAACTAAGATTTTCTCCTTATCTTAGTATCACTTTCCTTGTAGAAAGTATTAGAAAATGTGCTTACATTTAATAATTACCTTCAATTAACCTAGACAAAAGGTTGTTTCTTGTATTTTCACCAGAAAAATGGGAATATTAGAAACCTGTTAATAACTACTTTTAATTGATGCTTGTGGCTTTTGTTTGTTTTATCATCTCTTCTTCAGGTCCAAATTTATCAAAGCTAACAATCAAATTAGATCTTGAAGCTTTCTCTGAAAGGGTTCATCATTATCTTTGGTTATCTGCCTGTCTTTTATTTGATCTGATTCTCAGCTGTGTAACTTTTTTCAGTTCTGGTTGTTTTCTCACCATCTTTGTGTCACTGAGCTAAATCAGAGTAGCTGGCAGCAGTAGAAATTATCTAGGTGTTTTGGCTTATGATATTTTAGAAGATGATTCCATGTTGGTATCTCTCTTTTGCATCTTGGTGCTTAATGACATAAAATAGATGATTGAATGCTCTGACTTAGGGAATACCTAATTTTTTTTTTTTTTTACAAGCAGTTTTAAAAATGTTTTACTAAACAGTTAATCACCAAATTCTTGGTATTTTAAATTGCTGTTAGTTGTCCCAGTCATGTTTGCATTATGGCAGATCCAAACCTGTTTACAGAGAACAGGCTCAGCTCCTTAGTTCACCTATGGAACTGGAGTTACACAAGTGACAGGCCTTGAGCAAGTCTAGGAACCAAGGGGTTTGGGCTCAGTGGCCTGGCAGATGCATGTCAAACCCAAAGATCCTGGACCGTGCCCATCTTCCCTGCTCCTTCCCCTATCTTGCCATCCAAACAACACCAACAATGAATCTCTGGGCAGAATGTGTGTCTGTGTCGGGATTTTTAAAAACCAAATTAGTGTGAGTCTAGAGAGAATGGAGAGAGTTCTGGTGTCAGTGTTGGTTTTGGCTGTGGAGGAGGAGTCTTAGCTGTGTCTTTTGAGGTTAGGCCTCTCTGAGGCCTGTCGTGCTTGATCATCTAGGAGCAGGAGGGCTGCCTGGGCGAGGACCCTTCCTCTTTTCTGGGGAACAAGAGTGTGTAATGGAGAGATGTAGCCCCTTGACATGCATAAGAAACCAGAGGGTGGGCCTCAGTGAGGTGCTTTTGGGAAGGAGGCCCAGATCTTGGAATGCTCACTTGCACCTTCTTATCCATACTGATGTGCAAAATATTAATGAAATAAAAAAGAATCAGAAAGAGAGACATTGTAGACTTCTTCAGCTGTTTTGGGAGCTGAAATCAGAACATTGTAGCAAGGTCGTCCTGTTGAGTAAAATCTGTAACACTATCTATTATTTATTATAAAATAAAATTTTTTTATTGAGGTATAGTTGATATATAATATTGTATAAATTTCAGGTATACCACATAGTGATTCACAATTTTTAAAGGTTATATTTCATTTATACTTATTATAAAATATATTTCCTGTGTTGTACAATGTATACAATAGATATAAAGCTTATCTATCTATTTATTTATTTAATACATGACATCGCTGGGTTAGTTTGTTTACTGGATCTATACTTTTTTTTTTAATTGACATACAGTTAATTTACAATGTTGTGTTAGTTTCTGGTGTACAGCAAAGTGATTCAGTTATATATATATATACACACATATACATATGTATATACATATATATATATTCTTTTCATATTCTTTTTCATTATAGCTTATTACAAGATACAGAATACAGTTCCCTGTGAGAAAGAGTAGGACTTGCTGTTTACATATTTTTTATATATTAGTTTGTATCTGGTAATCCCAAGCTCCTAATTTATCCCCTCCCCTCTTCCTCCTTTGGTAACTGTAAGTTTGTTTTCTGTCTGTGAGTCTGTTTTTGTTTTGTAAATAAGTTCATATTTTGGATTCCACATATAAATGATATCATATGATATTTGTCTTTCTCTGTTTGACTTACTTCAATTAGTATGATATTCTCTAGGTCCATCTATGTTGCTGCAAATGGCATTATTTCATTCTTATGGCTGAGTAGTAGTCTATTGTGTGTGTGTATACACACACCACATCTTCTTTATCCATTCATCTGTTGATGGACATTTAGGTTGCTTCCATGTCTTGGCTATTGTAAATAGTGCTGCTGTGAATATTGGGGTGCATGTATCTTTTCCAGTTAGAATTTTCTCCGGAATTATGCCCAGGAGTGGGATTGCTGGATCATATGGCAACTCTATTTTTGGTTTTTAAGGAGCCTCCATACTGTTCTCCGTAGTGGCTGCACCATTTTACATTCCCACCAACAATATAGAAGGCTTCCTTTTTCTCCACACCCTTTCCAGCATTTATTATTTGTAGACTTTTTGATGATTGCCATTCTGACTGGTGTGAGGTGATACCTCACTGTAGTTTTGATTTGCATTTCTCTAATAATTAGCAGTGTTGAGCAACTTTTCATGTGCTTATTGGCCATCTGTATGTCTTCTTTGGAGAAATTTCTATTTGGGTTTTATGCCCATTTTTTGGATTTTTTTTTTGATGTTGAATTGTATGAGCTGTTTGTATATTTTGGAAATTAAGCCCTGTCTATCACATTGTTTGCAAATATTTTCTCCCAGTGTGGAGGTTATCTTTTCATTTTGTTTATGGTTTTCTTTGCTGTACAAAAGCTTATAAGTTTGATTAGGTTCCATTTATTTATTTTTCCTTTTATTTCTTTTGATTTGGAAAACTGACCTAAGAAAACATTGGTACAATTTATGTCAGATAAATGTTTTGCCTATGCTCTTTTCTAAGAGTTTTCTGGTGTCATGTCATATACTTAAGTCTTTAAGCCATTTTGAGTTGATTTTTGTGTATGGTGTGAGGGTGTGTTCTAACTTCATTAATTTACATGCAGCTGTCCAGCTTTCCCAACACCACTTGCTGAAGAGACTGTCTTTTCTCCATTGTATATTTTTGCCTCCTTTGTCAAAGATTAATTGACCATAGATGTGTGGGTTTATTTCTGGTCTCTCTTCTGTTCCACTGATCCATATATCTGTTTTCGTACCAGTACCATGCCATTTTGATTACTGTAGCTTTTTAGTATTGTCTGAAGTCTGGGAGGGTTATGCCTCCTGCTTTGTTCTTTTTCCTCAGGATTGCTTTGGCAATTCTGGGTCTTCTGTGGTTCCATATAAATTTTAGAATTATTTGTTCTAGTTCTGTGAAAAATGTCATGGGTAATTTGATAGGGATTGTATTAAATCTGTAAATTGCTTTGGGTAGTATGGCCATTTTAACAATATTAATTCTTCCAAGAGCATGGGATATCTTTCCATTTCTTTAAATCATCTTCCATTTCCTTTCAGTGTTTTACAGTTCTCAGCATATGAGCCTTTCACCTCCTTGGTCAGGTTTATTCCTAAGTTTTGTATTTTTTTGATATGATTTTAAAAAGGATTGTTTTTTTTTTTTTTTACTTTCCCTTTCTGATATTTCATTGTTAGTGTAAAGAAATGCAACTGTATGTTAATCTTGTATCCTGCTACCTTGCTGAATTTGTTTATCAGTTCTAGTAGTTTTTGTGTGGAATTTTTAGGGTTTTCTGTATTTAGTATCATGTCATCTGCATATAATGACAATTTTACCTCTTTCTTTCTAATGTGGATACCTTTTATTTCTTTTTCTTGTCTGAATGCTGAATAGACTTCCAGTACTATGTTGAATAGGAGTGGTCATCCTTGTCTTGTTCCAGATTTTAGCAGGAAGGTTTTCAGCTTTTCACCATTGAATATTATGTTGGCTGTGGGTTTGTCATAAATAGCTTTTATTAAGTTGAGGTATGTTCCTTGTACACCCACTTTGGTAAGAGTGTTGTAATTTGTAAGGTATATATTCTAAAACCTTCAAAGGTCTCTAAGTCCAAATATATGTTCTCATCTAACACCTTTCCCTCCCCCATTAAATTCTGTAAAGTATAACTGAAATTTTTTGGACTTTTTCAGTGCATTAATGATTATATAAATACTGAGCTAAAATAATTCATAAAGCTTTTAAAATACATTCTGACACAAAAAGAAAATACATATAGCTTGTTCTTCATTTCAGTTAGATTACCCATGACCTGACAGGTATCTGTAAACCTAAGGTGTTGGTGGTAGATGACGATCCTCCTGCAGGAGCCATTTGTAACCATGACTTGAGCCACTGTGGAATGGGGAGTTTCACTCCTTTACCCCAAGTTTCTGTATTCTTGCTAAGAACTTCCCCCTTTTTAGCCCTCTTTTCTTTTACCAGCACTAGTTATTAGCTTTCCACAGAAAAAAATATTTTATTGCTTCATAAGAGTCATGGCTGTGAAGCAGCACGTAAAACCAAGTGAGTGAGAGGGCACGTAGACAGCCCTTCATTAGAAGGGCCTTCATTAGCTAACAGACTTATTCCACACTGAAGTATTAAGATGCGTGAGTCCAGTTTTATTCCTGAGCAAGACTAGTACATACAGTGGTCCTTACACTTACTTGTGAAGAATTAAAATCATGTCTGTTGAATGCCAGAGGTTTGCTTTTCTTTAGTCTTTCCTTTCTGCCCTCTGACCCCTGCCCGTTATTCTCTCCCTGCTCCCTCCCTGCCTGCCTTCCTCCCTCTCTTTTTCTACCTTTCTTTTTAACTATACAAATAATACATAAAAACACATTTGTAATATGTGTGTACCAATAAGAACAGAGCCTTTGTTCTTCATGCCTTACTTTTAGTACCTTGTACATTGTCTGACACCCATAGAAGAAACTTAACAATGAAGTGAGTGAATGAAGCATAAAAAGCAAAAAGGTCTCCTTCTCACTCTTACTCCTTCCCAGGTAACCGTCATAGTCATGTTATTATTTTTTAGTTTAGTTGGCAAGATTCTCTTCTGTTGACAATGGGAGTGACTTAATTTTCTCTTTGGAGTAGGGCTTGGCTAAGCAGAATGCATGGTTTTGCTTACGTGTGTGTAGCTTTTCCTTGATCCTAAATTGGGAGTTTCCTGACACTCTTAGGGAGAGTGATGCAATCATAGCTTTCGCAGTAGCAGAGAAAGCACATTCAAGAGGCTGAAGCTGGATGAGTGGAATTACCTTCCTGGATGACTGGTCTCAGTCATATATGAGACAATTAAAACTTTCTAAAATGTAACTTTAACATAAAGCTCTGTAAATGTTGTATAGAGAGCAATGAAGGCAAATCTAATAGTTTTTCCAGTTACCCAGCCTGTTTCTGGGAGACTTAATCCTTCTGTCAAAAACATTTAAGGGAAAAGATTTTAATTTTAACGTTTCTTCACAACAATTAGGGCAATAAACATTTTATAAATAAATTATAGCAAACTAATTAGAATACTTTTAAAAATTTAATTTGTCGTTTAATTCATATGACAGAACCTTTGATGAATTCAGGTTTTTGAAAGGTAATTAGAGTGTGCGTTCCCTTCCCCCACCCCAACCAATATGCCATTGTTTTAAAATTCAGTTTTCTTCCTTTGTTGACTACAGAGTCTTTATTTTAATCTAAAGGCCTTAATCATATAACTTCCAACCACTTAACTTCCTTATATTATTCTACATTGATTCACATTTCAAATATCTGTTGTGTAAACTTCCTCAATGAAGAAAAACTATTATTGATTTGACTATTTTGAAGATCATATTCTTTATAAAGAGGACATCTCAAAAAATCAAGGATTTAAAATTTTTTTCTAAGTGATAGGTAATATATAATGTGAAGTTCGTTCGGGTCTTCCATATCTTACAGAAAAACCCAAACGAAGTTTTGGCCAACCCAGTAGAATAAGTACCACAGTAACTTGGAAACTATAAAAATGTCTGCATTTATTTGGTTTGTGAAGAAAAAAATGACAGACATTTGTTTCTTCCTATTTTTCCCAGCTATTGACCTAAAAAATGGTTCTGGAAAAGTGTATCAAGGCCCTGCAAAAGATTCTGCTGATGTAACCATCACGCTTTCAGATGAAGATTTCATGAAAGTAGTCTTGGGCAAGCTTGATCCTCAGAAGGTAAAGTTCTTAAAATGTTCATTTATTTGTCATTATTGCTTCCTATTTGACAATTGCAGTTTTTTGGCTGACTCCAAAATTCTGATTTATAAGACAGATATCTTGCAACTCTGAGGAAAGACAGAGTGATAGCGGTATTCAAATTGACAGCTCATATATTTTTCTAATGGAGTTTTCAACTGATACTTTTTAAAATTAAATTTTTGGATGGAATTCTTTAGCAGATAAACAATGTAAAACCCACATCTAGACCTTTTAATATATTGTTAGTTCAGAGTTGAAAAACCATATGATATTTCATAAAATTAGACATTCTTTCCTGATATATAAAATTAAGAACTTGTCTTAATCGTCACTGAAAACTGGAAATAAAAGGATGGAACATAATAGCCAGTGTCTTACTGAAGGTAAAACATTTAGAGACATTTCAGTGGAAAATCATGATTGAAACAAGAGTGCCTTTGCTGGCCATTATGAGGTAATATTGTTCTGAAACCTATGGCTAGTCCACAAACACACAAAATTAGATGTAGCAATTAGAATGGAGTAGAAAATATTAATGATTATGTAGCTAGAAATCCCACAAGAATCAACTGATTGATTCTTAGACCAGAAGAGTTCAAACAAGTGGTTGAATGCACAATAATTATTTAAAAATAGCTTTCACATAGCAACAAAACCAACTAGAGGATATAATTTAAAAAATTTGTTTGTAATCACTACCCAGACTACAAAGTACCAATGAGTACCCTAACAAGAGGAAGCACAGGGCTTATTTGCAGAAAACTATGCAATTTTACAAGGAATGGAGCAATTTGAATAAGGGAGAAAATGTTCAATTTTCCTGGATAAAAAGACTAATTTTAAAAGAATTGTAAAGTAGTATAGTGGTTAAAAATACGTTCTTTGGCATCAGATAAATCTAAGTTTGAATCTTAGCTCTGCCACCTACTCTCTAAGCCTTAATTTTCTCATTGTAAAATGAATTGTGATAATATCATAGGATTGTTATGATAACTAAATCCAATAATATACATGAAGAGCTTAGAATAATGCATGGTACTGAGTGAGCCCGCAGTTAATTCCTTCCCAGGAATGAATTTAGTACCTCCTTTTATTCAGGTGCTAGATGTGGCTGAACAAGACAGTGCCCCTTCTGGGTAGAGCTTAGTTCTAGAGGGAAATGGAAAAGAAGTATAATTTCAGGTATGAAGAAAAATAAGAGTAATGGGTTATAGCAGTGGTTGGCAGACTTTTTCTGTACAGGGTCCCCTAGTAAATGTATTCTAAACTTTGCAGGTCAGGTGGTCTCTGTTGCACCTACTGAGTTCTGCCATTGTAGAGTTAAAGTAGCCATGGATAATATGTAAACAAATGGATGTGGCTGAGTTCCAGTAAAACTTTGTTTACAAAAACAGGCAGCAGACTGGTTTTGGCCCGTAGGCTGTAGTTTGCCAACCCCTGGATTAGAGTGTGACAGGATAGAGGAACTATTTTAGATCGGATTGTCCAAAAAGGCTTGATAGAGACCTGAACAAAGTGAGGGAAGGAGCCATAAGGCTAAAGAAACAACTAGCACCAAGGCTGGAGGCACCGGTAGCTCAGCTTATTGGATACTATAACTGTGAGGAGGCCAGTGGGGAGAGAGGCAGGAGGCGAACAGGGAGAGGTAGGCATGGCATAGGTCACACAGGACCTTGTAGATGTTGGCAAGACAGTTTAGATCTTGTGTGATAGGAAGCTATTGAGCTGTGGAGTGACATCTGATTTTTAAAGGTCATTGTGGCTGCTGAGTGGCTAATTAAGAGTTCTTTTTAAAGATATATTTGAGGTGCTTATACATAAAGATTAAATGTAGGATTTACAGAAACATTTATATAATTGCTAGGAATATCAGACCTTTGGGGGGGAATGGATTATTCAGTGAATGGTACTGGGCAGTTGCATAGGAAATGGTAGTGCTTTATGTCATTCCATATACCTTAGTCAGTACCATACAGGATGGAATTAAATGTAAAAAAATTAAAGCAGAAGCAAAACTTGATGAAAACCTAGGTGTTCATTATTCTTGGTGACAGTCCTTAGAGAAGTTCTAATTTAATATTAGGGGTTTTCTAAACTCATTTGGCTCAATTACGTCTGCCTCACCTCAGTGCTATCTGTCATCACTATTCTTCAGTTATCAAAGACCTTATATCCCAGTGTATAGTCTCTCTCTCTCTCTCTCTCTCTCTGTCTCTCTCTCTGTCTCTCTCTCTGCATCAACTCTTGTCAACCTTGATGGCTTCCTTCAGGATTTGTAAAAGTGACTTCTCTAACAGATGACTCTTAGTTTATTGATATTATTTCTAATTTTACTCCATTCTACATCAGCTTTTGTCTTTATTGGGAACATAATATGTACAACTTCCAGTATCTGTTACAAAACATCACCATTTTCCAACACCATCACCTACAGTTTCATTAACTTGTTTTGTTATTCCTGCTACTGCTGTTGAGCTTCACAGAGACCTCCGGTTTGTTGACAATACCACTTTCTATCCATCAGCTCCCTTCTGTCTTCTCTTCTTGTTCAGCTTAGATTCCATGGTCCATCGGAGTATCTCCCTTGAAAATACCCTCATCTCCCTTGTACCTCTCTCATCTTATTTGCCTGGAAAACTCCACTCTATTTTAACCCTACTCTCTGCCATCTTTGCATCTGTACCTGAATAGATGAAGACGCCAGGAGAAAAGCCATACAACTAGACAAATTGACTTCCCTTTAAAATTTTGATTAGAAGTCTCAAATAGTCTCTACACACTGTCTAGCAATCTTACTGTGATTTTCCACTAAGCCTCCATTCCTGTTGTCTGAGATGAGTATTTCATACCTGTCTTCTCAAAACACCCCCATGCCTACCTCTCTTTCATTTTCAGCTGATGATCTTTCTCATGTTCTTTGGGAGAAAAAAAAGACTTTCAAATGAAAATATTCACTTTCCCATCACCAGATCTATTTCGTCAGCATCTGCACCTGTCTTCTTTTCTTCCTATACATTACACTGAAGGAAGTCTCCCTCTTCCTGTCAAAGACTTCTTCACTTCTCATCCAAGTATCTACTCAAAGTCATTGCTTCTTCTCCTTTCCACTTTTTTCTGCATCATTCTCTCCCATTCTACTACATAATTGTCCTACAGCATAGAGGCAAGCTAACATCTTGATTTTAAAGCAAACACTCTGTCTTGATATCAGATCCCCATCCAGCATACCATATCATTTCTCTGTTCCTTTTCACAAAAGAATTGTCTAAACCAGCACTGTTGAATAGACATAGAATGTGAGCCACATAAGTAATTAAAAATTTTCTAGTAGCCACATTAAAAAAAAGGTTAAGAATAAACTCAAAATGGCTTAAAGACTTGAACATAAGATGTGACACCATAAAACTCCTAGAAGAGATCATGGGCAAAACATTCTCGGACATAAATTGTTCCAATGTTTTCTTAGGTCAGTCTCCCAAGACAATAGAAATAAAAACAAAAATAAACAAATGGGACCTAATCAAACTTACAACTTTTGCACAGCAAAGGAAACCATAAACAAAACGAAAAGACAACCTACAGAATGGGAGAAAATATTTGCAAATGGTGCAAACGACAAGGACTTAATTTCCAAAATATATAAACAGCTCATACAACTCAACAACAAAAAAACAAACAACCCAATGGAAAAATGAGCAGAGACCTAAATAGACAGTTCTTCAAAGAAGAAATACAGATGTCCAACAGGCACATGAAAAGGTGCTCCACATTGCTAACTATTAGAGAAATGTAAATCAAAACTACAGTGAGGTATCACCTCACCCTAGTCAGAATGGTCATCATTAAAAAGTCTATAAATAACAAATGCTGGAGAGGGTGTGGAGAAAATGGAACCCTCCTACACTGTTGGTGGGAATGTAAGTTGGTGCAGCCACTGTGGAAAACAGTATGGAAGTTCCTTATAAAATTAAAAATAGAATTACCATATGATCCAGCAATCGTGCTCCTGGGCATATATCCTAACAAAACTATAATTCAAAAAGATTCATGCACCCTTATGTTCATAGCAGCACTATTTACAATAGCCAAGACATGGAAACAACCTAAATGTCCATTGACAAATGAATGGATAAAGAAGATGTGGTGTATACAATGCAATACTACTCAGCCATAAAAAAGAATGAAATAATGCATTTGCAGCAACATGGATGCAACTAGAGATTATCATACTAAGTGAAGTAAGTCAGAAAGAGAAAGAAAAATACCATATGATGTCACTTATATATGGAATCTAAAATATGACACAAATGAACCTACCTATGAAATAGAAACAGAATCATGGACATAGAGAACAGACTGGTGGTTGCCAAGGGGGAGGGGGTTGGGGGAGGGATGGAGTGGGAGGTTGGGGTGAGCAGATGTAAGCTATTATGTATAGAATGTATAAACAACAAGGTCCTACTATATAGCACAGAGAACTCTATTCAATATCCTATGATAAACCATAATGGAAAAGAATATATAAAAAAAAGAATGTATATATATGTATAACTGAATCACTTTGCTGTACAGCAGAAATTAACACAACACGGTAAATCAGCTATACTTTAATAAAAAAATCAAAATAAATTAAAAAAGCTTAAAAAGAAACAGGTAAAATTAATTTTAATATATTTTATTTAACCCAATACATTCAAATATTTTAACATGTAATCAATATTAAATATTAATGGGATATTTTATATCCTTCTTTAAAAAAAATCTTTAAAATCCAGTGTGTATTTTATACTTATAATACATCTCAGCCAGGGCTAATCATATTTCAAGTACTCAATAGCCGCATGGGCTAGTGGCTACTTTAGTGGGCAGCAAAGGTTTAAAAATTCTGTCTTGACTGCTCTTCTGCCTTCTCTTATCTGACTTCTACATCTGTTACTCCACTGATAATGTTTTTGTGAAGTTCTTGTGATGACCTATATTGCTAAATCCAGTAAATATTTCTCTATCTACATCTTTCTCAGCCTTTCAGTAGCATTCAACTCAGTTAACCACCAACTTCTTGAAATAATCTTATCCCTTGGCTTTCATGATACCTTATTCTCCTGTTTTGCTTTCTGCACCTTTGGCTCTTCCTAATCTCCTTTGGTGTCTTCCTCTTTTACCCCCAACTGTTGAGTTTTGGTGTTTCTCAGGGCTCATTTCAGGGCTCTTCTCTAACTAACACTCTTCTTAAATGAGTCCATCCATCCTGTGGTATTTAGAGCCATCTACATGTTGACAACTTGCAGATTTAAATGTCTCACTCAGCATCTTCTCTGAGTTCCATAGTGGTGTAACCAGCTCTTCACTTGTGTCTCTGATGGCACATCTTACTATGTCCAACTTAGAACTTGTGATTGAGTTTTTTCCCCCATTCTTTTTGTTTTCAGGAAATGGCACCATGATCTATCTACCCAAGTTAGTATGCTCAGTAATGTAAGAATTGTCTTGGCTTCCTTCTTCACCTCTGTATCCTTTCTATCCTTAATCCTGCTTGTTCTTTCTCCAGAACATATCTTGAGTTCATTTTCTTCTCCTCATCACTAGGGTTATCATCCTGATCCAAGCCTCCATCATCTCTCACTTGGCTTCCTGACTGGTCTTAGTGCTTTTATTCTTGCTTTTCCACCAATCTGTTCTCCATACAGGAGCTGGAGTAATCTTTTAAAACTGTGAATCAGATTATGGGTCATTCCACCTGATAAAAACCTCCAAGATTTACTTTTGCACTTGGATAAAATCCAGGTTACATATTATTATATTGTATGTGAAGTTTCCCTTGCTTATCTTCCCAGCTTCATCCTGCACTGCTTGCCTCATCACTTACAATGCTAATTCAATTTACGTTGCCTCTCCTCTTAGTTCCTTCCCATCAATTTTTACCCCTTTAATGTCTATTTATTTGCCTTTTCTGGAATTTCTATTCCCATCTTTTTGCATGGCTGGCTTTGTTTCATCCAAAGTAGTTCCCTCCTATTATATTATCTAAGTAGCCTCCTTCATAGCATTTATAACAGGCTTTAATTACTTGTTTGCATTTTAATTTTTGACTCCCCTACTGTAATGTTGGCTCCATGAGAACAGGGAGAGATGTCTCTTTCCTAGCATAGAATATTGCCTAGTGTAATGTAGATGCTCAATTAATACTTGAGTAGAT
Source organism: Globicephala melas (assembly GCF_963455315.2). Classification (NCBI taxonomy): domain Eukaryota; kingdom Metazoa; phylum Chordata; class Mammalia; order Artiodactyla; family Delphinidae; genus Globicephala; species Globicephala melas. Next base: position 98,050,776 of record NC_083316.1, read on the forward strand.
TAAAGCAAGGATAGAAATAAGGAACATAAGCTCAATAGCAGTAGTTTAGGCTATGTAGAAATTAAAAACTTCTGCATGTCAGACTCCATAAGATATGCCATAAACCTGGGGAAAAATAAAATGATGATACATAGTATATTGGTGTTAATAACTTATAAAAATTCTGGACAACACAAAGACCTCAATATAAAAAATGGGCAAACAACATGAACCAGTAATTAATGAAAGAAATAGGTATGACTAACATACATGAGAAAAACTAGTAATTTTTCCCAGTATCTAAAACATGCAAATTAAAGCATGTCATTTTTGCCTCAGATTTTCAAAGATTAAGAAAGCAGTATTATTAAGGTTGGGATAAGGGGATTCACACGTAGCTAGAAGGAATATTAATTTAACAGTCTTTCTGGAAAGCACTATGGCAGAGTTTCACTGACTTTCTTCCTTTATGGCCACTTACTGTCTCAGCACTTTTTGCGTGGCACTCCTAGGCCAAAAGAAATACCTAATGGTTCAGTTTATTAAGTAGTTAGATCCAAACAAGGGTAGTTTTCATGTTGTGTTTGACCAATGTCACCGTATTTCCTTCAAAAATTTAAAATATTTTGTAGTGTCTGTTGGGAGTTTGGTGTGGTGCCCCAGTGCACTGAGGTGCACAGTTTGAAAACTGTGGTGATATGGAAGCATGGTCAAGAAACTTATTTAAGAAATGCCATGATTTAGTAATTCTTCTAGGAATCTATCCTAAGAAAGCAGTTAGATAGGAACAAAGATTTATGTACAAAATTCTTCCGCTCAAATAACAACCATCAAATATTGGTATATTTACTTCAAGGAAGTTGGTGTTTTGTTTTGTTTTGTTTTACTGTACGCGGACCTCTCACTGTTGTGGCCTCTCCTGTTGTGGAGCATAGGCTCCGGACGCACAGGATCAGTGGCCATGGCTCACGGGCCCAGCCACTCCGCGGCATGTGGGATCCTCCCAGACCGGGGCACGAACCCGTGTCCCCTGCATCGGCAGGCGGACTCTCAACCACTGCGCCACCAGGGAAGCCCGGAAGTTGGTGTTTTTATTTTAGGTTGTAAGTCCCTCTCAGACTGTAGCACCTGGCAAGCCCGTCTACGAACTGACTCTGCAGGAGTTGCAGACCATCATTTCTGTAACTGCACAGTGAAAGCTGTCTTAGTTTTAAAATTCCAGTCTCTAGTTTGAATGCTTAGCACTTGAACCTGATTGAATGAAATTCTCCTGCAGTATTTTTGGGATAAAAAGTTTAAGCAGTTTTTGCTTTTCCTCCAGTTGGTAAGGATTTGCTTCAGAAATTAAATTGTTGCTAGTTAATAAGCAGGAGATATTATTAAGCAGAGAACACCCGTGTTTAGTCCTGGCCCACTTTTTGTTGGCTCTGTGGCCTTGAGTAGGTTTTTAAGCTTTTGAATTTCTCTTTTGCTGATATGCCCACTTCAGGTTGATGGCTGTGCTTCTCAAGTGATATTTTATTTGTGAGGCTGCTTTGTAATGTTACATGTACATGTAGATGTACATGTACATCTAGCTAAAAATCTAGAGACTTCTTTTTCACTTCATATTCCGTATGTTATTTTCTCAATAAGCTATATTGTGTTTTATCATTTTAATCTTACTGATAGGGAACTTGACACCGGGGGGAGAACTTGCGCAAGTTTCTATTGTCAGGTCAGAAAAAAAGTGATACAGGAGCTCTTAGTGTTTTGACATTATAGTCTTTTGCTTGGTAATAATGAGCTTAATAGCTCCTTCCACATGTCGAATGCTAAGCTAAGCACTTTTCACACTGTTTCATTTAACTCATACAACAAAGCTGCTATTTAGGTGCTGTTGTCATGCCCTTTATAGATAAGGAGGCCAGAGCTCAGAGAGGTTAAGTAATTTGTCCAAGCTCACCTTGCATTTAGTGGCAGAGCCTAGATTTTAACCCAGGCATTCTGATGCTACAGCCCAGGATCTATTCACTACTTTGTTACACTATCTTATTTTGCCATTATATGGCCTTCTGTTTCATGAAGATATAATAAATATTTTAAATCTACTTTTGAAAGTTCTGAACTCAGTGTTTTTATTGTTAGTAATACAGTAAAGCCTTTTATTCATATGGTCTTAAATTCACATTTAAGAATATAGGCTAAAGCCAGAAGCATAGGTTGAAGCAGAATTCCCAGATCTGTCAATTCAGATAAATTATTCTATGGTTTTCTAAAATACACAAGGAGTCTTTATTTTTTCTTAGATATCTAAAAATATGGGTGTTATCTATAATCATTGAACTGTCATTGCTAGATAAAAGTTGCCTTTGTTGTCCAGAGTTATTAACTCAATTGTATTCAGTCTAAGCAATGATCTTTTTAAAAAAGAAATACAATGTGACATGGTAAAGGTTGGTTCTGTCTTTCCCTCTCTCCTTTCCAGGCATTCTTTAGTGGCAGACTGAAGGCCAGAGGGAACATCATGTTGAGCCAGAAGCTTCAGATGATTCTTAAAGAATATGCCAAGCTCTGAAGGACATACTACGTTACTAATTACAATAGAAAATTTAAATACTGTCTTCAACTAAATATGCAAAAGTGATTCAGCAAAAATGGTCAAAATTAAGATACAGGGGAAATTGCTTAACCTTTTCAGATTACAGATAACTTTTCAGACGTTCATTTTCTACTAATTTTTCATGTTATTACTTTTACAAGGAACTGTAAGCTGGCACATGATTATCCTTCTGTTCTTAGACCTATGTCTTCATAATAAAAAACTTTCACTCAAGTCCAGTCTCTTCAGAATTGTGATGGCATTTATAAGTTGTAAGGAAAATGAAATGAGTAGAGGCCACTTTGATGCCTTTTACAGTTTGTTTTGTTGTTTTCTCTTCTCTTTATTGATATCCCAATTTTAATATGAATTTTCGTATATTTATTCATTTTCATACTTTGCTATGATAGATAGTGTTCTGCTTTAAGGCAAGATAAAGGTCTTTGTGTTTTCAAATAGTTTTCTTTCTTCTCCCTTCCCTTTTGCTGGAAATTCTTTACTTTCGTATAATGCTTGGAAATCTACCAAATATATAACTTTCTGTTTTTCAAAATTTAACTGTAGTTGAGTTACAATATTATGTTAGTTTCAGGCATACAGCTTCAGATTCTTTTCCCTTACAGGTTATTATAAGATATTGAATATAGTTCCCTGTGCTATACAGTAAATCCTTGTTGTTTATCTGTTTCATATATAGTGATATGTATATGTTAACCCTGTGCTCCTAATTTATCCCTCTCTCTCTCCTTTCCCCTTTGGTAACCATAAGTTTATTTTCTATGTCTGTGAGTCTGTTTCTGTTTTATAAATAAGTTGATTTGTATTATTTTTTTAGATTCTGCATATAAGTGATATTATATAATATTGTCTTTCTCTGTCTGACTTACTTCTCTCGGTACGATAATCGCTAGGTCCATCCATGTTGCTGCAAATGGCAATATTTTATTCCTTTTTATGGCTGAGTAGTATTCCATTGTATATATATATTCACATCTTCTTTGTCCATTGATCTGTCGACGGACATTTGGGTTGTTTCCATGTCTTGGTTATTGTGAATAGTGCTGCTATGAACATTGGGGTGCATGTATCTTTTCCAGTTTGAGTTTTTGTCTTTTCTAGATATATACCCAGGAATGGGATTGCTGGATCATATGGTAACTCTGTTTTTAGCTTTATAAGGAACCTCCATACTGTTTTCCATAGTGGCTACACCAAGTTACATTCCAACCAACAGTTTACAAGGGTTCCCTTTTCTCCACATCCTCTCCAGCATTTATTATTTGTAGACTTTTTGATGATGGCCATTCTGACTGGTGTGAAGTGATACCTCATTGTAGTTTTGATTTGCATTTCTCTAATAACTAGTGATGTTGAGCATCTTTTCATGTGCTTATTGCCCATCTGTATTTCTTCTTTGGAGAGCTGTCTCTTTAGGTCTTCTGCCCATTTTTCGATTGGTTTTTTGTTGTTGTTGTTGTTGAGTTGTATGAGCTGTTTGTATATTTTGGAAATTAAGCCCTTGTCGGTCACATCATTTGCAAATATTTTCTCACAGTCTGTAGGTTGTCTTTTCATTTTGTTTATGGTTTCCTTTGCTGTGCAAAAGCTTGTAAGTTTGATTAGGTCCCATTTGTTTTTTTTTGCTTTTATCATAAATGGAGTTTTTATCATAAATGGATGTTGAATTTTGTCAAATGCTTTTCTGCATCTATTGAAATGATCATATGATTTTTATCCATACATTTTGTTAATGTATGGTGAGTCACGTTGACTGATCTGCAGATGTTGAACCATCCTTGAATCCCTGGGATAAATGCCACTCAGTCATGGTTATAATCCTTTTATGTATTGTTGAATTTGGTTTGCTAATGTTTTGTTGAGGATTTTTGCATCTGTGTTCATCAGTGATATTGGCCTGTAATTTTCCTGTGCCATTCTTGTCTAGTTTTGGTATCAGTGTAATACTGGCCTTGTAAAATGAGTTTGGAAAAGTTTTCTCCTCTTCTAATTTTGGAAGAGTTTGAGAAGGATTGGTATTAATTCTTCTTTGAATGTTTGGTAGAATTCACCTGTGAAGCTGTCTGGTCCTAGACTTTTGTTTGTTGGGATATTACTAATTCAGTCTCCTTACCAGTAATTGGTCTGTTCAGGTTTTCTATTTCTTCATTATTCAGTCTTGGGACATTGTGCATTTCTAGGAATTTATTCATTTCTTCTAGGTTATCCTATTTATTGGTGGTATTCATAGTAGTCTCTTGTGATCCTTTTAATTTCTGTGATATCAATTGTAACATTTCCTCTTTCATTTCAGATTTTGTTTGTGTTTTCTCTCTTTTTTTTCTTGGTCAATCTAGGTAAAGGTTTCTCAATTTAGTTTGTCTTTTTAAAGAACCAGCTCTTAGTTTCATTGATCTTTTCTGTAGATTTTTTTAGTCTCTGTTTCGTTTATCTCTGTGCTAACATTTGCTATTTTCTCTCTTCTACTAACTTTGGGCTTCATTTGTTCTTCTTTTTCTAGTTCCTCGAGGTGTGAAATTATGTTGTTTGAGACTTTTCTTGTTTCTTAAGATAGGCATTTATTTCTATGAATGTCCCTTTAAGAACTACTTTTACTGCATCACATAAATTTAATTTAGGGTGATTCATTGTTATGCCAGTTGTATTTAAAAAAACCAAATGGCAGTCTTTTAATGTTTGTCTTTTATAGTTGCGCTTGGAACAGCTTAGTGTCCTTCCAAATAGAAATAGCATAGTAAAGTTAATCAAATGCCACTACATATTAATGAATGAAATTGTTGAATATATACCCTAGATGCTTAAAGCATATTAAGAAAGTGACCTTTTAATTACCTTACTAACCCATCTCTGTCAATCTTAATGGTCAGAGAGCTACTGGTATCCAGATTCAGTAGCTTCCTATTAGTCCTCATGCTCCTTAACCTTTTTGTAATATTTAATATTATACCATGTTGTGTACCATCATGTTGAGTGCACCATCTTTTTTTTTTCTTTGCGGTACGCAGGCCTCTCACTGCTGTGGCCTCTCCCGTTGCGGAGCACAGGCTCCGGACGCGCAGGCTCAGCAGCCATGGCTCACGGGCCCAGCCGCTTCGCGGCATGTGGGATCTTCCCGGACCAGGGCATGAACCCGTGTCCCCTGCATCGGCAGGCGGACTCTCAACCACTGCGCCACCAGGGAAGCCCGCACCATCCTTTTTAATTCTTTATTTCCCTTTTATTCTCTGGTGGGAAATATTTTACCTTCTTAAATGAACCTATGAGTTAATCTCCCTGACTTCTGCTTGTCTCTTTGGTAATTTCCTCTGTCTACCTGTCTTTACAGAATTTTTGATTGAGGTTTCAGCCCTCTCCACTTTTTGGTAGGTGTTTTCTTCCTGAGTGATTTCATTTACTGCCTTATCTTCAACCATCACCTGAGTATTCATAACTCTGAGTCTATTATCTTCAACTCTGATCTTGCCATAATTCCATAGTTCCACCCACAGTGCCAAATGACTACTAGACTGTTGTCATATATAGTTGACCCTTGAACAATGTGGGTTTGAACTGCATGGCTCTACCTATACTCGGGTTTTTTTTCAATAAATGCATACTACAGTACTATTCCATTTGTATAGTTGGTTGAATCCACAGATATGGAACCACAGATATGGCGGGCTGAGGGCCCACTGTAAAGTTATATACGAATTTTCGAATGCATGGAGGGTTGGTGCCCTTAACCCCCTTATTCCCATTGTTCAAGGGTCAAGTGTAGTTACTGCAGATACATGTTCAAAATAAACATGTGATCTTCCTCTCCACTCCTAAATGTGCATCTTTTCTTATTTTGTCTTAGTTAAGAACATCACCTTTTGCTGAGTTAAACTAAGAAACCAGAGTTATCCTTGACTTTTCTCTTCCTCACACCCCATATCCAGTCCTTCACCAACTCTTATCACTTCTATTTCCTGAATATTTAAGGATTTTACTCTATGCCACTCCTACCCAAGTACTTGTACCCTAGTACCTCGTACTTGATAGCTCATTTTAATGGCTTTCCAACTGCTTTCCAGTCTTTCATTACCACCGTCTTGCCACCCACTTCCCTGCAGCCTCCAGAGGTTAACACATCTGAGGATGTGACTTCCCAACTTAGAAACCTGCGATGATTCCTACTTGGTCATCTTACTGTCAGACTGTTTAGCATGGTTCAAGTTTGCATCATTTGGGATTCTTTCAGTGGCAAGTAATAAAACCAATTCAAATTGGCATAAAACTTTTTCACATAACGGAAAAAAATCTAGATGGGTAGATTTTTGAAGGGGGATCATTGAATGAGTCAGTGTTACCCAGGCCATCTCTCTGCCCGCTTTATCCACAGGCTCCATGTGGTAACAACCCTGGCAGCTCCAAGTTATTCTCATTGTGGTCACAAGATGGCAGCCAAGAGGTACAGCCTCGTGGTTGCATCTCAAATCAACCAGCAGAAGAGAGACCACTGGGTTCTACCAAAAGCCCCAGGGAAGACCTTACCTGCTCTCACTAGCTGTCATTGATCATAAGCCAATCCCTGAACTCATCACTGTAGCTAGAGATTGGTGGGTATGCTGATTGGCCTGCATCTATCAGGGTCCGTACATGCAGCAAAGGATAGTGTGTTGGGGAGCCCCAAGGCTTTCCCCAGATTTGGTGATTTGTCAGGAGGACCACAGAACTCACCATATAGTCATACTTATGACTTTGATTTATTATATCAGAATATACAAAGCAAAATCAGAAAAGGGAAAAGCGTGCATGAATAAGTCCAGAGGAAATCAGGTAAAAGCTTCCAAGAGTCTTTCCCTGTGGAGTCATCCAGGACATGCTTCATTTTCCTAGCATGACGGCATGTGAACTGTCTACCAAGACCCAGTGTCTGAGGTTTTCATCAGGAGGCTGGTCACATAGGCGTCTTCTGCCAGAGGGCACACCAGAATTCCAGCCTTCTAAAAGGAATGCGGGCATTTAGCATCAACCACATTGGGCAGTTTGTGCGCAGGGAACCGCTCTCCTCAGTGAGGGAACATCGGGAAACTTCTCAAAATTTTAAGTTCCCACATGTCAGCGAAGGGCCAACCTTGCAGGCGAACCTTTCTAAGGACAGCAGTCTCAGGCCTGACATGGTAACTCTTCTGCACTGATAGGATCAGCCCCAGCCAGACCACAAGGCCTGAGGGTGAATCAGGTATGATACCAGAGGAAATTTAGAGTATGGAGAGCCTAATCGCAACAGTCTACCCTAAGGTTTCTTTGCCTTTTCACCCCATCACCTGGCAAAGTCCTCCGTATCCTTATGCTTCCCCCGCGTGTTCCCTGTGCGAAGCTCTTTGTAACCCACACTGGTAGAACAGCCTCTGTTTGCTCCTCACAGGACTCTGTGTGTGTATTTTAAAGCAAACCATCTGAGAAAGCTGAATTCTATGTTGGAGAGAAATAGATTTGAGTAATAATCTATTTAATAAGAATACTACCCCAACATTAACTTTATCCTTTAAGTCAACAACTATTGCAGCAAAACTGAACGATAATCCAATGCCATGGAGAAATTCTGAAGTTGAGAAACCTCAAAAGGTGAAAGTTAAGGAAACTGATTTTCTGAAGAGCAGAAGGTTTTAGGTCGGTGTGAACTAAGCTGTTTAAGTGGGGAGAGGAAAGACAATAACCCACTTAAAAACCCATAGATAGGCAAAATAGAAAAACTGCAAGTGTCGACTGAAAATCTAGATTTATATTACATGTGTCTGCAGTATATTGGCTGAAGTTGCCTAGTAAGTGACATCCAGCTATCAGGGTTATCGTAGCTTAAAAAATAAAAAGATATCTGAGGAGGTAAAATATTGAGGCACTAAAATTCAAAATTTGCTCATGGGAGAGCTGTTGATGGCCTCATCCAGAATCCGTCTTGTAGACAGTTTGGTTGCATAACTTTTGAGTCCACAGCTGATAAGAGTCAGAAAACAGAGAAGTAGAAAGCGCCGCGAGTTGGGGCAGTGTTGGCCAGGGAAGTTTTTGAAGGCAGCGTGGAAGAAGACATAAAATGATGTCTAAAAAGTATCACTTCAAGTGAGTTTTATGTGAAGGGAGATTGAACAGCTCTGTCTTGCTTAGTCTCTTTTGAAGTTGGAAGCATGTCAGTAAAGAACAATGATGGGTTAAATCAGCCGTCAGCAAACATTTTCTGTAAAGGGCTAGAGAGTAGCATTCTAGGCTTTGTAGGCCACATATGGTCTCTGTAGCATCTTCTTTTTCTTAAAACAGCTTTGTAAAAAAAATGTAAAAACCTATCCAAAACAGGCCAGGGTTGCAGGGGGTGGTGGCGGTGGATATGGCCTTCAGGCATAGGTGCTGAGAGTGCCAGTTTAGAAAACAAAATATTGAACTGTCACCTTTATTTGCTTTGAACAGTTACGAAAATATGAATTCATATGAATTATGAAAGTGTGAAAGGCCCTCTCCCACTCCCACACCCAGGCAGGTAAAACCACACGGCACACACACTGGCTGTGCCCCTACCAGCCACGTGATGCATTCCCTGTGTCGGCGAGTGACACCAACATCCACTCAGTTTTCCAAACCAGCAACTCCAGTATCCCCTTGATCTTCCCTTTTCATCGCCATCAACATTCACGAATCACTACCCTCTACTTAAACACTACTGTTTTAGACATTTCAATTCTTCTGAACTGTTTTCTTAGACAAAGCTTTTAGGGGTAGGATTATTGGGTCAAAGGGTGAGAGCAGCTTGTGACAGTCCTATACAGCCAAGAAGTTTCATTTGTGCTTATCCCACTTTGGGAGGTGAGGAGAGGAGAGCAAACATGTCAGCACGTTTATGAATGGCGAGTTCTGTCATAAAAAACAAAAGTCTTATACAAAAAGCCTTATACAAGTCAATGCCTACGGACTGCAACAGTCCCTTAGTTCCCAATGTGACTAAATCTTGTATCGCCAAGCAAGAGAAAGCAATTGAAGCAATATGACTTAGACCTCTGGTTCAAATGAGGTGTCTGTGGAAGTAAAGTAGGCAGGAAGTGCGTACTGCTGTGTGCAGGTGCAGGACCAGGAGAAGCAGGCCCCCGCGTCTGATTGGGAACCCGTCATCATCCGAAGATACAGTCCTGTTCGCAGACTGTATCACAAGAAGGTGGGTAGTACTGTGTGTTTCAACGATCTGACTCTTTTGCCTTTCTGAATAGTCAACTGAAGTTGGGGTTCTGTGGCAACCAAACCTCAGTCTAGAGTGAGCCATCACTTTGGCCCATGTCCCGAGGGAGGACACCTGGGCAGTAAGAGTATTTCACCTTAGATTTCAGATTGTGAGATTAGAGAGAGGGGCTTTTGGTACCACTACCTTCTGGCCCACCGTCCCCTGTAAAAATAGACGTGTCCTCTTTTTCCTCTGCCTGGTAAAGAGTACTCAAGTTTATTGGCCTGTGGAGGTGAGTTAGGACAGATTGTAATAAACCATTTCCCCTCACTCTTCACCTTTCAGCCTAATGTGTGAGCTATTCCAGATACATGGTTTTTGCTACATGTAACCGTACTGATTCCCAAATAACAATTTTCAAGCCCACCAATGGATAGTCAGTTAATGACTGTTTATTGAACTCCTAATGTGCACCAGGCATTAAAGATTTAGATGGAATGAGGAAGAGAGAATATCTGATCTTAAGCAGCTCACTGCATGAGTGAATCCAATTTTATCATTACTTCTTAAGGATTATCATTAAAAGGAATTCTTACTCTTTAGCAGATGTTCAGTGGTTTCTCTGGTTTGATTTAAATTGCATTTTAAAATTAGAGAATGAACGTTTTCCCATCAGTTGTTTAAGGAGTGTGTATTTCTCCACGTGTGAATTGTCAGTTTCTATTATTTGGAGTTGACAATCGGAAAAAAAAAAAAAAAATTTGACAGATGGCAGTGAAACTCCGAGAAGTTGATGAGTTGTCCCAGGTCATACTGGGAGAGGTGTAAGAGTCAGACCAAGAAACATACTCACCATCTCCTAGTTTGTGTTTGTTCTACTATGCATTCCAAGCAGTATCTCTAAACATATCTTTCCATCCCTGTCTTTTAAGGTAATATGATTTGTCTTAAAATAGACTCCTTAATTAAGGAGTTTGGGGCTCTGAGAAGTGCTGTGTCTATAAAGCTAGCAGTACTTTGCTCTGTAACTTTGGAATTATAGAAAATTCTCTAACTAAAGGTGAAATAAGGAAGTCTGGGTATTGTATAATTAATTGGACCAGAGAGGCCAATCTTTGGCATTTTTTATTTCTAATTCTTACAGAATTGAAAATACGCTTCTCACTTATACCTTATACCTCCTTTCTTTATGTATTAAAGTTTCATTCCCTAAGTGCTTTTTTACAAAACCTTAGGGACTCATCTCTTTGGGACCTCCACCCCTCCTTCAATATCCAAACCAATATTCTTTGTATTTTTCTGATAAAATCTTGTAGTTGACAAAATCAAGTTCTTTCTTGAATTAATTAGGCTTATAACTATAACTATTATAAAAGAATGATACTTAGAGGCCTAAGACATGGTCTGTTAACTCCAATTTCCATACAGTAGCTCATCTTTATCTTCTTTTTATATCCTAAAAGTAAAATTATTACTATTGTAAACATATTGAATTGCTGTAGAACTATGACTTTATCACACAGCCATTTAAAAACTAATCCCGTTACAAATCTCCAAAATTAGGTTAAAGTGTTTAGTTGATTTTCATTTCATAAATTCAGTGAAAATTAGCTTAATTGCTTATTCAATAATTAGACTGCAAGAGAAACTATTGAAATTTCATATTCTTTGTAAAGGCATTGAATTTTGTAAATTGTGTTCACTTTAACTCACCTGAAAATCAGTTCGAGACATAGGAAAGCGAATGAAAACTTCAGAAGTTTTAAAAAATTTACTTTATTGAAGTATAGTTGATTTACAATGTTGTGTTAATTTCTGCCGTAGCGCAAAGTGATTCAGTTATTCATATATATACGTTCTTTTTCATATTCTTTCCCATTATGGTTTATCACAGGGTACTGAATATCGTTCCCCGTGCTACACAATAGGACTTTGTTGTTTATCCATCCCATATATACTAGCTTGCATCTACTAATCCCAAACTCCCAATCTATCCCTCCCCGCCCCACCTTCCCCTTGGCTACCACAAGTCTGTTCTCTATGAAAAACTTCAGAAATTATGATAATCAAATGGGTCTGCTTTCATACTCAATTTCACTTTTATATGTCAAAGATTGAGTTTCATCATGATATTTTATTCTAAGGAGAACGTTAGAAAGTTATCTGATATAATAATGCATTGATTGGTGTAGTTGAAATAAAGAGATTATCTGTTGCTAAAATGGGTTAACTAACATCACAACTCAGGAATATATGCAGGCAACTAGTAATAGTTCCCTAGTTTTATGAGCCCCCTTACATACCTAGGCTTAATTTTATTCCCTTTCTGACTTGAAACAGCCAATGATAAGGAAGGGAATAGTTGCCCTTGGCTGAAAACTCAAGTCCATTTGCTGCTGGTAACTTGCATGAAAACCGGGCAAGCATTCTCTAGGCTGGTCTCCTAGTTGTTAAGAGCTTGAACTAGGTAGGTCATCACCAGAAGGTCTTCTGGTTTCAAGATTTTAGGAGTCTATAAACATTAAAGTTCTAATCTTCGTTTGAAACCAATTATTTCACTTTATCAAGTAGGAATAATACTGTATGTAGATGTCTAATGAAAACCAGTGATGAAAAAAGAGAACTGGCATAGTCAAGATGTCAACAGTCTTGGTGGAAAGAAGGTGGGGGGGGGCCCAGGTTTTTCAGTCTCTTTGGTCACCTTTCATTTAATATATAATTCAAAGAGTCTCCGTCCTGCTTACAATACGAACTCCCATGTCCCTACCAACATGTCCACGTATTCTTGGGGAGGGGAGCAGTGGTTAATAGTTGTTCTATTCATCTTTTGATACAATTTTCTGACTCCATTGAATTAGCAGTCTCTCATCTCTCCTTATTCAGTTATTCCCTTCTTTTATCATTGCATTGAATCTAAATGCGGAACAGCATTCATTTTTGCTCATATTTTATCCCAAACCATTTACACAAGGTAGTTATGTGTACTAGACCAGGACTGAAGCATTAGGATTAACACAGAGGGTTTACCTCACAGCTTAGCCCAGTAGGCTACTTGTGGAATATACTAGATTCTCTGGTTCTTAGTAGTGCCTTTGCCACTCCCACTGTTGAAAAGCCCCAAATAGGCTGACTCCTCTCACATCTGCCTTCCTTACCTCCCACGTCTCCATGCTTAATAAAGCAAATATACCTAACAGTTTAGCTCTGTTTCTCAACCAGTCCACTGGAGCTCTTTTCACAGCTAGGGAGGATTTCAGTGTATATGCCTAAACAAAGATAATTCTTTCTCTAAAAGGAATTCTGCCTCTCCCTTACAAGTATTTTTTCCTTTGGGGCAAAGTAGGATGGCAAGTTAGGGAGAAGTGAGTAGGGAAACTTGGAGACAGCTTGGGAAGAGGATGCTGGGAAAGGGAACTAGCATCCGTGAGTTGCCCACCAGCTGTAGGACCCAGTGCCAAGGGTTTTACAAGTATTATCCCAGCTAATCATCACGACAAGCCTACGAAGTAGATAATACCATCATCCCTATTATAAAGACAAGGAGACAGGTTTGGGGAGGTTCAATAACTTGCTCAACAGTATATAGCTAAGTGGCAGATCTGGGATTTGGATACAGGCAATCTTTGTAAATCACTGTGAAATGCTGCTGCCTTATCCATTTTGCCAGCACCCCACGTACATGATTGCATTCTATTCCTGTGAGTTATGTGCAATTTTCATCATTTTTTCCAAAGAGTAAACTTTCCCAAAGTCACAGAGTTAGGATGTAGTGGCGCCAGGAATCAAACCCAGCTCACATCACTAATCTCCTAAGTCTGTGTGGCATGTTGCCTTGATGGGCTTTCCATTTAAAATATTGATATACCTATACTTTTCCTTGGGTTTAACAAGCAGAATTTGTAATGATTCCATTAAAAATTTGCCAGGTTTTTTAGTAAACATCACAGAGTTGATGCCTAAGGACATTTATTTTCAAAGTTTACAGTGTGAGCAATAGAAAGAATAGGAGAAAGTGCATCAAAGAAGATTAAAGAAAACACTTTCAGATATAGTAAAAATACCATTGGGCAAGAAATACACACATTTAGGATTGTGAGGTATGGGTATTGTTCTAATTTGGGAATTCCAAACCCATGGATTCTGGTAAGAAACATTTTGCCGGGTACTTCAACTTGTCAAAAATAAACGGACTGGCAAGTATGAAAATATGCATTGTCATTTATGTTAAACATTGCAGTGAAAATACTGAATTTTCATTGTCTAAATAAAGTTACTGTGCCCACAGAAACATTTTACACATAAAAATTATGGAAGTGGTAATAGAGATGTTGATTCTGTTTTTAAAAATGAGCTTAATAGAGAAATTAAGAGAATTTAAAATCAATAAAATGAAACATCTGTCAATATCCATCCCACTGGATGCTTGAATTCCTTTTTTGATGTACCTGGTGGGTATTTGTGCAGCCTTTTCTTGGTTACCTCTAGTGATAGAGAACTCTGTTTTTCCTAAGGCAGGGAGGGACTTCCTTAGGAAAACAGGCTGTGCTAAGTGTTACATAATTGAGTGTAATGATGTAATATGTTTTCTGGTATAATCTCTTGATTTTTGTTTTTGCTTAATGAAGCAGGAGAGATTAAATTTCTCCTGTAGAGTTGGTTCAAATTGTTTTCAACAAACTTATGGTTACTGAATGGGAAAGGGGGGTAGGGGAGAGAGATAAATTAGGAGGTTGGGATGAACATATACACACCACTATATATAAAATAGATAACCAACAAGGACCTACTGTATAGCACAGGGAATATACTCAATATTTTGTAATAACCAATAAGGGAAAAAGAATCTGAAAAAAATAGATATATATGTATGTATAACTGAATCACTGTGCTGTACACCTGAAACCAATACGACATTGTAAATTAACTATATTTCAGTTGAAAAAAAAGATACATTGTACAACGCAGAGAATACAGCCAGTATTTTGTAGTAACTGTAAATAGAAAGTAACCTTTAAAAAGTGTATAAAAATTAAAAAATTAAAAATTTCACAAGAACTAATAAAAATAAATACATACATAAATACACAAAATCAAGCCACTCCCCCACCCCAAAAAAAACCCCACAAACAAATCCTTTTCAAAAGGGAGGGAATATGAACTAAGGGGAACAATGTTAACCTTGGAGTCAGGAGGCCAATCCCAGCTTCACACAGTGGTGGGTCTGAGAGACAGTCCTGTGATTCCTGAGCATCCCTCCTCCTGGCTGTTTTCGTGGTGCATCTCTTGGGGTTGTTTTAAGAGTTAGATGAAAATGAATATGAAATATGTGTTTTTAAAATAGATCTTTATTGGAGTATAATTGCTTCACAATAATGTGTTAGTTCCTGTTGTACAACAAAGTGAATCAGCCATATGGATACATATGTCCCCATATCCCCTCCCTCTGGAGCCTCCCTCCCACCCTCCCTATCCCACCCATCTAGGTCATCGCAAAGCACCGAGCTGATCTCCCTATGCTATGCTGCTGCTTCCCACTAGCTAACTGTGAAATGTTTTAATAAGACCACTTTATAGTTCTGTGCTTTATGAGTCATTAAATTGGGAGAGACAGTGCTCTAAATGTAGTCAGATGAGTGTAGAGTTCAGTGATGCAGGCGCTTTGCTTACTTATACAGGGGTTGTCAGGGCCTGGAGCACTTGCAGGCAAGAGTTTGTCTGTGTGGGGTGTGGGGTGGGTCCTGGTTGTCAAAGATCTGATGCCAGGAGAGGGAGCATGTGTTCCAGTCTACCTGCAGACGGGTCAGATCTTTCTTTCGGGTAGGAGATGCTCCCAGCTTCCCTTCCCTGAAGCTCTCTGTCCCAGATTCATTCCATCAGCCCCTGGGGACCTCCTACAACGTATTGGCTGGTTTCCTTGAGGGCTGAGGTCCTGATCTGATTTCAGCAGGTTGCTCATGGCTATGGGACCCCACCCAGCTCTGTTCACTTTTCCTAGGGTGAGACTTTACTCCTCATCTGATGGTGAAGGGCCTGCCCTTATGCGGCAGATTTCTGGGACTCACCCATTACCCATCTGCTTTCTATCATTGCTAGCTAGTTGTCTCAACCGTATCTTCTGTGTCTCGGATTGGATTCACCTAATGCCAAACCATTTCCCAAACATGCCTCTGTTTTCTAAACTTCTGAGACAGTATGTCTTAGACCTGTGGTTTTCAAAATATGGTCTCTGCAGGCTCTTCAATAAGTGGTGCTGGGAAAACTGGACAGCTACATGTAAAAGAATGAAATTAGAACACTCCCTAACACCATACACAAAAATAAACTCAAAATGGATTAAAGACCTAAATGTAAAACCGGATACTGTAGAACTCTTAGAGGAAAACAGGAAGAACACTCTTTGACATAAATCACAGCAAGATGTTTTTGACCCACCCCCTAGAGTAATGGAAATAAAAACAAAAACAAACAAATGCGACTCGATGAAACTTAAAAGCTTTTGCACAGCAAAGGAAACCATAAACAAGACAAAAAGACAGCCCTCAGAATGGGAGAAAATATTTGCTAACTAAGTGACCGACAAGGGATTAATCTCCAAAATATACAAACAGCTCATGCAGCTCAATATCAAAAAAACAAACAACCCAATCCAAAAATGGGCAGAAGACCTAAATAGACATTTCTCCAATGAAGACATACAGATGGCCAACAAATGCATGAAAAGATGCTCAACATCACTAATCATTAGAGAAATGCAAATCAAAACTACAATGAGGTATCACCTCACACCGGTTAGAATGAGCATCATCAGAAAATCTACAAACAATAAATGCTGCAGAGGGTGTGGAGAAAAGGGAACCCTCTTGCACTGTTGGTGGGAATGTAAATTGATACATCCACTATGGAGAACAGTATGGAGCTTCCTCAAAAAACTAAAAATAGAATTACCATGTGACCCAGCAACCCCACTACTGGGCATATACCCTGAGAA
This sequence comes from Globicephala melas, assembly GCF_963455315.2. NCBI lineage: Eukaryota > Metazoa > Chordata > Mammalia > Artiodactyla > Delphinidae > Globicephala > Globicephala melas. The sequence goes on from NC_083316.1 coordinate 98,067,510, forward strand.
AACCATAATTCAAAAAGAGTCATGTACCACAATGTTCACAATGTTCATTGCAGCTCTATTTACAATAGCCAGGTCATGGAAGCAACCTAAATGCCCATTGACAGACGAATGGATAAAGATGTGGTACATATATATATACAATCCATATATACAATGGAATATTACTCAGCCATAAAAAGGAACAAAATTGGGTCATTTGTAGAGATGTGGATGGACCTGGAGACTGTCATACAGAGTGAAGTAAGTCAGAAAGAGAAAAACAAATATCGTATATTAACGCATATATGTGGAATCTAGAAAAATGGTACAGATGAACTGGTTTGCAAGGCAGAAATAAAGACACAGATGTAGAGAACAAATGTATGGACACCAAGGGGGGAAAGGTGGGTGGTGGGATGAATTGGGAGATTGGGATTGATATATATACACAAATATGTATAAAATAGGTAACTAATGAGAACCTGCTGTATAGCACAGGGAACTCCACTTCGCTGTACGGTGGAAACTAACGCAACATTGTAAAACAACTATACCCCAATTAAAAACAAACAAAAAAACTAAAAGTAAAAAAATAAAAACAAAATATGGTCTCTGGACCAGCAGTATTAGTGTCTCCTGGGAATTTGTTAGAGAAGCAAGTTTTGGGGCCCAACTTCAGACCTATTGTATCAGAAACTCTTAGGATAGGGTCTCGCAATCTCCCTCCAGGGGATTCTGATGCACATTACTGTTTGCACACCCCGTCCTGGACTGTCTGGTTGGCCTCCATGAAGGCAGATTAGGCCACTTCATCTCCCCCTCCTCCCTGTACTAGTCCGAGAGAGTAGAATTTCTGCCTGGGGTCAGGTTTCACTCTATCTCTACCATCCTGTTGCTCAAATCCATCAAAAGGATCATGATTATTTCTACATATAAATAGTCCAGGTTAAGATTACCATGGGGGCATAACGAGCCACATATTCTGGTGCTGTGATTTACAGACATCCATCCTGACCTGAACTAACTGAGTACTAATTCTGCAATGGCAGACAACATACAATTTTTTAAAAAACAAAAGAAATGCCAAAGGAGGGAGTGGTGGGGATGGTGGAGGAGCTCAAGGGTTTGAAGTCGGCTAGAATATTACCCTATATCACACTCAGGACAACTTCCCTGTACTTCCTTTTTCTCACCTCTTTTTTTTTTTTTTAAACATTTCCTTTAATGAACTTGGCAGGGCTTGCTTTTTGCTTGTTACTTTAAATTTTATTTATTTATTTATTTATTTTTGGCTGTGTTGGGTCTTCGTTTCTGTGTGTGGGCTTTCTCTAGTTGCGGCAAGTGGGGGCCACTCTTCATCGCGGTGCACGGGCCTCTCACTATCGCGGCCTCTCTTGCTGCGGAGCACAGGCTCCAGACGCGCAGGCTCAGTAGTTGTGGCTCACGGTCCTAGTTGCTCCGCGGCATGTGGGATCTTCCCAGACCAGGGCTCGAACCCGTGTCCTCTGCGTTGGCAGGCAGATTCTCAACCACTGTGCCACCAGGGAAGCCCTCTCCTCTTATTTTTTCCTTCTGTTCTAGTTCTGATTTTCTTTCTTACAGGAATAGATGAGTAGTTTGACAATGGTACTAGCTAATGAAAAGAAGAGAGCATTACCTTATTTATAGACTTTGGGCATTACTACCTAGCGGCTTAAATGTGAAAGCTGAGGTATGTTTTCATGATTGCTACTTAATTTTCTCAGGAATAACTAAGTGGGAGCTACAACATCTTTGTTTAGCAGCTATGGTTTTCATTAAATTTAATTAAGTCTCCCAGAAGCTTTAAATTTAGGGTAACTTCAAAATTCTGGTGGCTTCTGCTAAGTATAATTATATTCCCTTTACAGCTGCCATGGTTTGGGAAAGCTGGCCTGTCAGACTTAAAAATCTTTAACAAGTTCACCAGTACTTTGGTTTCAGAGAGTCCATTTCCAAGCTCAGCCCTCCCTTCCCTCTCTCCTTTCCTCCCTCCCTCACTCCCTCTTTCTTTCTTCCCCTTTTTGCAGAAGGCTGTGGCTAATGTGAACTTAACAAAAGCTGCCCAGTTATGCTTACAACCTCAGTAATGAGTTGAGGTCAACATTTCTGAGGTTACTTTTGCCAGAAGGATTCTAAGACAGTCTTGGTTGACCACTGGGGTAAGTTTGGGTCCCTGAGTTCACTAGATTCTGTGTCCAAAGAACCAAGTGCACACAAGGCCTGGAGAGGATGAGAACAAGGGTCTGAGGCTGCCTTAATGGCAAACACTCACTGCCAGAGTGGAAGGAGACTTAAGTGCCTGGAGCTTCCCCCTCACCTTCTGTTTAATCCTTTTTCCTTTGAAATAAGTACATCCTTTTTAAATCTAGATTTAGAAAGGACTGTGCAAATTTGCTGTGAAGGTAGTGCAGTAACATTGCAGAAAGCCTTTTGATGTAACCATCAGTGTTTTCCAAATGACAAACTGTGTCATGAGAAGGAATTTGCTCCAGGTCGGTTTTCTGAGCCCTCACCTGTGCAGTCCTGCAAACTGAGGTGGGCATAGGGAGGAGGAGAAGGAAGAGGAGTTATTAAACAGCTACAGTGTGCAAAACTGGTCCTCCAGGCTCCAAGATTTTCTTATGAAAAGAGTTCTTCCTCAGAGGTCCCAGAACAATTGCATTTTTATACTGGTGCTGTAGTTTCATATCAGCATTTTTCTCGCCTAGCTAAGAGTATAATGTATCATTGCAAAGGTAATGAGAGAAGGTTGTCAGGAGTTTGATGAAGTTCAAAATTTTTTTTGTACCCTTGGTATCAACTACACTTCCCTGGGTCTGAACGCAGATTATCCAGGTCAATTCTATTTCTTTCGAAGTAAACAATTTTCAAGGTGCAAGCAGATTTCTGTACTACTTGTGTGCATTCTGTTTGTTTCCAGCTGTAATCCTGGGCACATTTAATGACATGCATAATTGTTATGATGATCTGTTGTCACTGGGGATAAATATCAAGCAGTTGAATAAATTGCCTTAATTAGTATTGTTTTAATACAGCTAAACAAACCAAATGTTTTTAAGTTTCGTTTCCCTTTGATAGTTGTTCAGTATCTATAATCATATTACTATAATCATTTTTTCTATATTATTAGTTTTCCTGCTATCCATACAAAATAAAAATATTCCTCTCCAGTTCAGGATTGAATATGGACTGGATGTTAGATGATATCAAGGAATTTTATTAAGGGTAGCAGTGGTGTTGTGCTTATGTAAGAAAATGTTCTTACGTTATAGAAATGCACACTGAATCGTGTAGGACTGAAGTGATATACTAGTTGATTATACTATTTTTTTGTGCATATTTGAACATTTTCATGATAAAAAGCTCATGGATTGGAAGAATTAATATTGTTAAAATGACCATACCATCCAAGGTAATCTACAGATTTGATGAAATCCCTATTAAAACACCACTGGCATTTTTCATGTGACTGGAATAAATAATTCTAAATTTTGTATAGAAACACCAAAGACCCTGAATAGCCAAAACAGTCTTAAGAAAAAAAGAACAAAACAAGAGGTATCATGCTCCCTGAGTTCAAGCTAAATTACAAGCTTTAGTCATCAAAACAGTATTGCGCTGGCACAAACACAGGCACATAGATGAATGGAACAGAATGGAGAGCCCAGAAATGAACTCACACTTATATGGGCAATTAATCTGTGACAAAGGAGGCAAGAAGATAGAATGGGGAAAAAGACAGCCTCTTCAATAAATGGCGTTGGGAAAACTGGACTACTTTCTCACACCTTATACAAAAATAAACTCAAAATGGATTAAAAACTTAAATGTAAGACCTAAAACCATAAAACTCCTAGAAGAAAACCTAGATAGTATGTTCTTTGACATTGGTCTTAGCAATATTTCTTTGGCTATGTCTCCTCAGGCCAGGGAAACAAAAGCAGAAATAAACAAATGGGACTACATCAAGCTAAAAAGCTTTTGTACAGTGAAGGAAACTATCAACAAAATGAAAAGACTGCCTATTGAGTGGGAGAAGATATTTGCAAACGATATATCCAATAAGGGGTTAATATCCAAAATATACAAAGAATTCATACAATTCAATATCAAAAAAACAAACCACCCAATTAAAAAAGGGGGGAGGACCTGAATAGAAATTTTTCCAAAGAAGACAAATAGATGGCCAACAGACACATGAAAAGATGCTCAACATCACTAATCACCAAGGAAATGTAAATCAAAGCCACAATGAGATACCACCACCTCACACCTGCCAGAATGGCTATCAAAAAAACAACAAATAAAAACTGTTGGTGAGGATGTAGAGAAAAGTGAATCCTTGTGCACTGTTGGTGGGGATGGAAATTGGTGCAGCCACTATGGAAAAGAGTATGGAGTTTCCTCAGAAAAATAAAAATAAAAATACTGTATGATCCAGCATTTCCACTTCTGGGTAGTTATTCAAAGAAAATGAAAAATTAGTTCAAAAAGATGTACGTACTTCACTGTTCATTGTAGCATTATATACAATAGCCAAGTTATGGAAGCAACCTAAGTGCCCATGAATAGATGAATGGATAAAGAATATGTGGTTATATATATATACAATGGACTATTACTCAGCCATAAAAAAGAATGAAATCTTGCTATTTGTGACAACATGGATGCACCTAGAGGGTATTATGCTAAGTGAAAAAAGTCAGACAGAGAAAGACAAATACTGTATGATTTCCCTTTATGTGAAAGCTAAAAAACAAAACAAATGAACAAACATAGCAAAACAGGAACAGAATCATAGATACAGAGAACAAATGGGTGGTTGCCAGAGGGGAGGGAAGAAGGGGGATGAGAGAAATAGGTGAAGGAGATTAAGAAGTATGAGCTTCCAGTTACAAAATAAATGAGTCCCAAGTATGAAATGTTCAATGTGGGGAATATAGTCAATAATAATGTAATATCTTTGTATGGTGACCGTTGGCAACTAGACTTATTGTGGTGATCATGTTGAATGTATAGAACTATTGAATCACTGTGTTGTGTAATGGGAACTAACATAGTGTTGTAGGTCAATAATACTGCAAACCCAAACAAACTCACAGAAAAAGAGATCAGATTTGTGGTTACCAGAGGTGGGGGTGTGGGGAGAGGGGGCATCTGAAGGTGGTAACAAGGTACAAACTTCCAGTTATAAAATAAATAAGTACTAGGGATGTAATGTTCAACGTGATACATATGATTAACACTGCTGTATGTTATATATGAAAGTTGTTAAAGTAAACCCTAAGAGTTCTCATCACAAGGAAAAAATTTTTTCTTTTATTTTGTATCTATATGAGGTGATGGTTGTCACTAAACTTATTGTGGTAATAATTTCATGATGTAGAAGAGGCAAATCTTTACGCTGTACACCTTAAACTTAGATAGTGCTGTATGTCAATTATATCTCAATAACATTGGAAGGAAAATAAAATTAGCCCCTTCATACGCGTGCACGCCATAATGCAAAGCTACCGCCTTTGATCCGCACACATAGAGTGAACCCCACCCCCTCTGCCCAGTTTGAAAAGATGAGCAAGGAAGTCTAGAAAATGCTAGGGTTACTCCGCAGTCCTTGTGACAACCAGAAGCACCCCCACGTGTCCAAGTGAGCCTAGGAGGCTGGCATCTGAGTACTTGGTGCAGGGCTGGGTGGGGTCAAAGGGTGGGAAAGGAAAGGAAAGCCTCTGCATCCAGGCTGAGACTGCACGAGATATTCGTGCTGGGGAAAGAAGGGCTCCAGTCCCTGAGGCTGTGTTTCTGGGGCACTGCTGTCCTGTGGTTCTTGCCTCCTACCCATCACATTCCCCTCCATTTCCAGAAAGTGGTTCTTAGGTGCTCCCTACAAACTCCATCTACTTGCTGATGGCTAAAATCCCCGTAAGAGGAGAAAGCATTTCAATCTCTAATCCATGATAAGATACATAAAAGCAAACACCTGGTTGAGATGAAGCATTGGCATTCATTTACCCTGAGGTCTCATCAGTCAACAAGTGTTAAGTATTGAAATGAGAGCTTTTCCTAACGAGAGGGGAAGAAGGTGGTGAGGACAGTGCCTGGAAAGCGGAAGAGGCCGCTCCGGACTCATTCTGGTCTGTGTGTGGACTGACAAAGGCCTTTCTTGCTTCCGTGGCCTCTGGTGCCTGAGGTACGGAAGACCCTGAGGGAAACCCCGAGGTGTGCTTTTGAAGCAAGAAGCCTTCCTGTTATATTTGGCCAATGGAAATCAATTTCATTGCTCTACAGTATGAGGTTTTCTTTTTTCCAAATGTGACAGGGGAAGAGGTCTTAGAGGTTCAGAGATGGCAAGTGTAAATTAGGGAGCTAAAACCAGACAATGGCAAGCATGGCTGACACGTGTTCTCTGTCTACTTAGGTGCTAGGATGGCCGCATCATTTTGGATATTGTAACAACTGAGTTTTCCTCTCTGACACTGTTACATGGAGACTGGGCTGCACAAGTGAAACAGGTGATCTCTGATATCTAATACAGTGTGTTTTTACCTTGTATTAACAAGGTACTTTTAAATCCTTGCTTTTTACCATAAATTAATTGTAGTTGTTAATATGCTTTGGCATTGTCTTAAATCATTGTGTTAGCTGTGAGAAGATCATTCAGAAAGGGTTTTTTGTGTTTTTTTTTGTTTTGATAAAGATTACTCATGACTGCTCCCTGAACTATCTCACATACAGTATTAGACATAAGGTAATCAGTACATGATTTTGCTCCATGACCAAAAAAACAGTGCTTTGTGGAAACCTGCTTTGTGCCAGGGACTCTAATAGAGCCTAAGCTATGTTTTAAGTGTATTGTAAATGGCTTGGAATGCAGAGGAATAAATTAAGATGACTGTAAGGGGATGTGAGTCCAGCCACATTCCCACCTTTCCTGCCCTTATGCTGTCTCTATTGCAGTCGTTAGTCTACTGAGGACGTGTTTTTACCTCTCAGAATTGTTCACAAGCTATTAAAGTGTTTGCAATAAGAGAGGCTAATACCAGACTGCCCCCTCCCTCTGAGTATGGAGAGGTTTTAAAATGAAGAGGGACTTACTGACTTGCTAATAAATGTTGAACTCTTAAAAGTGCTTTAGAGAAATCGTGACCTGGTGAGCAGTTTGCATCTGCCTTCAGAAAAGAGCCAAGTTTTTCCTTCATTGGGCTTTTATCTGAATCAGAAGATCAGTAACAGTAATGTGATCCTGAGACAAGGGCAACAGTGGTCTAGTAATGAAGCAGAGGGAATGTGGAAAATTCTGAAAATCTTGGCAAGGGAAAAGGATCCAGAATCCAGAAGGCCACAGTATCAGTAGCAGTGACTTTAGCAAGTGATTATGGAATCCAGGATCTCTAGAGTAGGTGAGGGCTGCAAACGAATTCTTGAGGGTTTTAGCTGTTTTTCTAATCTTTTTAACCTTAAAGTTGGTGTGTGTTGAGAAAAGTCAGTATCTTTCCAGACTGGAGGTTAATGCACAGGGATTTATGCAGCGGTTTTCAGATCATGGTCATGGAATCAGCAGCATCAGCGTCATCCAGGAAATTGCTAGAAATGCAAATTCTTGGGCCCAGATCAGACCTACTGAATCAGCAGTTTGTTTTAACAAGTTACCAGGTGATTCTGATGCCTGCTTAAGTAGGAGAGCCACCTGTCTACATCCTTTCAGTGGATCCCACACGTAGGTATGTGGGATTTCCAGAACTCTTTGTGAATTGGTGAGATTAGAGCTTGGTTTGTAAGTCTCCTGTAGTGAATGAGTAAACAGGAGGTTGAGTTTTGGCAGCTAAAGTTGGCCACAGATTTAAGAACAAGATTTCTTTTCCTAAAAATCTTGGAGATATTTTGCCTCTTCAGAATAAAATATTCCTGAAGCTAAGAAGGAAAGTACTGACTTAAAGAGGAAAAGGAATAAAGGGTGATTCTGGGAAACACCAAGACACACCTGACTGGTTATTAGTTGACAATATGAAAATCACTGTGCCCCAAAGAAAACTTATTTGATGATATTAAATGAAATTTTATCCAAATGAAAGCATATAAAAAGGAAATATGGATGGATAATTACCATGAAATTGTTGAATTTCAGTAATGGCAATTTTTCATTTGTAGAAATTACATTTTTAACTCTGTACCACCTCAGAGAAACCATCAGCAGGAAGAGTCATGGGAGTTTTAGTCATTTTTAGCCTTGGATCAGTTATATAGCATGTTTGTGATGAGAATCAAATGGTATAAAGATTAAATATGAAGGCCCTCTTGCAAATCATTATATGTGTAATGTGTTCTTCACGTTAAGGTCAGTGCATTTGGTAATATAAGGAATTCCAATTGGAATATGGAATTTTATGAATATTTTCTTTCGTCAATGTGACCAGAATTTAGGTGGCTACCATGTGGACAGAATAGTAATAGTGTTCTCACCCTTCCTCCAAATAATGTTAGGAAGAGCTAGCCACATTCAGGGGGTGGTGGGATGAATTGGGAGATTGGGATTGGTATATATACACTATGTATAAAATAGATAACTAATAAAAAAAGTTGTATAAAAAAATAAAATTCATAAACTAAAAAAAAAGAGAAAGAAAAGAGAAAGAGTCAGCCACATTCATATGAAGGGTGAATAAGATTTTTTGACCACAGAGTTACACCGCTATGGAAAAGATACAAAATTAAAAGTAACCGAATTTTACCTCAAGTCAAACCAAGGTTTTTGAAAATGAGAACGCTTATATGCATAAAGGAGAAACCATATACAAAAGTAAAAATATCACCTTAGGAATGCCTTCCCTTTGAGATATGGGGCTCTTAATTTTCTAAAATTACCCCTTCCCTTGTGTGGATATTATATGCTGAGCTAACGATTCCTTATTGAGCATCCTTTTTGGCTGAATAGCTTCCCTATCAAACTATCCCAGAATGGTCAAGACTGAGATAGATTTTTAGAAGATTGGGTATATCAGACACTGACTAAAAAAGGATTCCCCAGTTCCTCATATGTCCACTCTATGACTTATTCTTCCCATTATATGTTTTAGAAATCAATTGTGAATCAGGTTTCTGTGAGTCATTTTTGTAAACAATAGTCTTTTGAATCTTTTTAATAAAATATGTGCTTTCTGCTACTAGATGTCTAGAAAAAAATGGAGTAATATATCTTCCTCGGAGCTCTAGTGAGGATTCTTTTATGTTAATATTCTTTTAAACAAATGAAGCTTCAGGATAAAAGTTCATTCAGCAATGTCTATGGGAAATAAATGATAAGCCACAGGCCATATTCAGAAATGCAATCAGAGGGCTTCCCTGGTGGCGCAGTGGTTGAGAGTCCGCCTGCCGATGCAGGGGGCACGGGTTCGTGCCCCTGTCCGGGAAGATCCCACATGCCGCGGAGCGGCTGCGCCCGTGAGCCATGGCCGCTGAGCCTGCGCGTCCAGAGCCTGTGCTCCGCAACAGGAGAGGCCACAGCAGTGAGAGGCTTGCGTACCGCAAAAAAAAAAAAAAAAAAAAAAGAAAGAAATGCAATCAGAAAAGAAGGCTAACTTTTAACTTAGGGCTGTTTTTTAACTTTGTGGGACATAAGTCATGCTAGAAGGCTGGCGATAGATAACTACATACATACATAATATTTGTATATGTAACCAGGCAAAAGTACTTCTTCCCGTGGCAGGCCAAACAAAGTCAGTATGGGAAGAAAACCTTCATTATATTTAAACAGTGAGAATATGTGAGATTAAGACTTTGGAAGGCAGAATGTGGGAATAAACATTAAAATGAGAGGAGGAGGATCTATTATTTCAACTATAAGCCGAGTGTTTGTATACATTATATCATATAGTCCTCAAAAGAAGCTTCAAGGATAATATCTCCAGTTTACAGATGAAGTACGGACGGATCAGGAATATCCTCAAGATCTTGGACTAAAAATAGGGGTTTATTGCAGAAATCTTATCGAAGACCCAAATCTTCGGTGCTGGGATGGTAAAGTCCAGGCAATGCCAGAGCCCTGATGGGATAAACAGTTGATAAAAACATACATAAGCTGACTGGCACGATTCCTCATTTACTGCCTCCTCTCAATGCTGCTGTTCCCTGAGTTTACTCATAAAATCTTGGCCAAAGAAATTGTTCAAAGGAGGTGGATAAAAGTCCAGTATCCAGAATATATAAGTAACTCTTACAAATCAACAATAAAGAGACAAATAACCCAAATAAAAACGGGCAAAGAATTTGAATAGACCATTATCCAAAGAAGATATACAAATGCCAATAAGCATGTGAAAAGATGCTCAACGTCATTTGTCATTAGGAAAACTCAAATCAAAACCATAATGAGATACCTCTTCATAGCCACTAGGATGTGGAGAAATTGAAACCCTTATTCATTTTGCTGATGGGGATGTAAAATGGTGTTGCCACTGTGGAAAAGTTAGGCAGTTCCTCAAATAGTTAAACATAGATTTATCACATGACCCAACCACTTGACTCCTAGTTATAGACTCAGAAGAACTGAGAACATATGTACACACAAAAACTTGTACATGAATGTTTGTAGCAGTATAATTCATAATAGCCCAAAAGTAGAAACTCAAATGTCCATCAGCTCATGAATGGATGAACAAAATATGCTATATGCATGCAATGGAATAATATTCCACCATAAAAAGGTAGAGGCACTGATATCTGCTACAACGTGGGTGAACCTTTAAAACATTACGCTGAGTGAAAGAAGCCAGCCATAAAAGGATACATATTGCATGATTCCATTTATGTGATTGACCCAGGATAGGAAATTTATGGAGACATAAAGCAGATCAGTGAGCGAAAGAAGGAAATGGAAAGTGATGACTAATGTATATGGGTGCTCTCTTGGGGTAACAAAAATGTTCTGAAATTAAATAGTGATAATAGTTGCACATTCTTGTAAATATACTAAAAGACCAGTGAATTGTACACTTGAAAAAGGATGAGTTTGATGGTATATGAATTATATACTAATAAAAAAAACCCTTTATAGCTCAATAAAGCAATAGAAAAATTAACAAAATCAAAGGCTGTTTCTTTGACTAGATAAATGAGATTGACAAACTCTAACAAAAGTGTCGAGGAAAAAGAAGGTCAATAAAATTAAATATGATACAGAAAGAGAATGGTCAAATAAATACAGATACAACAGGAATATTAAAAAGAATAATAAAAGATTACAGAAACATCTTACAATAGTATGAGCTTGATATATCAGGATTGATGATGTATCCTGCCGGTGTTCTCAAATGGCTGTGGGCTTAAGGTTTTATCTTTTCTGGGAGGGCCATATTGTGGGTGTGAGGGTAGGGTTGGGGGGCAACAGCAATCTTTGAAGGGGCCTCAAAGGGAGAAGGAGTCCCTTTAGGCCAAATCTGCAGCAATGGGCAACCAGGGAACTGGGAAATTCGTAGCATTTCTGCCAGTGACCTGGAAGTTTTGGCTAACCTGAGTCCTAGCATTGTTACCATCTATAATGAAGCCCTAGTGGACAATAACCACTAGATGGCATCATAATGCAGCTAGCCAGGATGAATTTGAACTGTGCAACGCTGCAACTCTCGGTCCATGGTTATAGAAGCTTGTGCTGGACATTTCATTTAGTCTCACAATTAAACACCTCTTCATTTACATGGCTAATTTCTAATGTTTGCATTCTACTTATCCAATTATGGCTTTTTCTCTACTGTGAATGACTGTATGTGAGTGAACTCAAAATGTAGATGAAGTGGATACATTCCTTGAAAAATATAAAATGTCACAACTAGCACAAATATAGAAAACTGAAATAGAATCATACATATGAAATAAATTGAAATGGCATTGAACAACTTCCCCTCCCTGGAACCCCAAGCTTAGATTGTTTTACGGGTAAATTCTAAGAAACTTTCAAGAAACAGTTGTTTTCTAACCTACACTGGATATCCCAGACAACGGAAGAGAATAAAAACTGCCTGCCTCATTTCATGGATCCAGAGTAAGAACTAAGCCTCACAGTGTGTCTATGAGCGCACCCTCTGCCAGGAGGGGCGGCTCCCTCAGCACCGGGCAGACCTTGGAGCCTGGCCTTTGCCCACTGAGTCCAAAGATGTGCCACCACGGTGCCAGGTTCTTCCCGCTCCCTTCTTCCTCAACCTCCCCAGCAGACGAGAGCTCTGTGTACTCAGGATTGGAGACCTCGGCTGGTATGTGGAGACTCCATGTCACACCAGGACCTCCTGATTAGAGGAAACCGAGGCAGAGAGAAGGGACTGCACCGCTCCCTCCTAGGGCAGCTGGGTGAGAAAGCCCTTCCTTGGTCTGAGTTGAAATCTGCTTCCCTGGGGCACTCCCTGAGAACAGGACCTGCTTGAACCGCTCAACTGGGAAGGTAAACAACTGGCTGGGAAGAAACAGGGTCTTCTGATCTATCTGTGGTGCTAGGGTTAAAGACTGAGGTCTAAGGAGGTACTGGCTACCACACGCTGGGGACCTGAAGCAGATGAAGGACAGACCAAGATAGTGAAGGGTCTTGACTGGAGGAGCCAAAGGCAGCTGGGTTAGCTGTTTAGCATACAGCTGCTGTGGCTGGATAGCACAGGATATGAACGGTGTTGGGAAAATCCCATATTAACCAGAGGCTTCTCTGTTATACTGATATCATTTGTCTGTCAGTCCATATGTAGGAATTTCTGCAAGACAGACTGTATCTAGGAGTTAATTTATCCAAGACTATGCACATGCTCTATGGGGAAAAAATTAAAATGTAAAGAAAAGGCATAGAAGATGATCTGAATGAATGGAGAAACATTTCATGCTCTTGGATGAAATGACTAATATAATGAAGATGACAATTTTCCCTAAATTATCTATAATTCCAATTCAATCCTGATAAAAATTCTATTTGGATTTTTTGATGAATTTGATAGCCTTTACTTGAACATTTATACAGAATAATGAAAGTCCACAAATAGTAAACCAATATCTTTTTAAACATTGTAAACACATGAAATCTGTGCTCCTAACAAATGTACGGTACAGTATTGCTAACTATAAGCAGAATGTTGTACAGCCGATCTTCCGAACTTCTTCATAGTAAGCCAATCTTGCAAAAGAAAAGTAAACGGAATAACATTCCCTGGCGGATGTTAAGACATGCTACAAAGCCATAGTAATGAAAACAGTGTGATACTGATACAAGGACAGATCGATCAATGGAACAGAATAGAGAGCTCAATGTGATTTGTATATTGATTGGAAATTAATGTATCGTCAAGGTGGCACCACAAGTCAATGGGGAAAGGAAGGATTGTGTAGTATACTGCTGGATGAACAGGCACATTATACAGAGCAGAATAAGACTGACCTTGTTATACACCATATACAAAGGCAGATTCCAGAAGAATGAAAGACCTAAATGTGAAAGTTCAAACTATACAGTTGTTAGAAGAAAATGTACAATTTCTTTGTGATCTTAAGGTGGGGAAGGATTTATTAACTAAAACCTCAAATGTGAAATCTTTAAAAAAAAAGTTGATTTCGATTACACCTGGGCAATGTTATTGTTGATACAAAGATTAGAATGTTAACGGACATGATAAATAAAGTGCTAATGCCAACAAGGGACTGATATCTGAAAACTATTGCAAATTAACAAGAAAGAGGTACAAACTGTAGGGGAAAATGGTGAAGTATGGGAAAAGAAAATTTACAGAATACACACAAAATTTTACAAGAACGTATGCAAATAAAAGAATATACATTGTTTACGAAGAGGCAGAGAAATGCTGGTGGGCCATGGGGATTTACAAATATACATGTGAAGAGACAAAGGAGTTAATGAATAAATAAGAGAGGAGTCTGTGTGGACCAATAACTGAGTCCCACCAACTGAGGCGTGTAATCATCTCAGTCTTTGAAGGAGACCCAAAAAGAAAAGGAAAGCAAAAAAATTGAAGATACCTGTCTTTTTTAAAGCTCCAAACCCACCCCTTCTTTCTAGTTTTATCCCTTGAGGCTCTGTAAATATCTTCTCATTAATTAGGTAACTTCAGAGGCTGTCTTTTTTTTTTTTTAACATCTTTATTGGAGTTTAATTGCTTTACAATGTTGTGTTAGTTTCTGCTGTATAACAGTGAATCAGTTATATGTATCAGAGGCTGTCTTGATGATTATCTGAAGTGATGTATGTAGGATAGCTGGCACAGAGTACATACTCAAATGCTAGTTTCCTCTTCCTCACTTTAATGCTTTCTTTTTCATCGGCCTTCCCCCTACCAGTTCTTTATTTGAACCTTCAAAAATCTTTCACTGTTGGGTTCATTTCTCTCTGTTTTTCTCTATTGCTTTTGAAGCGTGGTCACCTATTCTCTCCTACGGGTGTGTCTCCTGATTAACCCTCTTCTGGAGATCTCATGTCTATGGATGCAGCCTGGGAGAGCACGAGGGGTTTCGGCAGCCACATCACCCTGATGACTCAGGTGGAGTTACTGCCCCCCAGCCCTCCCTCCCTACCCCAGAAATCTATCACGGAACTCCTGCTGCTAACGCCCTTTCTCTCCCATCCTCTCCTTGTGCTATACTTTCTTAGCCCCAAGGAAAAAAGGTTGTGGATACCTGTTGGATTTCATTTTGTTCAATTTGCCCTCAGCCTGTCAATTGTGCTATCAAAGCAGCTCTCCAGGTTTGTATCATTCCAGAATTTGATATACGTATTGGGTAGATTTCCATGGTGCTTCTGGGCAGAACAAGGACAAATTGAGGGATGGTACAAAACGCGGCTTTAACTTCAACGTAGGGGAAACTTTGAAACATCAGAATGGTCTCAACAGGGAACGGGTTTCCATGGAAGGTAGTGAATTCCTTGTCAGTGGAGATGTTCCAATAAAGCTCCCTGTGCTTGTCCCTTTCCCTCATTTAGTCTTCTTTAATTGGTTCGACATGGGAGCAGACGTCAGAGTTAAAGCTTAAAACTCCCCAGGTGATTCCAATATGCCCCCAGAGCTGAGAGAGTCTACTGCAGAAAAAAATTAAAGTTATGGAAGTTGGGTCTGACAACCTAAAACTCTTCCTTTCATCTTGGGAATGATATTATTTTAACTTCCTATTTGGTATCGAGTCGGTGCTTAGGTGCTTTTTGATGCTGAACTCCTTTTCCTCCTCATGTTTTCTTTCAACTAAGCTCTCCCCTGTGTCCACCCAGAACAGCTTTGTGGAAGGCAGGTGGCTGCCTCTCCTGTGGCCGCTCTTCCTCTTGGGTGCTGGTGTGTTTTGCTCCCTTTGAGATCAATTGCCTTAAAGTGCTCTGTTGCCCTCTCACACTGGAAATCACAGCACTTTCTCCAGAGGGACAGTTTTCTGTAGAACTGGCTATTTTAAATAGTAGCACAAGATTGAAGAAAACACATTAAACTGTGAAAAAGCCATTGACAGTAGCCGTAAGTGTAAATTTTGTTTTTTGGGCCCATATGTTGAACTGGTTTAGAAAGCCCCAGATTCTTGTTAACTTAGTTGGAAAACACATTAAGGAATGATGACAGGGGCCTCCATTTAGGGGCGCTTGTTAATTACCTGCTTCCTGCAGAGAAAAGATGAGGTTGGGTGGAGGAAGGGCATAAGGGGAGAGAGAGAGAGACAGACAGACAGACAGAGACAGAGAGAGAGAGAGAGACAGACAGACAGACAGACAGAGACAGAGAGAGAGAGAGAGAGAGACACAGACAGACAGAGACAGAGAGAGAGAGAGAGAGAGAGAGAGAGGAATCAACTGCAGGATCCCAGCCTGTAATAGAGGTAATGACCTGAAGTCCCCTCATCACAGAGTCTATATCCTGTTTCTCTGTCAAGGGAACTTATCTTGAAATCTGGGATGCCCCTTCCCCTCTGTCCTTTTCAGACTTGCTGTCTGCTCTTTCCTTCTTTTTAGCTGCCCTGAGAGCACTGTGACACAGTGCCATTCTATAGAGTTAATTCTTATGTCTCTTGCCTCCTTTCAAGAAAAAGATCAGGACTTGACATTATGACAGGTCTCCTCAAAGACCTGTGAGAGGGTAAAGTTCTTTAAAACATAATCATTTGCTTCTAGGAGAATAGCAGCAATTCTTGTTCCCAAACTTTAACCTTCCAACCATTAAACGTTAAATGTAAACAAGATAAACCTTTATATTGCCTTAAATACCTTCCTTTAAAAAATTTCCTCTCAGATAAATTTTCCCACCTAGTTTCATGGATTTCTTTCCTTAACCTGACAGTTGGCCATATTTACTCCTTCCTAAATTCTTTTTTTTTTAATTGAAGTATAGTTGATTTACAATGTTGTGTTAGTTTCAGGTGTACAGCACAGTGATTCAGCTCTCTATTTTTTCAGATTCTTTTCCCTTATAGGTTATTACAAAATATTGAGTATAGCTCCCTCTGCTGTACAGTAGGTCCTTGTTGGTTATCTATTTTTTTAAATTTTTGTTTATTTTAAAAATAAATTTATTTATTTTTGGCTGCATTGGGTCTTCGTTGCTACGCCCAGGCTTTCTCTAGCTGCGGTGAGCGGGGGCTACTCTTCATTGCGGTGCATGGGCTTCTCATTGCAGTGGCTTCTCTTGTTGCAGAGCACGGGCCATAGGCACGCAGGCTTCAGTAGTTGTGGCATGCGGGGTCAGTAGTTGTGGCTCGCAGGTTCTAGAGTGCAGGCTCAGTAGTTGTGGCATACAGGTTTTTTTGCTCCGCAGCATGTGGGATCTTCCCATACCAAGGCTCGAACCTGTGTCCCCTGCATTGGCAGGCGGATTCCTAACCACTGTGCCACCAGGGAAGCTGCTATCTATTTTATATATAGTAGTGTGTACATGTTAATCCCAGACTCCTAATTTATCCCCTGCATCCCCTTTGGTAACCGTAAGTTTGCTTTCTATGTCTGTGGGTCTATTTCTATTTTATAAATAAGTTGATTTGTATCTCTTTTTCTTAGATGGCACATATAAGTGATATCATATGATATTTTTCTTTCCCTCTCTGGCTTGCTTCACTTAGTATGATAGTCTCTAGGTCCATTCATGTGGCTGCAAATGGCATTATTTCATTTTTCTTTATGGCTGAGTAATATTCCATTGTACATTGTATATATGTACCACATTTCTTTATCCATTCATCTGTCTATGGACACTTAGGTTGCTTCACTCTTTCCTAAATTCTTAAAATGGGGTGCATGGGAGTATAGTTTTTAAGCCACAAAGAACATTTTGTTTGTCTGTTACCTCACTGATAAGAGCTTCTGTTTTTGCTGGGTCGGCTCTATTGAGCTAAGGCTGAGACGCGATGCTCTCCACTCAGCCATCTCATTGCCCTCCTGGAACCGAAGTTACTGCGTCACCCTTGGCTGGAACTCCGGATTCAGAGGAGGAGAATCTGAAGGATGGGAACAGGGGCTTTGTAGTTATGGAATTATACCCTTTCCTTGAGTGAATAGAGAAAAACACAAGCTCGTGTTTATGTTGGTCGTTTTTAACTCATATCCTTTTTGGGGGGACGTTAAAATGCTGCTCACGAAACACAGAAGTGCTAGGTTTCAACTGTGTGCCTTCAGCACAGTTGGCTGACATGCAGTGCCCAGCAGGCTTCTAGAGCAGAGGTCCCAACCATTTTGGCACCAGGGACCGGTTTCGTGGAAGACAGTTTTTCTACGGACCGGTGGCGGGGGGGTGGGCAGGAATGGTTCAGGCAGTAACGCGAGCCACGGGGAGCAGCAGATGAAGCTTTGCTTGCTGGCCCAGCACTCACCTCCTGCTGTGAGGCTCGGTTCCTAACAGGCCACGGACCAGCTGGGGAGCCCTATTCCAGAGAACAAACCAGGATGATGGGGTTGAGGAGTTTCACTTTTGGCTTAGCTTTATTTGACATCCAGAGATTTCATTTTAGAAGTTCGATGCCCTAAAGGTCCAGAGATGGATAAATGTTTATGGCTCCAGGAAGCTCTCACCGGTTCTGAGCTCCCTTATGAATCATTTGTGTGACTGTAAGAAGTAGGCTTAAAGAACTTCCTAGGCACAAGTCAGTACCCCTTGGCCTGGTGGAGGCTGACAATGTTGGCACGACCATGTGACAGATGCACCACCTCCTTAAAGCTTTTGGGAGCCTTTCCTCAGTAGAAGGTGCTCTTACCCTGGAGAAATAGGGGCTATTAAATTAGGAGGAATTGTGGTGTCTTGGCCCAGCATCCAGTAAGAGGTCCTCAGAGCAGCGCAGCTACCCCCCCTCTGGGTCCTGGCTGCCTGGAGCTTTCGGTTCACTTAAAAAAAATGACCAAACAAAATCACACACACAAATTAGCTCATGCTGAATGGGTGGCAGCTGACAGGAATCATGTTAGCAGATATGATGGAAATGAGTTTTATTAATTACATAATTTTGAACTATCTGAATTCAGCTAGTTACACCAGACCCATTTGATGAATCAAGAGATCATGAGTATGAATAATGCCTTGGTATACATTTGCTGTGTTTCTGAGTAAAGTCCATGTTTATAGGATAATCATTGATCTTCTCTAGCTACCATTATCAGCAGTTCAAACAGTCTTCCCAATTATGTTTTTATTTTCTTGTGACCTACTTCTGAAAAAATGTAGATGCCTTTGGTCTAGGCTATGATGGTCTTGGACCTGCTCTGCCTGAGTTCCTTTTCTTTTGTCCTTCTGCTGCTGTGTTCTCTGTCACGGAGGGGCTAACGCATGAAGGCTGTGGTTTACCAAAGTCTTGTGTTTGCTAGCTTCTCACTGACTTTAGCCAGCGGAGGCACTGGTGAGAGCCCCAAGGGAGGCTGGGAGAAGCCAGGGCATCTTCCCTCCTCCCTCTGCCTTGGGCTGATGCTCTGGCAGCAGGTGAATTTATCACGCGGCTCCAGCTCCCACTGTACAGGCTCTCCGTGCTTCAGGCTTTGTTGGCTGATGGACTGTCCTGAGTTCCAGCAGTACCACCTCTTCTCTTTGTTCTCCACCCTAAAGGTGGTATTGGCTTCCTGTTGTTGCTAATATCTGGGTTATGACACATCATCACCTGTTCAACTCTCAGCTTCTCCATCACGTGTGTTACCCATTCTGTGCCTTCAATCCCCTCTGTTTTAAATACTTGCAGTGGTACCTAATCAACCTCCTCATTTTGTAAAGAGGAATTTGAAGTCCAGAGAGATAAAAGTGTGCTTCCTAAGGCTATCTGGAAGTCAAACTTCTAGCATTTCAAGCACTGGCAATGCGGTTAAGAATCCAGCAGTAAGAAAACAGTAATTTCTTTGATGTGAGTAGCTATCTGAAAATCCTTACACTAAGGTCCAAACATTAGCCCCCCAAGCAGACACTCATAAGCCTATTATTTCTGTTTTTTGACAAACAGTTATTCAAGTTGTTGTCACTAAAATTCTCCTGGGAAACTGGTGCTTATATTTGCCTGGTGACAGCTTTGCGCCCGGGCTGCTGTTTCATTGACTTAGAGCTCTCATAGCCTGGAATGGTGGTGAATGTGTCTCCCCAGGCACCTAATTTACTGTTAACTAGAGACTCGCCCAGTGGAATCTGAGTTGATAATTTATAGAAACACAGAGAACTGAAACCCCCAAACACAGGACTAAATAAATTAGTGGTTTCATTTTCCTGACACAATGAGAAGCCAGAAATGGGGAGTTGCCAGCAGTAATCCCAGCTTAACGATATCAGGGCTGAGACCTTCACTGTGGTGCTGGCCATGCAGGTCTACCGCTTAGATCTTCCTTCAAGGAAGAATTTGCCATCTTGAGAGACTCCAAACGCAACGCTTTCAGGATCTGCCTCAGCTTTTGATGCAGGGCCACACTTTTCCCAGGCAGCCCCCAAGTAATGACTGAGCATAGCAGAAGACACTTGGGCATGGCCATTCTCTCTGATATAGGATTCATCAAATGGACAGTCTCTGCTCTGGAGGTTCCTGTTGGCTTTGCTGAAATTTTGCGAGATTTGCATCTTAATTCAAGGCTCCTCTTGTTCAATACTGCCTTCTTCCCCCTTTCCTCTCATAAGCGTGGTCAGATTTTCAAGTCAGAAAATCTGAAGGCCTTTGTGGCCCAATCCCCTACCCCCCTCTAATACCACTTTTGATCTTTATCCTCCCAATAATGCCAGAGTTGCACTCCTAACTCTGATTCAGTGTCTGCTTCCTGGAGGTCCTGACAGCGCTTCTCTTGGCCCTTCCCTACTATTTTTTTTAAAATTAAATATAGCTGATGTATAATATTATATAAGTTACAGCTGTACAATATAGTGATTCACAATTTTTAAGGGTTATACTCCATTTATAGTTATTATGATATATTGGCTATATTCCCTATGTTGTATCCTTGTAACTTATTTTATTTTTCCATTAAAAAATTTTTTTAAAATAAATTTATTTAATTTTTGGCTGCATTGGGTCTTTGTTTAGTTGCTTTCTCTAGTTGTGGTGAGCGGGGGCTACTCCTTGCTGCGGTACACGGACTTCTCATTGCGGTGGCTTCTCTTGTTGCAGAGCATGGGCTCTAGGCACGCAGGCTTCAGTAGTTGTGGCATGCAGGCTCAGTAGTTGTGGCTTGCAGGCTCTAGAGTGGAGGCTCAGTAGTTGTGGCGCACAGGTTTTGTTGCTCCGCAGCATGTGGGATCTTCCCGTACCAGGGCTCGAACCCATGTCCCCTGCATTGGCAGGTGGATTCTTAACCACTGCACCACCAGGGAAGTCCCAAAATTTTAAAAACTTTTATATTGGAGTATAGTTGATTTACAATTTTGTGTTAGTTTCAGGTGTACAGCAAAGTGATTCAGTTATACGGCTACATGTATCTATTCTTTTTCAGATTCTTTTCCCATTTAGGTTAATTGCAGAATATTGAGTAGAGTTCCAGATACAGTAGGTCTTTGTTGATTATTTTATATACAGTAGTGTGTATATGTTAACCTCAACCTTCTAATTTATCCCTCCCCTCCCTTTCCCCTTTGGTAGCCATAAGTTTATTTTCAAAGTCTATGAGTCTGTTTCTGTTTTGTAAATAAGTTCATTTGTTCATAAGTTCATAAGTGATATCATATGATATTTGTCTTCCTCTGTCTGACTTACTTCACCTAGTATGATTATCTCTGGGTCCTTGTAGCTTATTTTATACATAACAGTTTGTACCTCTTTGTCCCCTACCCCTATATTGCCCCTCCCCCTTCCCTTTCCCCAGTGGTAACCACTAGTTTGTTCTCTGTATTTGTGAATCTGTTGCTTTTTTGTTATATTCACTAGTTCATTGTATTTTTTAGGGTCCACATGTAAGTGATATCGTATTGTCTTTCTCTGTCTGACTTATTTCACTTAGCATAACATGGATCCAAATCCATCC
The DNA here is from genome assembly GCF_963455315.2 of Globicephala melas. Taxonomy (NCBI): domain Eukaryota; kingdom Metazoa; phylum Chordata; class Mammalia; order Artiodactyla; family Delphinidae; genus Globicephala; species Globicephala melas. Next base: position 98,088,913 of record NC_083316.1, read on the forward strand.
ATGTTGTTGCAAATGGCCCTTCCCTTCTATTTACTTGAGGTTGTAGAATGGTGCTCCCACCTCCAGCATCTCAGCACTGTGCCCATGCTTCAGCAGAATGCAGCACTACCAACTGATTCTGTTCTCCTTTTAGGAAATTTTACTGCTTTCATTTCTTAGGCCAGAACTGTGTCGTATAACTATAGCAACCACAAGGGAGGTGGGGAAACGTTTTTTGTTTTAGCTGAACATATCACAGTCCCAACAAAATTGAATTCTGCTACTGAGAAAGAAGAAAAGAATAGGTATTTTGTAGGCAACAAGTAGTTTTTGCCCCACTTTCTTTTCATTTCTGGAAAACATTTTTTTAAATTGAAACATAGTTGATGTATGCTATTATGTTAGTTTTAGGTTACTACATAATAATTTGACATTTGCATACATTATAAAATGATCACCATAACTCTAGTAACCATCTGTCCATGTACAAACTTTTTACAATATTACTAACCATATTCCTTATGCTGTATATTATATTCCTGTGGCTTATATATTATATAACTGGAGATTTGTTACCTCTTATCTTCTACAGCTGCTTCACCTCCCCACCCCTCCTTCTGGCAACCACCTGTTTGTTCTCTGTGTGCATGATTCTGTTTTCATTTTGTTTTGTTTGTTTTTGTTTTTTAGATTCCACATATAAGTGAGACCAGGTGGTATTTGTCTTTCTCTTTCTAACTTATTTCACTTAATATAATACCTTCTAGGTCCATCCATGCTGTTGCAAATGACAAGATTTAATTTTTTTATGGCTGAGGAATATTCCATTATAATTTTGTAATATTCCACATCTTCTTTATACATTTGTCTATGTCTGTCTTAGGTTGCTTCCATACCTTGGCTATTTTAAATAATGCTGCAATAAACATTGGAGTGCGTATATCTTTTCAAATCAGTGTTTTTGTTTTCTTTGGATAAATACCCAGAAGTGGAATTGCTGGATTGTATGGTAGTTCTATTTTTAATTTCTTTAGGAACCTCCATACTGTTTTCCATAGTGGCTGCACCAATTTACAGTCTCACCAATGAGGCGTGAGGATTCCCTTTCCATATCCTTGCCGTTACATGTTATTTGTTATCTTTTTGGTGATAGCCATTCTGACAGGTATGAGGTGGTATTGCATTGTGGTTTTGATTTGCATTTCCCTGATAAGTGGTGTTGAGCATCTTTTCATGTGTCTGTCGGCCATCTGTTTCTCTCCTTTGGGAAAATGTCTATTCAGGTACTCTGCCCATTTTTTTAATTGGGTTATTTGTTTTTTTGATGTTGAGTGGCATGAGTTCTCTGTATATTTTGGATATTAACCCCTTGTCAGATATATTGTTTGAAAATATATTTTCCTATTCAGTAGGCTGCCTTTTTGTTTTGTTGATAGTTTTCTTTGCTGTGCAAAAGCTTTTTAGTTTGATGTAGTCCCATTTGTTTTTTATTTATTTTTGTCTTTGTTTCCCTTGCCTTTGGAGACATAACCAAAAAATTATTGATAAGATCAGTGTCAAAGAGCGTATTGTCTATGTTTTCTTCTGGAAGTTTTATGGTTTCAGGTCTTACATTTAAGGCGTTAATCCATTTTGAGGTTATTTTTGTATATGGTGTGAGAAAGTAGTCCAGTTTAATTCTTGTTGCATGCAGTTGTCCAGCTTTCCCAACACTATTTATTTAAGAGGCTATCTTTTCCCATCATATTTTCTTGACTCCTTTATTGTAGAATAATTGTTCATATACATGTAGGTTCATTTCTGGACTCTCCATTCAGTTCCACTGATGTATGTGTCTGTTTTTGTGGCAGTACTATACTGTTTTCATTATTATAGTTTTGTAGTATGGCTTGGAATAAGGGAGCATGATACCTCCGGTTTTGTTCTTCTTTCTCAAGATTGTTTTGGCTATTTAGGGTCTTTTGTGCTTTCATACAAATTTTAGAATTATTTGTACTAGTTCTGTGAAAAACGCCACTGGTAATTTGATAGATATTGCATTGAATCTGTAGATTGCCTTGGGGAGTATTGTCAATTTAACAATATTCATTCTTCCAATCTATAAGCATGGTATATTTTTCCGTTTGTTCGTGTTGTCTTCAGTTTCTTTCATCAATGTCTTACAGTTTTCCAAGTACAAGTCTTTTACCTCTTTGGTTAGATTTATTCCTAGGTATTTATTCTTTTGATGCAATTGTAAATGGGATTGTTTTCTTAATTTCTCTTTTTATAGTTCATTGTTAGTGTATAGAAGCACAACAGATTTCTGTATATTAATTTTGTATCCTGCAACTTTACTGAATTTATTTATTAGTTCTGATTTTTTTTGGTGGCATCTTTACGATCTTCTATATATAGTATTATGTCATCTGCAAACAGTGATAGTTTTACTTCTTTCTTTCCAAGTTGGATTCCTTTTATTTCTTTTTCTTGTCTGATTTCTGTAGTTAGTGCTTCCAATACTATGTTGAATAAAAGTGGTGAGAGTGGACATCCTTGTCTTGTTCCTGATCTTAGAGGAAATGGTTTTAGCTTTTCACTGTTGAGTATGATGTTGGCCGTAGGTTTGTGATATTTGGCCTTTATTATATTGAGGCTATTCCCTCTCTACCTACTTTCTGGAGAGTTTTTACCCTAAGTGGATGTTGAATTTTATCAAAAGCCGTTTCTACATCTATTGAGATAATTATATAGTTTTTGTTCTTCAGTTTGTTAATGTGGTGTTCACCTTATTGATTTGTGGATATGGATCCATCCTTGAATCCCTGGAAGAAATCCCACTTGATCATGGTGGATGATCCTTTTAATGTATTGTTGTATTTGGTTTGCTAATATTTTGTTGAGGATTTTTGCTTCTATATTCATCAGTGATATTGGCTTGCAATTTTGTTTTTTTGTGGTGTCTTTGGTACCTGGTTTTGGTATCAGGGTAATACTGGCCTCACAATGAGTACCTTCCTCTGCAGTTTTGGGGAATAATTTGAGAAGGATAAGCGTTAACTCTTCTCTAAATGTTTGGTAGAATTCTCCTGTGAAGCCATCTGTTCCTGGACTGTTCTTTGTTTGGAGTTTTGTTTGTTTGTTTGTTTATTACTGATTCAATTTTATTCCTGGTAATTGGTCTGTTCATATTTTTTATTTCTTCCTGATTCAGTCTTGGAGGATTGTGTGTTTCTAGGAATTTATCCATTTCTTCTAGGTTGTCCATATTTTTAGCATATAATTGTTTGTAGTAATCTCTTATGATACTTTTTATTTTGGTGATGTTTATTGTAACTTTTCTTTCCTTTCTGATTTTAGTCACTTGGGCCCTATCTTTTTCTCTTGGTTAATCTAGCTAAAGGTTTATCAATTTTGTTCATCTTGTCAAAGACCAGCTCTTAGTTTCATTGATCTTTTGGTTTTTCAGTCTCTATATTTCATTTATTTCTGCTCTGAGCTTTATGATTTTTTTCCTTCTATTAATTTTGGGTTTTGTTTTTTCTTTTTTTAGTTCCTTTAGGTAAAATTAGATTGTTTATTTGAGATTTTTCTTGTTTACTGAGGTAGGCTTGTATTGCTATAAACTTCCCTCTTTGAACTGCTTTTGCTGTGTCCCATAGATTTTGGATCATTGTTTCCGTTTTCATTTGCCTCCAGGTATTTTTTGATTGCCTCTTTGATTTATTCAGTGACCCATTGTTTGTTTAGCAGCCTGTTGCTTAGCCTCCACATGTTTGTGTTTTTTTGTAGTTTTTTTCTTGTAGTTGATTTCTAGTCTCATAGCATTGTGGTCAGAAAAAATGCTTCATATGATTTCAATATTCTTAAACTTGTTGAGACTTGTTTTATGCCTAGCATGTGATCTATCCTGGAGAATGTTCCACGTGAACTTGAAAAGATTGTGTATTCTCCTGCTTTTGCATGAAGTGTTCTATAGATATCTATTAAGTCCATGAGGTCTAATGTGTCATTTAAGGTGAGTGTTTCTTTATTGATTTTTCTGTCTGGATGATCTGTCCATTGATGTATGTGGGATGTTAAAGTCCCCTACTATTATTGTGTTATTGTTGATTTCTCCCTTTATGTCTGTTAATATTTGCCTTATATATTGAGGCGCTTCTATTTTGGGTGCATATATATTTACAATTGTTATATCTTCTTCTTGGATTGATTGATGATCATTTTGTAGTGTCCTCCTTTGTCTCTTGTAACAGTCTTTATTTTATTTTATTTTTTTATCTTTTTATTTTATATTGGAGTATAGTTGATTAATAATGTTGTGTTAGTTTCAGGTGTACAGCAAAGTGATTCAGTTATACATATACATGTATCTATTCTTTTTCAAATTCTTTTCCCAATTAGATTGTTATAGAATATTAAGCAGAGTTCCCTGTGCTATACAGTAGGTCCTTGTTGGTTATCCATTTTAAATATAGCAGTATGTACATGTCAATCCCAAACTCCTAACTATCCCTCCTGCCACCCTTCCCCCCTGGTAACTATAAGTTCATTCTCTAAGTACGTGAATCTGTTTCTGTTTTGTAAATAAGTTCATTTGTATCATTTTTTAAGATTTCGCATATAAGCAATATCATATGATATTTCTCTTTCTCTGTCTGACTTAGCTCACTCAGTATGACAATCTCTAGGTCTGTCCATGTTGCTGCAAGTGGCATTATTTTATTCTCTTTAATGGCTGAGTAATATTCCATTGTATATATGTACCACATCTTTTTTATCCATTCTTCTGTTGATGGACATTTAGGTTGCTTCCATGTCTTGACTATTGTAAACAGCACTGCAATGAACATTGTATCCTTTTGAACCATGTTTTTCTCCAGGTATATGCCCAGGAGTGGGATTGCAGGGTCACATGGTAGCTCTCTTTTTAGTTTCTTAAGGAACCTCCAAACTGTTCTCCATAGTGGCTGCACCAATTTACATTCCCACCAACAGGTTCCCTTCTCTCCACACCCTGTTCAGCATTTATTGTTTGTGGATTTTTAACAGTCTTTATTTTAAAGTCTATTTTGTCAGATTTAAGTATTGTATTTTGGCTTTCTTTTAATTTCCATTTACGTGTAATACCTTTTTCCATCCCCACACATTTATTCTGTGTGTCATTAGATCTGAAGTGAGTCCCTTGTAGGCAGCATATATATGGGTCTTGTTTTGTTTAATCCATTCAGGTACCTTATGTCTTTTGACTAGAGCATCTAGTCCATTTATATTTTAAGTAAGTATTGATAGGTATGTACTTTTTGCCATTTTCTTAATTGTTTTGGAGTTGTTTTTATAGTTCTTTTTTTTCCTTTCTTCTTTTGCTGCCTTCCCTTGTGATTTCATGGCTACCTTTATATTGTGTTTGGACTCCTTTTTCTCTATTTTTGTATCTGTTACAGGTTTTTGTTTGTGGTGACCATATATATATATATATATATATATATATATATGTTTATTTTAAGTTGATGATCTCTTAAGGTTGAATGTATTCTTACAACCCTGCATTTTTACTCACCTGCTGTTGCCCTGTGCATGCTTAATGTTTTTTACATCATATTTTACATCTTTTTATGTATCCCTTAATTATTTATTGTAGATAAAGATGATTTTTACTTCTTTTGTCTTCAACCTTTCTACTAGCTTTATAAGTAATTGATCTCCTACCTTTACTGTATGTTTGCCTTTACCAATGGAATTTTTCCTTTTATAATTTTTATATTTCTAATTTTGGTCTTTTCTGCTTAGAGAAGTCCCATTGACATTTCTTGTAAGGTGGGTTTAGTGGTGCTGAGCTCTTTTAGCTTCTGTTTGTCTGTAAAACTCTTTATCTTTCCTTTATATCCGAATGACAGCTTTGACAGGTAGAGTATTCTTGGTTGTGTTTTTTCCTTCATCACTTTTTTTGTTTTGGCTGCGACGTGTGGCTTGTGGGATCTTAGTTCCCCGACCAGGGTTTGAACCCAGGTTCTCAGCAGTGAGAGCATGGAGCCCTAGCCCCTGGACTGCCAAGGAACTCCCTCCTCTCATCACTTTGAATATATCATGCCACTCCCTTCTGGCCTGCAAAGTTTCTGCTGAAAAGTCAGCTGATAGTCTTATGGGAGTTCCCTTGTGTGTAACTAGCTGCTTTCCTCTTGCTGCTTTTAAGACTCTCTCTTTATCTTTAATTTTTGCCATTTAAATTACAGTGTATCTTGGTGTGGACCTCTTTGGGTTAATACTGTTTGGGACTCTCTGTGCTTCTTGGAACTGGATGTCTGTTTCCTTCCCTCAGGTTAGGAAAGTTTTCAGCTATTATTTCTTCAGATAAAGTCTCTGTTCCTTTCTCTCTCCTACTTCTAGGACCCTTATAATGTGAATGTTTATACTCCTGATGTTGTCCCAGAGATGTCTTAAACTATCCTCATTAAAAAAAAAATTCTTTTTTCTGTTCACCTTCAGTGATTTCCACTACTCTGTCCTCCAATTCACTGAGCTGTTCCTCTGTATCATCTGATCTACTGTTGATTCCTTCTAGTGTATTTTTATTTCAGTTATTGTATTCTTTAGCTCTGTTTGGTTCTTCTTCGTATTTTCTAGCTTTTTGTTAAATTTATCACTATGTTTCTCTATTCTTCACCTGAGCTCGTTAAGCATCTTTATGATCATTACCTTGAACTTTTTATTGGGTAGACTGCTTATCTCCACCTCATTTAGTTCTTTTTCTGATGTTTGTCTTGTTTATTCATTTGGAATATATTTCTCTGTCTCCTCATTTTGCCTAATTCTCTGTTTATTTCTATGTATTCAGTAGATTGGTTATGCTTCCCAATCTTGGAGAAGTGGCCATATTAGAGACATACTATGGGGCCTAGCAGCACGTTCCCCTGTGGTCTTCAGAGATATATGCTTTAGGGGTACCCTTATGTGGGCTGTGTGGGCCCTTCTTTATGGTGGGGCTGACTGTTGCGGGTGTGCTAGTAGACAGGGTTTGACCTCCACACCCCCCAGCCAGGTTGGCTGCCAGGCTTACCTTGTGCAGTGGATGCTGACCTGCTTGTGGGTGGGGATAAGTCTCAATATGGCTGGCTGTGTGGCCTTGTGGGTCCTGGGGCCAGTGTTGGCTCTCTGATGGTCAGGGCTGGGTCCCTACTAGGCTGGCTGTGGGGCCTGGGAGGCTCGGGGCTGGCACTGGGTGGACCGGTAAGTCCCTGGCACTAATAATCTAGCAGATGGACTCCAAAGTGGTGCTTACCAGTTCCAGTGTCCTCATGGTAGAACGAGCTCCCCAAAATGGCTGCCACCAGTGTTTATGTCCCCAGGGGGAGTCCCACTAGCCTCTTGCCTCTTTGGGAGGCTCTCCAAGATCAACAAGTGGGTCTGACCCAAATTCCTTTCAAATTACTGCTTCTGCGCAGGGATTTGGAGTATGTGAAATTTTGCATGTGCCCTTTAAGCTATTTCCCAGAGCCCTCTGGCTCTCCCATATACAAGTTCTGCTGACTTGCAAAGCCAGTTGTTCTGGGGGCTCATCTTCCCAGTGCAGGACCCCCTGGCTGGGGAGCCCAATGTGGGGTTTGGAACTCTTGCTCCTTGGAGAGAACCTCTGTAGTTGTGGTTATCCTTCCAGTGTGGGTCACCTACCCCAGGGGTATAGCTCCTGAGTTTACTACATCTCCACTCCTCCTACCCATCTCATTGTGATTCTTTTTTTTTTTTTTTTAAACTTATTTATTTTTGGCTGTGTTGGGTCTTCATTGCTGCGTGTGGGCTTTCTCTAGTTGCGGTGAGCGGAGGCTACTCTTCGTTGTGGTGCGCGGGCTTCTCATCGCGGTGGCTTCTCTTGTTGCAGAGCACAGGCTCTAGGCACGCGGGCATCAGTAGTTGTGGCACGTGGGCCTAAGTAGTGGTGGCTCACAGGCTCTAGAGCGCAGTCTCAGTAGCTGTGGCTCGTGGGCTTAGTTGCTCTGCTGCATGTGGGATCTGCCCAGACCAGGGATCGAACCCGTGTCCCCTACATTGGCAGGTGGATTCTTAACCACTGTGCCGCCAGGGAAGTTCTCATTGTGATTCTTTATATATTTAGTTGGGAAATCTTTTCTGCTAGTCTTCAGGTCATTCTCATCGATAGTGGCTCTGTAAATAGTTGTAGTATTGGTGTGCCCATGGGAGGAAGTGAGCTCAGGGTGAGCTCACCTCTTCCTACTCCATCATTTAGCTACACCTCCTCATTTCTGGAAAATCTTGAGTTTATGAAAGCAAAATGTCTGTTGATAATATAGATGGTAGTCAGGCGTGAGGAAGAGACAGTTGACCATTGGCTCTTTGGTATAGTTTGGGGAAAGGTTTTTGCCACTGGAAAGCAGAGGAAAGAAAAAATGATGAGTCTCCATTAGTAAGTTCATGATTATGACAGGAATCTCTTGGTCTAAGCTAATAACGTTCTTTAACACATAAGGAAATTGAGGCCTAGTGAGAGTAAGCCTTCTTACTTGAAGTGTTTATTGAGCACCTATGAGTATATGTTGTAAATGCTTGGGATTCATTAATGAACAAAACAGAGTTCTCTATCTCAGGTGCTAAGGCCCCACCAGCAGGGGCAGGATGGGTGTTGGAAGCCAGGTGTCTTCAATGCCCATTGCTGTATTGCTCAGGGCCAAAAGAACCGTAGCTTTAAGGTTATTTAAAATTCATGTAATGTAACTATTATGACTGGAAACCATCAGAGGTTTGCCTGGTTGATTTGAGAGGTATTGGGAGATTATGAAACAATCCTTTTGCCTTGTGAATCTGATTGACCTCCAGGCCATTGATAATATCTGCTGACTACCTCCCATATCCCAACCCCCAGTCTTGTCTTGTCTTTTTCTTCTCTCAGGTTTTTTTCTACCCTGTAAAGGGGAGGGAGCCAGAGCTGACAGAGTAAGTCTCATTTCTCCTTTCAAACAATACTTGAAAGGGAAATAACCCATTTGGTAGGTAGGTAGGTATCTTTAGGAATTTGCCTTAAGTTGACAAGTTACTTTTGAACAAAATGTGAAAAAAGGGATTGAGATCTATTTTGAACAACCATATCTAAATGTTCATAACAAAAAGTTTAATTTGTCACATTCTTTTTGGAGAAAGATATCTTTTCTGATGATGCTACCATTATTTAAAACACTTTGGAATTCTTCCTATCTTACTGGTTTTGGAACCACTTCATAAGTTACACAAGAAAGTTGGTGTCATTACTTCACAGGAAGATTCCAGGTGATCAAAAGGCCATTTACCTTATTTTCCAGATCTGGCTCTGAATGTCTTTGTCTGTTCTCCAAATCAAATCTACCCATAAATGATGAAAAGTTGTCACCACTGAGTCTATGTCATAAACTAAAGTTTATGTCATAAACTAAAGAGGTGTTCAGAAATATTTTGAATAAAGGTGATATTGTTGGAGTAAAGTTATAGACTCCCGAGGTGTCTAGTTGGAAAAGGTGTACCCTTTATTCTGTCAGGTATTGAATCACCTACTCTATGAGCAGTCCAAATATATATTCAGGTAATCTTCCCAATTCAAATCTAAGTGAATATTTTTTAAAATTAAAAAAATTTAAACTATTTTATTGAATGAAAGATTCTTTAAATTCTACAATGCTTTACAATTTTCAAAAGTTTCATACACATGATTTCATATAATCCGATAATAACCCCATATTTAATCCCCTACCCCTATAATGCCCCTCCCCACTCCCTCTCCTCACTGGCAACCACCAGTCCATTCTCTGTATCTGCTAGTCTGACTTCTTTTTGTTTTACTCACTAGTTTGTTGAATGTTTTAGATTCCACACATAAGTGTGGAAATCTTTACTTAACTTTGTTCTATTAACATTTCTCATTTTTTAATGAAACACCTGTTAATATCCTTCAGAACATTAGTTTGAGAGACATACCATTAAACTGATTCTTTATTTCTATCACAGATTGAAGGGGCTGTTCTAGAATTTGATGAAGTTAAGAAATGTTATACAGTTAAACATGTCCATTCCCAGCTTGTAAAAATATTCCAGAGAAGCTAATTCTAATGCTAGAATCAGAATCTGGCAAGGATTAAATGATGTAGAAGTTGGCAAGATGTTATGCTATAGTAATTAAAAGGTTTTTCCATGTTAAGCACAGATCATTTTCAGAAAACGCTGAGAAGTATTTGTTTTGAATTCCATGGAAAATTAAAGAAAATGTAATTATAATATACTCAAAATGTGCTTCAATTTTGAATAATTTCTCTAGGGATATTATATAAATGTAGTATTTAATCTGTTGCTTCAAGATAATATTTATTGCTGCTGTGAAAAGAGAGAGAGATTTATAGTAATGATATCAGTGTTATTTTACATTAAATACACTAATGTCAAATTGGTTATTACCAGAGTCAAATTAGCATACCAGGAGCACATGGAATGGAAACTTCTGGAAATGAAGACTAAAAACAGCCATGGGAGCTGGCCCTCCCTTCTGTAATTTCTGTATAGCATCATTCCTCCTTGGAATCCCCACTCTTCCCCAGTCCCACCACGCTGTTCTCCCTGTCTATGTGGATTGACGTATTGTCCAAAGCCTAATTTATCACAGTTACCACCTCCTCCATGGAGTCTTTTCTGATCTTCTCCAGGGGCCTGTTACTGCACTGGGAGTTTTGTATTTCTGTTTGTCTTATGGCATTTCATTCTGCCTTGGTTATGGTATATGTAATCTTGTCAAGAACCTTTCATGCAACCCACACGCCACCTTGAAATCCTTGTTCGCATCTCTTATATTTAGCCAACACACAGCTAGTGTCCAATATTTATGAAGTGAAGAGTGAAAAAAAAAAACCAAACACCCAGCTACTTCCTGTAAGTACTCTCCTATTGAGAGCAACTGGTAAAAACAAAATGGGCATCTGAGGACAGTCCCCTCATTGTTCTGTGTTGGCGTTAGCATTAATGGTCTCCCCAGGACACCAGTTTGTACTCGAGAAAGAACTTAAAGTCTGTAATTTCATCGTTGTGTCTCTAAGAGTCAGTTCTAATTTAGCCAGCAGAATATTTCTCAGTATTTCTGTGGCAGGGACTGTTTTTTTTTTTTTTTTAGTGTGTTATTATCTTAAGATGTGTAAATTCTTGACAGCTGTCTGGATTAAATAAATAAACAAGAACAAAGGATGATATGAAATAAGAACATTTAAAAGGTCCATTACCTCTTGACTTTGAGCAATTGCCTAATTACCTCAAGTTCAAAGCTAATTTATGGAATTCCACATAATAATGACTTACATTTGTCTAGCGATAGGAGGTTTCTAGGGTGCTTTCATCTGTGACATTCATTCAATCAATCAACTAGTCAGTCAATTAACAAATTAATCCTTCAACAGACATTTCTTTAGAGCCTATTACATAACAAACATTGGCAAGCATGGTTTGGGGATTTCTAAAATAAATAAGACAAAGGTACTGCCCTGTAAAAGTCTTCAGTCTGGTGAGGGTAGACAGAAATATAGACAAGTAAATGAGGGAATTCCCTGCTGGTCCAGTGGTTAGGACTCTGTGCTTCCACTGCAGGGGGCCCAGGTTCCCTTCCTGGTCGGGGAACTAAGATCCCCCCACAAGGCGCACGGCCAAAAAAAAAAGCAAGTAAATGACGGAAACGTTGTGATCAAAGCTTGTATACACCTCAGTGGTGGAGGCAAAGGTGGCAAGTGGGCCATTCTCATTAAGGGAGGGGGAAACTGGACAGGATAGCATTCATAGAGGAGCAGTCATTGAGTGAAGTCTTATCTGATTCTTACTAGTGTCACTATTATACATGGCTTACAGTTGAGAACCTGACTTGGGTGTGAAGCATCTTCTCTGAGGTGACTCTGCTCTTAAGATTTCAGAAGCAACTTGCATCCCACTGCACAGCATCTCTCCTGCACCCCCTGAGATTCCTGGAGTGTGACTCTCATGTTCTAGTAGTGATGAGAAAGGGAAGGTAAAGCCAGAGAGCCTGAAAATCTCTGGCTTTATGCCAGAGAGGATTATGTTTATGCAAAATGAGCTTGGTTCCCAGAGTAAGAAAAACAACTTGATTGAAAATGTTATTCATCCATAAAGAAAGGGAGAAAGCCAAACCCAAAGGCAGGGTTTAGAGCTGGAAACAATGGCTTTGTTAAGATTTACAGGCCTGTGGGATTTCTCAGTTGCATAGGGTATTAAGGAAGGTTATTTGAAAAATATTCAAATTACTTTGACATCGTTTTCCCTAGGCAATATGGAAACTCACTTTTTGGTGGTTGGGCCTCTTTAACATAAAACTTCGGAGGAAATGAGGTTTAAAAGGATGACCCACTTCTTCTGCTGTCACCACCCACAGACTCCAATTTAATTTCTTCCTTATTCTGTTCACTAAAAGTCACTAGTTTTTTTCATGGGCTGGATGCTTCTCTCTAGTCGTACTTTTGGTGTGGGTGGCCACATTTCACTAGGTTGGTGGCATATTGATTTGTATAAAGTGCCTTAAGAAGACACCCACATTCATTTAAGACAACAGTGACAAGAATAACTTAATATTGGCACATATTTTCTTTATTCTCTGAAAGAAAGCTTAATATCGGATGTTAGAATGTAATATCATACAGAGATTTCTAATATGAGCCAGGACTGCCCAGATACTGTGATTGAAGGGGATTTGGTCTTTTTCTTTTCTTTGTCTTTGTACTTCATGTCATCACATAAGAATTAGGAGCTGGAGTGATACATTTTATAAATTATTAAATTGCAAATTTAATAATTAAGGAAGCAGGTATTTTAACTTACCTGAAAACAAAGTTCCATTACTCCAATGGACTAGGTGGCCCCTTATTTTTATAGTAGAAAATGTTAGAAAATGTTTCAAATACTCTCTTTTGGCCCTCACAAGAACTCCAAGGGGTGGCATATGAAATCTTTTTAACTGCAAATTTTTTTTTAACTCATGAGAAAACTGAGACCCAGACAGGTTAAGGCTAGGCGCTAGCTAATAATAATGCTTTTTGGTGTATCTTCTGGACTAGTGTTGCTTAGTTCTGTTAAAAGATAAACTGAGGCATATTCAAATTTTAAGAGTTTATTTCAGCAAAAATTGATTTGAATCAAGCAGCACCGAATGGGAAATGGTTAGGATGCTCCCCATACGGGAGCTGGGAGAAAGACTTCTGTAGAGAAGATGCAGGGGAAGCAAAGCGAGGGAATTATCTGATTGGCTGAAGCAGTTGCATTATTTGGAAAAGCTGAATTGGCTGTCTGCGATTGGTTGTCCTTAGGTTTCACTTTCTTACCCTTGAGGCATTACAGGCTTAGGTTTTGGTTTGCTTATGTAGGCTAATGTATTAGAGCTGCCTCAGTCTAATGGTCTCCTTGTTTAATTGATTTAACCATTCTTTATATTATATTGCTTCTTTGCAGAGAAATTGTCTCATGGACACACACGGTGCCTCTAGTCCTGACCTGCTATTTCTCAAACGTGTGTGATTAGTTGCAAGGGAACCTTCGTGAGAAAATGCATGATTCTTTACCAGCCCATCCCACTTATAGGAAAAGTAATACAAATCATATACCCCAGTGGTACAGTAGTTTGAATTACTTTAATATACAAAGAGCAGCACATAATTAAATTCTAAGAATGAAGAATCGTATTTCTTTTACTGGGAACACCTGCATCAGAAGAGCTTTAGTCTGGATGAATACAGCCCACTAGGGATCCTCGTTACAACACTGTGTGCAGATTAAATTGTAGAGAAATAACAGAAGGAGGTGATATTACCAATGTCAACCCATTTTCTCAGGCCACGCTAGCCTGGAGTTTTCAAAGGGGTCACAGCAATGGTAATAACCCGTATTTTTAGCTTTTTATCTCTTTGGCTATTACAAATCTCCATGTCCTCCCCACCCAGCCCCAGCGGAGTCCCACGGGTTGTCTCCTACATGCGCTCCAGTTCTGTCCACCTCCTGTGGGTTCCATGATGCATTCCCTTCCTCCCCCGCTTCAGCCCCCGTGGTGGTAGGCTGGTTGCCCTCATAGGGGACACAGATTTTGCTCTCAGTTGGGCAGCCTCCCCTGGTACCGTTCTTGCCTCTGCCTCTGATTTCTCTCTTGGAGTTCTTGATGTGAACTGGGCAGAAGCAGGACATGCAGTCTTCCCCCTTTTGGGATATGCATGGATCTCATAGCAGGGCAGGATTGTTAGTATGCCTTCTCTTTATTTTTAGATGGACAGCCTTCTCTTTTTAGCACTGAGTCCATGAGGGTAGGTAGGCCATGGACAGAGCTGGGGAACATTAAAACTGTATTAAGACCCTCACCTTGTCCCCCGCTTGGTTCCTCATGAAAATACTTATTAGCGTTTTTTGGCAGACGTTTATACCTATTAGCTGCCAGAGGAGCCCAGAATTTCAGCACAAAATAGAGCCTAGACTCAAGCTTAGGGGACCCCAAATATCAATATTTGTGTTCACCCTGGGGCTGACTTTTTTTCCCTTCTATTTTTCTGTGCTCTCTTTCTTGTGCTCTTGGCTTCTGTTTCTTTGGTTACTTGAAAAAATTTTTAAAATCTTAGTTGTTGAAGTGAAAACTGCTTTGAAAGGCAGAACACCCTAGGTGAGATCTATCTCCCTGATGGAAGGGAAAGAAATGAAGGAGACCCACTGAAATAAAGTGAGTATTTCCAATCAGAAGAGGAATATTCTACCTCCCTCAGTGATGAGTGACACCAAATCAGCTGGAAAGGGCTCTCATTCCTAGAGCTAAGGAATAAGGAATCTGGAGCTCACTGATACTGTACATACAAAACAAAACAAATCTAAACTGCGATATAAAAGCAGCATTTAAAATTAACCAAGGGAGGCAGAGCTTCCTGGATTTGGATTTGTGGGTGGCAGGTATCTGGGTGCACTGCCCTTATTTTACTGACCAGAGTGAGGTAAATAGTCCCTGCTCTGAATTGGGATTTTTTGGGGGAGCCGTTCTCTCCCTTTACATTCCCAGCATCTTCCTAAACCATCCTGAGTCCACGTCTTTTCTTTATTCTCATTTTATTGGAACCTCAAAGAAAATCAGAGGTCACCTGACAATTTGAACTCTGTTTGTAGGAAGGTGTTTCTCAATCAAGACAACACTTAAAAGGCAGCATGACCTGGGGAAAAGAATGTAGTCATCTGGGTATCAGGAGACCTGGAATCTTCTTTTCTGATAACTGTGCCACCTTACCAGGGAAGCTCCCTTCTCTACCTCTCATCCCTGCTCTCCCTGTCTACATCCGTCAGTCTGTTTCTTTGTAAACAGGTTTTATCTACGTGATCCCTCTTTCTCTAAAGTTCTGAGTATATAATTTTTTTGGGGGGGTGGTATGCAGGCCTCTCACTGTTGTGGCCTCTCCCGTTGCGGATCACAGGTTCCGGACGTGCAGGCTCAGCGGCCATGGCTCATGGGCCCAGCTGCTCCGCGGCATGTGGGGTCTTCCCGGACCAGGGCACGAACCCATGTCCCCTGCATCAGCAGGCGGACTCTCAACCACTGCACCACCAGGGAAGCCCTGAGTATATAATTTTGAAAAGCTCCTCCCACCCAAGGAGTTTCTTCAGACCCCAAGGAAAAGTCTCTAGTTGGGAGGGGAGATATTTTCCCATACATTTATTGAGCACCTCATGTGTAACAGGTGCAAGTCACTATTCAAAGCGTCCTTTATGTGTGTCATTTAATCCTTAATGATGATGATAACACACTTATATAGAACTTCCTCTGTGCCAGACTCTGTTCTAATTAGTTTACATACATTCACCCATTTAAATCCTCATCACGAAGTGTATGAAGTTGGTAACATTATGATCTTCCTTTTGCAGGTGACCATTGAACCTTAAAGGAGAAAGAAACATAGTGCCCTAGGGCCTAGGGCTGATCTCAATATTCATAAACCAGGACAGGACAATCATCTTCTCTTGACAGATGAGGAAGATGGGGTTCTAACAGGCTAAGGAAAACTGCCCACAGTCACAGAACAAGTAAGTAGCGCACTTGGAAATCAAACTCACGTCTAATTTGTTCCAGAGCCCACATTCTTTCCATTTTGCTGCTTTGCCTCCCAGAGACGGTTTTACTTTGTCATAAACCGCAGAGCAGAGCGTGGCACTTTTAATGAAGGAAGAGTTTGCCAAATGAAAAGCAGATTAATGAGATATTTGGGATGCTTTGCAGTAAATAAGTCTCTTTCAGAATTCTCATCTTCTCCCACTCACATCGTTAAAGCCATAACAGTAACAATTACCTCAGCCTGGTTGAGGCCGTGTGGGAGTGTCTGTCGCCCTGGGAAGACACTGGGGACCCACAAAACTTCCCTTGAGCTGACTGAGCCATAGGTCAGAAATTGGATATATCAGAGGTTGGCTTTCCCCGTCAGAGCCTCGTCTTGCCCCTCCTGTTTTCTGGTTGTGTCTTGAAACACGGTTACTTGAGGAGAGAAATAGAGCTTAAAATTGGGTCAACATTAAGAATATTAGAAACGTCAATGTCAACCTGTTCTCCGAGACTTAGAGCACCATTTGAACATGATTGCCCGAGACTTGAGTAGAGTCTATCTTTTTTCTTTTTTATAATAGGTAATCTTAGCTATTCCCTGGGAATTAAAAAAATATCCCTTTGAAACTGAGAGGCCAGAGCAGAAATGTAATTATTTCTATATGATATACAACTGAATTTAAAGCCAAATGCTCACATTTATATTCAAGAGGAATGTGTGTCTGCTTACACTGGTGTTGAGGGTCTGGGGGATGTGAAGACAAGGAAGTCCCAGGTCCTTTCTCTAAGAGCTAGGAATCTACTAAGGGAAATGGGGTGTAAGCTGTAATAATCTGTGCTGCGAGGGGAAGCATATCATTTACTGCCCATCCGCCACAGACCAGGCATTGTGTCAAGTACTTTATACAAGGACATGGCAAGGTGGATGTATTAGCCCCATTTCTAGGGGAGGAAAGCAAGACTCAGAATAAGTTGTCCTGGGCCAACAGCACTTTATGAATATGGCTGCGATTCAGACTCAGGTGGCTCTAATGACAGACCTGCACTCTTTCCCCTAGGATTTACTGTTAATTAGGCAGGATCCATTTAATGGTTTAACGTATTAGGTATCCTTCATGGCATTTAAAGATTCATGAAATTAGCTCACCGAGTTGCATAACGTTTTGAGATGACAATTTTTGACCTGGGGTATTTTGAGGAGTCATGGGCAAATCAAAGAATTTCCAGCTTTTTCAAAGGAATGTACAAAACAGAAAACTTTACCCATTTCTTGTGCTTTTATGTTGGTGGGGTGAGGCTTACAGATGGTCTTTGGGTGAGGGATAGAAGAGGTCTGGATAACCCAGATAGCTACATTACTTGGTAAGAAATAATGGTTTTGAAGTATGACTTGGCTACTTTAAAGTGGCTGTATCAGCTCAGTAGGAGTTAGCAGTTTGATGTGGCTACCAAAAAGCCAGTCTTAAGAGAAGTATCTCTGGTGGGGGAGGTAAGAACCCCACTCTACTTTGCCTTGGTGAGACCTTAGTTGGAATACTGTGTTAAGCTCTGGGGAATGTAGACTAAGATAAATATAAAGCAACTAGGACACATTCAGGAGAAAGTTTGCATCACAATGTGGAAATGAAATCTGGACGTTTAGGGAAATAGGGCTGTGTAGCTGAAGAAAAGACCTGAAGGGCTGAGATAACAGTCTTCAAATATTAGAAGGATTGTCTTGTGGAAGAGGAATGTTGATTTTTTTTTTTTTCTCTGTGGCCCTAAAAGATGCAACCAGAAGCAACAGGCTCTGGGGAAGTGGATTTGTCCTTACAAGGAAGAATTTTTTGTTATATCTGCCTAAATATGTTTTATCTGCCTAAATATGTTGAGTTTATTTTTTGTTTTGTTTTAGAAAGTGGTGGATTCCCAGTCCCTGAAGGTCCTAGGACATGTGCCAAGTAATTACTTGGTGGAGCCATGGCAGAGGAAATTCAAAGGTACCATGGATTGGGATTTCACAAGCATCGAAGTCCTTCCCAACCCGGAGCATCTCAGTACTTGTGGACTGTCCTTCCAGGCTTTGCCTCCACCTTTGTCACTAGGGTTGGGGTATGTTTTGGGGGGATGGGTAGATGGATGGGTGACAGGGGATAGGAAGAATGTACAACGGCAAAGCAGTTACTTGGTCCATTCAAATTTGTTCTGCCATTTTTAAATTTTGCCTTTCCTATATGCTCATTTGCTTGCCCTAAACTCTGGGCACCTGGAGGCCTTTGCTGTAACTGTTTGTGATCCTCAACATAGTACCCCATCTCATGCAACTGGGTTCTTATAAATGTTATTTGATAGTGATTTTTATCAGGTATCAAGTATTGTCAGGCTCCAATAGTAAGCAAATCTAACTTTGCCGTATGTACAAACTCTAGGTTTGTAAAGCTTGTGGCTGCCTCCCCTCTCTGGGGAAAGATAGAGCCTGAATTCTTTTCCAAATTTCAGTGAGATGGAAATTTCGGGACACCCATGAGACAGAGAACCAGTCAAAGGGCTTCACACTTAAAAGTAGCCTTAAAAATTACCCATATGCTAGTTGCACTACTCCCAGCTCCCTGTCAGGTAGCAATCTTCAACTGTTTTGAAAGATCTCTAGCTCTTTTTATCCCATTAAGGACTGAAAGGGATTGACAGAAGGTTTTTGCTCATAGTCTACAGCTGAACTCTTGTGTCAACAGTAAATATTCCAGCAGAAGGAGTGGTGGGGGTTTGATCATTTCACTGCTTTCTGCAGGGCAGACTCTGTGGGCTCCTGGCAACATCTAATCTTCAGTGACCCCAGTTGTCACACCCAGGAGTAGGTTTCTCTCTAATCCTTTTCAGAGCTATGAACAGCAGGGAAACATGATTTATAGACCAAGAGGCATTTTAATCATGGGATTTTTGAGCGTTTCATATTCCTTTCCTCATTATGGATACACTGCCCATCCTTTGGAAGATACACTAAGATGTTGGTCAGATCCTGTTAACCTCATTTACTTCCATGAATTCATGTCAAGTGTATTATGTTCATGGTGGAGATTTTCAAAACCCTACCAAATGGGTTTAGAGGATGATGGGGCTAACTTCAGATTACTTCTTTAGGCCAGAGGTTTTCCTAGGCACCAGTAATCATCTGATTCTGCTTTCTAAGGCTGCTTCCCTTACTTACAATTCATACATAGAAGCTAAGTCCCTGATGGAAAGGTGTTCTTTACAGTTGTGGGTTTTACCTCAATCCCTGGGCTCCTTTAAACTTCGAATATTCTTCTCAACCCTAGTTATTTGAACTCTCTGAGTCTCAGCTCAGTTTATTAACATTATTAATTTGAAGTGGATCTGTATGTCTTATGTCCTTAATACATTGCTTCACACAGGGGCACCAGCTCAGGAAGACTTCGTCTGTTGCAAATTTATGAGGAAGTTGAATATTTATTGTTGGGACTTTTTCACCACCTCCCCAACATCTACCTCCTGACCAGATACCAGTTCTTCTTTTTCCTGTCTCTACATTTCCAATCCCATTAAAAAATGGCCCAATTCTCAGCCTGTTTTCCCCTAGTCCTTGCTAAAACAATGGCTGATGATGGTTTAAGTTAAGGCATCACTTCTCATGAGGTTACTTGTATTTTAATAAAAATCTTTGAAGGGTAAATATTCAAAGTACTGCTTCTTTATGGTTAAATTTTAGGCAGTGTAAAAAATAGTTTTAGATGGAGATGAAAGGAGTTGGGTGGATTACACAGGACATGGGATGAACAGGGCTGTCACTTTTGTTCAGTTACATGAACATGGTGACAGGCAAGCATAAATGCAGAGATGGCATTCCTGTGCTGGTATGGGGAAAAAGAAGAGAGGCCACTGGTCAGGACATTGTTTGGCCTAGGGAGGAAGAAGATCCAGTACTTTGGCAATTTATTTAAGCTTTTGTTTTTTTGCGGGATAGGGGAGCTCATACTTGAAGCCGAATCCGGCCTCTGTACCCTAACACTGAATTAAATCTCAAGACAGAGTTTTGGGTGAAGTAGAAAAGAATAGCTTTATTGCTTTGCCAGGCAAAGGGGGGCTAGAGCAGGCGATTGCCCTCAAAACTCTGTGGCCCTGACCTGGAGAGGGTAGTGAGGAGTTTTATAGTAATCGGTCAAAGAGGAGGGCGTGATCAGCTCATGGACATTCCTCTGATTGGTTGGTGGTGAGGTAAGTGGGAGTCAGCATCATCAACCTTACGGTTCCAACTGGTTCTGGGGTCTGTGTGTTTGTGGGTAGCACACCATTAACTTCTCCCAAGTAGTGGGGGTTTCAGTATCTGCAAAACAGCTCAAAGATATTGTTATGTGTATCCCTTGAGGGGGAACCAAGACCCTGCCCCAAGGCTGCACTATTGTTTCTTTTGACTGTTCCTCCCTTGTCTCACATCCCCTCCCTTCTCTAATTAGCAACTGTTTGAACCTGCTCATTGGAACTCAGGGAAGGTCATGGAGGCTGAATGAAGCCTATTTCCTGTAATCAAGAAATGGGGGACACTGATACAGGCTTTGTGCCCAGGAGCCCCCAGGGTCCTGCTAGGGATCATGCTCAGTGCAAGGAGATGTGGAAAATCCAGAGATAAGGAATCTTGGCCTCTACTTTCCAAGGGATCCTACTCTATGTTGTGGGGGAAATCAGACACATTCGTTAAGAGTCTGCCCGACTGAAGAATGTGAAAAGAGTTATCACAGAGGTATAACTTACATGCTGGGAAAATGTGTGGTCCATTCTCACTGGGATATCTGGAAGGGCTTCTTGTAGAAAGTGGGATTTTAATTGGACTTAAAAACAAATTGTACTTTGAAAAATTATACTTTTGAAAGAAATGACTTGAGCAAGCGCCTGTCCTCTGATGGAGGGAGGGAAGTCTGGCCTAGTTGAGTGGAGGCGGGAAGGTGAGTGTTATGCTTAGTCTGGAAAACTCGGCAGGGTCTTCAACCCTACGGGCCTTTGAATGTTCGGTTGAATATTTTAGGTTTTATTCTTCTCGCGTTGGGAAGCCATTTAAGATTTAAGCAGGGGAATAATATTCTTAAAGAAAATAACTATGACCAGGATGAATTGAAGGGAGGGAGAAACGACATACTCATTTATCTACAGTTTGGGGAAGAGAGGAAGATTATCTCTAATTCATTAGATGTGCATTGTATCAGCAGGAGCGAAATAAGCAGCATATCTTGATACATAAATCCTCCTCCCATATATGCATTCTTTTTCACCAGGGAGCAAGTATTTGGCAGCCAAGTTATCTTTAAAGTAATAATAAGAAAGCTATTTGGAATAAATGTTTCAGAACCATTTGTTACTTCGCACAGACCTATGAGCAAATAGGATTGAGCTAAAGCATTTACAGTGGTATGTGGTTCTGCAGGGGCCGCCACACTATTACATATACTTTTATCTTGGCTAAACTCTAGCTGTTGCCACTGCTATTACTCAAAGAACTGAAGTGTCAACAAGCTAATCAAAATGGCAAAGTGGGAGTCAAGAGTTTTTCCCCCTGTTTCTTAAAGACTTAGGAAGATTGTTTCCTTTTTATTCCCTATATTCAGAACATAAAAGCCTCCCAGACATCTAATCTTTACTAGGTCAACCATTTCAAAAGGCAGTGGGATTATTTTCCAGTTGCTTTTCAGTTTAAGGCAAGTGTTTTAGGGGCTTCCAAAGTCTCCCTCCTGAATCAATTTATGAAAAAAAACAAAAAATGAAGTAAAGGCATTATTAACCCAACTACATTGTCTTGGTATAAAAATCCTGACATAGCATAGTGGAAAAAGGTTCTGAATCATGACCTAAGAGATCTGAGTTCTAGACCCAGTTTTGTGAATGCATAGCTTGATGATTTTGTCAAGTCTTATATTTAACAGGGAGGGATTAGAATTGTTCTGTATGGTTTCTGTACTATTCAGTAGTATTGTTCACAATTACTTTTCCCTAAGGAGTTTAGAAAATGGAGAGACATATGATAATGTTGCAGGAAGAGGGACCTCTTCCGGGGCCCAAGAGTGAGCTCTTGTCTACCACTCAGAAAAGAATTTTCTGAGGAGACACACGTGCTGACAAAGCAAGAGACTTTATTGGGAAGGCGTGTCCGGGCAGAGAGCAGCAGGGTAAGGGAACCCAGGAGAACTGCTCTGCCATGTGGCTCGCAGTCTCAGGTTTTATGGTAATGGGGTTAGTTTCTGGGTTGTCTCTGGCCGATCATTCTGACTCAGGATCCTTTCTGGTGGTGCACACATTGCTCAGCTAGGATAGGTTCCAGCGAGAAGGATTCTGGGAGGTTGGTAGGACATATGGACTGGAGTCTCCTCTCTCCTTTTGACCTATCCCGAATTCTTCCAGTTGGTGGTAGTTTGTTAGTTCCGCGTTCCTTACCGGGACCTCCTGTTGTATGATAACTCGTGCAAGTGGTTACTATCGGGCCTGGTCAGGGCAGGCGGTTTTGGGCAGTGGTTTCCCTAAAAATAAGATTGTGGTCAACAGTTTTGGGTGGAAGTGATGTGTGTTACTTTTGGGCCAGAACTCACACTGCCAGTGTGAGGCTCCAGAATTCTTTCTCTCTACAAAGATGACTGAGAGAGGTGGCTGTGTCAAGCTGGGGGCAGGAATAAGGACAATGAAGAGCAGAACTCCTAGGCAGCCCATGATGGGCATGTACGAGGAGCGGGAAATGAACCTTTGTTGTTTTAAACCACTGAGATTTGGAGGAATTATTTGTTACAATAAAATTTCAAGCTTATTCTTTTTTTTTTACATCTTTATTGGAGTATAATTGCTTTACAATGGTGTGTTAGTTTCTGCTTTATAACAAAGTGAATCAGTTATACATATACATATGTTCCCATATCTCTTCCCTCTTGCGTCTCCCTCCCTCCCACACTCCCTATCCCACCCCTCTAGGTGGTCACAAAGCACCGAGCTGATCTCCCTGTGCTATGCGGCTGCTTCCCACTAGCTATCTATTTTACGTTTGGTAGTGTATATATGTCCATGCCACTCTCTCACTTTGTCACAGCTTACCATTCCCCCTCCCCATATCCTCAAGTCCATGCTCTAGTAGGTCTGTGTCTTTATTCCCACCTGACCCCTATGTTCTTCATGACATTTTTTTCCCTTAAATTCCATATATATGTGTTAGCATACGGTATTTGTCTTTCTCTTTCTGACTTACTTCACTCTGTATGACAAACTCTAAGTCCATCCACCTCATTACAAATAGCTCAATTTCGTTTCTTTTTATGGCTGAGTAATATTCCATTGTATATATGTGCCACATCTTTTTTATCCATTCATCCGATGATGGACACTTAGTTGTTTCCATCTCTGGGCTATTGTAAATAGAACTGCAATGAACATTTTGGTACATGACTCTTTTTGAATTATGGTTTTCTCAGGGTATATGCCCCGTAGTGGGATTGCTGGGTCATATGGTAGTTCTATTTGTAGCTTTTTAAGGAACCTCCATACTGTTCTCCATAGTGGCTGTACCAATTCACATTCCCACCAGCAGTGCAAGAGTGTTCCCTTTTCTCCACACCCTCTCCAGCATTTATTGTTTCTAGATTTTTTGATGATGGCCATTCTGACTGGTGTGAGATGATATCTCATTGTAGTTTTGATTTGCATTTCTCTAATGATTAATGATGTTGAGCATTCTTTCATGTGTTTCTTGGCAGTCTGTATATCTTCTTTGGAGAAATGTCTGTTTAGGTCTTCTGCCCATTTTTGGATTGGGTTGTTTGTTTTTTTGTTATTGAGCTGCATGAGCTGCTTATAAATTTTGGAGATTAATCCTTTGTCAGTTGCTTCATTTGCAAATATTTTCTCCCATCCTGAGGGTTGTCTTTTGGTCTTGTTTATGGTTTCCTTTGCTGTGCAAAAGCTTTTAAATTTCATTAGGTCCCATTTGTTTATTTTTGTTTTTATTTCCATTTCTCTAGGAGGTGGGTCAAAAAGGATCTTGCTGTGATTTATGTCATAAGGTGTTCTGCCTATGTTTTCCTCTTAAGAGTTTGATAGTTTCTGGCCTTACATTTAGGTCTTTAAGCCATTTTGAGCTTATTTTTGTGTATGGTGTTAGGGAGTGATCTAATCTCATACTTTTACAGGTACCTGTCCAGTTTTCCCAGCACCACTTATTGAAGAGGCTGTCCTTTCTCCACTGTACATTCCTGCCTCCTTTATCAAAGATAAGGTGATCATATGTGCGTGGGTTTATCTCTGAGCTTTCTATCCTGTTCCATTGATCTATCTTTCTGATTTTGTGCTAGTACCATACTGTCTTGATTACTGTAGCTTTGTAGTATAGTCTGAAGTCAGGGAGGGAGCCTGATTCCTCCAGCTCCGTTTTTCGTTCTCAAGATTGCTTTGGCTATTCAGGGTCTTTTGTGTTTCCATGCAAATTGTGAAATTTTTTGTTCTAGCTCTGTGAAAAATGCCAGTAGTAGTTCAAGCTTATTCTTGATTGATATGGTCTTCAAAGAGTATAACTGGAGCTTCCCTAGTGGTGCAGTGGTTGAGAGTCTGCCTGCTAATGCAGGGGACACAGGTTTGAGCCCTGGTCTGGGAGGATCCCACATGCCGCCGAGCAACTAGGCCCGTGAGCCAAAACTACTGAGCCTGTGCGTCTGGAGCCCGTGCTCCACAACAAGAGAGGCCGCGACAGTGAGTGGCCCGCGCACCGCGATGAAGAGTGGCCCCCGCTTGCCGCAACTAGGGAAAGCCCTTGCACAGAAACAAAGACCCAACACAGCAAAATTAAATTAATTAATTAATAAACCCCTACCCCCAACATCTTCTTAAAAAAAAAAAAAAGAGTATAACTGGGGTACATAGGGAAAGCCCTATGGATATAGAAGATCCTTCTTTTTACTGAATTAAAGTTTAAGTTTTCTATACATAAATCTCAAAGCTGCTTTGAGGGGAATTGTTTCCTATCATTGGAAATACTGAAATATGGACTGGGCAACCTCTTGAATGCAGTGCTGTAGAAATTGAAGGTGGTTGTGTGATATAATAAGAAATAGATATTTGGTCTTCAATTGTTCTGGCGCAGAGCTCCTAAAACCCTTGGAATTTCCTAAGTGCTGAGGGCAATAAAGGTGTCTAAGGACGAAGGCTCGTTGCTAGTAGAGCCAACCAAGTGATTAGAGGGTTGGAACTTCCATTCCCACCCCTCTGAGGTGGTCAGAGGGGCTGGAGGTTGAATCATTCACCGAAGGCAAATGATTTAATCATCATGCTTATGTTAATAAGCCTCCATAAAAACCCAAAAGGAGGGGGTTTGGATTGCTTCTGAGTCGGTGAACATGTGGAGATACGAGGAGAGTGGCATGCTCAGAGACCATGAAAGATTTAGACACTTTCCCTATGCCTTACCTTATGCATCTCTTCCATCTGGCTGTTCCTGAGTCTATATATATATAAAACTTGTAATATGTAGTAAGTAAAATGGTCATCTAGTAAGTAAAATGTTTCTCTGAGTTCTGTGAGCCCGCTTTGTGTGAATGGATTAATTGAGCTGAAAGCAACATCTGGTTGGTCAGAAGCAAGGATGGAAACCTGCATTATTTGCTACTGGTGTCTGAATGTGTGTGTGTGTGTGTGTGTGTGTGGTAGGAGCAGTCTTGTAGGACTGAGCCCTAATCTGTGGAATCTGACGCTATCTTTGTGTAAATAGTGTCAGAATTGAGCTGCATTTGTACAACACTCAGGTGGTGTCTGATAATTGCTTGGTGATACGGGGAACCCCCTGTCCCTCCCCACTGGACTTGGTACTACAGCTGACTCTTGAACAACGTGGGTTTGAACTGCGTGGGTCCACTTATAGGTGGATTTATTTCAGTAAATACACATCCTTAGATTCAACCAAATGTGAATCAAAATTTCTATCCATGGTTGGTTAAATCTGCATCTGCGAAACTTGTAGGCAAGGAGGGCTGACTATATTATGCCATTTCACATAGGGGACTTGAGCATCCGTGGATTTTTGTGTCTGCAGGGGCTCCTGGAACCAATCCCCTGAGGATACTGCGAAACGACTATAGAATCTTAGGTTGGAACAGAGAAGGTCATGGTCCATTTGAGGTTAAAAGTATTCAGAATTACAGCTCCTGAGGGTAACTGTTGCGCCTCACCTTTGTGCAGCTTGTACGGTTTATGGAGTGTTTTCTCCAGTGTTAACTTACTTGCTCTTCCGTGGGTAGCAAAATGTTTATTCACTGTACCTTTCATAGTGACTTCGCAGGTGCTAAGAAAAATTTGTTTGGAGAAACAAGCTAATTTTTTACCTGGATCCCATAGCTATTCTGATAGCTGAGTAGTGGTATCTCATTATGGTTTTCATTTTCATTTTCTTAATGGCTAGTGCTATTAAACATCATTTCATGTGCTTATTTGCGATTTGTATATCCTTTTCAATGAAGAATCTCTTCATATCTCTTGTCCATTTTCTAATCAAATTGCTTATTTTCTTACTGTTGAGTTTGAGCGTTCTTTATATGTTATAGACTTACTTCTTTGTTGGCTATGTAGTTTGTAAATATTTTCTCCCAGTCTCTAGCTTGACTTCTTATACTCTTAAAAGAATCTTTCACATAGCAAACGATGTTAGTTTTGATGACGTCTAGTTTACCTAGTTTTCCTTTTATGGTTCATCTCTTTCCTGGTTTATTGCAATAGGCCCACTATTCTCTCTGATTCTGACCTTGCCTTCCAAATGTCTGTTCTTAACAAAGCAATTAGAGTGATCTTTTAAAATGTAATTTCTCATTTGAAACTCTCCAAGCTTCCCACGTCACTCAGAGTAAAAGCCAACGTTTTAGCAGTAGCCTATAAACCCTATATAATTTGGTTCCTCATTATCCCTCTGCCTTCCCCTCTTACCACTCTCTCCCTCCCTCAGCCACGCTGGCTTTCTTCCTGGTATTCAAACACGCCAAGCAATCCCTGACCCAGACTCCAGTCTCTTTTTGCCTAAAAAATGTAACCTTGGCTCTAAGCTCCCTTATTGCCCTCAGGTACTACTGAGATGAGGCCCTTTTAGTGAAGCCTTCCATGACCTCCCATTCAGCATAGAAATTCCCCTATTTCCTATAGTCCCATATCCAGTTTCTTGTTTTATTTTTCATCACGGTACTTGCAAATATCTAACCTACTAGGTATTTTACTTATTTTAAAAAAGTTGTCTATCTTCTCCTCTAGAATTAAGCTCCTTGAGAGAAAATCTTTGTATCTCTTTTGTTCTTAAATGTTCAAGTACAGAATCTAGAGAGCCTGGCACATAGGAGGGGCTAAATAACTGTTTATATAATGAAGAATGGACAGAGAAATGAAGGAATGACCAAAGTATGTCCCAACCTAGCTGGGGCTAGCTGTGATGAATCCATTGCTTCTAGGTTGGACAACCTGAGCTGGTACGTTTGGAATCGTCTTTCCTTTTCTGAGGGGAGGTTCATTTCTTTCAGAAATTCAGGGTCTAAGAAAGATGCCTAAAGAATCATCCTCCTTGGAATGATGGAATTAGAACTTCTAATGAAAGTTCAACACCTAAGGAAGTGGTGATCATCAACGGTTGTTATGCTCTTTGTTGAAAGGTTGGTGAGGAGCATTGTGGTTCCTCATCATTATGGATGGAGGGACCAAGCTGACAGTACCTGACCTCACCGATCAACCTTAACTTCATTAAAAATCAGACAGGGCTTCCCTGGTGGCGCAGTGGTTGAGCGTCCGCCTGCTGATGCAGGGGACGCGGGTTCGTGCCCTGGTCTGGGAGGATCCCACGTGCCGTGGAGCGGCTGGGCCCGTGAGCCATGGCCGCTGGGCCTGCGAGTCCGGAGCCTGTGCTCCGCAACGGGAGATGCCACAACAGTGAGAGGCCCGCGTACCACAAAACAAACAAAAAAACAAAAAAACGGACAACTTTTTGTACTTCCTGTTGCAATGCAATAGGAAGGTACACAGCATCACTTATAAAATAATCTTGTAGTAACATGAAATCGAATCTAAATCTAATTAATTCTCTAGCTGTAACTACCTGTTTATAAGAAAATAGAGGTAATAGGGAACATCTTAAATGACATCACAGGAATAGAATCAACAGATTCCTGTGGAAAATTCTAAAGGATAAATTACTTAGTTTCTTCAACAAATCAGTGCCAAAAAAAAGGGAGGGAGAACTGTTGTAGACTAAAAGACACATTGACATATTGCAAGGTGTGGACCTTCTTTAGATCTTGATTTCAATAGATCATGTATAAAAAAAGACATTTAAACACATTTGGAGGAAATTGAGTACGGCTTAGTTATTGTGGTAAGAAAAAATGATAATTAAATTTGTTGGGTGAGATAATGATGTTATGTTAGAAACAAGTTTTTATCTGTTGGAGATAAATACTATGGCATGTAAGGAGAAATGACATAATGTCTGAGATTTGCAATAAAAAACAGCACTTGCCCCACCCTCCCCAAACTCCTAAACCAAAATAAATACACAAAAAACTAAAAGTGTGCGAGTGAGTGAGTGTGTTTGTGTGTGTGTGTGTAGCAGAACAAGAATGGCAGACTTTTGATAATTGTTGAAACTGGGTGATGGGTAAATGGTGCTGCACTCCTTTTATATCATTCTCTTTACTTTGTGTATGTTTGGAAATTTCTACCCCAAAAAAACTAAGAAGAAAAATCCTCCTTACCCCATCTTTTCTAGGGATTCTCCAAGAAGCAGAAAGATTTAATCTCATCAGCAAACCCTCACAAGGCTGAAGTTGTCCTCTCTTCACTCTCCTGTTGCCTGAAACCTTAAGTCATTCTGCAGTGCCCTTTCAAATTGGGACCCGCCTCAGTCCATGTGGTATTTCTAATGAAAGCAGTGACTTCTGGGAGTCTACCTCGTCCCGTGCACCAATACTCCCACTGGATCCTGGCCACTACCTCAAAATGAGGTGTCTCTAATTCTAGAGTGGAATCAGGAGGATCCAGATGCATTGCCACTTATAACTGGTATAAATTACAGCCCACAAGCAGAGGTGTGCAAGAAACAGTACAAAAATTTTTTTTATAATTCCACGTAATTTGTATTTTAAGCCTTGATCCTGCTGGTGTCCTGTTTGGATTTCCGCCGTCCCTATTTGGAAGTCATACAGGGCCAAGCTTTTGAGGAAGTGGGTGGAAGCATGATCATTGTTGACTGGAGCCCACAGTTGTAAGTGTAGATGTCCATCAGCTCGGGGGCCATGCCTCCTTTAGGTTTGGTGGCTGCTGTGCCAGGCATGGGACAGGTTGCCATGATTCTGCTTGTGTGCATACTATAGCCATCTCCTTTTAGAGTTTTTGCCTCATTTACCCCTCCAGCCACACTTGAGAGGCCTTTTCTCCTCTAGGATTTGCAGACATCTCTCTCTGACTTAATTAGCACATTTCAACACTCCAGTAGGGAAACAAGACAGTACCTAATTTCAAAAACCTGCTTCTGTTATGTTTCTGCTCAAGTATCCTCTCTTTTCCATGGAGTTTGCGATTTTAGAAATAAAAGCCAAGATCTTCAGCATGCTACTTCTGCTATGCCCTGCCAGGCTCTTCCACTGGCCAGAGAACATAGGGTCTGCTACCCACCTGAATGCAGAAGGGAAAGGGTGAAATAAAGGAAGAAAAGAAAATAAACAGGAACAGATTAACATCTCAAAATATCCTGCCACATTGGAAAGATGTGAGAGTTGAATTCACGGGAAAGGTTCTAGTGGGAAAAAGGAATTGTTCTTGAAAATGGGGTCTGTGCTGTTGCAGAGACTGTTGAACCTAGGTCCACAGAATGCTCTGAGGTCATCCTTGAGGTCAGAGAACTCTGCTGTGGCCGTGGCAACCTTTGAAACTTAGCAGCCCTGGTGAGCGCTAGGCAGTACTGCCGGTTCACTAAGTGGTCTAAGTTCTTCAGCCATTTAGGAGACTTGACTATTTTTATTGGTATTGAATCATTTCAACGGATTTCCCAAGAGCCAAGAAGGGCCAAGCTGTAGGGAAGAGGAGGAGTTGGAGGTGAGGCATCTTCTAAGGGAGACTTCTAGTTGGTACGATGAAACAGCGACAAAAGAGGAAACATCTGGAAAATGAAGAGTCCCAGGAAACTGCCGAGAAGGGAGGAGGTATGTGGGGGGGGCAACTTGTCTGGGGCACATGGGTTTCTGCCAAACTGAACCTTCTCTAGGAAGGGGGGGTTACTGAGAACCTGTCACCTGTGAAGCAGGGAGCGAGAGACCTTGTCTCACTGATGCTGCCGTATCCATCCGGAGGGTCCCTGTGGTGTGAGACGGCACAGAAAGGGCCAGATGCCCCTGGGAGATGGGAGGTCAGCTCCGCTGGTCTGAGGACTCTCTCCTGGGGCTGCCGGGCCTGGAGCTTTGTCGGACGCACAGCAGGCTGCATCCTGCTCGCACAGACCTAGAGGTGCAGCTTTTCTCAGTCCCCGAGTTGTCTCTTATTCTCTTTGATCTTTCCCTGGGGTCATGAGGTGTGGGATGTGAAGGATGCAAGGATGCTGAGACAGACCCATGAGTTGCTTGGCCCCTTTTACCAAAGTGGAAAGAGAAGCCCCATGAGTTGAAGGCCTTGTTGAAAAATACCTTGAGAAGTGGAATGCAGTTCAAAAGAAGATTGTTTGTCTAGGGATGGTGTCATATTGAAAGCAAGGAAGTTTTATTCTTTCAACAGGAAGAATTTCCCAAAGGAAATCAAGGGAAGGGAAGGGCTTTCCAGAGACTGAGACCACGTGGGCAGGGGTGAGAAATGTCCTCAGGGTCCTGCGGGGAGCTCTGAGAGCCACGGGCCACATGGTGCCTGCGTGCATTAAATGTAGGCGAGTAGCTTGCCCTGGGAGAGGGGTGGTCATGTGAGGAAGTGGGGCAGAGCGGAGCCCACCCCAGAGTTCCAGCTAGAGGCCTCTGCCCCAGATTAGAGCCCAGTAGCTTCTACCGGGCCCAGGGCCCTGGAGACTGTAGGATGGGCCCTGGGAATGGAGGTCTAGACAGCAGGCAGATTTTCAGGCAGTGGCTGGGACAGGCTGGGGAAGGCAATGACTGCCCCTGTCCCCACCATTCAGAATATTTTTCTCTATGTTCCTGTGTGTGTGTGAGAGAGTGTGTGTGTGTGTGGGGGGGGGGGGTAGTGGAGAGAAGAGCGGGATGAATGGGGGTAGAGTGCTTATCAGATATAAAGTCTGCATGGTAAAGTTCTTGTCACCCTGCCTGGACCTGGGTGACACTCGGTGTGTGTAAGAGTGTATACAGAATTATTGTTAGGGGTGTTTTATGAGACAGTAACTCATACACCCATGTACACTCTGATACAGCAAAAATATCACACACCCCACATACGACTTCCTTATTAAACCACACACAGCACATGTAGGTATATACACGCATCACTCCTGTACTACATTCTCATACAACCCACCTGTGTCACAATCCTCTCCTCCAACACCAAACGCTGGAAATGAGATATGTATATAGACACACACACTATATATATATGACACACACACTATATATATATATATGTATCTCCTCAACTCTCGCACAAACACAGCTAACTTCAGCTATCTCTAAATACCTCTATAAGAACCAGTCACATGTCATACACACCACACTTATAACACATTCTTGAGTAATGCCAGACCCGCTTTGTACAAACCACAGTAAACCACAGTCTCACTAACCCATGTCAGGATTGCCAGATAAAATATGGGCTATCCAGTTAACTTTGAATTCCAGATAAACAACAAGTAATTTTTCAGTAGGAGTATGTCCCAAATATTGTATGGGCCATACTTACACTAAAAATAAGTAAGACCAAATAGTGCATGGGAATACTTACACTAAAAAATTATTCTGGGTTTATCTGAAATTGAAATTTAACTGGCTGCCCTGTATTTTTGTTTGCTAAGTCTGGCAACCCTTATATACTTACCACCAGCTGATGTATTATATATTGATTGTATTTTTGTTTAGTGTTTGTCTTCCCCTACTAGAATGTGCAGCATTACCAGAGACTAGAACAATGGAAGAGTGCCAGATACATAGGAATAGCTGCTTACTGAATCTTGGTGAATGAAAGAATGAACACACACCATAAATACAAGCCACACCATGTAATGAGGAAAAGTTACATGTCCCAGAATTCCTGACTTGTGAACAGAAACCACGCACACAAAGGCCACAGACACAGATAGACACATCTGCACTGTGCTCCCCACGCCAACCCCACACTTACCACAGACTTAACTGATACACATCACTCACTCTTCCCTCATACGCAGTCATCACTGAGGCCTACATTACCAACAAGACACTGACAGAATAAGTATTGATTTGAATTAAATACTGGAGTATCCACCGGGAACCACACTCTCAACTGTGTGTATTCGCTGCACCTGACACGTGTCAGACACTCAGTAAATATCTGTGGACAGAGGACTGATGAACCCACCCTGAGCCTTTCATTCCTCCCTCAGGAATCTTGAAGTCACAAGAGGATCCCCCTCCGCTTGGATCCACTGTGGTGGCCCAAGGCTGCAGCCCAGGGTCAGGGGAGGTCTCCTCTGCCTCTGAATACTTCTCCTATGCTTCTTCTCCACGCAAGCTCATCTGCAGTGGTAAGGGCGCGGGGCTCCTCAGGTGAGGGGGTGCTTGGCTGTGAGGCAGGAGGCACACAGATCCCAGGGAGGCTGAGAGGAAACCCAGGGTCATCGGAGGTGATGAGGGCTCTGTGGAGGAGCCTGGGCAGGATGGCTGAGCTGTTACGAGGGCAGGGATCCCAGCTGAGTCTGGGGGGCGTGTGAATCCTGGTACCACCATGGTGGGGAAGTCAAGGAGCAGGGGCCGGAAAGGTCTGGGCTTGAGGTGGAGGGCGGAGGGACCGGATTAAGCATCTTCAGGGGGAAATGTAGGGTTTGTCTTTGCCCTTGCTTCCAGAGAAGGACAGAGTTCTTCATCATAGACCTCCAGCCTGAGAGCAGGACCACCCAGCTGAGGTCCACACAGCTCACACATACATCCGCCCTCCAGGCACAGCCCTTCTCAGTGCACACATAAACCCCAGGCACGTGATCCACAGTGCTCTTCTCCTGCACCACAGCCCCATTCCACAAGTAATGCACCACCGATATTCCCAAACTCACACTCCTTGTCGTACACGCATCCTTCCGCATCCCTCACATACCACAGCCCTCACCACCATACTCCACACCCCTGTATACGGACACCGCTCCAGTATCCCCCCACGCGCAGATGAAAAGCCCACAGATGACACCAGATACACCACTCCATCCTACGGCCAACAGACACCAAGCTCATTACACAGCTATGTCATGCAAATGTCCCTCCCTCGTCTACCACACCTGCTCCCTCAGCTTCTGGCATGGCCCATGCATGTTATTATGTTTTTAATTTCCTTTTTCAGAAATTCAGAGATTACATCGAGACACTGCCCAGCCTAGAGCACCCCTAGCCCAGGTTCAGGAACAAGGGGAGACCACTCCCCCATCACAGTATGTCTCCTTCTCATCCTCTTCATCGTATGAGGACTCTCTGTATACAGACGAAGAGGAAAGGGGCATGAAAATATTCTACATGCGGGTACAAGTGAACAAGGGTGTAGCTGTCTCCTGGATGATAGAGAAACCCTTGGAGTTGCTAGAAAAGCAGCTGAGGAGAGAAGAAGTGACCCTTCCTGAGCATGTGTGGGTAGGCAATGCCATCTCTCATGTGTCCACCAGAAACCTGTCTGACAGTGAGCCCACTGGGGAGGAGAATGAGTGTGAGGAAAGGGCAGAGCCAGACAGCCCATCAGGGTCACCTGCAGTCAAGGAGACGCCCAGGGCCAAGACACCGGACTGGCTGGTGACCATGGAGATGGGCTTCAGGTGCATGGCCTGCTGCCGGGTCTTCCCCACCTTGGAGATCCTCCAGCAGCACGTGCAGTACAGTGTCCAGGACGGCTTCAGCTGCCATGTCTTTCATCTCGCCATGTCCCAGCTGATGGACAATGTGGAATCCGAGAGCACCTCTGAGGAGGAGAAAGAGGAGCAAGAAGAAAAGGAGAATGAGGGGCAGCAGCCCACGGGGGAAGACCTCTGCCCGAGGAGCCGGTGTCCAGTCTATGTGTTTCATTCTCCGAAGGACAGGAAGTGAGCAGGGGCTGGGGCTGCGGAGGGAGCTGTACCTTCCCTGAGCCAGTCCCGTCTCACCACCCCAGGCTCATGCTTCCATAAGGGAGAGTTGGGGGCTTTAGCACCTCAGGGGACAACTGAATGGGAGATAACCGGCTCCTGTGCTTCTGGCCCAGTCATTTAATAATAAAGTCATGACTGTAAGTGGGAATTTATCCTGAGCTTTTCAGCTCCCACAGGAAATTCTCTTTAGCTAAGAAGTGTTTTTCTCTCTTTTGATTTCCACACAGCAACTGAGATTCATGGGACAGAAGATCCCGGAAGACGGTGTGGCCTTCTCTTGGAAGAGGTAAGGCTGGAGGCTGGCACAGTCTCCTGAGCCTATGTCACGAGGGCCCAGAGGAGTCTAAGGGAAGGGGCTGCAGAGATGTGCTGGTTTACCTAATGGCTGTGCAGTTGCGTCGACTTGGGGACACACCCAGCACTTCCAAAGGAATTGACCTCTGTTGACTTAAACAAGAATGTGGAGCGTTTTGACTAGGAGTTTTCTCAGGGCCTGCACGGTGGACTTCAACTCTAAGAGGATGTACTTCCAGCAGCTCCTTCTCGGCAGAGAGAGCCAGGAGTGGTCTGAAGAGAGGACAGGGCCCCTTGCAGGACCAGAACTTTGAGGTCTGAGAGCCTTTGGCCTGAGCTGAGATCTCACCCTGACCACTGTACCTAGCCTTCTGGGGCAAAGGGGAATGTGAAAGAGAGTCACGTGGAAATGAGGTCCCCCGAGATATGGAAATGTTCCAGAACCTTCGTTGTGCGGTAGTTGATCTGGAGCCAAGCTCACTGTGCTGTGTGTGGCTCTGAGCTTTAAGGCAACGCTGGAGGGTAACCCTGACCAGCAGAGCTTATACTGCTTCTTGTCTCTTCCTGTTCTACCTCATTTGTTTTCTCCATTCCAGGGAGAAGAAAGGACCCTCAGGATAGTAGCAGACAGAATGCCGTGGTCTGAAGGAGGATGAAGGGACCAGCACTCAGTCTCACATTAATATAATGTTATAAACATCATATGCAATAAAGGGCATTTTCCAAACCTTTCCTGGATGTTTTATTTAATTAC
This sequence comes from Globicephala melas, assembly GCF_963455315.2. Taxonomy (NCBI): domain Eukaryota; kingdom Metazoa; phylum Chordata; class Mammalia; order Artiodactyla; family Delphinidae; genus Globicephala; species Globicephala melas. The sequence continues at coordinate 98,124,247 of NC_083316.1, forward strand.
ATTTTTCTATCTATGCATCTATCTATCAGTCATCTACATCTGTATCTTTCAAGGTTTGTGAACAAGCTTTCGCATAAGCACTAGAGACGTCCGCCAGCATTTTCCAGAAGGAGGCCTGGAAATTGCTGGGGACTTCTCACACATAGGGAATGGCCACAACCCTTGCCACACAGACTGTGTGCGTGGCCCTCCTGACTTACTCCCACTCTCTCTCTGAATTTCCTGAGATCTGAGATGGGGGTGCTGGCTGGAGGTAATGGTCACGTGCAGGCTGAATCTTCTCCAGATTCTGATTGTCTTCCTGGGCATATCGTCCTCAAGCACAGTTTCTATGTCCCTGGCCACGCTGATCTCTCACCTTCAGTCCTTCCCTCCCTCCCTCTCCTGCCTCCCAGTGCAGAGAATACTTTTTACATTTGAAATGAGATTTATTTTTTGTTCACAGAATTCTCACCTGTTCTACTGTGGCCTCCGTTTTTAACATTCCAAAGCTGAGAATTTTCTTTTTTTCTCCCTCATTTCTGCTGAGTCTTTACCTTCCTAATGCAGTGACCTTAGAGTGCCTAGCTGACCGGATGGGGAAAAAAATCCACGGAGCAAAGAGAAATAACAAAAAATATATCAGTTAATTTTTCATAGTGTTATCCAACTATATATTTTTAAAATTTAGGAATAATATTAGGAATATTCTCTTTATAAAAAACTGAATTATTGGGCTTCCCTGATGGCGCAGTGGTTAAGAATCTGCCTGCAAATGGAGGGGACATGGCTTCGAGCCCTGGTGTGGGAAGATCCCACATGCCACGGAGTAACTAAGCCCGCGCGCCACAACTACTGAGCCTGCGCTACAGAGCCCGTGTGCCACAACTACTGAGCCCACGTGCCACAACTACTGAAGCCTGTGCGCCTAGAGCCCGTGCTCCGCAGCAAGAGAAGCCACTGCAATGAGAAGCCCGTGCACCACAGCTAAGAGTAGCCCCCGCTCACTGCAACTAGAGAATGCCCGCTGGCAGCAACAAAGACCCAATGCAGCCCCAAATAAATTAATTTAAAAAAACTGAATTATTTTAAAGGGTACAATGTATAAAAGTACAATAAAAGTCCCCCTTCATAACCCCCCAACCCCACTCTCAAGACTACTTCCTTTTGTAGAGATTATTGATCACTAGCTGTCTGATTTCAAGACTTTTGGTCCATGAATTTACATATGTAGGTGCTTTATATGTGATTTATAGCTTTATAGAGATTTTTTATTTATAAATTATATCATACCATATCTATTCTAAAATTAACATTTTGATTGGAGATCTTTTAATGTCTTTTATATAGAGATTTAATATTAATATTTTAAATAGTCTCCAATGGATTATTGACCTTTTAAACTCTGTACTTCAGTTTTCCCTCAATACCTGTAATTTTGTCATGGCTATTTCTGTACTTAAAGATGAGTAACTATATGATTGATTTCTTCATTTTTTTTCCATCTCTTTCCAAGATACTGAAGTTGATTGTGTCTTATGAATTAGTGAAAAATGCTAGTCCTTCAGTCAGGACATTGGGCCCTTTACCAAGTAACTCAACCTTCCTGGGCTTCAGCTTCTGTATGTGTGATCAAGAGGCTTGGACTAGCTGACTTTTCAAATGCTGTGTTTCTTTGATTCACTCTCACTTACTGATCTGCTACTTAAGAAGAGGGTCTGTTCTCATAAAGTAAGAATGGTCTTTTTTTAATCCTTGGGTTGGGCAGAGTTTAACTGGTCATACTCAGTTTGTTAGTTCTATTTACTTTTACATATGCTTAGCTCTAAATTTATATAGCTCTTGTAACTATTTTTAGATCTTATTTTTTTCTTATTTTCTTTTACAGTTTCTAATTTGTTATCACCAGTGTAGAGGAGCCTGATTGGTTTTTAAAATTTATTGATCTTGTATCTGTCTGCCTTGTTGAACCGTCTTATTAGTTCCTACTAGTTTATCTGTGGGTTCTTTTGGGTTTCCTAGATAAATGAGCAAATTAAATGTAAATAATGTGTTCTTTGGATAAAGTTTATTTTCTTGCATCTATATATATATATATACAAGCAATATGTTGAATTGCTTTAAATATTTAAATACTTACATACCTGTTATCATAATCTAACATTCTTTATCTTATTTTCTTTCAATCAATATTATGTTTTCAAGATTTATCCACGTCAATCCATATAGATCTAGGTCTTTTATTTTTGACTGTTTGATATTATTTCGTCACATGCGTATAGCATCATTTATTTTCCATTCAAGCATTATTGGACAATTGGATTGTTTCCCTCCCTTCTCTAGAACAAACAATGTTTCCTAGAATCTCCCTGAAGATGTTTGACAGTCGAGAAGGGCCAGGCTGCCCGAAGGATTCCTACTTGCTTTTAGCCACCTTCCGACAGGCCATCTCCAGCCAGCAATTTGAAGCACAGATGAAATGAAAACTCCCCCAAATGTGGAGATCTTAGGAGCTTCCTAGAAGGTGGGAGGTTAATGATAGGCATCCTGCTGGGATCCCAGGGGAGTCTGAGCTGGCCTGAACCTCTTCCTCCTCCTCCATCTCTCAAGAGAAATGTGGAGGAAAGACTTCAAAAACCGTGAGTAGGCAGAGGGAGAGATATTGGGGGCCGAAGCTGTAACTGAGGTCTTTGAGTGGGCTGTGAGGACGCAGAGCCTCTAGAGAGCCAGGCTCTGCCTTCTGAGAACTTCTCCCCTAAGGATGCTCATGATGAAGGTGATACCAGGCATATACAGCCGACTTGGTCCACACTGTCACAGAAAGCCTTATCAGAATCTCTTCTTGTTCATACACTCTTGTGTCTGTTACTTGGTTATTGCCTTTGGTACTCCACTGATGTGAACCACAGTCGCTAGGGGATGGAGGACACTAGTGACCCATCTTGCTCTGTGGCATTAGTCCACAGCTTGAGGGTAAGGGAGGAGGCCAAATGAAGCTCAAGAAGGAAAGATGGAGTTTGAAGAGAAGACCTGAGTTAAGGGTGTCTTCTCAAGTCTTGATGAATGAAACGTAGCTCCAGTACCTGAAGTCCTGCTTGTTCTCAAGTCTGACCACGGGGCTGGGTGCACTCAGTGAAGGAACCGTATACACTTAGTATTTCATTGCTTGCTCACACTTGCCCTCCTCTGATACACACTGCAAGACTGATATTCCCCTGAAACAACGTTCCACCTGCTACTGTCATCTCATGAACATTTGCTTCCCCTTCCTAGTGTCCCCCTAGAATCCCATTGCAGGAAATTAATAATTTGATAATCATGCTTCTTACCATATTCTCAGCAACTTCTGATAAATTTTATTCACTTTATTCCATAGTCCTCACACATCAATAATCTTCCTTAACTTCCTAGCTGCAGGTTAACCCATTCAGAATAATTTCTTTTTCTTTCTCCTCTTTGGCAAATCCTTTCTATCTTTTAAGGTCCTTTTCTTGTCTCTCTACCATCCTGCCTTCCTGAACTTGTTTTTCTGTTTAAGTAACCTTTCAATCTCCTTCCCCAATTTCCTCATAAGCATTTAGAGTTTATTCCTCACAAGTCAGACAGCGGTTTATGAATGGCCAGGCATAATGGACTCAGAATGAGTTGGTATCCCCGAGGTACCTGTCTTGCTGGGGAACCACAGGTGAAGGGCTGGCTGCTGGACATATGTTTGCATGGAGTCAGGCTGAGTGGCCTCAGGGTGTTTGCTCTGCACTTATGTGTGTTTCTCCCTAGTTGGTTTCCTTGTCCAGCCACTTCTGACCTCCCTCCATCCAGCCCAAGGAATCCTTCTCATCACAGGGGTAGGATGTTTGTCTCATTTTCCATCACATCCTTTCCAAAAGTTTGGTTGTGAGTTGTTCCCATTCCAAAGACCTTTCCTCTTTTAAGAGAAAAGAGAAAATCTTTTCTCTCCTTTTCTCTCACTTCACTTCTGCTCTATTATCTCCTCCGTCCAGAATGGCCCACTGACTCAAATGGGTATAGATCTGAAGATGACAAGGAATGCCAGCAATTCTGAAATAATAATACAGATGTATCAGGAAAACTTGAAAACCTTTATCCCGCCACATTAAAAAAAATTGCACTTCCAGTGTGTTAAACGTCTCAGTGTAGAAACACAAATGATATAGAAATTGAATTACACTCAATCTTTTCTTCTTTCCTGATTTATTCTAATCCTCAAAGTTAAGATGATTGACTATTTGTTATGTAAACTTTCAGACATTTTCTACACATACACACTTCTCTTTTTTTCACATAAGAGTGTGAACTAGGTCACTTTCAACATGCTGTGATTCTGTGATTCACTCTCTCCCACCGAGTCATCCACTGATAAAAGTAATCTTTTTCATGGAGAAATATTTCCAATAGCTAATAGCCAATGTCTGTGGAGTGCTTACTCTGTGTTGGTTTCTTCTAACTATTTTACAGATAATTTGTACAATATACCCATGGACTAGGTACAATTATAACCCCCAAGTGACAGATAAGTGCAGATAAGTACAAATAAATACAGAGGCCAAGTGACTTGCCCAAGACACTGGAGCAAATCAAAATCCATGCCTCTGTAATCATTTTGCTCTATTGCCTCTGTCTGGAAGGCTTGATGATTTTGCAACTAAAACCTTAAATATCATGTTACATTTTTATATCTCTGACACAAGCGTGGGGTTGTGATATGGGGTAACTAACCTGACTACTTTTGAAAACCCTTATGCACCTGGATGAAAGTAAGCCAGGGACTGCAAGCTATAGATTTAAGATTTCCTACCAACTTTTAAAAATACCTTCTTGAATGCAATTTATGTAACGTCAAGTCTAGGATGTAGTCCAAATAGTAACAGAAAAATGGAGATATGTAGAAAAATACTTAAAGTTGACAAGTATTGGGAGTGTAGTATTTTTGGGGCCAACGTGTAGACCACAGGAAATCTTGCTGCTTCCATCCCAAAGGGAAGAGCTCTATGTTGCAACTGCCAAGGTCCCTGGGGCAGCAAGTCTGCTCACTGCTTAGTAAAGAAGCCTCCTCAGTTTGATAGAATCATATGGGAGCCTTACATTTGGTTAGTAGTTCTACATTCTTGATGTAATAATATTTTCAGGGTGTGGGAGGGTATCAAGCTATGAAAATACCCTTGGAGAGATTTGCTTATTAAGTTTGGCTTTTTCAATCTCCCTAATACTTCTTTACTAAACACCAGGCAGTTTCCTTCACTTTTCAGAATCGTGTTGTTTTTCCCTTGTCTAATGAACTTTCAAATACTTTCTGATGAGCTATTAAGTTTGGAGAAAAATAAACATCTCTTTAAAATAAGGAAGATAATAACAATGACAAGTAGAAAAAGCTCTAAAATTGGGAATATACTCCATTATAGCCAATTAATGGGAGTGGAAAGTTCGTGCTCACTGTCCAGGACATATAAATAAAAGTTGAGGATGCTCTGAGGCATCTCTTGGATCTCGATAAGCCTCCATCATTTCTGATGAGTAGGGTTGACAGATAAAATATAGGCTGTTTAGTTCAATATGAATGTCAGAAAAACAATGAGTACATTTTTAAGATAAGTATGCCCCAAATAGTACATAGGATATACTTATACTAAAAATAATGATTTATTATTCATCTGAAGTTCAAGTTTAACTGGGTATCCTGTATTTTTATTTACTAAATCTGACAGCCCTACTGATGGTCCACAATGGAGGCAGTTCAGGAACGGTACCTGCTGGCTCTCGGACAGCAGAAATTGCTTCAGCAGATCCAGGTACAGTAGGAAATTCTTTTCGGACCTAGCTCAGAAGCCACGGGCAGCCCTTGACTGCAAGTACTTCCTCGGGTTTCCCTGAGGTGGGGTAAACCTTCCTTTTAATGGCCTTTTGGTAAGTCTGGAAGACCATATCCAAGGGGAGCCCCAAAGTCAGTTTCATCCTCACAACCATGTTTCCAATTCCTGGAATTGGCTGCATGCGACTCACAAGAGATGAGGAGGTTTGTGAAAATTGGGAGTGTCATAGCTTTAACACTTTGTAGGTAAAGTTTTGCTGTTCTGAGAGTTTTAACAGGAGCAATGTGAAAGACTCCAGGTCCCCAGGTAGATAGAAATAATCCTGTTATACTTCTGTGTATGTGACAAGTCTCTAATAGTTCACAGAGCAAATATATGGTCTTAGAAAGACTGATCCAAGCTTGGATGTTTCTGGTGACAAGGCAAGGTCCTGAGTTTCAAGTTCACCTTTTATGGTTGAGGAGACAATAAGGTTGTCAGAAGGGAAATCATGGAGGAGACCTTGGCTTCATCCATTGTTCAGGCTTTTATATTTGGTTCTATCTAGATTGTGTTTCAAAGGTGGAGCTTGTTTACAACTATGAACATTCTCTGATGTGCTTTTTGGACCTTCATTCCCAGAGCGAGAGAAGTGCTGAGGCTATAGAAATGCCATGGATATTCTGAAATGCCATTGGTATTCAATGGCATTTCCCAGGTACTGTTCCCTTGGTGCTGCTCCTTGAAATGTGCAAAGGGATTATCATCTGTTTTGTGGCCTGTCCTAGCATCGTGAAAGGAAGCTGCTGCACCTGGCTCAGAGGATTTAGGATGTGGTGGGAGAAGACGGGCCACATTTAGGTAACTGGTGTTACTATAGCCAAGGAGAACAAATTATTGGAAGTGGAGGTGTCTGGGATGGGAATGATGTTGCTGTAATTTCACAAATGCTCCAGGACCAGGGAAGACATCCAGAAGTACTGGGCTTTGTTTTAGGTTGCAGGTAAGAGAGGGAGGGATGGACTAGAGATTGACCTCATACAGTTGGTCAGTGTGTTGTTCTTTTGTTCATTCATTCATTCATTCATTCATCCAACACGTATTTACTGAGTTACTGGCATGTGTCGGTTACTCTGTTAGGTTTTTAGATATGATAGTGAAGAAAACAAATTCTCAGTCTTTAAGGAGTGTATAGTTCAGTCAGAGAGACTGATAAAGAAATAGGTAATTACAACATAGGAAATAAGTCATTTGATAGAGGAAGTGGGTCTTTGTGGGTGTACACAGGAGGCTAAATTTAACTAAGCCCAGTGGTGGAGGTAGGGAATGGGAGACCCAGAGGGACTTCTTGAACGAAGTGATAGTGGAGATCAGCAGGGTGAGTAGAAATTTTCCAGGACCTTCCCAGGCAAAGATGGAAGGAAGAAAGAAAGTTTCAGGCAGAGGGACCACTCTGTACAAAATCCTTAAGATAAAGAGAATATTGTATGTTCTTCAATATGGCTGGGGCATGAACTCTGAGAAAGGGGGTTGATAGGAGATATGGCTGGAAAGAGAGCCACGGCTCTGTCATTTAGAGTTTGTTCTGTAGGCGATGGAGATTCACTGAAGGTGAAGGCAGAGGAGTGACTCCATCAGATTGTGTTCTAGAAAAGTCACTTAGGTGACTGTGTATAGGGTGGGTTTAACTGAGCCTCAGCGTGGACAGTAAGCTCAAATTTTTCTATGTGGGACCAGTGTCACACATGGGACTATGTAGGTCACCAGATTCAATGGGGCAATGAATGTTTTTTGGCTTTTTCCTCCTTTTTTATATGAGGCTAGGCAGATGATGCCATGCCTTCGTTCCATTAAGAGCAATGTGAAATCAGTGAAATCTAAGATTCTGCAAGGCAGATTTTTCTTTGTATTTATTTAAAATTACCTCAAGACCTGAAAGGGCCATTGCTGTAGAAAAGGGGTCTGGTACATGTAACACCTGGATGGAAATAACAGCTTATGGGAAAAAAATGGAATTTGAGGAATTCTGGGGCAGGATGCTGGAAGTAGATAACCGCTAAAGGCCTTTCCAACTCATAGTCCCCAACCTCATGAGGATGAAAGTGTACTCTAGAGACCTTTGATCAAATTCTGCCCACAACACTCTGTGGTTTGAAAGTTACAAAATTCCCTGAGAAGTGGTAAGCTGTTTATCTTCCTTATTAGTCATTTAGTACCATTTATAATTTCCAAACAGCTACTGTTTATAGAGCCCTCTTGCTTTCCATTTCTGAGTGTGTTTTATCATTATTCTTTTTGGTCTTGGAAATGTAATCTTTAACAAACCACCAGTTAACCATGAAATATCACTACAGCAAAACATATCAGTATTCTCCATGGGATTTTTTGTACTTGGATTTGACCTTCATTGTTAATTCTTGGACTGTCTTCCTAGTTTGTGGCATATTTGGATTCACATTTCTTCTTTTTGTTGATTACTTCAAAGCTTTTGTGTAGAAATTAAGCTGGTAAAATAACATAGAAGGCTTTTCCCCTATGATAGTCCCTTTCTTTTGATACCAATAATTAAAAATGTGCTGTGATAGCATTACAGGACGTAAAGTTTGAAGGTTTTAAGAGTGACTTGGAGACTCAGGAGGAAAAAGGGACCAATACAAGTGAGTATGAATTATTATTTTGCTCAAAATGCTATTTAAAATAGATTAGAACCTAGGTTTATTGAAGAAAATGGTTATATTTGAGCTATTTGAAGTTCTAACAGTCAGATATTCTTTGAAAATCTATTTTAAAGATCTAACTGGTGATCTTAGAATAAAATTGCCACTTGATGGAATGTGGAATGTGAAGAGGTGAAAGAAAAGTCAGACTGGAATGATGCTACAAGAAAAGAAACTTCCATCCATGACCAGGCAGAGCAAATGGAAATCAGACGGGAAAGGAAATAGAAGCAGAGATGATTTTGTAATTCATGGAGCCTGCAGCTCTTTGAAAGTGCTAACCACCAAGGGGCAGGTGCAGAGCACTAAATGAGAGCTTCTCGTAAAAGTCCATGCGGCAAAAACGGCAGGGGCATCAGGTGAGAAGTCTCTCCATTTTTGGTACACAGGCTGGAATTTCAAAGATATGAAGACACAGGTCTTTCTCTGAAAAGCGGGGGACTGTGATGTTTTTTAGATAGAATTTCCAGAGCTAATGACATACTCAAGCTAAAGAAAATATATCTGTCCATCTAGGGACATTGAAAACAGTGGGAGGCAGAAAGAAAAAATATTTTGGCAACTGAGAGACCTGGGCTGGTGTCTGTTACTTCAGTAAATTACTTAATCCCTCTGAGTCCAGCTTCCTCATCTATAAACTGGTGATGTAATAATAGGATTGTTGTGGGCATTAAATGAGATCATGGACGTTGGGCCATTGGTACAGTACCTGGCACAAAAGAACTGTTTAATAAATGGAAACCAGGCCTTCCCTGGTGGTGCAGTGGTTGAGAGTCCGCCTGCCAATGCAGGGGACACGGGTTCGTGCCCTGGTCCGGGAAGATCCCACATGCCGCGGAGTGGCTGGGCCCGTGAGCCATGGCCGCTGAGCCTGCGCGTCCGGAGCCTGTGCTCCGCAACGGGAGAGGCCACAACAGTGAGAGGCCCGCGTACCACACACTCACAAAAAAAATGGAAACCAGCACTCATTATTCAAATGATAAGAAGAGTGCAACTCAGGGCTTCCCTGGTGGCGCAGTGGTTGAGGGTCTGCCTGCCGATGCAGGGCGCGCGGGTTCGTGCCCCGGTCCGGGAAGATCCCACATGCCGCGGAGTGGCTGGGCTCGTGAGCCATGGCCGCTGGGCCTGCGCGTCCGGAGCCTGTGCTCCGCAACGGGAAAGGCCGCAGCGGTGAGAGGCCCACATACCGCAAAAAAAAAAGAAAAAAAAAAAAAAAATGGAAAGCAGCACTCATTATTCAAATGATAAGAATAGTGCATCTCAGGCTCTTGTTGAGAGAGGTTTCTTATTATCCATTCTAATTGCTAAGATCACTTGTGAAGCCCTCTGAATTTGCATTTGACACTTGCCTGCTATTGGAAATTTGTTCAATGTCCCTCCTATATTTCTTAGACCCTACCATTTTGTGCATGTGGCAAACTTTCGACTGCCATTATTTGGCATTTTCCAGCCCAGGAACTTCTGAAGCTGTTGAAGTCTGCTCTGCCTGTGTAGATGGCAGGGAGGAAGTGAGGGGAATTAATAGCTTCCCAGCAGCAGTCCTCAACCAAGGACTGATGGGAGTGGGTATCTAAATGCCCCAGCTCCCTGGCCCTTCAAGTTGGAAGCTTGTGTTTCCCAGAGTTTCTCTGTGGATTACCTCCACTTTTCCACATGGCTATAACACAGTATTTAATGCTTGCCTTCTCTTCCCTATCTCACTTTCCTATTGGAGTTTCATCCATTTCTCATATTAACTATTTGAACTGGAATGTTTGTGATTGGGTTTGATTCTGGGAGAACACATAGGAAGTCATTTTCTTGCGAAAAAAAAGTTGTCAAGTTGCCTTCTATGAAAAGATATTAAATAATAGAAAAACTTAAGTTTTCTTTACAGTTGATTCATTTTTCCCTATGCACATTAATTGGCTACAGTATTGTTTAAATAATTATATAATATAGAAGTGATACAAAAATCAAAAGGACACTGCTGATTTTAGAATATTTGCTTTCATGTTAAGCATCTAAGACACATCAGTTATGTGAATGAAAACATGATGACCCAAAACCTATGGGATGCAGCAAAAGCAGTTCTAAGAGGGAAGTTTATAGCAATACAATCCTACCTCAAGAAACAGGAAAAATCTCAAATAAACAACCTAACCTTACACCTAAAGCAATTAGAGAAAGAAGAACAAAAAAGGCCCAAAGTGAGCAAAAGGAAAGAAATCATTAAGATCAGATCAGAAATAAATAAAAAAGAAATGAAGGAAACAACAACAAAGATCAATAAAACTAAAAGCTGGTTCTTTGAGAAGAGAAGCAAAATTGATAAACCATTATCCAGACTCATGAAGAAAAAAGGGGAGAAGACTCAAATCAACAGAATTAGAAATGAAAAAGGAAAAGTAACAACTGACACTGCAGAAATACAAAGGATCATGAGAGATTACTACAAGCAGCTATTTGCCAATAAAATGGACAACCTGGAAGAAATTGACAAATTATTAGAAAAGCACAACCTTCCGAGACTGAACCAGGAAGAAATAGAAAATATAAACAGACCAATCACAAGTGCTGAAATTGAGACTGTGATTAAAAATCTTCCAACAAACAAAAGCTCAGGACCAGATGGCTTCACAGGCAAATTCTATCAAACATTTAGAGAAGAGCTAACACTTCTCCTTCTCAAATTCTTCCAAAATATAGCAGAAGGAGCAACACTCCCAAACTCATTCTACAAGGCCACCATAACCCTGATATCAAAACCAGACAAATATGTCACATTGATAGAAAACTGCAGGTCAATATCATTTATGAACATAGATGCAAAAATCCTCACCAAAATACTAGCAAACAGAATCCAACAGCACATTAAAAGAATCATACACCATGATCAAGTGGGGTTTATCCCAGGATGCAAGGATTCTTCAATATATGCAAATCAATCAATGTGATAAACCATATTAAAAAATTGAAGGAGTAAAACAATATGATAATCTCAATAGATGCAGAAAAAGCTTTCGACAAAATTCAACACCCATTTATGTTAAAAAGCCTCCAGAAAGTAGGCATAGAGGGAACTTACCTCAACGTAATAAAGGCCATATATGACAAACCCATAGGCAACATCGTTCTCAATGGTGAAAAACTGAAACCATTTCCTCTAAGGTCAGGAACAAGACAAGGTTGTCCACTCTCACCAGTATTATTCAACATAGTTTTGGAAGTTTTAGCCACAACAATCAGAGAAGACAAAGAAGTAAAAGGAATCCAAATTGGAAAAGAAGAAGTAAAGCTGTCACTGCTTGCAGATGACATGATACTTTACATAGAGAATCCTAAAGATGCTACCAGAAAACTACTAGAGCTAATCAATGAATTTGGTAAAGTAGCAGGATACAAAATTAATGCACAGAAATATCTTGCATTCCTATACACTAATGATGAAAAATCTGAAAGAGAAATTAAGGAAACACTCCCATTTACCATTGCAACAAAAAAAATAAAATACCTAGGAATAAACCTACCTAAGGAGACAAAAGACCTGTATGCAGAAAACTGGAAAACACTGATGAAAGAAATTAAAGATGATTCAAACAGATGGAGAGGTATACCATGTTCTTGGATTGGAAGAATCAACATTGTGAAAATGACTATACTACCCAAAACAATCTACAGATTCAATGCAATTCCCATCAAACTACCAATGGCATTTTTCACAGAACTAGAACAAAAAAATTTCACAATTTGTATGGAAACACAAAAGACCCTGAATAGCCAAAGCAATGTTAAGAAAGAAAAACAGAGCTGGAGGAATTGGACGCCCTGACTTCAGACTATACTACAAAGCTACAGTGATCAAGGCAGTATGATACTGGCACAAAAACAGAAATATAGATCAATGGAACAGGATAGAAAGCCCGGAGATAAAGCCACGCACATATGGTCACCTTATTTTTGATAAAGGAGGCAAGAATATACAAGGGAAAAAAGACAGCCTCTTCAATAAGTTGTGCTGAGACCGCTGGACAGCTACATGTTAAAGAATGAAATTCGAACACTCCCTAACACCATACAAAAAATAAACTCAAAATGGATTAAAGACCTAAATGTATGGCCAGACACTATAAAAGTCTTCAAGGAAAACATAGGCAGAACACTCTATGACATAAATCACAGCAAGATCCTTTTTGACCCACCTCCTAGAGTAATGGAAATAAAAACAAAAATAAACAAATGGGACCTAATGAAACTTAAAACCTTTTGCACATCAAAGGAAAACCTAAATAAGATGAAAAGACAACCCTTAGAATGGGATAAAATATTTGCAAATGAAGCAACTGACAAAGGATCAATCTCCAAAATTCACAAATAGCTCATGCAACTCAGTATCAAAAAAACAAAGAACCTAATCCATAAATGGGCAGAAGACCTAAATAGACATTTCTCCAAAGAAGATATAGAGATTACCAACAAACAAATGAAAGAATGCTCAACATCACTAATCTTTAGAGAAATGCAAATCAAAGCTACAATGAGGTATCACCTCACACCAGTCAGAATGGCCATCATCAAAAAATCTACAAACCATAAATGCTGCAGAGGGTGTGGAGAAAAGGGAAGCCTCTTGCACTGTTGGTGGGAATGTAAATTGATACATCCACTATGGAGAACAGTATGGAGGTTCCTTAAAAAAACTAAAAATAGAGCTACCATATGACTGAGCAATCTCAGTACTGGGCATATACCCTGAGAAAACCATAATTCACAAAGAGTCATGTATCACAATGTTCATTGCAGCTCTATTTACAACAGCCAGGACATGGAAGCAACCTAAGTGTCCATCAACAGATGAATGGGTAAAGAAGATGTGGCACATATATAAAATGGAATATTACTCAGCCATAAAAAGAAACAAAATTGAGTTATTTGTAGTGAGGTGGATGGAGCTAGAGACTGTCATACAGAGTGAAGTAAGTCCGAAAGAGAAAAATAAATACCGTATGCTAACACATATATATGGTATCTAAAAAAAAAAAAAAAAAAACAACGTTCTGAAGAACCTAGGGGCAGGATAGGAATAAAGACGCAGATGTAGAGAATGAACTTGAGGACACGGGGAGTGGTAAGGGTAAGCTGGGACAAAGTGAGAGAGTGGCATGGACATATATACACTACCAAATGTAAAATAGATAGCTAGTGGGAAGCAGCCACATAGCACAGGGAGATCAGCTCTGTGCTTTGTGACCACCTAGAGGGGTGGGATAGGGGGGGTGGGAGGGAGACACAAGAGGGAGGAGATATGGTGATATATGTATATGTATAGCTGATTCACATTTTTATAAAGCATGAACTAACACACTATTTTAAAGTAATTATCCAAAAAATATCCAATAAATAATCCAATAAAGATGTTAAAAAAAAAGAAAAAAAAAAGATTGAATCAGACCAGAAGGCTAAGAGCGTAGCTGGAACCCATGTGTAATCACAGCTCAGCATTTAACAACTGCTTTAATTCCTTATCATAAATATAAAACCAGGCCAGAGGCATCCAATATTTATAATAAATATCAGTGACATGATAGTATCATCATGGGACCTCTGTGTATTCTTTCTGTTTCAGATGAAACCCAAATTTTGTGTCTCCCCACAAAACTTACTTTTTCTCTTTTCATGCATTGACCGCATATTTGATTTTGGAGAGCTGTTCCATCTGTGTTTTGAGTTGGGCTGAAGTAAGCAGTCTCCCTCTCAGTGGGGATGCCTACTCATAACTCGGACAAAATACAGCATGGAATACACTTTGGATGTTTTGGTTCTACCTATCAGGTTGATTTACAAATGATGCCAGTGGTTGTACCTTCAAAATAGCAGTTTTCAAACTTTTTTTTCCCCAGTGATTGATTCCCTTTACAAATATAATTTTCTCTAGAACTCCAAAGTATAAACTATATTATAAAAATACTGATTTGACAGGCAGGTAGTTGAAAATGGTAATGGACTTCTGTGTGCTCTCAGGACACTCCGCAGTTTTTACCCAGAAACCCATGGGAGGTATAGTAAGAAATTCCATTTCAAAATTGCATCACCAACAATACCTAACTACTGCTTGTATTTTTTTATTTTATTTTTTTTTGCGGTACGCGGGCCTCTCACTGTTGTGGCCTCTCCCGTTGCGGAGCACAGGCTCCGGATGCGCAGGCTCAGCGGCCATGGCTCACGGGCCTAGCCGCTACGCGGCATGTGGGACCTTCCCCGGCCGTGGCACGAACCTGTGTCCCCTGCATCGGCAGGCGGAATCTCAACCACTTCGCCACCAGGGAAGCCCTTGTATTTCTTATCATAAGCATCAAAGTCAGAGAAGAAGCACACAAAACTTCTAATAAGTACTAAAAGATTTATAATTAAATAATATTAAAACATTATCTGTTGGAAATTAGTTATTGAGTAATTGACTATTATGTGATAAGACTGTGTTCCAGGTAGATGAATCTGAATTTTACATGGTATAGAAATTGGAGGGGCATGTTATTGTAGAACTGTGTTACTGATATGGGAAAACTGAGTTCTCTTATTATATAAATCTTCTAGAAGGGACAGTTTACTGTGATAAACTTAAATGATATGCACTTAGCAAATTGTACCTATAGGCCAGTCTGTGAGATGTTCAAGGAACATGGATTTTCCATTCTCTGAGGTCCTATCCAGTTGCATGAAACCCAGAATGGTGTCTCATCTAACCCTTTATGATCCCAAAAACTGTTTTTCACCCTGAAAATCCAGCATGATTCCCCAACATGATTGCAAAATCTGCCATTAATCAAACAGCCCTTGTAACCTGGCTCTAGTAGTTTCTCAATATACCACTAGCACCATCTTGCCTCATTGCCCAAAGATTGCATGATAAGACTAGGTACTGCACATGCCCAATATGGACTGGTTTAGCATGTAGGCTTTGACAAAGGCTTTCACATACATGAGGACTTGATTACACATCTTTAGAAATGAGAGCAAACCAGGTACTGCCGTTTTAAAAAAATGACCAGGGCTAATCTACACACTTACTAATAAATAACATATTTAAAGTAAGGTCATTTATATACACAAATTTGGTAGGAGTTTTACACTGAGATTTGAAGACAAGAATGAGTTAACCAGACATATCTTGCAAGGGGGTTCACCAAAATGTGTTAAAATCTAATATATATCACTTGTGAGTTAGTGACTCCTAGAATATTCCCACAGTGTTAAAATATACATTAAAAATAAAAAATTTGGACTAAATTATTTATATGTAACACCTGAAACAACTATGCAAAATTTTAGGGCTTCTAGAAATATAGCTTAAAAATAAATCCTAAAATGAGGTCCCTGACTTGGAGAATTTGGATTATTGCCATTTTACAAATGGAGAAAAAGCAAACAAATCAAAAAATGACTCAGGCATGATTACATAGTAACTCAATGGCAGGCCTGAAGAGTGGAACTCAGGGTTTCTGTGCTGAAATCCAGGAATCCAATGAGCTAAACTTCCAGTAAGTAGAGTATAGCACTGAAGTTCCAGACGACAGCTATATCGTTGAGTTTGGTGTAAAATAAAATTCATTTCATTCAAGTGAGAACTGTTAGTTGCTCAAAAATAATATTGGGATATAACTTCCTATTACTTTGACTTTTCTCCTAATCCATGTCTGATGGCTTGGTAATGATAAAAAATCAAAGTGTAAAGTTATGTGCAGGAGTAATCATTAGGCTTGGAAGACAGAACCAGTAATGGGAAGGAATTGTAGGCTACTGTCTTAGGCTGTGAAGACATTCATAATAAGTTTCTTATTAGCTTTTGGGCCATCATGTTGTACTGAATATCAAACGTTAGTCAACTCAACTTGTAGACAGTAAAGTGTCTATAGGAAACAAAGTGTCGTTTGTTTTTCCCTAAAGTGATGCTGAAGCACATTGCCAATAGATTAACATTTTAAAGGACCATCATTTAAAGAAATCCTTTTCCTCAAAGAGTGAAATTCAGAACAACCTCTTCTAGCCTTAAAGCTCGGATGGCTTTTTGCATCCAAATTCATTCTGATGGGAAATTCTGGACAGTCCCCTTCCCTCATTGTGGAGAGTCAGGGGGAGCTCAGTTAAGGTGCTTGCCTTGAAAATGCATGATGAAGTTTGTGTAGTGAAGGAGGAGGTAGGGGTGAGTATTCACTAAAGGCATTTAGTTTTTTCATTCAGAAGATAAGTTCAGATTTTCCCCAAAGATAGGAAAAGATCTAGAAATGGAAGACAAAGCTGAGAGTAGAAGTAGGACAATGTGAGATCAGGTGGGCATGGAGCATGGAAGGATCTCTTTTTCTCTTTGTTGATTTTCAGTTGGTTTATTGGCTTTATTGGTGTATTAGTTTTGGAGAGAAGGTGTGAACATAGGCTTCGTGTATGTACAATCTTCTCGTTTCCTTTTACTGAGAATCTCTGGTATAGGGTGGGATTAGGATCAGTGATAGTGGGTACGAGTCAACAAAGGAACAGATCTCAAGAAATAGTTCAATTGAAGAATTTTAATAACGAACTAATAATTTCATAAGAAGATAGGGCATGTTTCAACCAATGCATACACACAAAGGGAATATTTTATTGAAAAATACACTCTCTCCATAGTATATGCTTGTACCCACTGGGGTAATTCTGGGAGTAAGATAATACTTTGAAGTTAGTTGGGTGGTTTGAAGGTTCCTGAAAAGGTTCTTTTCATCTTTTTTTTGATAATAATGCTTACAGGCTTTGTAGAGTAGATACAATGATGCAGAATACACTCAATAGATAGAACAAATAGGTAGCTAAAATACCTCTCAGTGGAAGGGGACCAAATGCATTGTGAATAACCAAGTGTTCATTTTATTCCAAAGAGGGGGTTGGGTAAATGACTCCGGTTCTGTGCCAGATGTTGTTTAACAACTGGAGCTAGTGGCGATGGAGTCTTGCTGTGTCACTTCAGAAAGGATGTGTTGACTACCATTGTCAGTCTATCTGGTGGCAGTCTTTGTCATCATTCGCCACAGCCGAGAAGGCAGGCATCTCACACAAAGTTGTTTAGTTGACAGATGTTTCTTGCGTGGAAGCTCCGAGTTAGCTACCTTTGTAGAGTTTCCTATCCAGCTCAAGCTGGGATTACAGGAACCATTCAGCAAATGAACACTGACTCTACCAGCTGTTCCATCTACAGCACACGGAGGCTCTTCAGCTTGTCTGAAGCCTGGTACAATTTGTCTGCACAGGTGCTGCAGGTGGAAAGGTATTAGACTTTCATTAGTGCTGGCATTTCACTAGAGGCATTCAAGCCTCCCAGAGCTGGAAAGGGTTGCACTCTTAAATGTTAGGATTCAAAGGACATTCAGATCTTAAGGAGAGAAGCAGGAACATGTAGGCAATGACCCTCTTTGTTTATAATGTCTCTGAACTCATTCAGTGTTTTGTCCTCCCCTGCCCCTCTGGATGCTACCGTGCCAGATCCATTAACTGATTAACCCTCCTTTTCATTTTCACGTGAAATGATTCTAACGTTTAAGGAATGAACCCTGGTCTCACTGGTGTGCTGCTGACCTTGGGCTTGTTTTGAATTTGCTAGTTGTCTGCAGTTTACTCTTCAAGCCTTGCCTAAAGTTATCATTCTGTGATGAGATATGAAGAAAATCGATTAGAAATGGTCCAAAAGACTGAACCAATACAGGAATGGATGATTTTTTTCACCCAAACAGAGATGGAAGAGAGGGAAGTAGGGTAAATGCATCTTAGTGGGACATGGCATGTCTGAAGTGAGTGGGAAAGGGAGACGAATATGGAAATTCTTTAGCCCTTGCAGTAGAGACTGGGGGTAGAGGGATAGCTTTAAATTCCCTTTAGTTTATTTAAGAAATGATTTTATCCTCACATCTGAATGGTCTGAGTACAAATCCAAGTTACTTACAGTGGAACCCGTTGGACTCCTGATATTATGGTGGGAGTCCTATACCTGCTTTATGAGTTGGCTGCATAAGATGGGTCTTTGATTCTATTCTGTGTTTCTGTTAGAAAGGTTGTTAGGATAGTGACATATCTTAGGGATATCAGTGCATTGTGCTGTGATACTTCTTCTTTTCTTTCCTTCTCTCCCCATCCTCTTCCTTCTCCTCAGAACATATAGAAGCCAGAAATTTCCTAACCTCTTTTTACCTTCAATTTTTAAAACATTGACCATGTCCCTGGCTCTGTGCCAGGTAATGTTGATTTCATTACCCCATTTAATATCCTCAGCAAGCAGCAGAAGTAAGCATTATTAGAACCCTGTTACAGACAGAAAATTGAGGCTCAGAGAGGTAAAGACACTAATGTCAGGTCATGTAACTAATAAGTGATAAGGCTGAGATTCAGATCCGTATTTCACTACAAAAGCCGCCTTTCCCCCACATGACTGATGTGCATTCACTTTGAATCTGTGTTTTCTTTAAAAAACTTTGGAGAGAGACCAAGTCCTTGACTTGGGTTAGAAAGGAGTTTCATAGACCTGAATCTCGAAACGCTTAAATTACTGAAATAACGAACAGTAAGAAGTCTAGACCTTCTCCACATTTGGAATCGTTGTTCTTCCCATAGTCTTGTGTCTGTTTCATCAAATATGAGTTGATTATGTTTCAATAAAAAAGGCCACTGAAACATAAAGCTGGGTGATTTAAAGTCATCTTTTGAGGCTTGACAGTCAGTGAATGTTTTATTCTCCTCTGTCGCTATGTCACAAGGACAAACATGGATCTGGTTATAAAATGCAATTGTATTCCTCTCCATATTCTACACAGAAAGTGTTATTAAGCTGTGGTGACCTTTACTCACAAGAAACGTGGTTGGCGAGTCACAGAAAGTGTGAGCAATTGCTCCCCCATGAAGCCCTGCTCCTGTGAGTGGAGAGATGTCTTTTGGGTAAAATGTAGCCATCTAGGAGGATTTAGGAAGGTTGAATACTGAGAAGTAAAGTGATCTGGGTCTTATGGATGGTTGTTGTGAAGTAGATCATTTGTCTAAATCCCAAACCCTGAAATGGCTATCTCTATGAAATGGAACACAGCTTTTAAGATATGAATATTCAGTGACCTGACATCAATAACAAGAGGAACAAAAAAAAGAAAAGCACATAGGTCAATTACATCTTGCCCACCTGGACAGGCTTTTGCCTCTGAAGCTTGGCATGTCTTTAGACACAGAACATCCTTCTGGTGTGTGCTTCAGGCATTGTGCGCAGGTGTCTGGCTCCCACTGGGCTGCCAGTGGGCTGGGGGGCCACTTGGCTGATGGAGCTCATTGGCAGCTCTTTGTGTATCTTCCAGCTGTTCTTACCTCCCATGAAGCATCATGTCTTTATCTTCTTCCTTCACTGCCTACCTCAGGCACAGCAGGGGCTTGGATCCTCTAGCACCACCCTGAACTTGAGAGCTTTGCCTCTGCTCTTAAATCTTGCCAAAAGCTTAATTGACACGTTTTCTTGAAAATTCTTTTTTACATTATAACTAAATCTTTTGGAGCTTTTTTCCAGGTTCCTTTGTTGGAGTTTTCTCTTATTTGCTGTGAATTTGCTATTAGTTCTCAATTCGTGGAAGTATCAAATTTGGTATGTCTTTTATTCATTGTTAATTTTACGTTATTCATTATCCATTGATATTTAAACTCCTTTAAGCATATTTAATGGTGATACACGTCATGCCAAACAAGTCTGAGTTTCTCAGATCCATCTGAAGCAGAGAAGATGAAAAAAAAATCAGAATCTTCACTTTTCCAGTGGAAGGGGGGCCAGACCTTCTAATATTGTAAAATGTGTGAAATCATTGCCGTCTCCAAGCACAAGATTGTTTCAGCATCCATGAGGCAATTTTATGTGTTTTTGGAATGAGATCCTTTAGTTTCTCTCTGTATTACATTTAGTGTCTGATAAACAATCCCTACTGTCTACACTTTTGTCTTGTTAGTAGTCTAAAGACTTCATTCTCACAAACTGTACCAGTTGACTTTTATCTCCCCTGTTACAATAAGTAGTTTGATGTCTATTATAAGTAGCTTTGCCAATAATATTCAAGAATCATCAGGTTCACTAAAATCCCTTTGGCCTGAAATGTTTTCAGTATTCCTGCTCACCTCATTGTGTTCAACCAGCCCTTCTAAGCTTTCCTTCTTGTTTCCATTGATCTCCTTCTCTAAGTCACAGTCCCTGTGACCAGTCCTGCCATTGCAGGTGCACTCAGAGTTCACCCTGGTGGATCACAGATTCTCATGTCTATCAAATGAAGTGGGATGATATTGTAAAGAAGAAATATGTTAAGTCAGTATGGCTGGCATCTCATGAAACTCACTTGGCACGTGGACTAATATGCTTTCATGATTGCTATAGTCTTTGTTTTTAAAAAATGTTTGAAAACATTGTGGTAAAATATACATAACATGTAATTTACCATTTTAACCATTTTATAAAAAGGTATACACTTCAGTGGCATTCACACTGTTGTGCAACCATCACTACTGTCCACTTCAAGGACTTTTTTCATCTCGTAAAATGGGAACCCAGTATTCATTAAACAATAACTCCTCTTTCCTCCCTTCCCCCAACCCCTGGCAACTATCATTCCACTTTCTGTCTCTATGAATTTGACTATTCTAGGTATTGTATATAAGTGGGGTAATACAGGATTTGTCCTTTTGTGACTGCCTTATTTCACTTCACATAATATCTTCAAGGTTCATCCATGTTGTAGCATGCGTCAGAATTTCTTTCCTTTTTAAGGTTGCATAATATTTCATTGTAGGTGTATACCACATTTTCTTTGTCCATTCATCTGTTGATGCACAACTGGGTTGTTTCCTCCTTTTGGCTATTGTGAATACTACTGCTATGAATGTGGGTGGGCAAATATCCTTTCACATCCTTGCTTTCAATTCTTTTGGGTATATATCCAAAAGTGGAATTGTTGGATCAGATAGTAATCCTATTTTTAATTTTTTGAGGAACTGCCATACTACTTTCCACAGTGTTGCATGGTTTTATATTCCCACCAGCAGTGCACAAGAGTTCCAATTTCTCCACATCTTCACCAATAGTTATTTTCTGTTTTTTTGATAATAACCATTCTGATGAATGGGAAGTAGTATCTCACTGTGGTTTTGATTTGTATTTCCCTAATATTAGAG
Organism: Globicephala melas; assembly: GCF_963455315.2. NCBI lineage: Eukaryota > Metazoa > Chordata > Mammalia > Artiodactyla > Delphinidae > Globicephala > Globicephala melas. The sequence continues at coordinate 98,145,935 of NC_083316.1, forward strand.
ATGTGAAGCCATCTCTTCATGCGCTTATTAGATATTTGTATATTTTCTTTGAAGAAATTCCTATTCAAGTGTTTGCCCATTTTTAAATTGAGTTATTTGTTTTGTTGTTGAGTTGTAGGAGTTCTGTTTATATTCTTGATATTAACCCTTTGTCAGACATATAATTTGCAAATATTTTGTTTCATTCCAAGAGCTGCCTTTTCACTTTGTTGATAGTACAAAAGTTTGATGCATAAACGTTTTAAATTTTGATATAGTCCAATTTACCTATTTTTTTCTTTTGCTGCTTCTGCAGCCTTTGTCTTTTTATATTCAATCTTTTATAGTGTTTTTATCTTGAAAGAATAATCTTGGTTATTTTACTCTTTCCTCAAGATTCATGTTATAGACCCTTTACTTAACCTCACTGCTAAGCATGCTTTTCACTCTCACAGACACTAAAATCTAGCCTGGAGTGTTGCTCCACGCGGAAGGTCAGTGAGCAGGCTGCAAGGGACCTTACATCCCCATGCTTTTACTTAGGCTTTCTCTAGATTGAAGTTGTGTTATAAACACTCACATATGATTTGGTTTGTTGGATAGCCTCAGAATTCCACTTTCTTTTCCATCTATTTATTCACTGTTCATTGGTGCTTGTATTTTCTATTTGTGCAGTTACTTTTCTATTAGTGTTATCTGAAAAATTAATGAGTATTCTAGATACCCTCATCTAGGTCAGGGTTTTTTTTTTGTTTGTTTTTGTTTTGCGGTACGCGGGCCTCTCACTGTTGTGGCCTCTCCCGTTTGTGGAGCACAGGCTCCGGACGCGCAGGCTCAGCGGCCATGGCTCACGGGCCCAGCGGCTCCGCGGCACGTGGAATCCTCCCGGACCGGGGCACGAAGCCGTGTCTCCTGCATCGGCAGGCGGACTCTCAACCACTTCGCCACCACTAAAAACCCCTAGGTCAGGGTTTTTTAACTTCTTTCTTTAAAGCACTTGAACCCCTTTTCTAAGAAAAGCTTAAGTAGAAGCTCAGTACAGTGGGTAAGAGCAGAGGTTACTCAGGAACAGGGGATGAAGATGTTCAACTCACTGCTTTCCCTCCTCCAGCCCTTGAACCTTTCCCTTTGAACCTGGATGGAGGCTGTGTGGAGCCGAGTTTACTCAGGACAGAAAAGCCTGTTGATAAGGCAGGAAATGAATTACAGTCATTCACTTCCCACTTCTCCAGTCCTACTTACATCAAAGCAATTCAGCTTTTGTATGGTAAATGTATTTAGGAATCCATGTACTATTCAGCTTAAACTACAGGGTTCTCTCAAACTGGAAATCAAATAAACAAACATCCCTCCACCCCCTCAAAAAAAAACAGGTTTCTCTGCCTGAAATTGTTGTTCAAAAACCTCCAGTCTAGTTTATTGACCAAAACGATAACCCACACATGCTAAGGACTTGTAACCATGATACACTTCTTGGGACACCCCATTGTGCATAGTGACCCATTTTATTGATGAGTACTTCACATAGGAAGATTCAAAAGCCAGAGGAGAGTCCCCTGGTAAGGAGGCCACCTACTGAGACACAGGAAACTTAATTTTGATCCACAGACATTTTAAACTAGAAAGGAACTTGGAGATCGGTAGCCCAAGAGGCAGCAAGTGGTGTGTTTGGTTTGCACAGAATTTAAAAAATTAGTTGCCAGCATTAAAAAAAAATCAGCAATGTTTATATAAACCTAAAAATAAAGATAAAAATCTTGATTTTAGCCTCTCGGAAAAATCATAACATCTGACGCTAGGCCCATGGTCCTGTATGGCACTGATGAATTACAGGGGGCCTTTAAAAAATATCAGTGTCCAGTCTGCATCCCAGACAAATTAAATGATATTCTCTGTGGTTAGCACTCAGACGTCAGTATATATTTAAAAAATTGTAATAAAAACACAGTGATTATCATCTAAGTCATTTTAAACGTACAGTTTAGCGTTTTAAGTGTATTCACATTGTTGTGCAACAGACCTCTAGAACTTTTTCATCTTGCAGAACTGAAACTCGATACCCATTAAACACTAATTCCCCCACCCTCCTTCTTCCAGCCCTTCCTTGGCAACCACTTTCCTACTTTCTGTTTCTATGATTTTGACTACTCTATATACTTCATATGAGGGGAATCATACAGTATTTGTCCTTTTGTGACCGGCTCATTTTGCTTAGCATCATGTCCTCAGGATTCATCCATGTTGTAGCATTTGACAGGATTCCCTTCTTTTTTTTTTTAAGGCTGTATAATATTTCATTGTTTGTCCATTCATCTGTGAAGGAATATTTTGTTTGCTTCCACCTCCTGACTATTGTGAATAATGTTGCAGAGTGTGCAGATTTATTTCTGAGATCCTGCTTTGAATTATTTTGCAGAGAAACCCAGAACTGGGATTGCTGGATCATATGGTAATTTTATTTTTAATTTTTTGTGGAACTTCTGTACTATTTTCTATAGTGGCTGCACCATTTCTCATTCCCAGCAAGAGGGCACAGGGTTCTAACCTCTCCATGTCCTCTCCAACACTTGTTATTTCTGTTCTTTTGACAGTGGCCATCCTAATGGGTGTGAGATAATGTCTCATTGTGGTCTTGATTTGCAGTTCTCTTAAGTTTAGTGGTGTTGAGCATCTTTTCATATGCTTGCTGGCCATTTGTATATCTTCATTGGAGAATTGTCTATTCAAGTTCTTTGCACTTAAAAAATCAGTTATTTGTGGGGTTTTTTGTTGAGTTGTGGAAGTTCCTCAGATATTTTGGATATTAATTCCATATTAGATGTAAGATTTTCAAATATTTTTCCCATTCCAATAGGTTGCCTTGTCATTCTGTTGATTGTTTCCTTACCTGCATGGAAGTTTTAAAATTTGATGTAGTCCTATTTGTCTACTTTTGCATTGTTGTATGTGCTTTTAGTGTCATATCCCAGAAATTATTGCCAAATGTAATGTCCTGAAATTTTTACCCTATGTTTGCTTCTAGGAGTTTTATAGTTTTGGTCCTGTACTTAGTTCTTTAATTCATTCTTTTGCAAGTAGATATCCAGTTTTCCAATATCATTTGTTTAAGAGATTGTATTTTCCCCATTGTGTATTTTTGGCACCTTTGTCAAAAATCATTTGGCCATATAAGCAAGGGTTAATTTCTAAGCTCTCTATTCTGTTAAATTGGTCTAAATGTTTTTCTACCAGTACCATACCACTTTGATTACTGTTGCTGTGTACTGTGTTTTGAAATCAGGAAGTGTGAGGCTTCTTTGTTCTTTTTCAAGATTGTTATGGCCACTTGAGGCTCCATAAGAATCATAAGATATTTTTCTGCTACTGGGATTTTGATAGGAATTGCATTCAATTTGTAGATTTCTTTGGGTAGCATGGCCATTTTAACAATATTCCAATTCTTGAGCATGGGATGTCTTTCCATTTATATACAAATACAATCTTCCTTGATATCTTTAAGCAGTGTTTTGTAGTTTTCAATGTACAAGTCTTTCACCTTCTTGGCTAAGTTTATTCCTAAGCATTTTCTCCTTCTTGATGCTGTTGTAAATGAGATTATTTTCTTAATTCTCTTTCAGGTTGATCATTGTTAACGTATAAAAATGCAACTGAATTTTGTATGTTAATTTTATATTCTGCAACTTTGCTAAAATTATTTCTTGGGTTTAACAAGTTTGTGTGTGTGTGTGTGTGTGTAATCTTTAGGATTTTTTGTGCCTAATATGTCATCTGTGAACAGAGATCATTTTACTTCTTCCTTTCAAATTTGGATGGCTTTTATTTTATTTTTTTGTGTGTCTAATTTCTCTGGCTAGGACATTTAGTACTATGTTGAATAGTAGTGATGAGAGTGGGTATCTTTTCCATCTTCCTGGTCTTAGAGGAAAAGCTTTAAGTCTTTCACTGCTGTGGGTTTTTCATATATGGCTTTTATTATGTTGAAGTACTTCCCTTCTATTAATAGTTTGCTGTGTTTTTATCATGAAAGGGTATTAAACTTTGTCAAATGTTTTTTCTACATCAGTTGATATAATCACGTGGTTTTGTCTTTCCTTCTGTTAATTTGCTGTATTACAATGATTGATTTTCATATGTTAAATCATCACTGCATTTCACTTGGGCATGGTGTATAGTACTTTTAATGTGCTGTTAAATTCAGTTCTCAAACTTTTGGGGGTTGTGAATCCCATTGAGAATCTATGAAAGGCATAGACTCTCTCTCGGGTAAATGAATTGCAGCACATAGAATATTTTAGAAATAACTTTGAAGGCTTCATAGAGCGCCCTGAAGTTCTTCTTGGGGTCCTCTAAGGACAACTAACCTTTGTTGTTTGATTACCATGCTAAGAACTATGTGATGCATGTTACCTGAGTCATCTCAATTAATTCCAGCAATGACCTGATGAGACAGGTTCTATGTTATACTCATTCTATAAGATGAGGAAATGGAGGAAGTAAGCAGAGGAACTGAGATTAAAACCTAGGCAGTCTGGTGCCAGAGCTGGAGACCCATGGAGTTCAGTTTGAGAACCCTTGATTTGGAGAATTTGATTTGATTCTAGGCTGAATTCTAATCTGAAGGAGCATCAAGAGTATTGGACAATTATGGGGGTTCTGAGTCACCAAGGGACTCAATGGTGTGATCCATAGACCAGCAGCTTTTGACATCACCTGAGTGCTTGTTACAAACGCAAGCACTCAGTTAACACCCCAGAACTATAGAATTTTAACAAGATCCTTCAGGAGATTTGTGTGCACATTAAAGTTTGAGAAGCATTGGTTTAGGCCCTGTAGCATTAACAATTTTGACACCCTCTGAAACCATTTCGAACTTAAAATTAAATTTTTGGTAGCTTTGGGTAATATTGCTTATTGGTTCCTGGTGAACTGACTGATAGTGATGGTTGTGGGGGAGGTGATATTGGGAGAGGTGGAGTCAGCACTAAATGAGTGTGCATGACAGCAAATATTTGCACCCAGTATGTCCCTCTTCTCCGAGGTCACTGTAAGATCTCTTTCGAATATTCTTTTAAAAGGATAGCATTCTAGAATTGAGAAACAAATGGATGAAAGTGCCATTCTCACTTGTTAGCTGCATGCCTTCCAGCAGCACAGGATGATTCTGGGTAGTACTAGGCTATGGAGAGCCATCAAAGCTTCAAAAGGAAAAGCTTTCATCTCTCGTGAATATTTCCTGCCAGGCACCATTGCTGTGGTAGGTCTTTAAGGACCAGTGGGGGTGTGTCACTCCTGGGGAGCAGGCGTCCTCTGAGCTGATTGCCTGCTGTCCCCTCCTGATACCCTTACTCTATGACCCAATTTCTGACCTCCAATGTTGGCTATTCTCTTAGAGCCCTGCTTAGCTTTGGCATCAGTGCCTCCCTTGGAATCAATTGCCTCTTGGATTGTTACCATCTTCAATTGGATTCTGCAAGTAATCCCTTTCTTGCTTTTGAACTATAGTAACTTGAACTTCCTATGGCTAAATGATGGCATATCCCAGAAAGCCAGAGCTTTTACCAAGCAGTAGTTCTTACACTCAGATCTCTCCTCATGTGGGACCTTCTTTGTCATCGAGAGCAGTCATTATGATTAATTCACAGGATCACAGGCAAGGACTTTTTTTTAACCCTTTCAGGTACATTATGGAATGTAGGAATATCCTGTAGAATAGTGAGGTTAAATGACTACAATGTCCTCACAGACAGGCTTTTTTGGTGAGAACTCGAGTCCAACAAAGATTTTGTAGTTAATTTAACAGGTTCTGGGATAGAGATTGGACTTTTGTGATGATCAGTGAAGAGATTATTATTTGGATATTAGGAGAGCTGTGTGTGCTTTTCTTTCTCTGAGCATGGAGCATGAAATCTAGTTAGAGGTGTAACCATCAGCCAGAAATGAGAAGTCTCTTAAAACAAGAAAAAAAAAGGCACTGCTAATAATTTTGATTCCTGTACCAAGAGTGCTCTGTAAAAGTGGTGCTAAGAGTTCCCCTTTAAAAACATCTTATTTCATTATATTTTAAAGTTCAGTACAACTTCTTCAAGTGATAAAGCTGGAGGACACAATGTTTCAGAATGTTTAATATGGGGTTCTATATTTGAGTTAACTAGACTGGGAACACACAGAGAAAATTGAAATTATAGACATTTATATGATGACCACTGAAGTATATTGATATTTGGCATGAAAATATTATCTCCTAAACTGCAAGGATATGCACATCCTTGACATTAGACAAACACAGATACCATTGAATATGTGGGTCCTGAGAATTTTGCTTTTCCTTTAATTACTCATTTGAAACAAGTGATGACTGAAAGAGTAAGCAATATGTAAACTCTTCAGCTGGGGGAATATCTCAGTGTGAGATGTGGATCCATTAAGGTCTTTTGATGTGTAGATCAATTTTTTAATTAATTAACCATTGTGCAGAAGTCAGAGCAAATGGCTGTTTTCCACAGGAATAGAGGAACCAGTGCAAACCTTGGAAATGTCAATGTGCCAACCACCTTGAAAAGGTTGTTCGATGGAAGGTTTTTTTTTTTTAATTTTGGTATAGTTGATGTACAATATTATATAAGTTACGATGTAGTGTTTCACGATTTTTAAAGGTTATACTCCATTTACAGTTATCATAAAATATTGGCTATATCAAAAGGAGATCCTAAACTGCAAGTTTACTTACAGTGCCTGGGAATGTTTCTTCATTGGGAAATACCTAATATAATTAAAATAAATTAAATTAATTCATACTCGGCTTAGTTCCAAAGAAGAGTCAAGCTGTTATAGATGTTGCTTTCCTAAAACTTAGGATAATTCAAGGTTGCCTAAGGAGACAAAGTGCATCAGTTGTGGAATCATCTATGTGTCATCTGCTGATGTTTCACTAGTGATCATTGAATCATTCAGAATTCTATAAAAAATATTCTTCGACCAGGGGAAAGAAGTCCGCACTGCACTGTTTCTTGGCAGTTGTGAAAAATGCAATCAGAGAAGTTATCAGGGACCTTAATTAAAGCTCCCTGAGTGAATCTTTTGCATATGCAAATTATCCTCATTGGTATCATTTGTGAGGAAAGTTAAGGTGAGTTAGTACTTATGCTATTAATTAAAAGAAAGATGATCTTGTTAGTGAATCAAATAAAGTGTTTATTTTATTTATTTATTTATTTTTTGCTTGTACCTCAGACTGTAAGCAGCACCCACAATGCAGGGAAATCCTTTTCTTGATCCCTTTTGATCACTGAGAAGCCTCTGTTTACATACTGAAGGGTCTGACAAATACTGATTGCAACTGTCCATGTATTTTGGGGTGTTTGTCTCAAGTACCACAAATACGTTTATTCTGGTGATATTCTGAAGGGAATGGTATGAAAATAAACTCTCTAATGTTTCACAGGCTGATCTGTCAGCAGCCTTGAAATTGAGAAAAATGAGCTTTGAAAGGAAGAAATGGGTAAAGTTGGAGCAGGTGATTGGGGACCAGGAACAAGGGAACGATAAAACATCAGTGAGTCACAGTGGTGGAAGGGCAGTGACATTTTAATGGAAGAGAGTCCAAGAAAAAAGGAAATTAGAGAAACAAAGATAAATTAACAGAAAAGAAGTATTTGTCAATTTTTAAATCAGGATTTAAACTTTTTAAAAAGTATTTTCTTTCCTTTTTGCGTTAATGTTTATAAGCACTGTTTATGCAACTGGCACTGTACTAGATGCTTTATTTTAAATTTTATTATTACAGCGCTGTGAGGAGGCTAATAGTGTTTAAATGTGTTTAATAATGATTAAATGTGTGAGCCCTAGAGTTTGAGCGTCTGGAGTTTGAATACCTGAGGTGCCACTTATTGGCTCTATGATCTTGGGCATAGTAAGCTTTTTGTACCCCAGTTTCTTCATCTGCAAAATGGTGACAATAATAATAATATATAATAATAATTATTAATAATAGAATACCAACATTATTATATAATTATATATTATTATTAATACAATATATTAATATTATTATATTAATAATACTATTATTAATATTATTATTACTATATCTCGCTTTCCGGGCGGCGGGGACGGAGGTGGGCCTGGCGGGTCCGCGCAGCCTCGGGGCCGGAACCCGGGGTCGCCGCCCGCCCCAGCGCCCGTCGCGCGCCCGCCCCAGCGCCCGTCCCCGCGCCCGCCGCGCGCCCGCCGCGTGCCGAGCACCACGCCCCGCGCTTCCGTCCTGGGTCACGGTGGCCGGAGGCGCACCCGGGTCCGCGGGACAGGCGGGCGCAGAGGTCGCTTGTGTTGGGGGTAGTGGTGCGGCGAGGACCGGGCGCCTTCGCGGAGCATGGCGGGTCCGGGGCTGGGGGCGCCGCGGCTTGCTATGCCCTTCGGACTTTCCCGGCTCTGAGGCCTCGAGAACACGGCCAGGCAGCGGTAGTTTAATGGGGAGTTTGCCTGCTGGGAACTAGGGGCCTGCTGGGGTCTCAGTTCTTGGCTGGCCCCGAACACGAGGTTGCCAGGCCTGTGATGGCAGCAGGTAGGAGTGAGCCACTGGTGCAGTGATGAGCAGGGAAGGAAGGGCACTGGCTGTTGGCCTGTGAACCTAGGCAAGAATGATCAGCCAACACAATCCAGACCAAGGTCCGTGGGCCCAGCTCGGTCCTGTGCGGCTGGTCAGTGGAATAGACCTGCAGGTGTGGCTCTTGTCACTCTAGGGCTGGCTTCAGGACAGATGAGCCCAGGGAACCGTCCTCGGTTCTCCAGGAGAGTGCTCCGGAGTGGAGCCACGGGAGTGTGCCCGACTCAGCACAGCGGCCACGCATATCCAGTCTGCCGGCAAGGGCAGTGGGGAGCCGGGGGAAGTCATGACCTTGGGAATCTCCTCTGCTGAAAAAGAACCCACAGGCTTATAAAATAACTTTTGTGTGGAATGTTGGTGTGTTGAAAAGCAGTTCTGTGTGCTTTCCCCCATTAGTGTGGATCAGCAGTGCTGAGGCAGCAGGCGTCATACAGAAGTGTGAGCAGAGACCGTCTGGAATCCCCAAACTCCAGGGAAACTAGAGGTGACAGCCAGCCTAGTGAAGAGGACAGGAGCTGGGGGCGGTGGCGCTGGCGGCAGTCCAGCAGGCACCCCTCGTCTCAGGGCCCTAGTCCTGGATCCAGCCGGGTGGTCAGGGGAGCTGCAAGGTCTTCTGGGCGAGCAGAGCCCACAGTCCTGAGCTGTTCTTCGCTGTGGTTGGGTCATCTCCCCCCATCCAAGGGGAGAAATCTAGATGAGGTTTAAGAATCAGTGCTTTAAGAATGTGGATCTCATAGTTGAAACCTCAGAACACATGTTTTCAGCACAAGGTGTTAAAGTGAATGGAAGGATTCAATGCCTTTTCAAGGAGGGTGTCTCCATGTGGGCAGAATTAGAGAATAAATGGGTCTTGAATAATAAAAAAAAAAAATATATATATATAATATATATATATGTCATAAGGTTACGGTGAGGATTAGAAGGTTAATATATGCAAAGAGTGTACACATGGAAGCACTCAATAATGACTGGCCATTGTTATTATCATTTATATTAATATTCCGATTAAGTGGTTGAGCATCAGAAAAATCAAGTCACATTCTTAAAGTACACCAGTTAGTTTCAGACCCAGTTGAATGTGACTTTAGTGCCTGTGCTTTTAATCACATCCCATAAGCAGACAGAAGACCTGTTTTCTAACTGCAACATTAACTGACTCTCTTTTAAGTTACTTAAACTTAAAAGATTTTGTTTGGGTTCCCTTCTAAAGCAGATTCTATGACAAGGGCTTGATGAATAGTCCCCAGGGAATGTGATTTTTCTTGAAGTATATATTAACGATTTATTAATTAACTACTGTAGCCAAATCTGATAAAGCAGGATAAGCACAGCAGATTGGGAAGAGTGGAACAGGGAAGAAAGGAAGTGAATCCAAGGATGCAATTTTAAGAAGGTGGCTGCGTGCAGCTGGGGCTCAATGCTAGCAGGGCCCCACTGGAGTTATACAGAATGTGCCTCAGAATCGTCCACCAGGGACAGGGAAAGGTGAGTGTTTATTTCCCAGTTCCTATCCTGTGTTAATCAAGGGTTGCTCCAGGGGTGTTAATTTCCTTGTACTTACAGATTTGCATGTGACCCATCACAGCCCAGAATCTCAGTGGACAGAGAAGCTTGGGCCAGAAAGCAAGTGACGGGCAGTACAGCAGAGGTGTGTCATTTTGTCAAAGGTTATATCTGCGGCACAGCTGGTTGCCACAGCCATTTGAGCAAAGCCGTGCAGCAAGGGGTTATAAAGGTGTTTAGCACCCTCTGCCTACTGGAATACACATATTGATTACATGAGATATTTGCTTCACGTTTGCATAGGTAAATTTTCTGTCATTCACACTCAGTTATTGAGGTGATTCAATGAGATGTGTGTAAAAGTGCTCTGAAAAATATGTCATGTAGACTATTACGCTACACATGTGATATTGAGATCTCCAAAGCTGAAGGTCAAACAGTGGTTGAACAATTTTTTTAACCCATTAGTCTATAGGTACTTTTGAACTCAATGCCTCTCTCATTTCATGTAAGTAATAAACCTTTCATACCTTCTTGTTGTGTGTCATCAGTCTTGACGTTCCAACCAGATTTTGGGTGGGGGGTTTATTCTGTTTCTTCAGAGTGGTTACAACACAGAGAAATCTGGATTTCAGCCGAAAAAAATCACCTCAAGACCGCAACAGGGCATACTTCACTGAATTCCAAACTGATTGTTGATGTGATCCTTTGGATTGGAAAAGTCCAAACAGTTCTTCTGCCCCATCCCTGGTCATTTGGCTACTGGCTGTCTTGGATGCTGGACCCTAATATTCTAAGGTAAAAATAGAAGAGAAGAGAATAAAAGTTTATGCTGATTAGGTTAAAATCTGAGCCAGTCTGGCGCTTTCTATCTTTAGTGGAAATCAATCCGTGTTCTACTTTCAGAGCTAAAATACAGTAATGAAATGTTGAATTTTCTTTTTTTAAAAAAAATATCTATCTATCTTTTTATTTATTTGGCTGTGCCTGGTCTTAGTTGTGACCTGTGGGGTCTTTGTTGCAGTGTGTGGGGGATTTAGTTCCCTGACCAGGGATCGAACCTGGGGCCCCTACACTGGGAGCACAGAATCTCAACCGCTGGACCACCAGGGAAGTCCCGAAATGTTGAATTTTCAATGTTATTTTTCTGCTTTGTGTTTGAATTCTCACTTCTTCACTTACCTGCCGTGGGATGTTGGTCACATTATTTCACCTCTTTGGGCTTAAATTTCCTCATTGCAAACTTGAGATAATATTAATATTAAATCCAAAGAACTGTTACGAGGATGACTATAATGTGTTTGGAACATAAAGACATTCAATTCATGTTAGCTGCTAATATTATTGTTTTATCATTATATGTTTTGACAAAGATCTGTAGCTTTATTTTTTGAGTGTTTAAATGTAATGGTTATTTCTATTAATTCAACTTAATGATGAGCTGCTCTAATCTGACATTTATATGAAATATAGAGGCTCTTAGAATTATCTTGATGTCTTGACTGAGAGACAAGTTTAAATGCTTTTGACCCTCTGAGGAGCCCTCTGACATCATGAAAGCACATATCCTTTCTAAAGTTGATTTTCTAAACAGAAAATTGATAGCCCTGTCCATAACTGATTTAGAAACAATTTGAAAATGTCAAGTAACTTGCAAAGGAATAATGATTTTTCTGCTGCTACTGTGTATTAATAGAGGTTGTTTCCCACTTAAAGAGCTGGAAGTTCCTTGTGTTCTTATTCCAGGTACTTCACATGTACCCTGTGGAGGTGATTTGGGCGCACATGGTACCTATGTAACAGATCTCTATCTCATAGACTTATGTAAAAGAATGTAAGTGTAGCCCAGTGTAATAGTCTGACCCCATTTTTAAACATTTTAAAAACATTTTAATTAATTTATTTTTTAAAATTAAAATAACTTTTTAAAATTTTTCTATTTTTAAAGTTTTTTAAATTAAACAAATTTAAAAAATATTTAAAATTTTATCTGACCCCATTTATTTGATGTTTGCTGACATCTTAAACCTCATCCTTCCCTCCTCCCATTCTGCCCCACTTCTGGGAAATCTGATAAGAAGGTCTGAGTGAGGGCTTCCCTGGTGGCGCAGTGGTTGAGAGTCCGCTTGCCGATGCAGGGGACACGGGTTCGTGCCCCGGTCCGGGAAGATCCCACATGCCGCGGAGCGGCTGGGCCCGTGAGCCATGGCCGCTGAGCCTGCGCATCCAGAGCCTGTGCTCCGCAATGGGAGAGGCCACAACAGTGAGAGGCCCGCGTATGGCAAAAAAACCAAACAACAACAACAACAACAAAAAAAACCAAAAAAAAAAACTGGGACAATTTGAGCATTGAAAAGAATAATGATGGTAAGAGATTATATCACATTGAACATAAATCTATAGTGATAGATGGAAGAGGGGAAAGAGAGGGAGAGAGAAGAAATAAGTAGGAAAGCTCTTCTTTACAGAAGATTATAGTAAATGTAGAAAAAGGAGAGAATTTTTAAAAAAATCACCATTTTGCACCTGAATGCAATTCAAGCAAAGATCATCAAAGAATACTAAAACTTTTGAGTAAAATGTTGTTGGAGGTGGCAAGAGGTATTATCCCATGGATTATGTGTTTTCATTGCCAAGGAAAATTAACCTTTAGAATAGATACCTGACACAATGGGAGGTATACAGCATCCCCTGTGTGCTATGTAGTACTTATGCCAAAAATATTTAACCTGATTCTCGTGGTGAAGAACAATTAAATACAGAATGTGGGGCACAATATAGGACAACTGTCCTGAATTTTTCAATGTTGTGAAAATAGAAACAGAAACAAAAAGAATGCTCTTCAGGAAAAGATTTAAGATACTAAAAGACATAATCAAAGGCAATGTGTGAACCTTGATTTGATCCTAGATTGAAAAAGTAAAACAATTAAAAAAAACAATTTTGGTCAACTGGGGAAATTTGAATGTGGATATATGAAAGTGATACTCTGATTATATAGGAGAACACTCATTCTTAGCAGATGTGTGATATTTAGGGATGAACTGTCATGGTGTCTGGAACTTATTTTCAAATGGTAGAGCAAGAAAGTATATATATTCTTACATTAAAAAATATGATTAGTCCAGAGATAGGCAAGAAGGAAAGAAATGTTAACACAACATTGTAAATCAATAAAATAAAATAAAATAAAAAAGAAAATTCCCAGAAAAAAACCCAAGGGTGATAAAATATTAATATTTTGATGAATTTAGATGAATGGTATTTATTGTTCTCTTCTTTCAGCATTTTTGTAGGTTTAAAAATTTTTAAATAAAATATTTAAAGTTAAAAGACCGATGGAACAGCAATAGAAACAACAAAAGAACTTCAGAGGACTGCTTAAGCCAGCAAAACTCTTTGTTACTTCCCCTGAAAACTTAATAGATTTGAACAGATTGTAATATTTGTACCTGGAAATTATTTTTAGTGTACAAAACAAATAGCAATTATTATTACGTCAAAAGACCTACTGCACAGCAACCCATGTCCATGAATCAATGCTATCTTCCCCTATCTCTGGCATCTATGTGAATTATTTTGCTCTGAAAGCTGAGTAAATATGTGCTCTCTGACAACAAGGACGAATAGACAACTGACTTAGAGATCTAAAGATTTATGGTTGCTGCAAATCTCCTTATTGTGGGATGTCGTTAATACCAGATTTGATTTGAGAGCATCATGCTTGAACTGAAAATGAACCCTGACTTCTGTGATTGGAGAGCCACTGGCAAGACTCACCTGTGATTAACATCTCTCTGCTCAAATATCCTTAGACTGCTTGATGATGACATTTCTGACTTGTCTGGCTTGTGTTATTGTGTCAGAACACAGCAGTAATTCCTCGACCTGCTCCTGTGCCCTGAGAAAATAATTGGTGTGCTGATTATCTTTTAAGAGCCTGGAGGAATTTATCCTATTAAGTTGGTGGGCAAATGAGTGGTTACCCAGCTCTCTTTGACTTTCTAATGCCTTCCCATAATGGTTATTGTGCTGCCCTTTGACAAATCTTTGTCCCTTTCTATAGTACTTTTTTTCTTTTTTAAGATGACAACTTATTTTTCTTTTCCTCTGCCGAAAGACTCTCATTATGAAGAGAGATTGCCAGTCAGTGTAGTACTGTGAACTCAGCGTAAAATGCAATGGTAAAAGAATTCTCCAGCATTACATACTCCATCCTCAGCCAATGTGAGATGTAACTATTACAATCATATTCCATGTTTTTTTTTTCACATTTGTAACGTAGTAGTTCTTGGTACTTGGTTTTTAAAAAAATGTTCCTTGGATTTCAACCTTTATTTTATCACACATCTTTTCTCCCTAGTAGAGAACATAACTTGCTCGACATAAAAATGAAAAACCATAGGCTAGTTTAATGTATTCAGTGAGTTTAAGGAATATGAGTTTTGGTAAAAGTAAAATTTCCTTATAAAATGATTATTCATCTCTGAAAACTGGAAAATTCCTGTTGAATGCATACTTTCAAAATGAAACCAAACCGTTATTTCAGTATCATACGAGTGTTTCCAGTCATCTAAAAGAGAAAAGCCTACAGTCAGATTCAGATGACACAGGTTTGAATCCTGATGTTGCCACCAGCTTAGGGTAGACTTTGAACAGGCTGCGAGGCTTCTTTGAACTGCAGTTTTGTGAAATGGGTACAGTAATCCCCACCACACAAGGCTATTGTAAGGGTTAAATTATGATGACATCTATCAAGGAGCCTGGAAGTATTAGGCATCCAATTCATGTTGTCTGAATTTGAATCTATTGAGAATCCCTAACACCCAAATAATTAGTGTGGAAAGGAAATTCGCACCCTGACTTACTGTAGCTAAACAAATAGTTTTATCTTTACCTAATAGGAAGTCTGGAGGTAGGTGTTGCTCTTCCTTGGTTCAGAGGTTCGATAGTACCAGGGTTGGCTGGCAACTCTATAGACCCCCTGGCCTTTCCTTAATAGTCATCACAAGATGAGGGCTACATCGCCCGTCATCAAATCTGTGATCATGGCAAGAGGAGGAGGGGCAGATCAGTGACTCATGTTTGTCCCTTTGATCGTGAAAGCCAAGATTTTCCAGAAGCTCCAGTCAACTTCTGCTTTCACTTCTCTGGCCGGAACTGTGTCACATGGCCTGCTCTGGAAGTGATGGAAGCTGGAAAGGGAGAGTTTAGTTTTCCCAACCCCTGCCATAGAGTGGAGCAAGGGA
This sequence comes from Globicephala melas, assembly GCF_963455315.2. Taxonomy (NCBI): domain Eukaryota; kingdom Metazoa; phylum Chordata; class Mammalia; order Artiodactyla; family Delphinidae; genus Globicephala; species Globicephala melas. The sequence goes on from NC_083316.1 coordinate 98,161,268, forward strand.
GGAGAGGGCTGGGAATGGGACTGGGGTTAACTGAAACATGGTGCTGTCCCACAGGGTTACCTGAGGAACTGGGGAAGCAGTATAAGAGCATGGGTTTTAGATGGTCTTGATCAGCTTTGCCAGTTACCACCTGGTGGCCTTGAATGATTTACTTAATATCTCTGAACCTCAGCTTCCTTATCAATATTAAAAGGTGAATAATAATCTTTCAGGGTTGTGGTAAAGATTATAATGTATACTATATGTATATAATATACACTGGATATATAGTATGCACACATATACACATACTGGATATATCCTAAATATTGCATGGGACATGCTTATACTAAAATAATATCCATTGTTTACCTGAAATTTAAATTGAACTGGGCACCCTGTATATTTATTTGCCGAATCTGAGAACACTGCCACAAGTACATCTTAAAAGCAGCTTCATCAGTTATAGGAAACTGCTTGTCCTCCAGACTCCAAAGAGAAAGCAAAACCCCTGATGAGATATCATTTTGTATTTCTCACTTTTCTGTGATAACAAATTGGTCTTCCTTTGTAGATGTAAGGGTAGCAAAAATCAAACCTCATGTGAATACTTACCCTATTAGCTGATGAACATTTCTTTGCTATGATCAATTTTATTTTTTTCTGAACTTCTAGGTAATAAAACGACCTGGAGGATAGGGGCAGAGAGACACACAAAAGTTTCTGCCTCAGAAAATTGTACCAGGTTTCAAGGCACAAGAGCTGAATTTTTGACAAGGAGCCACCACAACTAATGTTGTGACTTTGTACGATGCGCTTATTTTACGATGCGCTTTTTTATTTTCTTCAATATATAATGGGCATAGCACTTAACTTACAGAATTTTAGTGGATATTAAATGAGGTCATTTATGTACACAACATAAATATGAATTTTATTGAGAGTCAGAAGCTAAACCTAGGATCAACCTCAAGGGAAGTATTTGTAAAATTAGGGCTAATTTTGGCATTTGATAATTTTCTAGGGATTTATCCACTTTATCTATCTTTAAAAATTTATTAGTGTATAGTATCTAGCTGTTCATTAATTGCTGATATTGTAATTGTGTACTTAAAAGAACTAATAGAATCCAGAGACCACCTATTAGAACCAGTATGTGTTTAGCAAAGTTGCTTTATACAGCATCAACTTACAAAATCAAAAATATTTCTCTATACCAGCAGTAATTAATCAGGAAACTCCAGAAAAATAATATTCCATTCATAATTGCAATACAACTATAAACTATCTAAGACTTAAAGTAACCTAGAATATGTAAGACCTTTATGAAGGAACTCACCAAAGTGTGCTTTTCAAAAAGTTAAAACCATGACTTTCATGCAAATAGAAAATCAACATGTTAAAGATTTTAAACCCATTAATTAATACGGGGACCAATAAGGTGTATGGCCAGTTCAAAGAGAACTTAAGATGCCAGGGATTTATAGGCAGTTTAGCAGAGAAATATTGGGACTGCTGAATTAGTTATAAAACTAATGTCCCAAACCCAGACCATAAATCTTTGGAGTCATCTCTTTCATTAGACACAAAATTATTTGCATCTACTGGAAAAAATTCTAGAAGTTAACATGTAACCTCACTAAGTTTGAGACCTTTTATTAATGGTGAACAATGAGATAAACTAAATACATTTCATAACTATACTTTTGTGACCTTTGCCCTCATGTGATATTGAAAGGATATCCCACTCACCTTTTTGTGGTCTTATTTCCAAGTTTCAAATAATTTTCCTGTCACACTTTAAAATTTGGGTGAAGGACATGAAAGATGCTATGAAGAAAGAGAATGACATTTCATGCTCTTGGATGGGATGAATTCATATTATTAAGACAGAGATTTTCTTTAATTTAGTATATAAATGCAATGCAATTTCAGTAACAATTCCAGTTAGATATTTTAGGGAAACTATTAAATTTGCTGTAAAATTTGTAGAGAGAAATAAAAGTTCATGGCTGTCTGCTGCTTAAAGAGAAGTGGTAAAGATGAAGAGCTTGCCCTGCCAGATATTAAGACATACTACAAGGCCAGAGTAGTAAAAGCAATGTGCTATTGGTATAAGATCAGATAAACAGATAAGTGGAAGAAAATGATACACTCAGAATGAGACTCATATATCCATGGGAATTTAATAAACTTTAAAGGAATTACCACAAATCAGTAGAAAATGTTTAGTTGAAGTTTTTTGGGGAAATTGTCTCACTATATGGAGAAAAATTGGATCCCTACCTAAGACTACATAATGAGTTACCTCCAGATAGATTAAACATGTAAGTTAGAAGGGAAAAAAATACAGCTGATTTAAGAGAATGTATGAGATAATCTTTACAATCTAGGAATGGGGAAACACTTCAAAAAATTTCAAAAGGAAAAACAAAGCAAAAAATTGCTAAATACAATTATATCAGAATTAAGGCTCCCCCTGCAAATATGCTGTATAGATGGGAGAATTTTATTGCATGTAAGTTATACCCCAATAAAGAAAACAATCAGAAATATTGTGGTAATGTACGTTTTGGATTGGTTTGTACCAGCAAGAAATATTGGTTACCAGCAAGATACTTACTCATATGCATATCTATGTAAAATCTTCCAGTTACTGACTTTTCGGAACGATCCACTGGGAACAATATGGAGATTGAAATCATGGAAATTGAAATCATGGAAAGAGAGTGACAAACAGCTTCCGTTGCTCCACCCCACTGCAGCCCTCCCTCCCTGAGCAAGAAGGATTTTTCTTGTACGCAAACCAAGTAAGTCGTGGGGAACTGTGCACCTTAAAGAATCCAGGAGGTGAAACGACCTCTCCATAGCTCTGGGAGACTTTCTAACTTCATTCATTTAGCACTTATATATAATGGCACTAACCCTGGTCCAGGCATTGTTGTAGTTGTGCGGAAAGAGCATCAAACAAAACTGATCCATCCTCTGTACTTGAGCAGCTGTCATTCTGTCCCCAGCACCCTCAGGTGAGACTTCAGGCAGGGAGAGGACCACAGGGGAAGATCTCCAAGGATGAGAAAGTTAGAAAAGAAGAAATAATCTGTGAAAGCTTCATTATGCTCAGGAAAATTAAGGTTTTTCATTCATGAAGAACACTATGGACCAAATTAATAGATGACTAAATGGGAGAAGGTATTTTTCATGTTCAAAACTGGAAAGGAATTAATAATTAGCAGGGAATTTCTGTAAATTGACAAGTCAGTTACCGCAATAGGAAAACAGGTAAAGACTATGAGAGAGCAATTTACAGAAAAGAAAACTCTCAAAACCAAGTCCTCAAAGGCATGCTGAAGATAGTAATCAGAGAAATTCAGGTTAAATTAACAGTATTAAATTGGCAAAAATTAGAAAACTGGATAATGCTGAGTGTTGTCAGGGAAGCAGCTATGCAGAAAGCTTCATGGGGAGTAGATTGATACAGCCATTCTGAAGAACAGTCTGGCATGATGTAGACAAATTAAGTGTACATACATACTATGACACAGCAATTCTGCTACTGAGAATTTATCCCACAGAAAATTTCAAATATTTTTATAGTGTGAAAGATATAAAGATAGCTATTACAGTAATGTTTACAGTGGTGGGAGTTGGTGGCAGTTTGGGTAGAGTAAATAGGCAAGACTTGGAGAATACATACCATGGGTGGTTATGGAGCTTTAGGAGGGACATATCTGATGTACACATAGAAATAAGATTGGATCTTAAAAAGATAGTACTTAGTCCAAAAGAGTAAGGAAATGAATGAGATCTATAAGGATTTACATAGTTTAAAAGAAATGCTAACAAAATCACACAACACATTTTAGAGCACTTTAAAATAAAAAGAAATAAATAGGGCTTCCCTGGTGGTGCAGTGGTTAAGAATCCGCCTGCCAATGCAGGGGACGCGGGTTTGAACCCTGGTCTGGGAAGATCCCACATGTTGTGGAGCAACTAAGCCCGTGTGCCACAACTACTGAGCCCGTGTGCCACAACTACTGAAGCCCGCACGCCTAGAGCCCATGCTCTGCAACAAGAAAAGCCACTGCAATGAGAAGGCTTGTGTACCGCAACGAAGAGTAGCCCCTGCTTACCGCAGCTAGAGAAAGCCTGCACGCAGCAATGAAGACCCAACGTGGCCATAAATAAATAAATAAATAAATTAAAAAAAAAAAAAGAAATACAGCAGAATGGTTACCTTGGAGATGTGGATAACTAGAATAAATAACTGTTAAAACTAGAGAGACTCATATGGATCGATGATTATAAAGTGCCTTGAGCTGAGGCATATTATTAATTCCGCCCTGTATATCTGATAAACAGCTAATAAAATGAAATGAAACATAGTGCACCAAAAGAACCTAAGCATACATGGCTGTTGAAGAGATATGCCTTGCTTACTCCTGGACTCTGTTTAAATTCACTGCCACGATTGCTTTCTGGGGTGTGGCCCAGCTGGGAGGCTGCTGGAGGCTTATCCAGGGTTTTCACATGCTCTAAACTCAGAGACCAACAAGGAAAATCCCGAAAGAAGGAACACAGGCACAGTCAAAACAGTTCCGGTCTCTACTTTTGTGCGTATTCTTAAAATGCTGCAAAAATTTTGAATATTTTCTTTGCTATGAAGCACCCCAATGTTTCTGCATTTCCGAGCCCCGTTTATTTAGTAAATCATTTTCATGTTTATGCTTCTACACTTGTCTAGCGTGCGAATCACTTTGATGAAATAGCCTCTTATTTTATCTTCATTACAACTCAGCTGGAGGCCCTCTCTTTTGCAGTTGAGAAAACAAAGGCTAAAGACTCCAATAACTTTCAAAATGTCATATATCTGGGAAGTGATGCAAACAGAACTTAACATCAAGTCTCCTGGCTTCAAACCACACTTTTTTAAGCTAATACTTCAGGCTGCTTTAATGCAAAGAAATCTTCAGTTCTAACCAAATTTCAAGTAATTGAAGAAAAAATTAATAAAGTTCTTATAGAGCTTTCTATTGCTATTTATGCAGAAATTAACTAAGAATTAATTGGCGAAGAGACAGTAGATCAGATGACCAGGGAAAGGCAGTTTTCAGGTGGAAGTCTGAAAAGCAGCGCTAAATACTGTAATTCCCTGGTCATCCACTACTATTTGGAAACCATAATGCCTTTTATTATAAATTCTGAATTTCAAGGAATTTCAACTTAGCCAAATGCATTAGGCTATGAATTGCAAATGCTCTGGAGTGTCATCAGAGATGCAGTTTCCAAAAAAGGAATATTTATGACATTAAACTTTTCAAAATCAGAAAATGTTTTAAGCATGTATGTAATTCAATTTTGCAAAATAACAGTTATAGCAAAACTGATTAAAACAGAACTTACACACGCCGAAGAAAAAGCAACAAGAATCTACTGTAAAGTGGCTGGTGGGTTTTCTCCAAGTGTCTTGTAAGAGGTGAGACTACAATCACCTCTCTCCTGAACCACATGTTGTCTACAGCCTCCCAGTGCTCAGTTGACACAAAATTATCAGAGATCTGATTAGAGTACTCTTGCACTCCCCTTCCACATTTGCTTTCAGAATGAAGACATAAATATTGCCTCATCTAGCCCCATCTACCTCTCAAACCTTATTTACACAACTCTTTTCCCACCCTAACCTTAATCTCAAGTAAATACATGGTCCTTCCTCCTCCTCAAACTTGCTGTGTTCCCTCTCATCACAGCTGTCTGCATATGTGCTTCCACTGAATGGAATGTTCTGGAATGTTCTTCAATTCCCTTCATCAGTTTAGTTCTTATTCCTTCTTCAGATCCCAGGTCAGAAATCATTTCCTTAAGAAGTCTTCTGGATCTCCAGTTGATACGAGCTCTCAGAGAACCAGAACTTTCTCCTTTGGATCACTCATGCGGTTGGTAGTTATACATTTATTAATGTGATTATTTGCTTAATTTTTGTCCTGTCTTCCCCAACAGACTAAAAATTCCACAAGAATTTGCTTCTTAACATGTTATTTTATTTTTCTTTAACACTTTCTCACCCAGTATCTAATGCCCTGTTGCTTTGGCAGGGGTGGGCAGTGGTCATTTGATTCCTCAGCACCTTTGTATACCTTTTTTTTTGTGTGTGGGGAGTTCTTTGCCTTATTAGCCCACCGCTCACAGTGGCAGAGCCCATAACCTTACTTTTCTAGCCATCATGCTTTGCAGCCAAGCACAAACATTGACGCAGGCCAAGACATCCAGCCTTCCAGAGGCACAGTCCAAAAGACTCTAGGAGTTGTCTCTAGTACCTGGAACCACCAGTGCAAACTGTGATGTTGTACCTGGTGGTAGCCCTGGTGCTGGAACAGTCTTGTGTCTTATTTTGGAGATTGTTCTTGGAAGAGTGAACATCAAGCCTACTTCTGGGTCTTTCCCAGAGATTCTGAAACTTATATCCTTTTAATGAAGTATTTTTTTCTGCTTTAATGAGCTAGAACAATTTCTTTGGTTTGTAAGTGAGAATCTCAAGATGAATAAGTGAATAATGGAATCTCTTTGCCGCCGACACAAATTATATGTTTTAATGTCTGTGCTGTCCTATGAAGTTATTGCAAATGGGACTTAAATTATAGAAGTGAGCTTTGTCTGGAGGCTTGTTGTGGCTCAGTATATTTCAGCTGTAGGAGGCTACAAAAATGTTCTTAGACTCATGTAAATATATGCATTACCTTCCTAATATCTATTGCTTAAAATCTTCTGACAAGTATTTTGGAGTTCTGTGTGACCAATTTCAGAATAATTCAGCTCTTAATGCTTTCTGTTTGTTGTTTTATTGTACATTGCTAAGCTGAAAGAAAAATGTTAGATATTTTTGTGTCAGTATTTGTAAATACTTCATCCATTGTTCTATACTGAGAAAAGATATTTCAAGCTAAACAAATAAGCCAAAAAAGAGATGTATGTATGCTGTGATTCTGTGAAACGAACAGAAAAGATTCTATGAATATACATATTTTATAAGAAGAGAGCTATCGGGACTGCATATTTTTCTGATCGTGAGCTTTGGAATGCTGGATGAAAGGCCTGGAAGAACATGAAATACAGCATAGCTTGCTTTTTATTAAATGTGTTAATTGGGGTATCGGGAAGAGTGACCTACAGTTTAATTGGCCTTTCCTTGAATCATCTACCACTGGACCCACCTCATACTCACTTATAGCAGAGGCTTTCAAGCTCAAATGTCACTGAGTCACAAAAATGTGAAACACAACTGTTAAAAGACAATTGAGAGTCCTGGGGACTGTGAAGGACTGGAGCGTTCATGCTGTTAAAAGAGTAATTGAGGCATAGTAAACATTTTGAGCTTATTTGAGCAAAAATTGATTTGAATTGGGCAATACCAAACCAGAAGTGTTTAGGAATGGTCCACCAGTAAAAGCTTGGGGAGAAGCTTTTATAGAGAAAAGGCAGAAGCAAAGTAAGGAAATTATTTATTGGCTATAACTTAAAGCCTAGTTGACTGTGATTAGTTGTCCTCAGTATTTTGATTTTGTAGTCTTGAGGCATTTATAGGCTGAGATTTTGGGTTGCTTATGTAGGTCACCACAGCATTAAAGCCACATCAGTCTAATGCCCTCCTTGTTTATTAATTTAACAATTCCACCCTTTTGTTCATCCTCTCATACATGAGAGATTGACCAAAAATTGGTATTAACCCACTCTCAGTGACCATCAGAGTTAAGTTCCTTCTTGTCTCCTTGTAAAAGTTTTAGGTTATAATGCCAGATCGTGAAAGAATTGTTCTTGCTGTTCATCTCATTGTTTGTTTTGTTTCTGTTTTTCCAAGTGCAGCGAGACCATTTGATGTACTGCTGGTGGCTGCAAACATGCATTTAAGACCTTTGAGAGAATATAGCACACCAGGGAAACTATAATGATAGCTATTAGGAGGATAATACCAAGAGACTGAGTGTACTCCTTAGCCAGGGCCCCCAAGAATCAAACCAATTGGCATCAAATAAATCAAAGAATGTACCTGAAGGAGCATCAACCTGTTTTAGCCAAGTGGCTTGTTTGATAATTTCTTGTATTTGTTGCAATACCAGAGGTGTCTATGTAGGTACAGTAAGAGATATTTACTATGGCACAGACTCCTTCTAGTTCTGCAATTTTATTATCTAAACCACCTTAGCAAGAAAGTTTTAAGGACTTTTGTTGTGCAGCTATGACCTTAGCAGTACATTCAATGAAAGATACCGGAGATAAGGAACCTTATCTTCCTGTACATTAACAGAGAGAAAAGGCAAGTAGTGAAAAAGCAAAAGGAATAAAGCTTTCATATTGGAGATTAAGATCTTGATCCACGATCTTGGGAGAACTGTCCACCTTAAGATGCCAACTGCTTCTATAGAGAAACCTCCCTAGGTCAGTTTTAACTTCAGATCTCCATCTCGTTCCAAGAGCCTGCTGTAACCCTTTTTAATTGGGGAATGTGAACCAAACGTTCAAGTCCCTGAAGGTGGTCTGGGTCTGATCCCAGACCCAGTCTGGTTTTTAAATCACACTTATTCTGACACCACTGGTTTTCAGACCCAGTCTGGAAAAAGAAATGCTCAAATAAAGTCTGAAAATGCATAATGCAAGAACTCCGGAGCTAAGATCATAGGGGGACTTAACCAATACCTCCATAGGCAGCAAGAAATCTGAGAGCTCAAGGGCCTCAAGAGGTACCTACACCTTCCCCTTTCTAGTCTTTCTGGGGGACCCCAAGAGGAAGGTTATCTTACATAAGATTTGTGCCTCTCTTTGTGCCTCTGCTTCTGTGTGCTGTAGCCACTGCTCCTGTTATCTCTCCAGGATGCTGTACAAAACATGTGCTGCTGCTGTTGTCTGCACTGGCCTGCTGTGCCACTAGCACTCTGTCCTGGTTACCCATCTGGTGACCTTGACTCACCCTTGACCTCTCAAGCTCCTTGTGGTCTTTTCTCTGTACAAATCCAGGACTATGAGTCTTCACCAACTTTCCTATGAATCTCACATGCTCACCCCTTTATCTGGCCAATAGGAAATACTTATGCCATGTTGTGTCCTACTCCTCGTTTTTAGCGCTGGTAGGAGGGGATTCTACTGTAGAAGTCTTAACTTCTCAGTAACGTTATTTCTTTAGGCTTACTCACCCTCCCCCACGAGAGGGCTTGTTTGGGTAAATTGAAGTTCAAGCTTCAACTTTATGGGAGTTTTCCCACCCTACTAACAGGCAGACCCTGAAGCTGAGTCTGGTCTCACAGGCGAGGCCAGTGGGTAGGAGTGGACCTCTTAGTAAGTGAACCGATCAGCGACCCAATAATATCTCCATCTCAGCAGGGTCTTCCTGGCCTCTGCTTGTTTCAGTGTAGGCAGTGATACTGAAGATGACTATATGCACTGTGTACAGAGACATCCTGAAGATAATAATCTGAGAGCATAGTGTTATCACTTATAAGGTTTTATTAAGCTTTGTTCACACCCAGGTGCGGGGTAACTACTTTAGCGATCTAATAGAAAAAAAAATTGCTTAGTGCCAGGAGCCATCTTGAGTTTTCTCCCTGCATAATGAATTTCTAAGTGACTTCTCTAACTTCTCAGTGAGAACATTCAGTCCATAAAAATTATTAAGAAGAATGAACTACTGATGCATGCTCTTCCTCCTTTTGTTCTGATAATAGAGTCTTACAAAAGCTGCTCTGCAGCTTTCTTCTCCAATATAGTGTTTCAAAAAAGAAAAGAAAAGATGAACTATAGCTTGTAGGAACAGTCACTTGGAGTGAAGTGTACCCAGGCACTGCAGGCTCAGGGTAAAGGAGGAAAAGAGTCGTGGTTCTGGGAAAGCACTGCCTTCAGCTCCATCTGTGAAAAGATGTGTGCCGTCAAACAGCGAGGATCAACCTCTCACACCAGGATAAAATGTTGTTGGTCTTCAAATTATGGGGAAAAATGGGCTTTGCTTGGCCTAAGGGGCCTTTCTTTTCAAAGCTGGAAAGGTCATAAAACAACTGCTAGCGTTTTTCTAACCTCTGTCCCCTTCAAGGCATAGGACTGAGAGTCATTTTGTTTTGAACCATGATAAAATATGACAACTTCTTGTTTCTCAGTCTCTGTGTCATTTATGATGTCCAATATTTTCTAGGTTCTGGTTGTTTATCATGGTGAACCTGACTTATGAGCTAAAGCTTTCCTTCTGAAACAGTATATTATAGATGGCTATGTTTGACTATTCTTTGATAGCTTCTTACTTTTGTCTCAAGAATGACGTTCATCTTAAATGTCTGTTTTGTGCCTATTGAAACATCTTTATTCTTTTACAAGGTTTGCCTGGCTTTTATTGTTATACGTTTTTTTATGATGGCAGTAGTATTGAATGAATGGCTATAGTTTCTACATTTAAATAATCTTTTTTAACCTCCTTGTTTATATATATGAGTTTTCATAATGTGATGGTTTCTCTTTTTCTTTTTGATGTGTCTACTTGGCTAAGCTACATCCCCAGTTATTCAAACACTAATCTGGGTATTGCTGTGAAGGGAATTTGCCGATGTAATTGAAATCCTTATTCAGTTGGCTTTAACTATGGGAGATTATCTGGGATGTTCTAGGGCCTGATTAAAGCAGTTGAAAGGCCTTAGAAGCAGGGCTTCTAAGGTTTTTCAACTGCTTTTTAACTGTGTGTGTGTGTGTGTGTGTGTGTGTGTGTGTGTGTGTGTGTGTGTGTGAGAGAGAGAGAGAGAGAGAGAGAGAATAAATTCTGCTTGTGTTTTAAATTTTTTTCTATCTTTACCAAAATATAATTTTCATATAACATTGTGTAAGTTTAAGACATACAAATATGATGATTTGATATGTGTATATATTGCAAAATGATTACCACAATAAGGTTAGTTAACACATCCAGCACCTCACATAGGTGTTTCTTTTGGTGCGTGTGGTGAGAACCTTTGAGATTTACTCTCTTAGCAATACAGCATTGTTAACTGCGGTTACCATGTTTTATGTTGGATCCCAAGAACTTACTCTTTTTTTTTTTTTTTTTTGCGGTACGCGGGCCTCTCACTGTTGTGGCCTCTCCCGTTGCGGAGCACAGGCTCTGGACGCACAGGCTCAGCAGCCATGGCTCACGGGCCCAGCCGCTCTGCGGCATGTGGAATCTTCCCGGACCGGGGCACGAACCCATGTCCCCTGCATCGGCAGGCGGACTCTCAACCACTGCACCACCAGGGAAGCCCCACTTACTCTTTTTATAACTGGAGGTTTATACCCTTTGACCACCTTCATTCATTCCCCCATCCCCTGCCCCAGGCATTAACCAGTATACACTCTGTTTCTATGAATTCAATGTTTTTAGATTCTACACATAAGGGAGATCAGATCATAGAGTATATCATTCTTTTTTTAATTTTTTAAAATTTTATTTTATTTACTTTGTTATACAGCAGGTTCTTATTAGTTATCCATTTTATACATATTAGTGTATATATATCAATCCCAATCTCTACATCTGTGTCTCTATTTCTGCTTGTTCTCTACGTCTGTGTCTCTATTTCTGCCCTGCAAACTGGTTCATCTGTACCATTTTTCTAGGTTCCACATATATACATTAATATACGATATTTGTTTCTCTCTTTCTGACTTACTTCATTCTGTATGACAGTCTCTAGATCCATCCACGTCTCTACAAATGACCTAATTTCATTCCTTTTTATGGCTGAGTAATATTCCATTGTATATGTGTACCACATCTTCTTTATCCATTTGTCTGTCGATGGGCATTTAGGTTGCTTCCATGACCTGGTTGTTGTAAATAGTGCTGCAATGAACATTGGGGTGCATGTGTCTTTTTGAGTTATGGTTTTCTCTGGGTATATGCTCAGTAGTGGGATAGAGTATTTGTCATTCTTATTTCACTTAGCATGAAGCCCTCAGGTTTCATTAATGTTATTTTTTGCAAATGGTAGGATTTCCTTATTTTTAATGACTGAATAATATTCCATTGTATGTATAAAGAGAAGAGATAACAATTGCTGGCAAGGATGTAGGAAAAGGAGAATTCTTATGCATTGTTGGTGGGAATGTTAAAAGATATATATATATATATCTCAACATTTTCTTTATCCAGTCATCTATTGATGGACTCTTAGGTTGTTTCCATGTCTTAGCTGTTGTGAATAATGCTGCATTGAACATGGGGGTGCAGATAAATCTTTGAGATCATGATTTTATTTCCTTGAATATATAGCCAGAAGTGGGATTGCTGGATTATAGGGTAGTTCTATTTTTAATTTTTTTGAGGAAGCTCCATGCTGTTTTCCATAGTGGCTGCACCAATTTACATTCCTACCTTTTCATTGACCTCTTATCAAATGCATGATTTGCAAATATTTTCTCCCATTCCAAAGGTTGCTTTTTCATTTTTGTTAATGGTTTCTCTTGATACTCTGACACGTTTAGTTTGAAGTAGTCCTTTAAAAATTTGTGCTTTTGTTGCTTGTGCTTTTGGAGTTATATCCAAAAAATCATTTCTAAGACCAATGGCAAGGAGCTTACCTGCTATATTTTATTCTAGGAGTTTTACAGTTTTTAGGTATCACATTTACTTTTTAAAGTAACTTCAAGTTAATTTTTGTGAGTGGTGTAAGATCAGGATCCATTTTCATTCTTCTGCATGTGAATATCCTGTTTCCCCATTACCATTTTTTTTTTAACATCTTTATTAGATGCTTTACAATGGTGTGTTAGTTTCTGCTTTATAACAAAGTGAATCAGTTATACATATACATAGGTCCCCATATCTCTTCCCTCTTGCGTCTCCCTGCCTCGCACCTTCCCTATCCCACCCCTCTAGGTGTTCACAAAGCACCGAGCTGATCTCCCTGTGCTCTGCGGCTGCTTCCCACTAGCTAGCTATTTTATGTTTGGTAGTGTATATATGTCCATGCCACTCTCTCACTTTGTCTCAGCTTACCCTTCCTCCTCCCTGTATCCTCAAGTCCATTCTCTAGTAGGTCTGTGTCTTTATTCCCGTCTTCCCATCACCATTTATTGAAGAGAATATTTTTTCCCCATTGAGTATTCATGGCTCCCTTGTCAAATAATAGTTGATCTTATATATGGGGGTTTATTTCTGGGCTCTTGATTCTGTTCAATTGGTCTATGTGTCAGTGTATAGGCCAGTACCATACTGTTTTGATTACTGTAGCTTTTTAATATAGTTTGAAATCAGGAAGTGTGATGCCTCTACCTTTGTACTTCTTTCTCAAGATTGCTTTGGTTATTTGTGGCTCTAAATGAATTTTAGAACAATTTTTTCTATATCTGTAAAAAAATGCCTTTTTTTCTATAAAGATTACATTTAATCTATAGATAGCTTTGGGTAGTATGAAAATTTTAATAATATTAAATATTAAGAAGAATACTCCTCTCCAGTAGGGACAATTACAGGGTCACTGCAGAGAGCGTGTCTGACCTCCTCCAGTGTGTCCTCAAACAGTAGTGAATGGAAACGTCTTCTACTCCCAGCTTCGTCCAAACTGTCAAACCCCCTAAGTGTGATAAGAAATAGCCAAGACTACAAGGCAGGATAAATCTCTCTCTCTCAACCCCAAAGCATGAATTCCTATACTCTGTGAACACTGGCAATGGAGAACAATAGCCCAGACAATCCAAAAATGTTTAATAAACTTTCTAAAATCCAAAACAAGAAGAATATAATTCTTCTCATGAACAGGAAATATCTTTCCATTTTTTTTGTATCTGCTTAATTTCTTTCATCAGTGTCTTTATAGCTTTCAGTGTACAGATCTTTCATCTCCTTGGATACATTTGGATGAGCCCACTGTCCATGCTCTGAAGTCAGGGCAGTTACTGCTGGTTGGACTCCACAGTTGGTTGGGCCTGCTGGCTGGGCTCCACATTCAAGTGGGGCCGCTCGGTGGGCTCCCTAGTCTGGCAGAGATACTTGCTGTGCTCTGCTGTCAGGTGGGGCCACCAGCTGGGCTCTGCAATCACCTCTGGTTGGGCAGTATCACAAGCTGTGTTTCCTGGCAGGGTGGGGCCACTGGCTTGACTCTATGTTCAGGTGGGGCCACAGACAGGGTACTAAGTTGGTGCAGGGCCTCAGGCTGTGTTGTGTGATCACTGGGGCCAAGAGCTGTACCCTGACGATGTGAAGGTTGCAGCCTAGGCTTCACTACTGGGTAGATTGCTGGCTGTGCTCCACTGTTGGTGTGATAGTTGTGATAATTTGTGGGGTGGAACTATAGAAATATCCTGTTTCTCACCAAACTCACTCACCACCCTTATCACCCAAGACTAATCTATCAATTAGCCTTATCTAAATAAATTTTTATCATGATAGTTGCATGTGATTTTCAAATTGGATCTTTCCAGATTTATTAGTTGGCATTCTAGTTAGAAAGATCTATCTATACCATTTATTTATTTATTTATCAATCATCTATTTATTGTCAATATGGATTATTATTTTATTCAATGGGTTATAATATGTTATGGACCTTGTTTATTTTGATGCTTAAATTGTCTCTGACTTGCCCAGTGGGAATGCCTTTGAGCTGGCTCTATGTGTCCTTTTGACATGTCAATTTTTTTTTTTAACTTTTAGTGTATTTTTAGCAGTTCCTTACTTTCTGGCACACAATGTTCAGGTTCATCTTGTACCTTCCCTGCACCAACCCTGGAATCTGTCATTTCTCCAGGGTTACCTGATTCTTTTTAATAGAGAATGGTATTTAGGAATAAAGATCTGGGTGTTGAGTGTGCTAATTGCTCCGGGGGTGTAATTACTTCTGGGCTTCTAGGACCTTTCAGTGGACAGAGCTGGGAAAAAATTAAATACCTCTTAAACCTGAATATTAAGTCTTATTTTAGAATCCAGCTACATTGAATCTTTTTAAGTGTATCTTGAGCTGGATAACATTTGTTTCCTTGTTCTGTTGCATTTCAGTGCATATTTCTACTTCCTCATTTATTAGCACTTTATTTCCTTGGGCTTTCTCAGCCTTCCAGAATCAAGTGAAAGTTTTAAATTTGATCTTCAGTGTAGATTCTCAAAGACTTATGTGTTTCCCTGATACATAACTTAAAGTCCCACTTTACACTTCTATTCCCTATGCGTTAGTTTATCTTTTCAGAGCACACACGAGTTGATAAATATATAACTGACCCTAATATTTGAGTGAAGATTTTGTGGGTTGGTGAAACAAATGATAGTGGATGATGTTTTCATCATTTGGATTCTTTTTCAAAAGTCTAGTCAAAGTACACTTGTCTAACAAGTTTATCTTGTAATTTAATTTACTCTAATACCAGCCTTCCCCAGACGAGTTATGTGTTAAACAACCAAAGGGACCTGTAATTACTACTGTAGCCTCAAATCCTAATCTGACCTGTTGCTTCTTTGGTGGGTTAAACTATATTTGAAAGTATTTTAAAAGCCTTGCAAAGGACTGCAGACAGTTATTTTGGTTATAGGGTAAAAAAGTTTTTGCGAGAGGAATAAAAGCCATTAGGGCCAGGGCATCAGAGACACTTGTGGTTTTCATTCAGCTGGGATATTTTTTTCCATTACTTCTTGCTTTACACATCAAGGGAGAAATCCGATGCTGTGCCTAAGAGCAAGTTCCACATGGGAGATTCGTTTCTGGTACTTTAATCTCTGGGAAAATAAATCCCAATTTTTATTTATTGTACTTGGATCTATAATAGGGAAAAGTCCTATAATTTATAACCCTAAAGGTTTCTTCTTGTCTTGGATTTATTCGTCTTATATAAATTAGCTCCTAAATATCTTCTTCCATGAGTTACTTCTCTTTAGCTGCAAGATCCAAGCCATACATGGGAAATCCCATTCAAGAAGTGACCAGAAAACAAAACAAAAAAGAAGTTTGCTTCCCCTCTAGGGTTGTGCTTTCCGTTCATCACCAATCCACTTTATCAGGAAAGAATTATGAGAAGTTGATAATGGAATCTAAAGATATATAAAGAATTATCAAACCATGTATACCCTAAGGAAGTTCAAAATTAATTTTTTAAATTTGCAAATTATTATAATCATTATGATTTGGTGAAACCAAAGAACAGGGATTTGTTCAATAGGAGAAAAATGCTTTAAGTAAATGTATCAAAATGTCTTTGATGTATTAAAAATAAATATATATATAAATATAAATGTATATATGTAGATATATTAAAAATATTTCTCAGAATTCATGAATACATAAGTGAATTTTTTTTTTTGGTGGTTACTTAATATCAAAGGCAACGTTATAAAAAAAATTAATTAATTAATTAATTTTTGGCTGCATTGGGTCTTCGTTGCTGTGCATGGGCTTTCTCTAGTTGCGGCAAGCGGGGGCTACTCCTCGCTGTGGTGTGCGGGCTTCTCATTGCAGTGGCTTCTCTTGTTGCAGAGCATGGGCTCTAGGCACGTGGGCTTCAGTAGTTATGGCACACGGGCTCAGTAGTTGTGGCTCGTGGGCTTAGTTGCTCTGCGGCATGTGGGATCTTCCCAGACCAGGGCTCGAAGCAATGTTCCTTGCATTGGCAGGTGGATTCTTAACCACCGCGCCAGCAGGGAAGTCCAAAGACAACTTTTAATCTAGGAGATTAGCTGTGCATATATACTGGGATTCTAGAATACATTTCTAAATCATTGTATAGCATAATAACATATCAGAATTTCTACCAGACTATGATCTCTTAAAGAGAGGATACTTAATTCTATTAGGTACTGGATAAACAAATGTGATAAACTTTCATTTAGAAAAGAAAATGTGAAGTTTGAAACTAGAAAAGCTATGCTTCTTTGTCTGACCTTCAGATGCATTGGCAGAGAATGGATTGTTTCTGTAGAAATAAAGCCCTAGGGCTTCCCTGGTGGTGCAGTGGTTGAGAGTCCGCCTGCCGATGCAGGGGACACGGGTTCGTGCCCCAGTCCGGGAAGATCCCACATGCCGCGGAGCGGCTGGGCCCATGAGCCGTGGCCGTTGAGCCTGCGCGTCCGGAGCCTGTGCTCCGCAACTGGAGAGGCCACAACAGTGAGAGGCCCGTGTACCACAAAATAAATAAAAGTAGAAAAGAAATAAAGCCCTAGCCAGTCCTTCACGGGTGGCAATGGCAGGGGTAACTTATTAACCCAGTGCTCCACAGGCAGATGTGCAGCTGAACGGAACAAGAGTGGTTTATCTTATGCAAGTACAGAAATAGCAGAGCCTCATGCCAATTTTTGAAAATTAATTATTTGGAAAGAGGAAAACCACATCACTTTAGCCATTTCCTGGAATATGCAGGAGGCCTCCATGGAGCTGCTCTCCTCATCTGATCTCGGAGACATGCAACGTGACTCCCCAGAATACTCAGCTTCCTGCCCGGGGGGCTGATTGTAGCCAGCAACCCAGGGGGCATCGATGTGAAAGAAAACCCTTATACTTCATCATCAAAGCTGAGGGTAGAATGTGATGATATTCAAGAGAAAACTGCAGGTAGAAATGCACATCCTCTGAGGAAAGAAAATCACAACTTTTCCTTACATTTATAGTTAGTTTCTGTCGTAACTATAAGCTACTAAAAACATTGAGCAAGGACTCTATAAAGACTCCAAATGACTATGTAGAACTTGAAAAATATGCATTTGTGTGTGATTTGATCATAAGTTTAAAAAGAAATTGTGTGTTAATTTTTAACTTTTTTTTTTTTTTTTAACCAAGAGAAGCATTTAGTTGGGCTGAGGTAAATTCTTCTTTGGGAATTCTGCTCGGTGGAGACAGCAGAACAATGGGCTTTTGAATGTATTAAGAGCTGTAACATATGTATGCTATTTTTGCTTGCCCAGCATCTATTCCCCCTCTACAGGAAAAAATATGCCAATTTTCCTTTGGGAAATTGGATTACCTATTCTCTGGCCAGAGACTCTACAGCGTGAAAGCTGTGACCCTGATTTCCCAGGGTATAGTGTTTGTTTCAGGGAAAGTCACCTGACCTAAGTGAGCCAATCAAAGTAAATTATTTAGGTTCTAAAATGAGCTTTCTAAAAGAGATGCTCTTTATATTTTCTGCTAGACTTGAACATGAAAGGTGTGGATTAATTATCTTGCCTCATTGACATCACGTTAAGCCATCACATTAAGGAACAGGGTGGAGAGAAGGAGAAAGCCTGGTTATGCTGACGTAGTTCAAGCCCTGGCCTCAAGTCATACATGAATTTTTAATCCATGTGATTCAATAACTTCCTTTATTTGCCAAGTTAGCATCCGTAAGGTGTCTATTCTGCAAGAAAAGGTGACTTAACTAATATGGTAACTGAATAAAAAGCAGGCTCCTATTCTTATGCCCCATTGAACACAGTGAAGTGTTTACATGGAAAAACTAAAAGAAAAATTATCAGGTTACCATGCCTTACAAACCGAAAAGGTCACACAAGTATATGATTGCATTGAATGTTGGTGCCAGCAAAAATGAAACTAAAAGATCTGAAGAGGGTATTGATAGAAGCATTTATGGGATACTTATCTTGCAAAACAAGCTTAATAAAAGATAATGTTAATTAAAAAATTTAAACACGAGGAAAGTGTTATTTCCCACCTTTTTAAAGGTCTCCCCTTCTCTCGTTTATAATTCTTATTCCAAAACCCTTTGTAAAATAATTGGTTATAGTTTAATTTCCCTAAACTGTTAAAGGCTAAATAATTTTCTGCAGGTATAGAGGCAGAACATTTTCCCTCTTTCCCCTTTAGGTTTTTAAAGTAATTAAAATTGAAATAAGTAATTAAATTGAAATAAGATCGATTATCAAGAGAAATATTTAATTTTGTATATATGGGACCCCCAAAGATTTGAGCCCCAAGAGCAAGTTGGGCAGTTGAGGATTATATGCCATACTGAGCTAAAGAATGGGGTAGGGGCCTGGGGCTTCAAAGGGGAAGAGGGAAATTCACAGGAGAATAAGAAGAGCAGATGCTTGGTAATTAGATGTTTGCCCTGCCTACGTTTGGTCTTTCGGATAAAAAGTTATCTTTGGTAATAGCTATATTTCTGGGCCAGGTCTTCCATCTAAATTCTTTTAGGTAATTAAGGGAGTAAAAGTTGCTTTTTTTTTTTAGGTCTGCTGGGTCTTATTTACCTTCAGCTCAAAATAATCCACATGCCAAGGTGACATATTTTGGGATCACATATTCTGCTCCCCTCACAGGCAGCAAACTGTCATGGTATATTTTTCTGGGCTTACATATCCTATGTATGTCCCTGAAAAAAAAAAGGAACATGGAAAATAATTTTTTAAGAATAATCAAAAAATGTTTTCAGGAGACTTTCATACTTGAATCAAGCTACTTGGATATACAATTCTAGATTGAAAAACAATTTCTCTCAGAATTTTAGAGATATTATTCCATTATTTTCCAGCTTTTAGCCATGCTGCTGAGAAATATAATGCCATTTTTGGGCCCAATTCTTGGCATTTTACCTGTGCCCCACTCCCTCCCTCACCATTCATACTGACAAAGACCAAACTTCAGTCAGGCTCCTCTGAGTCTTCTTTTTGACTAGGCGTCACTCTTGGGCCCTGCCGTTGATCAAATTTTAGAAATATTCCTGCTGGTTCAGCTTAGTGAAAACCCTGCACTCTTTTTTTTTTTTGTCATTTTTATTTACTTATTTTTTTTTATACAGCAGGTTCTTATTAGTCATCCATTTTATACATATTATTACATATATGTCAATCCCAATCACCCAATTCATCACAGTAGCCCCCTGCTCCCCCCACCCCCCCGTTTTCCCCCCTTGGTGTCCATACGTTTGTTCCCTACATCTGTGTCTCTAGTTTTGCCTTGAAAACCGGTTCATCTGTACCGTTTTTCTAGATTCCACATATATGCCCTAATATACGATATTTGTTTTTCTCTTTCTGACTTACTTCACTCTGTATGACAGTCTCTGGGTCCATCCACATCTCTACAAATGACCCAATATTGTTCCTTTTTATGGCTGAGTAATATTCCATTGTATACATGTACCACATCTTCTTTATCCATTCGTCTGTCGATGGGCATTTAGGTTGCTTCCAGGACCTGGCTGTTGTAAATAGTGCTGCAATGAATATTGGGGTGCATGTGTCTTTTTGAATTATGGTTTTCTCTGGGTATATGCCCAGTAGTGGAATTACTGGGTCATATGGTAATTTTGTTTTTAGATTTTTAAGGAACCTCCATACTGTTCTCAATAGTGGCTGTGTCAGTTTATGTTCACACCAACAGTGCAAGAGTGTTCCCTTTTCTTCACACCCTCTCCAGCATTTGTTGTTTGTAGATTTTCTGATGATGCCCATTCTAACTGGTGTGAGGTGATACCTCATTGTAGTTTTGATTTGCAAATCTCTAATAGTGTTGTTGAGCAGCTTTTCATGTGGCTCTTGGCCATCTGTATGTGTTCTTTGGAGAAATGTCTATTTAGGTTTTCTACCCATTTTTTCATTGGGTTGTTTGTTTTCTTAATACTGAGCTCCATGAGCTGTTAATATATTTTGGAGATTAATCCTTTGTCCATTGATTCATTTGCAAATATTTTCTCCCATTTGGAGGGTTGTCTTTTTGTCTTGTTTATAGTTTCCTTTGCTGTGCAAAAGCTTTTAAGTTTCATTAGGTCCAATTTGTTTATTTTTGTTTTTATTTCCATTACTCTAGGAGGTGGGTCAAAAAAGATCTTGCTGTGATTTATGTCAAAGAGTATTCTTCCTGTGTTTTCCTCTAAGAGTTTTATAGTATCTTACATTTAGGTCTTTAATCCATTTTGAGTTTACTTTTGTGTATGGTGTTCTAATGTGTGGGGAGTGTTCTAATTTCATTCTTTTACATGTTGCTGTCCAGTTTTCCCAGCACCGCTTATTGAGAGACTGTCTTTTCTCCATTGTATATCCTTGCCTTCTTCATCATAGATTAGTTGACCATAGGTGCGTGGGTTTATCTCTGGGCTTTCTATCCTGTTCCATTGATCTATATTTCTTTCTTTCTTTTTTTTTTTTTAAAGAAGATGTTGGGTGGTAGGAGTTTATTAATTAATTTATTTTTGCTGTGTTGGGTCTTCATTTCTGTGCGAGGGCTTTTTCTAGTTGTGGCAAGCGGGGGCCACTCTTCATTGCAGTGCATGGGCCTCTCACCATCGCGGCCTCTCTTGTTGCGGAGCACAGGCTCCAGACACGCAGGCTCAGTAGTTGTGGCTCATGGGCCTAGTTGCTCCACGGCATGTGGGATCCTCCCAGACCAGGGCTCGAACCCATGTCCCCTGCATTAGCAGGCGGATTCTCAACGATTGTGCCACCAGGGAAGCCCCCATTGATCTATATTTCTGTTTTTGTGCCAGAACCATATTGTCTTGATTACTGTAGCTTTGTAGTATAGTCTGAAGTCAGGGAGTCTGATTCCTCCAGCTCCGTTTTTTTCCCTCAAGATTGCTTTGGCTATGCAGGGTGTTTTTTGTCTCCATACAGACTTTAAGATTTTTTTGTTCTAGTTCCGTAAAAAATGCCATTGGTAATTTGATGGGGATTGCCTTGAGTCTGTAGATTGCTTTGAGTAGTATAGTCATTTTCACAATGTTGTTTCTTCCAATCCAAGAACATGGTATATCTCTCCATCTGTTTGTATCATCTTTAATTACTTTCATCAGTGTCTTACAGTTTTCTGAGTACAGGTCTTTTACCTCCTTAGGTAGGTTTATTCCTAGGTATTTTATTCTTTTTGTTTCAGCGGTGAATGGGATTGTTTCCTTAATTTCTCTTTCTGATCTTTTGTTGTTAGTGTATAGGAATGCAAGAGATTTCTGTGCATTAATTTCGTATCGTGCACCTTTACCAAATTCATTGATTAGATCTAGTAGTTTTCTGGTGGCATCTTTAGGATTATCTATGTATAGTATCATGCCATCTGCAAACAGTGACAGTTTTACTTCTTTTCCAATTTATATTCCTTTTATTTCTTTTTCTTCTCTGGTTGCCGTGGCTAGGACTTCCAAAACTATGTTGAATAATAGTGGCAAGAGTGGACCTCCTTGTCTTATTCCTGAACTTAGAGGAAATGCTTTCAGTTTTTCACCATTGAGAATGATGTTTGCTGTGGGTTTGTCATATATGGCCTTTATTATGTTGAGGTAGGTTCCCTCTATGCCTACTTTCTGGAGAGTTTTTATCATAAATCTGTTGTATTTGGCAAAAGCTTTTTCTGCATCTATTGAGATGATCTTGTGGATTTATTCTTCAATTTATTAATATGGTGTATCATATTGATTGATTTGCATATATTGAAGAATCCTTGCATCCCTGGGATAAATCCCACTTGATTATGGTGTATGATCCTTTTAATGTGTTGTTGGATTCTGTTTGCTAGTATTTTGTTGAGGAGTTTTGCATCTTTGTTCATCAGTGATATTGGTCTGTAATTTTCTTTTTTTGTGGTATCTTTGTCTGGTTTTGGTAGCAGGGTGATGGTGAACTTGTAGAATGAGTTTGGGAGTGTTCCTTCCTCTGCAATTTTTTGGAAGAGTTTGAGAAGGATGGGTGTTAGCTCTTTTCTAAATGTTTGATAGAATTCATCTGTGAAGCCACCTGGTCCTGGACTCTTGTTTGCTGGAAGATTTTTCATCACAGTTTCAATTTCATTACTTGTGATTGGTCTGTTCATGTTTTCTATTTCTTCCTGGTTCAGTCTTGTAAGGTTATACCTTTCTAAGAAGTTGTCCATTTCTTCCAGGTTGTCCATTTTATCGGCATAGAGGTGCTTATAGTAGTTTCTTATGATGCTTTGTATTTCTGCAGTGTCCGTTGTAACTTCTCTTTTTTCATTTCTAATCTTAATTGATTTGAGTCCTCTCCCTCTTTTTCTTGATGAGTCTGGCTAAAGGTTTACCAATTTTGTTTACCTTTTCCAAGAACCAGCTTTTAGTTTTATTGATATTTGCTATTGTTTTCTTAGTTTCTATTTCATTTATTTCTGCTCTGATCTTTATGATTTCTCTCATTCTACTAACTTTGTGTTTTGTTTGTTCTTTTTTCTCTAGGTCCTTTAGGTGTAAGATTAGATTGTTTATTTGAGATGTTTGTTGTTTCTTGAGATAGACTTGTATTGATATAAACTTCCCTCTTAGAACTGCTTTTTCTGCATCCCATAGGTTTGGATCATCGTGTTTTCATTTTCATTTGTCTCTAGGTATTTTTTGATTTCCTCTTTGATTTCTGCAGTGATCTCTTGGTTATTTAGTAACGTACTGTTTAGCCTCCATGTGTTTGTGTTTTTTACATTTTTTCCCTGTAATTGATTTCTAATCTCATAGCCTTGTGGTCAGAAAGGATGCTTGATATGATTTCAATTTTCTTAAATTTACTGAGGCTTCATTTCTCACCCAAGATGTGATCTATCCTGGAGAATGTTCCATGCACACTTGAGAAGAAAGTGTAATCTGCTGTTTTTGGATGGAATGTCCTATAATATCAATTAAATGTATCTAGTCTGCTGTGTTATTTACAGCTTGTGTTTCCTTATTAATTTTCTGTTTGGATGATCTGTCCATTGGTGTTAGTGAGGTGTTAAAGTCCCCCAATATTATTGTGTTACTATCGATTTCCTCTTTTACAGCTGTTAGCAGTTGCCTTACATATTGAGGTGCTCCTATGTTGGGTGCATATATATTTATAATTGTTACATCTTCTTCTTGGATTGATCCCTTGATCATTAAGTAGTGTCCTTCCTTGTCTCTTGTAACATTCTTTATTTTAAAGTCTATTTTATCTGATATGAGTATTGCTACTCCAGCTTTCTGTTGATTTCCATTTGCATGGAATATCTTTTTCATCCCCTCACTTTCAGTCTGTATGTGTCCCTAGGTCTGAAGTGGGTGTCTTGTAGACAGCATATATATGGGTCTTGTTTTTGTATCCACTCAGCCAGTCTGTTTCTTTTGGTGGGAGCATTTAATCCATTTACATTTAAGGTAATTATCGATATTTATGTTCCTATTCCCATTTTCTTAATTGTTTCGGGTTTGTTTTTGTAGGTCCTTTTCTTCTCTTGTGTTTCCCACTTAGAGAAGTTCCTTTAGCATTTGTTGTAGAGCTGGTTTGGTGGTGCTGAATTCTCTTAGCTTTTGCTTGTCTATAAAGCTTTTGATTTTTCCATCGAATTTGAATGAGCTCCTTGCCGGGTAGAGTAATCTTGGTTGTAGGTTCTTCCTTTTCATCACTTTAAATATATCGTTCCACTCCTTTCTGGCTTGTAGAGTTTCTGCTGAGAAATCAGTTGTTAACCTTATGGGGATTCCCTTGTATGTTATCTGTGGGGTTTTTCCCTTGTTGTTTTTAATAATTTTTTTTGTCTTTAATTTTTGTAAATTTGATTACTATTTGTCTTGGTGTGTTTCTCCTCGGGTTTTTTCTGCCTGGGACTCTCTGCACTTCCTGGACCTGGGTGGCTATTTCCTTTCCCATGTTAGGGAAGTTTTGGACTATAATCTCTTCAAATATTTTCTCGGGTCCTTTCTCTCTCTCTTCTTCTGGGACCCCTATAATGTGAATGTTGTTGCATTTAATGTTGTCCCAGAGGTCTCTTAGGCTGTCTTCATTTCTTTTCATTCATTTTTCTTTATTCAGTTCTGTGGCAGTGAATTCTACCATTCTGTCTTCCAGTTCACTTATCCATTCTTCTACCTCAGTTATTCTGATATTGACTCCTTCTAGTGTATTTTTCATTTCAGTTATTGTATTGTTCATCTCTGTCTGTTTCTTCTTTAATTCTTCTAGGTGTTTGTTCTTTAATTCTTCTAGATCTTTGTTAAATAATTCTTGCATCTTCTCTATCTTTGCCTCCATTCTTTTTCCGAGGTACTGGATCATGTTCACTATCATTATTCTGAATTATTTTTCTGCAGGGTTGTCGATCTCCACTTCATTTAGTTGTTTTTCTAGGGTTTTATCTTGTTCCTTCATCTGTTACATAGTCCTCTGCCTTTTCATTTTGTCTATCTTTCTGTGAATGCGCTTTTCGTTCCACAGGCTGCAGGATTGTAGTTCTTCTTGGTTAATGCTGCTAGCGTTGTAGGGTCTCCTGCAGAGGCGGGGGGCAGCTGTGGCTCAATGTGGGGACAAGGACACTGGCAGCAGAAGCTCTGGGAAGTACTCCTTGGTACAAGCCCTCCTGGAGTCCACTATTAGCCCCACCAAAGAGAAAATCCTGCACTCTTGATATCTGATCAAAATTTTCATCTCTTAGCTTTGGCAGCTCACCAAATTCCTTATCCTGCACTCTAGATATCTTATCACCCTGGCCTGCCTTCAGCAATAATCCTGTCAAATTGATTATGCAGAATCTCTCCTTACTCCTGATGTTTCCTTTTAGTAATTTTCCATCCACTGATTTCCACCCTGCTCTTTGGCTATATATTTCCACTTTTTCTTGCTCTATTCAGAGTTGACCCAGTCTCTATCCCCCACTACAAACCCCATTGTAATAGTCTCCCTGAAAAAAGTCTTTCACAAGTGTCAGAATAATCTTTTTATTTAATAGGCATTTTCTTAATTCCTTGTTTTCAACATACACCTTGTTCTCACTCTGTTAAGCCTGGGTGTGTCTGAGTCCCAAGTCTTCCTGGACTCAGTTTCTCTAGAGTACATTTTCTCTTTTCTTGAGGGCATGGGGAGGGAAGCTCACTTGGTGCAGGGTAGAGGAGGTATGTAGTATCAAATGAATCCTTATGTAGCCCCATCCTTTTCTCTGCCTCCCAAGGTACCTGGTGCCTCCAATTCTTGAGAGCTTTCCAGGGTTCTAAAGAGAGTCTTAATCTACTTGTCATCATTATCATTCTCTGCAAGTTTCAGCTTTCTTTATGCTTCAAGTCATTTACCACTTCCCAATCTGTTTTCCACCCTCTGAAGTTATAATAAAAATATCTTGTTTGTCGTTGCCTTTTTTCCCATTTCCTTTGTCCTTTAAAGTTTATAATGTTTTTTATTCTTTTATGTTATGCTAAAGTTGTTTCAAGAAATAAATCCATGGAGTCAAACCACCATTTTATGTAGAACTTCCTATTTGCTATTTAAAGAATGACTTTATACATATATTCATTCTTTACAAAGTCCGTTGAGGAGGTAGACGCTGGTTGACATCTTTTGGATCTCTAGTTCCCCAAACACTGCACCTTGTGTTGTAAACTCAAAAGTGTTTAGCATTGATGAGTTAGTTTTACACATTCTGATTCTTACGTTCTCATTCACCACATTCCTGTAATATACCTAATATGCATAAGGGGCAGAGGCCATGTGTAAGTATTTGCCTGTGTGTTCATATGTGTCTGAACTAGAAATACGGCATACTCCCTGCCTATAAGTGACTCATTATCTATTTGGAAAAACAAAACTTCTATTCTTAGAATGTTAAAAACAAGATGGTAATTAGAAAACAATAGGGTAAAAGTAAAGAGATATCACAAGAGGGAGTTATTTGTCAAATGAGAGATCAGTGTTTGTATTCAGAAGCTGGCCAGATCTTCATCTGACTGAGGTGGAATTGAAAATTTTCATAAAAGAGCTGGATTTGAGTGAAGGCTTGGTGGATGCATAGACTTAAAACTATTTAAATTCTAGACTGATGTGTCAAGGACTGTCATGTATTCATGAAACCCAATTTCCTAATACACTTATTTCCTATCCTGGGCCCATGGCTAGACTATATTTCTGAGTTGGGTGGGACCATGAAAAAGTTTGATAGACGTGATGCACTCCACACTCATCCTGTCCCTAAAAATACTCCTCAACCCTCACGTGATCACTGTATGTTCTCAGCCTTCCCTAGTCTGTGGCCAGTCTTTGTACTCTCGTTCCTATCCAACTTGACATGTGGTTGTAAATCTCCATGTGCTATTCTCTTCTTCCCTAACTACACTTGTTTCCTGCTGTCTCCTGGCTTCCTCACCTCATTGCCCCTAGGACGTGGCCTGACACAAATTGAATTGAAAGTGGTGGCAAAACACTCAACTGTCCAGTGGGCACTTAGCCTGTGGGCACTCCATTAGGAAGTTGGAGGTGTAAACTGATTTCCACTTTGAATATTTTTCTGGATTTTAAACCCCTGAACTGACTGACATGGTCCTAGAAAGGGTGGTTTATATTGGCTTTGAAGTGAAGCATTTGATTGAAGTGAAACTTTTTTTTTGAGCCAATAGCTGTTTTCTGGGAGGAGATTTCATTCTTTTTACAAATCCTACGTTTCTTGGCACCTATCAATTGCAGGGACCAATACAGATTTAAAAACTGTAGAAACACCTTGGCCGCAGGGGTTTATTTCCTTGGTAAGACTGGCCATGTACTGTGAACATCTGAGTGCCAGAGGCAGTGAGGCCCTTATGATTTGGGGCAGCTGTGAAGTAAATCTGACCTGTGTGGTGGGCATGAACTACTGGATAGAATCAGCTTTAAAAAACAGGCAATCGGGGCTTCCCTGGTGGTGCAGTGGTTGAGAGTCCGCCTGTCGATGCAGGGGACGCGCATTCGTGCCCCGGCCTGGGAGGATCCCACATGCCGCGGAGCGGCTGGGCCCATGAGCCATGGCCGCTGAGCCTGTGCGTCCGGAGCCTGTGCTCCGCGACGGGAGAGGCCACAACAGTGAGAGACCCGTGTACTGCAAAAAAAAAAAAAAAAAAAAAAAAAAACCAGGCAATCATAGGCCGTGCACAGCGCTCAGGCTCTACCTGCTCAATGTGAGTATTTGGAAGTAATGAGTGCATGAAGAGAATAAGATTGATTTGGGTTCTTCAACATAACTTGCTCCATATGAGCAAGTCAGCTATGCATAGCTCTTAATTCAGTTAGTTGTTTTCACATTAATTAACTCCTGCATATTAAATTTCCCCCCAATCATGACTAAAATGTTAACCTGTCTTTAATTTGTGCTGTTAAGAACCACATCATGGACTACATTTTCCATCCACTATGCGCAGATTGCCTCCAATGACAGGCAAACCAAAGGGCTGTAGTTAGAGCTGCAGAAAAAAAATTCGGGGATCTTTTGAATATTGCACAAGCACATATGGGATTCTCTGCTTTAGCATCCTATGAGAATGAGGGTGATCAGATTGTTTTGAAGGAAACAAATTACAGGGAAGCTTTTGCTAGAATCCATTGAAATCATCTTCTGTTACCCAGGGACTGTTTCTTTATTCCAGATGCTTGGAATTAATTCCACATTCAAAGCCTGTTTTCTAGAGGAAGAAAGATAGGCTTCTTTATAATTTTTTAAGAGGTTAAAGGTGGGAAAGTTTCTTAATTTATTTTCTTGGAGAAAACAAAATATAGCAAGCGGCATTATAATCCCTTTTAAGGATTTATTGAAATGTCAAACTCTGGGGGACTGAAGCTATATGAGGAAAATGAATAAACAGCAGATTAGCATTTAGACAATATTCTTTTATTGTTTGACTACAGGAAATAATGCTCAATAGAATTAATTTGGATTTTGGCAGGAATTTGAATAGTAGAGGTAAAGCATGCAAATAATTGAGTAAATTTGAGTCTTGTAAGAACATTTATTGGAAAAATTAAGGAATAACATGATGACAATAATTCTTTTGGAGGCTATAAGTACCAAAAAAGTAAGAATTTTATACTTATTCAATGGTTTTATGGAATTTAAAATAGGAAGGTCTCCTTTTCTTTTTCTTTTGAAATCAGGACTTTTTAGCACTAGTGCAATTGAGAACTAAAATCCATCACTGGTATTGAAAACCATCATTTTTTTTTTTTTTTTTTTTGCACTACGCGGGCATCTCACTGCTGTGGCCTCTCCCATTGCGGAGCACAGGCTCCGGACACGCAGGCTCAGCAGCCATGGCTCACGGGCCTAGCCGCTCCGCGGCATGTGGGATCTTCCCGGACCAGGGCACGAACCCGTGTCCCCTGCATCGGCAGGCGGACTCTCAACCACTGTGCCACCAGGGAAGCCCGAAAGCCATCATTTGTCACTGAGTTGTCTAGGCTAGAAAGTAAAATGATTTCAAATACTGTCTGCCCATTTTCAGTTAGGAATAGAGAAAGAATGACCCTCTATCTAGTTATTGGGAGTCTTAGGATCTCTTAATATAAAGAAAGGGTATATCATTTTTTAAATAAATAAATAAATTTATTTATTTATTTTTGGCTGCATTGGGTCTTCGTTGCTATGCGTGGGCTTTTTCCAGTTGCGGCGAGCGAGGGCTACTCTTCGTTGTGGTGCATGGGCTTCTCTTTGCGGTGGCTTCTCTTGTTGTGGAACACGGGCTCTAGAGCACAGGCTCAGTAGTTGTGGCTCACAGGCGTAGTTGCGCTGTGGCACGTGGGATCTTCCCGGACCAGGGCTTCAACCCATGTTCCCTCCATCGGCAGGCGGACTCTCAACCACTGCACCACCAGGGAAGCCCCCGAGAAAGGGTATATAATTTTTAACATAAAGTTTTCTTCTGTGCAAGAACTATTCTGATAATTTAATTACTGTAGTTTATTGAGCATAAATTGTGAACATTTCAGCTATTTTATCCACTTTCATTTTAGATCTAATTAGAACTAGATAGCCTATTTAAATGTATACATGCAGAAATACTTATTTAATGGAGAAGCTTAAGAATATCCTAAATTAGAAAGCCATTTATTTTACTGATGAACTCTCCAAACTGTGCCATGTTGATCAGCTCATACAACTAAATGGAATTAATTTACTTCATTCATTCTCCTTCCTATATGGTGAGACCTTTCAGGGCATTGTTGGGAAAGCTTCTTCATTATATGTATTAAGATTCCTGGGTCTATTATCAATTTCAGTGTAGAAAATAGTGGTTCCATTTTCTTTCTTAGGCACTCAGTCTGGTAGTCTACAGAGAGAGGAAGTGGGGCTCCGCTGAATATAGTCAGGAGTAACTAAAAGGCCAAGGAGATTATGTGGGGACAGTCTGAGTTCTAGAAGGGCAGTGATGGGAACAAAACCACAGCTGGCCAGAAAGTTGTTTAGATGAGAAGTCAGAGTCTTAAGAATATTGCCGTACCTTTGCATTCCTTTTTCTCCACTCCTGTTCCTTTGAGTGGGCACCTTGTGATGAGGATATCCTTGTTCTGCCTATTTTCAGAAAAAGGAAGGTAAAGAGCAGGCTTGGGATCGCAGGAGCCTGGGCTACCAATGTGGTTGTGGTTGGTGTGGTTAACTGAGAGCCATAATGTTTCACCTGTTGGCAGTGTCCCCAGTTGCTTAAGAAGAAAATTTCCAAAGAGAACAGGCATCACCTTCCTTGCATGGATCCTGTGCCATCTTACTACGGCAACGCATCAATAACCCAGAGGACCACTGTGTGCGGAGAGCAATGAGAGGTGATAGGTGCCTGACCCCAGCTCCTGTTCTCTCCCTGTTTCCCTCCCTCCTTCCTTTCCTGACTCTCCTCCTTTCCCTTCAGTCTCTTTTCTAATATTCCTTTCTGCTCCCTCTCCACTTCTCTTCACTAACCAAATGGTTGTTTTGTGATATAGACCTGATCCACTACAAACATATAATAAAACTTGCCCTTTATTAAAAACAGCTCTCTTTATGGCTGTAATAATCTCATGACCTAATCTGATACTGCAGTCAATGTCCCTTGAGTGCAATGACATTATTTAAGCATAATAATAGTAATTTGAATTTAAAGATCTCCTAAAGCTATGAGTAGAATTAAACACCTATCCCAGTGTAGAACTCTCAGCATAAAAAAGCCTTTGGAGGGACATATCAAGGCCCAGTGGTTTTTTTTTTTAATTGAAGTATAGTTGATTTACAATATCGGGTTAGTTTTAGGTGTATGGCATAGTGATTCAGTATTTTTACAGATTATATTCCATTATAGGTTATTATAAGATAATTGGTATAGTTCCCTGTGCTACACAGTAAATTCTTGTGGCTTATCTATTTTATTTTACTTTACTTTTTTTTGTTTGTTTTTTGGCCGTGCTGCACGGCATGTGGGATCCTAGTTCCCCAACCAGGGATTGAACCCATGCCCCCTGCGGTGGAAGCATGGAGTCTTAACCACTGGACCGCCAGGGAAGTCCTATCTGTTTTATATATAGTAGTTTGTATGTGTTAATCCCAAACCCCTAATTTGACCCTTCCCCTTTCCCTCTTCTCTTTGGCAACCACAATTTTGTTTTCCGTATCTGCGAGTCTGTTTCTGTTTTTGTATACACATTCATTTGCATTATTTTTTAGATTTCATTTAGTATTTGTCTTTTTCTGTCTGACTTATTTCCATAAGCGTAATATCCTCTAGGTCCATCTGTGTTGCTGCAAATGGCAAGGCTCAACAGTTTTTCCTCAGCATGTTTGAACATGAAGTGACCAAATATCAGCATGTATATTAGATTATTTAAATGCTGAGTATAAAATTGAGAACATATTTGATTTCCTTAAGTATATTCAGGGGCACAAAGCAATTAGAGTTTTGCAAGGCTAACAGATATCTCTCCTCTTCGATCCAAAAGAAACTGTTGTTTGAATATGTATTACTAGTAAATGCTAGCTAGGCCTCAGATGATTTATCATGAATGATCTAAAGATTCACCCTCCTGTTTTTGGGCATGAAATACCTCCCTTTGTAAGGGATGCTTTGATGTTATAATGGAATATCTTTTATCCATTCACAGAATCCCTATTATTTTCCAGTTTAGTGAAGCCCCTTAACACTGTGTCTTTTTCTCTCTGACTTCTAAGTCCCGTCATATCTTGAGAGAATATCTAATTATGAGTAGTCTTGGTGGAGGCAGTGTCCACTTCCCAATATGGAAATGCAAAAGGTTAGGCCCTTATCTTGATAATACTGCTTGGGCATGACCTATACTCAGCTGACTGGATGCTCCTGCCAGGTATTTAAAACCTTAAATTAGGAAATACGAGAAAGGACAGCTGGGTTCACCGGAGTGGCAGTGACATAGAGTGTCCAGTGGTGGCAGTATCCTGGCAGATTATTACTGCTAAAAATGATTGTTGTGCTTCCAGCTCCTTGGGTTTTAGAGATGTTTATTTTATGAGCCTGATCATTAAGTTTCCATCAATTGTGTGAGTCCTCAGTACGTTTCTAATAATTTTATTTTTGGTAAATAGAGCCAGATTTAGTATCTGTGGTAGATAGAAATACCAGCCTTGGTCCTTAACTTCTCTTTATATTCAAGCTCCTTGCCATGTGACTTTGCAGTCCTCTCCATTAGAAATGGTGTGCATTTCCTCATGTCTTGACTTTGATACTGTGTCAGTTCTGAGTTAGACCTTAGCAGGTATCACATTTCTGCCTGCCTTCTTGGGCTTCTGCTATTGACATGAGAAAGCTTCTTTGGGTACCTTGTGCTCCTTTAGCCTGTGCCCCAGAATGAATGCATATTGGATAGACCTCAGCCCAACCTGCAGTGAGGAGCAAAGTCCAGCTGAACTTTGAAGCAGCACCACCTAGCCAAGCCCAGCCTGGATTAGCTGCCTATCAAAAGAAACACAGGTCCAGCTGAGATTAAGAGAACCAAATATCTTCTGTTAACCTGCAGCTCTCTGAGAAATACATGATTTTTGTTTTATGCCACTGAGATTTTGTGCTTGTATGTTTTGTAGCACACAATAGCTAACATACATATCTGCTATTTGCAATTGAAAGTTTTCTAATCAATGGAATATATGGATGTTGATGGTGTGAGGGAAGCATGTGTGTATGATCCTATCCTTAGCCCTGTGAGGTAGATCATGTCCAGCCTTAGCAATCATGTTTTCCTATTCTTTTTCCTGTTTTGGTTGAAATGAGCATATAACTTAGTTTTCACATTAATGAGATGTATGGGAAATCTTGTGTGTGTGTGTGTGTATGTGTGTGTGAGTGAGTTTTTTTCCTTTCCTGGTAAAAGAGGATACGTTGGAAGAGAGGTTCTCTGTTCTTTTGTTCTTCTCTCTTTCTTCCTGGAGTTGAGGAAACTGTGTCCATCGAGGAACACCTGACTATAGCAGAGAGGGAATGAACCTGAGTGCCTGATGCCAATGTGCTACTCAATTAACCAACTCTGGACTGTCTTACCTCTGAGTTTTGTATCATTCGAAAGAATACATTTTTTTTTTCTGTCAGTGGATATATATATTTTTTAACATCTTTATTGGAGTATAATTGCTTTACATTGCTGTGTTAGTTTCTGCTGTATAACGAAGTGAATCAGCTGCAAGTAAAGAATACATTTTTATTTTTAAGCTGATTGGTTTTTTTTTTTACTTGTTAAAAGTGTCTTAACTGATGTGGATGTGGTGTGTATGGAGCATGAGGAGGACTGAATGTGGTAAAAGTTTGGGTAAAAAGAAGAAAATAGTTCAAGTCACCCTTTATGAAACTGTAGGTACACAGCAGCAAGTGTTAAGTGGGTACAGGTGGAAAGCAGCCCACATCTACCTGGTGTTGCCTCTGTACCTTCTGCTGTGGCTTTATTTGCTCTGTATGCATCCCAAATGATGGGAGACATACCTTAATTGCTGACTCTTTTTTGCAGAGTCCATATCTAGAAGACTCTGAGCCATAAAACACTTACCCTACCTTTCACTTTTGGAAGGAAGTTTGGCAGGTCAAGTTGGCTCTATATCTCATGTGAAATCAGGTGGTGTATTGTTTGAACATAATTTTTACTCAATCCTGATGTCCAGGTTGTATCCCACACCAATTAGATCAGAATCTCTGGGGTTGGGAACCAAGTGTGAGTGTTTTTAAAGCTTCCCAAATAAATTCCAGTATGCAGTCACAGTTGAGAACTCACTCTTCCAACTTTTGTCGTCCTATGAGTGAAGCAAACCCCAAATCAAATGTGTAGACAAGGGGAAAGAAGGCATAGGAAAGAAAAGACTATGGAGGTATTCATTATCTATTGCTACGTAACAAATTACTCCCTAATTTAACAGCTTAGAGCAACAACCTTTCTTATTCTCATTTCTGTGGATTAGGAGTCTGGGAACAACTTAGCTGGTTGTCGTGGCTAAGGGCCTCATGCAGCTGCAGTCAAGCTATTGGCCAAGGCGGCAGTCATCTGAAAGCTTGAATGGAGCTGGTGAATCTTCTTTTAAGATGCCTAGCCCCATGGCTGTTGATAGGAGGCCTCCGCTCTTTGCTAGCTGTTGGCAGGGGGTATTAGCAACTTGCCAAGAGCTTTCCTCTCTAGAGCTGTTTAAGTGTCCTTGAAACATGGCAGCTGGCTTCCCCCAAGCAAGTAATTCAAGAGAAAGCTTCGAAGTCATACACCATCATTTCCACAATATCCTATTGGTTATACAGGTCAGCCCTATTCAATGTGAGATGGGACTATAAAGGTCTGGAGTCTGGAATCATTGGGTCTATCTAGGCTACTACACTGGGATAAAAATACATAAATATTTGTCTTTATTTTAAAGGGTGGATGTCTGTTAAGCTGAATAATATGAACCCAAGCTTGTGGCTTCCTTGAAGACCCTTTGTCAGAATCAAAATGCTCTAGAGCAGCCCTACCAATTTCTCAAACACCAGGTGGCTGGGCAGAGCCTTTGGGTTATCTTAAAGGACATTATTCAAAGGCACAATGCTCTTTACCGAAGTCCAACTCTCCCGTTACTTGAACACATTTTGCCCAGATTCAGATCAGCTGAGGCTAGTAGCTGGTGCTTAGCAGCAAATAAATAAGATGTGAACTTCACTAGCACTGATTCCTCTGAAAATGATACTGCTTAATGATAACTACCAATTGCATATAGCTACAAAAGAGACCTCTGACATTAAGAAGCATGACTGAATGATTTGAAATTGAGTCTTCTCCCTCACCTTTTGGATGTGGAATAACAAGGGTCTTCAAAGCAGTCTTCTTTATAATCCCTTACCAACAGAGTCACTTACTCTATCCCAACCAGATGCCACCTATATACTGATATTGCCAAATATGCGTTTCTATCCCAGATTTCTCCTACCAAATGCCAGACTTGCATAGGCAACTGCCTATTTGACATCTCCTCTTGAGTGACTAATGGGAATCCCAATTTTATTTGTCCAAAACCAAATTATGTTTTTAAATTAAAAAAATGTCCTGCTTTATTGAGATATAGTTGACATTAACATTGTGTAAGTTTAAGGTGTACAGTGTGATGATTTGATATACATATATATTGTGCTGTATTTACCACAATAAGGTTAGTTAACACATCCTTCATCTCATAATTACCATTTTGTTTTTGTTGTATGGTGAGAACATTAAAGCTCTATGCTCATAGCAACTTTCAAGTATATAATACAATATTGTTAAATGTAGTCACCATGCTGTAATTAGATCCTCAGAACTTATTAATCTTATATTGAAAAATTATACCCTCTGACCAACATCTCCCTGTTTTCCCCATCCCTCAGCCCTGGCAACCACCATTCTCTCTCTGTTACCGTGAGTTTATTGTTTTTAAAGTTTACATATAAGTGATATCATACAGTATTTATCTTCCTCTGTGTGACTTATTTCACTTAGCATAATACCCTCAGAATTCATTCATGTTGTCACAATGGGAGGATTTCCTTCTTTTTTTTATGGCCGAATAATATTCCATTATTTATCTATACACCACATTTCCTTTATCCATTCATCCATCAACAGACACTTAAGTCATTTCCATGTCTTGGCTACTGTGAATAATGCTACAGTGAACATGGGACTGCAGATATCTCTTTGAGATGGTGAGTTCATCTCCTTTGGCTATATGCCTAGAAGTGGAAATGCTGTATTGTATGATAGTTCTATTTTTAATTCCATACTGTAAAATCAAATTCTTAATTTCTTTCTCTACATTTGTTCCTCTATTTTCTTCTCTTTCTTAGTATCTGCAATTCCATTCTTCCAGTTGATCATGTAAAAAATCTGGAGTCATCCTTACCTCTCTTTCTCTCATACCCCACATGCAACAATCTATCCACAACCTTCTTCTTTCTCCTTTCAAATTATTTCTTGAATCAAACTATTTCTCACTACCTCCACCACTCCTATGCTGGTCCACCTCATCTATTGCTTAGAAGTGCGATAGCATTTTAATGCATCTCTCTGCTCTAACTCTGCCCTTATAACCTCTTTTCCATAGAGCATTAAAAATGAGAGACAGGTGTTGTCAGTTCTCTTTTCAAAACTTTAAGATGGTTTCACATTTAAAAAATTCTTGCTCTGGTCTACAGTTCCTAACATCTTCTACCATCTCCCCTTACACTACTCCACTCTATTCCAGTCCATTCCACTCTACTCCATCACACTGGCCTCCTTGCTATTCCTTGCACATCAAGCACACTCATTCGTCCCTCAGGGCCTTTACACTACCTCTTCCCATGTCTGTAATTTTCTCCCCCATGTATCTGTTCAGTGTGCTTTCTTCCTCCTTTTAGAACTCAGCTTAAGTATCTTTCTAAATAGGAGGCTCTTCCTTATCTTCATATGTAAAGAGTATTTTTTTCAACCTCATCTATCCCTTTATAATGCTCTAATGAAAAATAGACTCATCCTAGGAAACATACCCCAAAATACAAGCATAGTGATAAGTCAGAAAGATTTATTTGACAGCAGGTGGTGTCTGTAAGATATATCAGGAAGTACAATCAATTCTTTCCACAATTATACTGGAAGCAAAATTTGTTTTCATGTTATTGGGAGAAAAC
This sequence comes from Globicephala melas, assembly GCF_963455315.2. Classification (NCBI taxonomy): domain Eukaryota; kingdom Metazoa; phylum Chordata; class Mammalia; order Artiodactyla; family Delphinidae; genus Globicephala; species Globicephala melas. The sequence continues at coordinate 98,197,982 of NC_083316.1, forward strand.
CAATTAGCCTAGGGATACTGATCTGGAAGGATAGGTCAGTCAGCAAACATGGTAAGCCAAGCACCAAACTACTTCCATCAGCAGGGTCATGATAGTACAAAAGGTGGATGTGTAAAGCATATTTGCTCATGGAAATAAGGGGCTGGCATCACTACCCTTGTTACTGAATCAAACTTGGGTCCACTTGCCTGTGCACAGTAAAGCCAATCTGCTGACACAGGGTTGTGGTGAAGGAAAGTGCTGAATTTAATGCAGGGTGCCAAGCAAGGAGTCCAGGCAGCTAGTGCTTGAAAGACCTGAATTCCCTGAAGGCTTTCAAGGAAAGGTTTTTAAAGACAGGGTGAGGAAGGGGGTCAGCTTGTGGACATTATTCTGACTCGTTGTTGGTGAGGTAATTGGGAGCCAACATCATGAACATTCTGGTTCCAACCAGTCTGTGGTCCACTGCTTGTGGGCAACCATACAGTTAACTTCTTCCACCTGTTGGGGGTTTCAGTATCTGCAAAACAGCTCAAAGAACCTGGCTTAGAATATTATCTAGAGCCCTTAGGGAGGAATTAAAGGTCCTTGACTTTAATGGCTAAACTATTATTTTTTTTTGTCTTTCTTGACTGTTTTCCTTTCTTTCTGCATTTTCTCACTTCTCTGATTAAATTTATTCTTTGACTAAAGTTTTTGTACAGACAAAAGGCAGGTGGAGGACATGGTGAAGAGTCCTGTTCTGGGAGAGCCCCATAGGGTCCTTCTCGGTTACACCCTAAGGGAGGTAGTCCCAGAGAACAAGGATAAAGTCAAAGAAGGGACAAGGAAGGGAGGGGCTTTGGTTTTATATAAATTTATAAAACTAAGTGTGCCTTTTTGAGGATGTCTTAGGCTGTTGCAAATCTACTTCCTTGTTGTTTTGCCTTCTCTACCAGTTGGTAGAGCTTCGAGGCTAATTCTTAGACTAGGAGATGGTGGAGTTTGCTCCCTTTTTAAGTTGGTGAGTTGAATTGGGCTGCTGTGGTTATGATATGCTGTGAGCTACTGGTTTCTAACTCAGCAACGATACAGGTTGTGTCTATACAAACAAACAAGTTTTAGAGGTCAGTATCCAAAGAAATTAAGTAAAATAATTTAAAATTTGAACTAATTTGACATTTTTGGTCTGATGTATCCATCAATCCTATAAAGAGTTCACTTGTTTATGTGTATACTATCACAATTTCAGGCACTGTTATTTTCCCATGATCCTGCTCTATCAGTGATTTCAAGAACCAAGGTAAATGGGGAGAGAGAAGAATGAAGAATGGACTTTTAAAAAATTTTTGGCAGACTGTAATGTGACTAGGGACAACTTTATTTTGTAATGATCCATTAGCCCTCTATTCCTTTTTTTTTTTTTTTTGCAGTTATTTTAATAGAGAAGATAGACTGGGCAATCTGTGGCTCATTCTTTTTTTTTTTTTTAATGTTTTTCTTGGAAAAGAAATTAGCCTGAAACAGGTACATGAAATTGTTTTATTTTTCTCTCACTATTTCTGTTATTTTCATTGCATCAGTAATGCGGAAAGCATTGTCAGTTTTTCTTTCTCGTTTTCTTTCGTCTCTCTTTTTTTGCTTTAAAAAGAGGTAGAAATTTTAAAAAATAAGGAGGTAGAAATGAGTTAACCTATAAGCATGTAAAGAAAGTGGACATTTAAGTGGAAAAATACAAAGTTCAACCTTAATTGTATTTTAACCTTATATTGCTAAAATGCACTAGTCTATTCTTAAGCCTGAAAGATTAGCAAGCTGATAGAATGGTAATGATTTTAATTTTAGAATTATGATTTTAGCATTAGAGATTTTTTTAAACATCTTTATTGGAGTATAATTGCTTTAAAATGGTGTTTCTGCTTTATAACAAAGTGAATCAGGTATACATACACATATGTTTCCATATCTCTACCCTCTTGCATCTCCCTCCCTCCCACCCTCCCTATCCCACCTCTCTAGGTGGTCACAAAGCACTGAGCTGATCTCCCTGTGCTATGCGGCTGCTTCCCACTAGCTATCTGTTTTACGCTTGGTAGTGTATATATGTCCATGCCACTCTCTCACTTTGTCCCAGCTTACCCTTCCCCCTCCACATATCCTCAAGCCCATTCTCTAGTAGGTCTGTGTCTTTATTCCTGTCTTACCCCTAGGTTCTTCATGACATTTTTTTTTTCTTAGATTCCGTATATATGTGTTAGCATACGGTATTTGTCTTTCTCTTTCTGACTTACTTCACTCTGTATGACAGACTCTGGGTCCATCCACCTCACTACAAATAACTCAGTTTCATTTCTTTTTATGGCTGAGCAATATTCCATTGTATATATGTGACACATCTTCTTCATCCATTCATCTGATGATGGACACTTAGGTTGCTTCCATCTCCTGGCTATTGTAAATAGAGCTGCAATGAACATTTTGGTACATGACTCTTTTTGAATTATGGTTTTCTCAGTGTATATGCCCAGTGGAATAGCTGGGTCATATGGTAGTTCTATTTGTAGTTTTTTAAGGAACCTCCATACTGTTCTCCATAGTGGCTGTACCAATTCACATTCCCACCAGCAGTGCAAAAGGGTTCCCTTTTCTCCAACCCTCTCCAGCATTTATTGTTTCTAGATTTTTTGATGAGCCATTCTGACCGGTGTGAGATGATATCTCATTGTAGTTTTGATTTGCATTTCTCTAATGATTAATGATGTTGAGCATCCTTTCATGTGTTTGTTGGCAATCTATATATCTTCTTTGGAGAAATGTCTATTTAGGTCTTCTGCCCATTCTTGGATTGGGTTGTTTGTTTTTTTGTTATTGAGCTGCACGAGCTGCTTGTAAATTTTGGAGATTAATCCTTTGTCAGTTGCTTCAATTGCAAATATTTTCTCCCATTCTGAGGGTTGTCTTTTCATCTTGTTTATGGTTTCCTTTGCCGTGCAAAAGCTTTTAAGTTTCATTAGGTCCCATTTGTTTATTTTTGTTTTTATTTCTATTTCTCTAGGAGGTGGATCAAAAAGGATCTTTCTGTGATTTATGTCATAGAGTGTTCTGCCTCTGTTTTCCTCTAAGAGTTTGAGAGTTTCTGGCCTTATATTTAGGTCTTTAACCCATTTTGAGCTTATTTTTGTGTATGGTGTTAGGGAGTGTTCTAATCTCATACTTTTACATGTACCTGTCCAGTTTTCCCAGCACCACTTATTGAAGAGGCTGTCCTTTCTCCACTGTATATTCCTGCCTCCTTTATCAAAGATAAGGTGACAATATGTGCATGGGTTTATGTCTGGGCTTTCTATCCTGTTCCATTCATCTATCTTTCTGTTTTTGTGCCAGTACCATACTGTCTTGATTACTGTAGCTTTGTAGTATAGTCTGCAGTCAGGGAGCCTGGTTCCTCCAGCTCCGTTTTCGTTCTCAAGATTGCTTTGGCTATTCGGGGTCTTTTGTGTTTCCATACAAATTGTGAAATTTTTTGTTCTAGTTCTGTGAAAAATGCCATTGGTAGTTTGATAGGGATTGCATTGAATATGTAGATTGCTTTGGGTAGTAGAGTTGTTTTCACAATGTTGATTCTTCCAATCCAAGAACATGGTATATCTCTCCATCTATTTGTATCATCTTTAATTTCTTTCATCAGTGTTTTATGATTTTCTGCATACAGGTCTTTTGTCTCCTTAGGTAGGTTTATTCCTAGATACTTTATTCTTTTTGTTGCAATGGTAAATGGGAGTGTTTTCTTAATTTCACTTTCAGATTTTTCATCATTAGTGTTTAGGAATGCCAGAAATTTCTGTGCATTAATTTTGTATTCTGCTACTTTACCAAATTCATTGATTAGCTCTAGTAGTTTTCTGGTAGCATCTTTAGGATTCTCTCTATATAGTATCATGTCATCTGCAAACAGTGACAGCTTTACTTCTTCTTTTCTGATTTGGGATTCCTTTTATTTCCTTTTCTTCTCTGATTGCTGTGGCTAAGACTTCCAAAACTATGTTGCATAAGAGTGGTGAGAGTGGGCAACCTTGTTTTGTTCCTGATCTTAGTGGAAATGGTTTCACTTTTTCACCATTGAGGACAATGTTGGCTGTGGGTTTGTCATATATGGCCTATGTTATATTGAGGAAATTTCCCTCTATGCCTACTTTCTGCAGGGTTGTTATCATAAATGGGTGTTGAATTTTGTCAAAAGCTTTCTCTGCATCTATTAAGATGATCATATGGTTTTTCTTCTTCATTCTGTTAATATGGTGTACCACGTTGATTGACTTGCGTATATTGAAGAATCCTTGCATTCCTGGAATAAACCCCACTTGATCATGTTGTGTGATCCTTTTAATGTGCTGTTGGATTCTGTTTGCTAGTATTTTGTTGAGAATTTTTGCATCTTTGTTCATCAGTGATATTGGCCTGTAGTTTTCTTTCTTTGTGACATCCTTGTTTGGTTTTGGTATCAGGGTGATGGTGACCTCGTAGAATGAGTTTGGGAGTATTCCTCCCTCTGCTATATTTTGGAAGAGTTTGAGAAGGATAGGTGTTAGCTCTTCTCTAAATGTTTGATAGAATTCGCCTGTGAAGCTATCTGGTCCTGGGCTTTTCTTTGTTGGAAGATTTTTCATCACAGTTTCAATTTCAGTGCTTGTGATTGGTCTGTTCATATTTTCTATGTCTTCCTGAATCAGTCTTGGCAGGTTGTGCATTTCTAAGAATTTGTCCATTTCTTCCAGGTTGTCCATTTTATTGGTATAGAGTTGCTTGTAGTAATCTCTCATGATCTTTTGTATTTCTACAGTGTGACTTGTTACTTCTCCGTTTTCATTTCTAATTCTATTGATTTGAGTCTTCTCACTCTTTTTCTTGATGAGTCTGGCCAATGGTTTTTCAACTTCATTTATCTTCTCAAAAACCAGCTTTTAGTTTTATTGATCTTTGCTATCATTTCCTTCATTTCTTTTTCATTTATTTCTGATCTGATCTTTATGATTTCTTTCCTTCTGCTAACTTTGGGTTTTCTTTTGTTCTTCTTTCTCTAATTGCTTTAGGTGCAAGGTTAGGTTGTTTATTTGAGATGTTTCCTGTTTCTTAAGGTAGGATTCTATTGCTATTGTATTGCTAAACTTCCCTCTTAGAACTGCTTTTGCTGCATCCCATATGTTTTGGGTTGTCGTGTCTCCATTGTCATTTGTTTCTAGGTATTTTTTGATTTGCTCTTTGATTTCTTCAGTGATCACTTCGTTATTAGGTAGTGTATTGTTTAGCCTCCATGTGTTTGTATTTTTTACAGATATTTTCCTGTAATTGATATCTAGTCTCCTAGCGTTGTGGTCGGAAAAGATACTTGATACAATTTCAATTTTCTTAAATTTACCAAGGCTTGATTTGTGACCCAAGATATGATCTATCCTGGAGAATGTTCCATGAGCACTTGAGAAAAATGTGTATTCTGTTGTTTTTGGATGGAGTGTCCTATAAATATCAATTAAGTCCATCTTGTTTAATGTATCATTTAAAGCTTGTGTTTCCTTATTTATTTTCATTTTGGATGATCTGTCCACTGGTGAAATTGGGGTATTAAAGTCCCCTACTATGAATGTGTTACTGTCGATTTCCCCTTTTATGGATGTTAGTATTTGCCTATGTATTGAGGTGCTCCTATGTTGAGTGCATAAATATTTACAATTGTTATATCTTCTTCGTCGATTGATCCCTTGATCATTATGTAGTGTCCTTCTTTGTCTCTTCTAATAGTCTTTATTTTAAAATCTGTTTTGTCTGATATGAGAATTGCTACTCCAGCTTTCTTTTGATTTCCATTTGCATGGAATATCTTTTTCCATCCCCTAACTTTCAGTCTGTATGTGTCCCTAGGTCTGAAGTGGGTGTCTTGTAGACAGCATATATATGGGTCTTGTTTTTGTATCCATTCAGCCAGTCTGTGTCTTTTGGAGGGAGCATTTAATCCATTTACATTTAAGGTAATTATAGATATGTATGTTCCTATTCCCATTTTCTTAATTGTTTTTGGTTTGTTATTGTAGGTCTTTTCCTTCTCCTGTGTTCCTTGCCTCTAGAAGTTCCTTTAGCATTTGTTGTAAAGCTGGTTTGGTGGTGCTGAACTCTCTCAGCTTTTGCTTGTCTGTAAAGGTTTTAATTTCTCCATCAAATCTGAATGAGATCCTTGCTGTGTAGAGTAATCTTGGTTGTAGGTTTTTCTCCTTCATCACTTTAAATATGTCCTGCCAGTCCCTTCTGGCTTGCAGAGTTTCTGCTGCTGTTAACCTTATGGGAATTCCCTTGTGTGTTATCTGCTGTTTTCCCCTTGCTGCTTTTAATATGTTTTCTTTGTATTTAATTTTTCATAGTTTGGTTAAGATGTGTCTTGGCTTGTTTCTCCTTGGATTTATCCTGTATGGGAATCTCTGTGCTTCCTGGACTTGATTAACTATTTCCTTTCCCATATTAGGGAAGTTTTTGACTATAATCTCTTCAAATATTTTCTCAGTCCCTTTCTTTTTCTCTTCTTCTTCTGGGACCCCTATAATTCGAATGTTGGTGCGTTTAATGTTGTCCCAGAGGTCTCTGAGACTGTCCTCAGTTCTTTTCATTCTTTTTTCTTTATTCTGCTCTGCAGTAGTTATTTCCACTGTTTTATCTTCCAGGTCCCTTATCTGTTCTTCTGCCTCAGTTATTCTGCTATTGATCCCATCTAGAGTATTTTTAATTTCATTTATTGTGTTGTTCATCGTTGTTTGTTTCATCTTTAGTTCTTCTCGGTCCTTGTTAAGTGTTTCTTTCATTTTCTCTGTTCTATTTCCAAGATTTTGGATCATCTTTACTATCATTATTCTGAATTCTTTTTCAGGTAGACTGCCTATTTCCTCTTCATTTGTTAGGTGTGGTGGGTTTTTATCTTGGTCCTTCATCTGCTGTGTGTTTTTCTTCTTCTCATTTTGCTTATCTTACTGTGTTTGGGGTCTCCTTTTTGCAGGCTGCAGGTTCATAGTTACCATTGTTTTTTGTTTCTGTCCCCATTGGCTAAAGTTGGTTCAGTGGGTTGTGTAGGCTTCCTGGTGGAGGGGACTAGTGCCTGTGTTCTAGTGGATGCGGCTGGATCTTGTCTTTCTGGTGGGCAGGTCCACGTCTGGTGTTATGTTTTGGGGTGTCAGTGGAGTTATTATGATTTTAGGCAGCGTCTCGCTAATGGGTGCGGTTGTGTTCCTGTCTTGCTAGTTGTTTGCATAGGGTGTCCAGCACTGTAGCTTGCTGGTCGTTGAGTGAAGCTGCGTGTTGGTGTTGAGATGGAGATCTCTGGGAGATTTTTGCCATTTGATATTATGTGGAGCTGGGAGGTCTCTTGTGGACCAGTGTCCTGAAGTTGGCTCTCCCACCTCAGAGGCACAGCACTGAGTCCTGGCTGGAGCACCAAGAGCCTTTCATCCACATGGCTCAGAATAAAAGGGAGAAAAAGTACAAAGAAAGAAAGAAAGAGGATAAAATAAAATAAAGTAAGATAAAATAAAGTTATTGAAATAAAAAATAATTATTAAGAAAAAAAAGTTTTTTTAAGGAAAAAAAAAATCAAAACGGACGGACAGAACCCTAGGACAAATGGTGAAAGCAAAGCTATACAGACAAGATCTCACACAGAAGCATACACATACACACTCACAAGAAGAGGAAAAGGGGAAAAAATAATATATCTTGTTATCAAAGTCCACCTCCTCAATTTGGGATGATTCATTGTCTATTCAGGTATTCCACAGATGCAGGGTACATCAAGTTGATTGTGGAGATTTAATCCGCTGCTCCTGAGGCTGCTGGGGGAAATTTCCCTTTCTCTTCTTTGTTCGCACAGCTCCCGGGTTTCAGCTTTGGGTTTAGACCCGCCGCTGCGTGTAGGTCACCTGAGGGCGTCTGTTCTTCGCTCAGAGAAGATGCGGTTAAAGGAGCAGTTGATTCGGGGGCTCTGGCTCACTCAGGCCGTGGGTGAGGGAGGGGTATGGATGCGGGGTGAGCCTGCGGCGGCAGAGGCCAATGTGATGTTGCACCAGGCTGAGGCATGCTGTGTGTTCTCCCTGGGAAGTTGTCCCTGGATCACGGGACCCTGGCAGTGGTGGGCTGCACAGGCTCCCGGGAGGGGAGGTGTGGATAGTGACCTGTGCTCACACACAGGCTTCTTGGTGGCGGCAGCAGCGGCCTTAGCGTCTCATGCCCGTCTCTGGGGTCCGCGCTGGTATCTGCGGCTCGCGCCCGTCTCTGGGGCTCTTTTAAGCAGCGCTCTTAATCTCCTCTCCTCGCGCATCAGGAAACAAAGCGGGAAGAAAAAGTCTCTTGGCTCTTTGGCAGGTCCAGACTTTTCCCCGGACTCCCTCCCGGCCAGCACTAACCCCCTGCAGGCTGTGTTCACGCCGCCAGTCCTCTCCCTGCGCTTCGACCGAAGCCCGATCGTCAGCTCCGAGCCCCGCCCACCCTGGCGGTTGAGCAGACAAGCCTCGGGCTGGTGAGTGCTTGTAAGCACCGATCCTCAGTGCGAAAATCTCTCCGCATTGCCCTCTACACCCCTGTTGCTGTGCTCTCCTCCGAGGCGCCGAAGCTCCCCTGTTCCGCCGCCCGCAGTCTGCGCCCACGAAGGGGCTTCCTAGTGTGTGGTAATCTTTCCTCCTTCACAGCTCCCTCCCACTGGTAAGGTCCCGTCCCTATTCTTTTGTCTCTGTTTATTCTTTTTTCTTTTGCCCTACCCAGGTATGTGGGGAGTTTCTTGCCGTTTGGGAGGTCTGAGGTCTTCTGTCAGCGCTCAGTAGGTGTTCTGTAGGAGTTGTTCCACGTGTAGATGTATTTCTGATGTATCTGTGGGGAGGAAGGTGATCTCCGCGTCTTACTCTTCCGCCATCTTCCCCCTCTCCTGCCTTCTGTGTTGTTTTTAAATCTAGGACGAGAGTAACAAAATAAAGAAAAATTGTGACTGATATTGGATTCATATCAAGTATGCTCATATTCAGACTTCAAATGATATGAAATGCAAATTTCATGGCAATTAAGATTAGCATATTCAGAAAACAACATATTCTGAGATTATTATCCTTCACATTTTAATACTTAGACGTGTAATACATTTTGAGTATATAATCATGACATTGCCAGGTTTTTATGCATAAAAGGGAAAACTTCATCTGTTATTTATAACTACAAATACCTAATAATCTTTTTTGTGTCTTCCCCTAGTAAAAGAAATATCCATTCCTTTGACTTGGTGATCAGTGTTTGATGATTTACCATTTCTTTGTCCTTTTTGAGCAAATACTATACTTTCCATAGAAAGAGCTGGGATAAATTATGAGAAGCAGGATGACATGTCAAGCAACAAATAAGGAAAGTAAGTTAGGGTTTTCAAGGGTCTGTCTTCAGTGTGGGAGAGGGTTTTCCTTCCGTCTCTGGGAAGCACATTCTAATCTTTAGCTGGAATTGTGGCATGTTTCCTCTTGGTAACTAGAGTGAGGCAGGCTTTAAATTAGATAGCAGAGTACTTTCAGGATGGGGGCCTCGTGCTATGCATAGGGAGTTGTTTTTTTTCTCTGCTTTGGCTTTGTGGATGAGTTAGGCTGGAGTGTGCTCCTTAATTCTCCATTCTATAAACAGAATGCACTCACTCATATACAGAGCTTTGTTAAAGCTAAAAACACTTTCAAGAACTTATTGAAATGATTACACGAAACTTTAAAGTATTATCCTTTACCTTAAGTCTGGCTCGTTATCAGTGTCCACCTATTTTGAAAAAGAACAATGTTTTAAAGACTAGTACCATGAAAAGAATTGGCTCCAAAAACAAGTTACAGTCTTTCTTGCTCCAAAAATATTGGGAATTCTTGGCAAACTGGGTCCATGAGTGAAAGTTGCCGATAGGAAGAGAAGTTTGAAACAGCCCACCCAATAAGTCAGAATGACGATCAAACAGGAATGACATTTAAACAGCCCACCCAATAAGTCAGAAATTAACCCCGGATCAACAAATTACAAATTAAGTGATTTCTGCCCTAAATTAGGACTAACTGGACTCAAAAGTCATTTATATCAATTCATATCCACCCCATCCCCCCACCTGCCCTCTCAGCTACAGCTCAGGGCTGTAAGCTGAGCGCTAGGATTATACCGGTGTATGATAACTGAATCAAATTGCTTTTGTGACACTTTAGGAATCAGTAAATCTGTGTGAAAACTGGTTCAGGCACTAGCTAGGTTACATCAGGGAAAATCACTTAATTATTATGAGCCTTATTTCATCTATAAAATAGGGTACTCTGTCACAGAACTGTTGTAAGGTTGAGTTTAATATACAAAACACTTAATACTCTGAGTGACCTCTAGCAAGAATTAAAAACAGGTAGGTATTACTGTTGTCATAGTGGTTAATACCTATGTCATCCTAAATATTAACTGAGTTAATATTGGCTACACTTGTACATTTCAGGACATTTTATTTCTAAAAATGATTCACTACTCTTATTTTTCTTGTCTCTCTTGTTTTCTTTCAACACTTTCCTTAAAACCTCTGCCTACATTGCTTGATTTTTTTCTGATTCTTTTACTAATTGCTTAGTCAGTTATGCCCAGTATTGATAGTTAAGACAAAAGTTTATTTAAGTTTAAAAGTTTATATATGCTGTGCTGTGTCCCCCTGTTTTCACAAAATGATGGTAAATGGGCAGATGGTTGAGCCCTTCCTAAACTGGGAAGGGCATTGGTGGTTGTAAGAAGGGAGATGTCAGTCGTTCTTAACTCTGCTGCACGGGAAGATAGCCTGTCTGGGCTCCACCCTTGAAGATTCTGAGTTAGTGGACCAGGTAGATACTGTGTTTAGTGGGTTTTAACAGCTCTCCAGGTGCCTTTAATATGCCACCAAGATTGAGACTCACTGGGCTTTGGGAGGGAAACTTGGGTTTCTGCAGAATAGCTCTTAGCAAAGCATAAATCTCTGAATCTCTGTATGTTTTCCATAGAGGTTAAAGGGCAGTAGGGAGTAAGCACTTGGGAGTAAGTCTTATTAATTTTTTTATGTTGCTTTAGTCCAACCCCCACCGGGGATTTCAAATTCAATTGTGACTTTTAAGGAAAGTCCCTTTTTTACTATTTACATTATGGTTCATAAGTGAAAGGCTCCTACCTCAAATGTGAGAGTTAACTGGACTTGTTCTCAGTTATTGAGCTTGGGGCCCAAATTTAGACAGCCAGTAAAAATGGACCCTAGTCAGTGTGGACCCCAGTGGTAGTTTGTCATCCTTTTGCTGTCTTGCTAATGCTACCTAAACTAAATTATTTTAGAAGTACATGCTGTTGCATTTCTTTCACTCTTTGGTTAGCGAGTTTTCCCTCAAGCACAGGTGAGATCACCTTTACTGACGGATAAATCCACAGATGAAGAGAACGTGTGAGTTCCCCAAACCTTCCCATCGGTCCTATGTTGGTCCGTCTCTGCCTCTACATCTTGTTCACGCTGTGGCTGTATGAGAGGGGCCCGTCGTCCAGGACAAACGTGAAGTCTACCTCCTCCATAAACCCTTCTTCCCTCTGACTAATGCAGCCTTTGTGACCCCATCCTCCTCCGCATTCCTGTGTTCACTTACCCTGTGATCTACAACTACTGTGGGTGATTGCTTATACTTTTTTGTGTGTCTGCATCGGTCTTCACTGCAAACTTTAAACTGTTTCAAGCTTAGGAACCTGAAGCCTGATGACTTCAGGAATAAGGTCCTGCATTTCAGTAAGTACTCAATAAATGTGTGACGGTGGTGGTGAAGTAGAAATCACATTTGAGAGAGAAGGGAGGGTGTGGGCTGGATTTATTAGGGAAGGGATTCAGGGATTCAGGATTGGATAGAATTTCGATTGTTGGAGGAGAGAGCCTTCTACAAAATGTTATTTTTGGTCAAATTTGAATAATCTGTGTAAAACAGACACATGTACCTGTGGAACCCTCTGAATTCCTAGACCTTCTTAATACCTTCAGAATCTGTCCTAAAATATATATAATATATATAAAATATATTAAATTTTTGCATATTTCAGGTATTACACATATTATATGTTAAATATATAATATATAAAAATTTTACACATTTCAGGTATTTTATATGTATATATATATGTGTATATATATATGTGTATACATATATATATATAATTTCCAGTCTCCACGATGAGGGCAAAACATACATCATTGAGCCTTACTACTAAATACAAGCAAGGGAATACATTCACTTTTCTTATTTGTACACTCTCAACTGGAGGGAATTCTAAAGGTTGTTCACTATCACTTTTCCATAATGTGATTGGGGAAGAAGAAGTACTAGTATTATCTTATAGCCTTATCATTTGCTCTTTCAAAATGTATAGCCCAAGCCCCTCACCCACGTGCATTTTGAACTAGCTGTCAGAAACATTGTATTGGAATTGAGAGCTCCAGTGATCTTATTCACTTAAAAAGTCTGTTCAGTATTGCATGTGAAATAAGAACCTTTTAAATTTAACTGTGTATCACAGATTTGTGATGGGGGCCTTGTCATCACTCCCCAGCTCTGACAGTTACGTTAGATGAGTTATTGGAATAGGACGTTCAAGAGGAGGGATGACAAAATCAGCCAGTAACCAGTTTTCAATTATTATGACATTGATGTCTGACAGTGACAAGGTCACAAAACCATTTTCTTGTGTCCATTGGGTTTGGGGCACTAGATATTTCTGTCCAGCAAGACATTTATTTATTCAAAATTTAAAGCTTAATTTCAGGTTGAGTGATTTTTAAGTAGGCCCAACTTTTCTTCCCCCTTTAAGGATCACTCAGTTTTCTTTACAACATATATGACCTTGAATCAGGTCTTCCTCTTAAATCTTTCTGTGCTTTTATATTCAGCATTAGCTGACTCCTCAGTAAATTCAGAGTGGCCAGTTACTTTTCATAATGAAGCTCATGTAAATTGGAGTAGAGCAGAGGTTTTATTAATGAAACTGATCTGTTATTAAAGGTGCTTTGATCATCCTTTCTGAATAGTGAGATAAAAGTCAAATAATATAATGTCCCTTGTCAACAGGCTTGATGATGAAAATAAAGCTTGGAAAATTTACACATGTCAGTTTTTTTTTGAGCAAGGCAGAGCAGTTTATTTCAACTCCTATTCCAGTATTTTATAATCTTTTGTAGAAAATCAGGATCTTCTGTAGGTGGATCAGTCTGACCTAATGAAAATTTTATTCATGTGCAACATGAAACTGAATGGTGGTGTTTTTCAGAGCCCATGAGGAGTGGATTTTCTAGGATTTTCTTACACTGTCATATTTTCTCTTTTTTCCCATGGATATACTCATGGATGTCATGCCATAAATTTGGATTTTTAGTGTGCAAAACTTGGGCAATGTGTTTACTGTCCAGCTCACTTTTTAAAAATCAAATGACAAGATTATTATTACTTTATTTTCATTTTTAAAAATTGAAGTATAGTTGATTTACAATGTTGTATTAGTTTCTGGTGTACAGCCAAGTGATTCAGTTATACATATATAGATTCTTTTTCATATTTTTTCATTACTGTTTATTACAAGATATTGAATATAGCTCCCTGTGCTATACAGTAGAACCTTGTTGTTTATCTATGTTATATATAGTATTGTGTATATGTTAATCCCAAACTCCTAATTTATCCCTCCCCCTTCTCCTTTCCCCTTTTGTAACCATAAGTTTGTTTTCTATGTGAGTTTGTTTCTGTTTGTAAATAAGTTCATTTGTATCATGTTTTAGATTCCATATATAAGTGATATCATATGGTATTTGTCTTTCTCTGACTTACTTTGCTTAGTATGATAATCTCTAGGTCCACCTATGTTGCTGCAAATGGTATTATTTCATTCTTTTGTATGGATGAGTGATATTCCATTGTGTATATCTATATCTATCTCTCTCTCTATATATATCAAATGGTAAAATTACTAATGGTGGTTTCACAGGCGCTAGGATAGAAATGAGGTGGTACAGTTAGGAGGTCAAGTGGGGGCCTTCTAAGTCCTCAACCTATACTAGCTACTTGCTCTGCCTATTTTAGAATCACCGATTTGCAGAATATGGATCTCAAAGCCCCCATCAGTGACCTTATTAATTTATATGTTTGCTGTGAATTACTTCTATATGTTTTATTGTGTCTCTATTTAAAATAATTTAAAAATTTAAAGCATATTTTGGGAAATATGAAAGAAGCAGATGGACTTAAAACGTGTTCAGAGATGAATCAACATTTGAAAAATGACATTGCACAGTGCACTGGTAGATAGAGAGAAGTTGAGGATAATTAGAATAAAGCCCAAAGGTGTTTCTGGACTTTGCAGATGAAGGTTATACATCAGGCCCTGGAAAGAGGCGTGATAATGACAGCTGCAGAGCAGAGGAGGAAGCCAGGCTGACACTGGTCATTGGTTAGAGAGGAAGACGGTTGAAGAGCATATGGTGCCCCATGGTATACCAGCTATGAATCTTTTCATTTGCAAGGGAGAGAAAATCAGTTTCTTTTTTAAATATAAAAAAGAGGGAATTTATTAACTTACAAACTGGCTTAATTAAAAAAAAAAACTGGCTTACATAATTAAAAATCCAGAGAAGTCGTGAATCCAGGTGCACAAGTAGTTATGTCAGAAATCTTTCTCCACCTCTTGTTCTGCTTTCCTGTATTGGTTTCCTCTTCAGGTCCCCCCCCCCCCCCAGCCCCGCCACCAAGAAATGTCTAAGCTGTATCTTTCCTGTTTAGCAACCCAAATGGAAAGAGAGTACCTTTTCTAAGAATTCCCACCAGTCCCTGGCCTGATTCTTGTGAATTCAACTTGATTCATTATTCCTTTGTGAACTAAACACCGTAGTCAGGAGATAAAATGATCTGACTTCTCCGGCTGGAACGTGCCAATTTTTGGTGCTTAGGGTAGAGTCAGCTCCACGAACCCAGACCACAAGGACTGAGGGTGTGGAGAAGGGAATTTCCCCAAAAGAAAACAAAAGAATGGGCTATGAAGAAGATAGGTGAACAAAGCAAAACTGAAAAGCAAACAAAGAGGTCCACTGCATATGGTTACAAACAATATCACGATGGAGAATGGTCCTTGCGGAGTGAGAGCTTCAGGAAAAAAAGAAAACAGGCGTTGATGTCATTAGAGGAGAATCTGATGAACATTATTCAAGAAATTATAATGCTAATACTCAGTTATGGTTATTAAGAAAATGAATAGCTAAATCAAAGAACATATTTTCATGCAGCTGTCCCAAATAACCAGAAAAACATGGAGGAAGATTGATCAAACTAAAGGATTTTTTCAAAGTTTTCTGGGGGAAACTTTTAGGTCCAAATTATTCATTATCAGCAAGAGTGGGTATTTTTGTGAAAACAGAAAACCTCCTTGCAAAACAACATTCGTGTTTCAGTCTCTACGTCATATATGTGCCAATTAGTAAAATTGCAATGCAGACACAAGCAGCTACGTTTTGCTAACAAAGTACTGCATGCTTGTCTAGAATAACTTAATTTGTCTGGGAGAGAAAAATGTATTGTTACCAAATCCCTTAAGGTGAACTATAGACACAAACTTGTCACTGTTACAGGGACTGGGTTAACATTTCTAAGTTAAATATTGTTTGTGAAATTAATCTAGTTTTCTTTAATTATTTTCTAATGTTTTAAAAAATGAAAATTGTGCCAAGATATAGGAGGTATATACGGCACGGCTTTTGGATTTTTGATAGTCTTTGTTTAATTTTAGAAATAATTTTCCCTGAAAATTTGATATGCATATCAGAAAACTCAATGCAACACAATGCAGTTCAGACATTATTTATTGAAGACAGGTGCTGCGGAGGATAAAGCAAATAGGACCTGTCCTACTTTCAAGCAATTGAAATTTAGCACAGAAAATATTTCTGTATTTTAAAATCAGGAGTATAATACATAATACATTATTATGATATAAAATAGTTATTGTACAAAATAATATAATACATAATAGTAGTACATGATTATAATGCATAGTACATGATTGTAATACGTACTAGAGAACAAGTCTATAAGAGTTGTGTAAGTCAAATGTTCAGAAGAGGAGGACATTTGGCTGGGGAAAGAAAAGAGGGAAGAGTTTTTGAAGGAAGTGCACTTGCCATGTGTCAGATAGGATTATTTGGCAAAGGTTTTTCTATTAGACTAAATAATGTAGAGGCAAGGCATGCATTATAGTATGAGAATAGGATGACGATAATGAAGAGAAGAGGTGAGAGACGAGGCTGGAGAGGAAGACTGAAACCCACAGGAGAATATATACAGTGATTCGCCATCTGTATTTTCTGTGTGGCAACAGACTTAGACCTGGGGTTTGTGGGAGAAGGTAGTAAAAAGATGCCTGAACTCGTGAGCGTGGTGGAACGGGAGACAGTTGATGCCACCAGTATAAAGGCAGGTCAAGAGGAATGGCCAGTTACTGTGAGAGGATGAAGATATGATAAATTTGGGATGAGTTAATTTTGAGTTGCAGGGGATATCCAAGCAGTTAGGGCTGTAACTGAAGAGTAAAGTTTAGGTTAGAAAAAGCCTTTTGCATTATTCTGTCTGGAAGTGATAGTTGAAGGCTTAAGAAGAATGGTTATAAAATTATACAATGGGAGAAAATCTGGGGATAGAGACCGGAAGACTTGGAAGAAAGAAGAGTGAGAGGTGGTCTGTAGATCTGTGGAGGTCAGTTTTTCTGCACTCCGTCTCTGACCCTGTGACCAATCCCTTCTACCGGTGTTTTTGTCACAATTTACTACCTTTCTCTCCCATCAGTTTGTTGGCTTCAGTTTGTCTTAGAATAAGCATAGTAGAGTTTCCTTATTTAATGCAATCTTGTATCAGAATCAGGTTTTTAGTTTGGCGCTCAGATTGCTGGTAACTTGATTTATTTTTTGCCTTGCGTTTCAGGATTTTCGTCTACTTTGCCTTAGATACATGCTTCTTCTGAACTTGTGATCTGAGGTGTCAGAGTCCATGCAGCAAACTGATGGCAAGTTCAAAGTGGTAAGTAAAAAAGCAGCTTAACAAAGGGGCAATTTGCAATGGTGTCAGTAGGCTTAAGGGAACTGACAAAGAATGGTGAAGCATTCTTTGGTGAAGCATGCTACACCTGCACCTGAATGGACAAAAGGAGGTGGTAGCTATGAAAAGGTGGGGAGAGTTGCAGTCAGGGGAGGGAGTCCATGTGATAGGAGTTGCCACCTTGGGGACAAGAACATAGCCACAGCCAAGCATCACCAGGGAGGGATGCAGGGGGTAAATTCCCTTACCTCTCCCTTCTCCCACCCTCCATCTCCTACCAGTGCCAACCATTAGCAAACCAATGTGGAAGCCAGAGGGCAAGGGGCCCAGGTGGTACCGTCTGTAGAGGTCAGCTTGCTGGGAAAAAAGGCAGGGTAGAGTGGGTGGAGAGTATACCTAGAAGGGCAGAAGGGGATACCCATCATGCTTGACTTCCTGGCTTCCTCTTCTCTTTTCTCTCCCTGACTTCTCATAAGAAGATGTTGCTTTACTCTTGCTTGTGCTACTTAGAAAGTGGCTTCTTGCTTCTTATGATCTCTAATAGATAAGAATGGGTGTTTCAAAGGCACTACAGACTTGTCAGAAGCTTCTCCCTTTTCATTTTCCTTTACTTTTCCTTCTCCCTCTTAAGCTGTGGAGTGTTAAGAGAATTTAAAGGGAAAAAAGCAGAAGTCCAAAAGATAGGAAGAGGTGCATAGAATATCAAGCTTCTTTCTATGTCTGTGCACAAAAAGCTGATTCTAAACATGACTAAGGCTATTCACAGTTTGACTATTACATATGGTTAAGAATTGGCTTCAGAGTTCTGTATTTTAGCTCAGTTTGATTAGAGGAAATTTTTCTTTTAAAGCCACCTGTTAATACCTTCCTTGTTGTGGGCACTCCTGGCTGCCTACCCAACATCATTCCCATCCTTCTTCCTTGCTAACAGACTCTCATTTTGATCCAATATTGGTGGCCAAGGGCTTTTGAAAAGACTGGCCCTTCTCAGCACCAGGGGTGAATTTTGATTAGTCCAAGAATGGAATTGAGATAGTGTAGGAGGCTAAGTACTATTTTTTTCATGAGTTTCATAATTGTAATTCTGAAACTGAGGACAAAGAGTGTTCAGGGACGATGTATTCTAAAGAAAGGTTGTGGATCATCTATGAAGAACTTCAAATGATTGATATTCAAAACAAATCTGGTGGCTCTGAGTCCATTACCCACATCAAGAGTATATAAGAAGAAATAAGGGTACTCTTAGAGAGAAGATTGTATTGGAGAGTGTATTTGTCTTCTAGTGCTATCATAACAATATACCACAGACTGCGTGGCTTAAACAGCAGGAATTTATTTTCTTACGGTTCTGGAGGCTAAAGGTCCAGGATAAAGGTGCCGGCAGGTTTGGTTTTTGGTGATGTCTCTCTTCCTGGCTTGTAGCTCGCTGCCTTCTTGCTGTGTTTTCACATGGCCTTTCCTCTCTGTGAATATGGAGAGCTGTCTGCGTTTCTTCGTCTTCACCAAGCTTATTGGATTCAGGCCCTACCTTTATGACCTCGTTTAAGTTTAACTACCTTCCCAGAGGCTCTGTCTCCAAATATCATCAAATTGGGGGTTATGACCTCAAATCATGAATTCTAGGGGGGGGGACACAATTCAGTCCATAACAGAGTGGGTTATTGAAGCTGTACTTCTGCTCACTTCAAGCTGAATGAGTAGAGGAGTTGAGTAAACTACTCATAGAGTGTGAGGATGTTTTCAGGGGGAGAAATGGAGCTAGGGCAGTCACAGAGGCCTGGGAGCAGTCAAGTGACCAACACAGAGTACAGGGAGATAGCTCTGTGAGAACCTAATATGGCCCCCATTGATTTGGGAAGTCAGGCATTGCAGGTGAGAGTCTCATTGGAGCTATCCAGTAAAGTGCCTGGAAAGGGTTTCAGTGCATATGAGTTGTTTCCTGTTGAATCAATGTATGTATCTGTTTTTACATTACTTTGGTGACATCACTGACCATTGGTAGTAAGAGACCCACTCGTATTCGTAAGTATACCTGATTTCATTCTGGGAAATGTCTTTTAAAAGACAGACTCTAATACAGAAAACATAAAGGAAAATTCTGTTATCCCTGTGTACACAAAAACTTAAAACTCTTCAAGTCAGTATCAATGATGAATCTAAAAAATTACAGTATAGGAAAATCAAAAGGTTAATAATGTTAATGAATCGCCCCCCCAGCCAGATGTTCAAAAGACAGGCAAAATTGATTCATAAAAGAAATATAAAAATATATTTTAAATATATGTTTATTTTCATATATTTGAAACTTGAGAGTAAGCACTCTTCTATACTGCTGGTAGGAGTACAAATTGGTAAACCCAATTTAGCAATAGGTATCAAAATATGTACCCTTTGATCCACTATCTACAATAATAGCATTTTGTCTAAAGCAAATAATCAGAGATGCATGCAGAGAAATCTGTGAAAAATATTTATAATTGTATTATTTATATTGATGAAAAATTGAAATGACTGATATTTCCACAAAATACTTTTTTTGCTGAACTACTATGTAGCTATTAACAATCATATTTTAATAAACTGGGAATAGTCTTGTGATATAAGTTTATTAAAAAATAAAAGGACACACATAGGACACAAAAAACACTACCTATAAAATGAAAAAGTAGTAAACAGCATCTTCATAGAAATTAAAATATTATTGTATTCTTGTTAAAACAAAAATTGGTAGTAAAATAAAAAGGCAAGCCATAGACTGGGAGAAACCACCACAATACATATGTCTGACAATTGCTACAACTCAGTAGTGAGAAAGAAACCAACCGAATAAACAATGGGCAAAGGACTTGGATACTTCTTAAAAGAAGATATAGGAATGGCCAATACTCACCTTAAAACGGGCTCTACGTCAGTAGTCATCACAGAAATGAAAATTATGAGCACAGTAAGATACCATAATATACCCACTGGAATGGCTAAAATTAAAATGACTGATAATGCCAAATATTGGCAAATATAAGGGACTACTGAAACTCTCATACATGGCTGGTAGGAGTGTAAAATTGTACAACTATTTTGGAAAACTGACAGTTGCTTTTAAAGTTAAATATACACTTCTACTATGATCCAGCAATTCTGTTCCTAAGAATTACTCAAGAGGAACAAAATCATTTGTCTACAGAAAGACCTGTACAAGAATATTCTTAGAAGCTTTATTCATACTAACCAAATATTGGCATCAAAACCAATATTCATCAACAGGAAAATGGATAAACAAATTGTGATATATGTCCACAAAATAGAATATTATTTAGCAATAAAAGGAAATAAACTACTGATAAAAGCAACACACTGGATGAATCTCGAAAACATTAAGTTGATCAAAAGAAGTCAGACACAAAGAAGACATAAGTATGATTCTATATATGTGAAGTTCAAGGCCTGGCAAAGCAAATCTGTGGTGACAGAAATCAGAATAATGGTTGCCTCTGTGTGGGAAGGACAATAAACTGGAAAGGGTATGAGAAAACTTCTAGCAATGATGGAATTGTTATCTTTTTTTTTCCTTAATTGAAGTATAGTTGATTTACAATGTTTTAGGTGTACAGCAAAGTGATTCAGTTATATATATGTGTGTGCGTGTGTGTGTATGTATAGAAATGCTGTCAGATTCTTTTCCATTATAGGTTATTATAAGATATTGAATATAGTTCTATATAGTAGGTCCTTGTTGTTTATCTATTTCATATATAGTGGTATAGTTCTTTGATTAAAGTGGCGTTTATGTGGGCTTATAAAGTTATCAAAACATATCGAGCTGTACACTTAAAATAAATACAATTCATTGTTTGTAAATTAAAGCTCAATTAACAAAATTAATTCTAATGGTCAAGAAGTACTCAAATTTTCCTTTAGCTGAGATCCCACAGAAAGAGATCATTCACTAGTTGACTTTGTGGGTGTTTCTCATAGTGGAGATCATCACAGACTGATGATTCTTATGCCCCAGTGATCATCCAATCCACCTACTTCCCGTTGCACTGACTGTATGTTCACTGTGAATGTTCTCATTGTAGCTGTTGTTTCCCAACGTAGATATTCTTGTTGGAGAGAGGAGCTGATCAGTAGACATGTGCTAGGCTGCTAGGTTTCAAGCCACAGACTGACAAGTGGATATTCTCCTTAATATATTGGTTAACATCAATGGATCCTTCCTAGGAAAATTACTTTCATTAACCTTTCATCCTGATCCTGCAGTATCCCTGGCACAGGTGGGTACCTACAGAAGCCCTACCTGGATGTCCGCAGGCCTCTTTTTAAAAAAGTCAATTCTCTCTGCTCAACAGCTTTGTGAAATAGTTGTTTGATTGTGGTGTACACACGCCTTCTCATATCTTTAATCTCTTTTTGAGAGTTTGGCTTGTTATATATCAGAATCAGGTACATGCCAGTTGTGATGCTGATTCTAAATTCAAGCAGGATCCTGAGCAGGTAAGGGGTTGTAGAGTTCGAGAGGGCTGCCTTCCAATTTGAAATGTATCATATTTTTGACAGTAAGTGACTTTTCTAACATAGTGGGTTAAAGGCTTAATGTTTCTGTTGTTCACTGACGTCTCACTGTAGTTGGTGCCCACTGCATTCATAGAAATAAAGGGGATGCTGTTAAAGTGATGAGGGTTAATGGAAAGACGGGGACACTGTTTTGATGGGGGGAATGAGAAGAGGGAAAGCAATAACATAAGAAGTACTTCAGAGAGGCAGAGGGGCATTCTTTCCCATTTATTTTCCAACTGTAGTTTAAAATAAATTGCCTTAAGAAGAATCAAAAGAGAAGTTAGTTTATTATTGCTTTCAGATAACCTGGTAATTTACCATTAAATGAACAGAAAATAAGAGTATGAAAATTAATAAAAGCTAAGTTTGGGAAAAATTGCTTTGTGCAGAAAGAAAATTCTGTAATTTACCCCATGTTCAACTCACCAGATTCATAGCAGGATGTAATCCTTGTCCACTACATACCCTTCAGTGTACCTAAACTTGTAAGATATTTTTCTTTGTCCTTTAAGATGAATCGTGCAGCTCAAACACTATTTTATTCTTAGAGCTAACCGAGTGTATATAAAAAGAGCACAAAATATTTACAAATATACAATATGTTCTACCTATAGGTATAGGGGAAAAAAGAGCATTTAATATTTTAAAGATGCTCTATGAGAGAAATTTTGAGTATGACAGACACAATCAGAAGTTGCTCTGTGTTGAAAAGACATTTTATGCTTATACAAATTTTATATGTATATAAATTATTTGGATTATAAAAATGTTCTTTTCAAATTTCATGGAAAATTTGAAAAGCACAGAGTGACTAGTATAAGAAGGTAAAAAACACCTCAAATTCAATATCCAGAGATAAGTGCTGCTAACATTTTAGTGCATTTCCGCGTCAATTTTTTCAGTTTAAAAATCTTTTCCATTTAACATTATATGGTGGCATTTTCAAATGTCATAAATATAATTCAAAAACATTATG
Organism: Globicephala melas; assembly: GCF_963455315.2. Classification (NCBI taxonomy): domain Eukaryota; kingdom Metazoa; phylum Chordata; class Mammalia; order Artiodactyla; family Delphinidae; genus Globicephala; species Globicephala melas. The sequence continues at coordinate 98,220,602 of NC_083316.1, forward strand.
TTAAATGACTACCTAAGGTCTTGAGATGACATCATCAAGATTGTGACATAGGTTGTTCCTGATTTCACTTCTCCTCACAAGATGAGCAACAAGCAACTATCCACAGACACCACTGTGAAAATCCCAGAACCTGGGAGTGAGACTGAAGCACCCCCTGGGCCATAGACCAAAAGGGCCACATTGAAAGGATCAGTGGAGGCTACACTCTGACTGCACTGTCCCTCCCCCAGACCTGCGCAGTGCACTCCCCCCGCCCAAGGTCTACAGTTTCTCCAGTTGGAAAAGAGAGCCCAAGGTGAACATCCAGCTTTTCCAGTGTTGAGAGATGCATCCCAGAAGGCTCACTCTGGTTTCGCCTCAAGAGGATCACCGGAAAAACCTGTGGGGTTCTCCTCTTGGGGATCAGAAGTAGACAGAGAAGGGGGGCAGGGCTTACAACAACCAGCGCTCAAATCCTGGCTGGACACATTCCTGCTTATAGTCATGCCTGAGCAGAAATGCCAGCCTGTGGCTCTACCCATTTGCAGAGCCAAGTCAGTGGCTCCATTTGTTCAGTTGGCAGTTCTGCCAGATTTGATCCCCAGTCAATGGGCTTTAATGGCTGTGGTATATACCCAACAGCGAGATACTGCTGGAGGACCTTCTGACCAGCGAGCCAGGACAGCGACAATGCCCAACAGCGGAGCACAGCCAGTGGCCCATAGCATCTCTAAGCCCAGTCTGTGGCCCTGTCCAACTTCAGGACACAGCCTGTAGCCTCACCTGATTGCACAGCACAACCTGAGGTCCTGTCTGACCAGTGTCCTGCCTGTGGGCCCACCTGCATCTGCAGCACCATTTGGTTAGGAAACACAGCCTGGTAACCCACCTGATCAGGAGGGATTGTGGGGCCCAGTTCATAGCCCTGCCCAATCACAGAGTGCAACCAATGGTACCACCCTGCCAGTGAACACAGTAGGCAGCCCAGTCTAACCAGGGGTGATTGCGGCATCCAGCCAGTGGCCTCACCTGACTGCAGAACAAAGTCAGCAGTCCTGCCTGACCAGGCAGCCTACCCAGAGCCCCACTTAAACATGGAACTCATCCAGCAAGCCCACCCAGCTAGATACATACATATATATATATGTATAGATACACCCAGCTAGATACATATATATATATATGTATATACATCTCACACACATAAAATTATTCACAAAGATTAAACATAAAAAGTTCGTCTTACTGGAAAACAATTTTTAAATTTATTTTTAAATTTTAAATTAATTAAAATGTTTTTCTGACTCAGGCAGGAATTTACCTTAATAAAATTATCAGAGCTACATACAGAAATTTATATACAAGATTATTTATTACAGAGTTATTAGCAATAGTGAGTGTATGAAAAAATGTAAAATCTCCTGAAAAGAGGAAGAAAGTAAAATAAACTACAATATAGTTAAACGATGGATTAACAGGTAGTCTGTTGTTGTTATTTTTTGTAGGTTTATTGAGATAAAGTTGACATATAACATTGTGTGGATTTAATTTGTAAACTTGATGATTTGAAATACATATATATTGTTAAATGATTACCACAATAAGTTAGTTAACACATCCATCACTGCACATAGTTACAACTTTGTGTGTGTGTGGTGAAAACTTCTAAGATTTTTCTCTTAGCAACTTTATTCTCCATAACTCTTATTTTTCTTTCATTATTTTGTTCTCATCTTTTTTAAAACTTTCAAGAAAACTTTGAACTTGTTTCCTACCTCACTAATTTGCTGTTTTTATGGTAGCTAATTATATATTGTTTGCTTTCATGCAGTCTTAAATTTTCCACTAAAGTTTCCATTTATGTACAGTTTTACATGATTTCAGATATATGTATATTTCTTGTGGTGACTATCTGATTTAGTTTCATGGATGCAATGTTCTCTTGAAACTTGTTGAAAACTCAAAACATTAAAAAAATATGTTTTCTTTTCATTCTAATTTTATTATTTATTTATTTATTTTTAACTTTTTATTTTATATCAGAGTATAGTTGATTAACAGTGTTGTGTTAGTTTCAGGTGTACAGTAAAATGATTCAGTTATACATATACACGTATCTATTCTTTTTCAAATTCTTTTCCCATTTAAGTTGTTACATAATATTGACCAGAGTTCCCTGTGCTATATGGATAATCAATAAAAAATATATTAGTGGTTTCTTGAATTTATTAATCAGGAACTTATTAATTCTGATTCTGCAGAGTCATCTCTCATTTGAACTGCTTCACATAACTTAAGATTTATTTATTTATTTATTTATTTATCCTTACAGAAAGAAGTCTACATTTGTTCATAGTGGCAGATGAAGTGAGTTTGGTAAGAAATCCATGTCCATTTCTGTGTACTGCATGCCTAGATGAAAATGAAGATGGAATTTCACATTGTCAATTAATTTTCTAGATCAGAAATCCAGAAGCCAAGGTTCCTGTGTGGTGGTGGGATGCAGGGAGGTAAGGCATTGATCAAAGTGATACCGACCAGGGTTCTTGGCTTTCCCCAATCAATGGAAATTGACTTGAGGCCAGACAAGAAATTCAGGCAAGGCTTTATTGAGACCCCTGCGCTGGCTGCAGGAGGGAGTGAAAACAAGTAACAGGTTCCCTTGCTTGCTCCCCAAGGTGGGATGAGCTCGTTGCTTATTTGGGGTGAGGGTAGGGGAGTGTCCAGGGGTCAGGCCTGAGTGGTGGCTTAGGTGGTTTGCCCACCCCTTAGGAGATGTTGAGTGCAGGGGGGCACGAGCAGTACCCTGCTTTTGATCCTGACACCCAGTTGTTTTTGCTCCCGGCTCTTCAGAAACGGCAGTTGGGTTTTTTGCCTTTTTGTATCTTTTGGTCCAGAATTTGCCCCAACTGTGCATGCATGCAGGTATTTTTAGTCCCATGCAGTTTCTTTGTATTTTGTGGCTTGAGGAGAGGTGTGTCTGAGTGCAAGCATTACAGCACTGCAGCAAAGGGTCCCAGGTCCCAGGCCTGTCTCAAAAGTACTCAGATGGAGCTGCAGTGGAGAGCCTTTCTCTGTCTAGAAGAGTTTCTCTTCATGTTTAGTTTGGCAACCAGCAGTTAGGAACATATAGTCACCTATACGCCAGGAGATGGTGTGGCTCAGATGCCTCTCTCAGTTCAGCCCTAAGGCCAGGAAGGTCTTCCGTGGCTTCTGACAAACTCCAGTTATGTTTTTCATCTCAGCTGCTTCCCCTCTCCTTGTAGGAGCAGTAGTATGTTCATTCTAGGGTCTTGTTCACTCACCTCCTGGGCTTCTCAGTCTTCTTCCTCCAGGACATGAGAGAGGATGTGATTCAGCCCTTCTTCCATAGTCCTACCTGTGATGTATCTAGTAGAAATTTTAGTTGAAAGTTTAGAAAGATTTGACATGTAATGACACCCTTCTGTAGTTTCCATTCCTTATGCTTTATTTTCCTATTTTTATGTTCTATTTCTTACTTTGTGAATTGAGGAGAGGTTAGAAGAGGTCATATTCTTTGTTATAATAACACTGAGGGTTAAGTTTCAACATATGAATTTTGGGGGGTCATAAACATTCAGTTTGTTGCAGAATCTATCTGCTCAAACTGGAAAATAATAAAACAATGGCAGCAACAAAAAAACCGATCAATTTTGAGCTATGTCAGAATATTTTTAGCTGTTAATTTCCTAAATGTCTAAAATAATGTAAATTCAGAAGTAGTTTGAAAAGAGATAAATATTAATGTCATATTTACCTTAATACGTGACTATTATTGATTCAATTAAATTTTTTTTGATTTGTGAATTTATTTATATGAAAAATCCTTCAAACTCATCAACAGTAAATAATGTTTAGTTATATGTTTACCAAATTCACATTATTAAAAAGAATACAATAATGTGAAATTGAGAATATTTGGTCTTTGTGCATCTAACGATAAATCCATTTTCTTTCCTGATCAATATGCTAGGAGCATTTCTAACTTAAAGTGTTTTCCTTGTTATAGCCAAGTGGTTGTAGAAAATTTACTGGATTTTTTAATCTGAGAAATACAAATTTCCTCAGTGTTTTAACCAGTAAGGCAGCTGTTCTTTAAAAAAGCTACTTCTTGAACATGAGTAAAATGCCTGCCAGAGTCTCTGTGCATTTGAGTGTGGGTTGTCATTTAACTAAATGCCCAGACCCCTCTCAAGACCATGATGGTTTGTCTGAAAATCAGGGAGAGAGGACATAATATTCTTTGTTAACCAACAGTTTTCCTTTGTTGGGGCTGAGGACAGCGTGCATCTGTTTCCAGGACATTACTCCCTAAACAGATGTTGTTCTATCTTTTCTACTTATCGCTTTGTTTGTGCATTTTATGAAATGTTATAAAGCTTAAGTAAGTCGGTTGTAGATAAACCAGAAAATAGAGATTACCAAAAAAAAAGTGGCCAAAAATTCAGCCACCTAGAAATATCTGCCAATACAGATGTATACATATTCGTACATACTTCTTTTGACCAAAGTGAGATCCTACTAAAAATACTATTTGTAATCTGCTTTAACTCATTAATGTATGACATTCAACTACATTTTGTTTACTTTGTAATAGCATTCATTTATTCATCCAACAAATATTTAATTAGCATGTACTATGTAGTAAATGCCATGTTAGGTACTATAGGACATTGCTAAAGAAGATAAAGAAGACACAACTTCTGCCTGAACCATTTTACACTCAAGGTGGAGGAAATATAATTAGCCCAAGAACCACAACGTAATATCTCAGTATTTAAAGCTAGCATATAGGTAGGATGTTTCTTCAAACAAGGGTACATGTACTCCCAGAGGGTTGTGAAGATTTTCCCGGCATTTGGGCCCTCAGATTATTTTAAGACAATTCACTGTTAACTTCTCAACTCTCTTTTGTATTTTATTCTTCAGTTGGTCTGCCCTAAAGTGGTGTGATTGCGGTCAAGGTGTGTGCGTGGGGCTGTGGCCTCTCATCTTGTGTATGTTTCACAATAGCCTTTTCTTTCACTGTAGAGAAACAGAAACCTCTCACCCGCTGCAACCTTAAAGTGTTGCTTTGTTTTGGGTGCAGAAACCCTTAGGCTTCCAAGCAAAAGGATGATTTGAAATCTTGGCCTTGGTGCTGAGAAAGTGAGTGTAATGGTAATGTTTCCTTAAAAAAGCAACAGTTTTATCTAAGAAAAGTCATTCTAAACAAGAAACTGGCCATTCAGGAAAAATTTTTTTTTTTACTTCCTAGCATTCCATGGCGGTAACAACCATCCATTACTAGAACCTTATATTTTTATTATGGAGTAGGATAAAATGATCCATGAAAGATGTTGAAGCATAAAAATTATTACGTTAGGATAAAATTCTGTTGGTGATGTTGAATGGAATACATGTCAAAGAAAAAGAGGAGTGATTCAAAACTTCCAACTGTTACAAAAGTATTCATTAATTCTTCAAACAGATGATGATCAAATTGCAGTCACATTTATATTCCATTGGGTATATTTTAAAGAATAATACAATCATAAATGTGGTGTCAATATAATACATAGGGCATTTCATCCCTTATAATTACTTGAATTGTAGTGAAAAATAGATGTCATCTTAAATGTATGTATGAGTCATGCCCATTTTTTTCTAAATTCTATTAGGGTGTATGTTAAAAAAAAAGTATACTGTACTGTAGTACTGTTGTCACATGAATAGCTTCTGAAGGCATCAAGAATGGGGTTGAGCTCTGGATCTACTAATACCTAGTTCTAGGAACTCAAGCAAGTTGCTCAATCTTTCTTTCTAAGCCTTAGTTTCTTCATCAGTAAATAAGTTGGTAGTACTTCCTCATGAAGTTTCCACGTAATTACATGTTTAACTGGAATGATTTTGTTCTACCGAAGGAGATTCAAAGAGAATCACATAATTGTATTTCTTACCTTCATATAAAAATTAACTCTGGCTAGATGACCAATATCAATTTCCTTTTCTTTTAAAAGAAAACATTCTCAAAGAAAAGGAATTCAGGGCTTCCCTGGTGGCGCAGTGGTTGAGAGTCCGCCTGCCGATGCAGGGGACGCGGGTTCGTGCCCCGGTCTGGGAAGATCCCACATGCCGCGGAGAAGCTGGGTCCGTGAGCCATGGCCGCTGAGCCTGCACTTCTGGAGCCTGTGCAAACAAAAAAAAAAAGAAAAAAGAAAAGGAATTCAAGGATTCTCTTTGAATCTCCTTTGGTAGAACAAAATTTTTAAAAAAATGTTTTGGTGGGGTTGATGGTATGAAGGGGAGGATTATTTTCCTGGGAGTCATATAAGAACCCCAGAAAAATAATACAACTCAGAAAACCTGGACATGGGTCTTCAGTATATCAAGTCTGTCACTTGGGTCTTTGAATTTCAAGTCCACAAGAGCATGAGGTATTTCTGCTCTTTTTTGCCAAGAATATGCTCAAGTTTCTTTTGATTTGGTTTTTAAAGTTAAGCCCTTAATATTTAGATTGCAAGGTATCCATATGTATCACCTGCCCTCAAGAAAAATGCTACCATACTCAATCCTGTGTTGGAGATGGACATTGGACCCTGCTACTTGCTAAAAGGCCATCCTCATTTTTTTCTTCATCTCAGAAAAGACACACTGGGCTGTTGTTCATTTTTCATTCAATACTGTCATCTCTTCTTCCTCAAAGAAAATCTAGTTTAATACTCTTCCATGAATCTACATCTCCCCACCCCCAACCTCAAAGCTTGAAGTTTTCCACAGGGTTCCAGCTTTAGACACAAAACTGTGGCCATCCCATCTCTAAGGGTATGGGCAGAAAAGCGTTAACATAGCAGGCCTGAGGCTACGGTCCTTAGAAAGGACTGTTTACAGGGTTGTCTCTTGGCTGGTATTTGGGAACTTGGATTTCTGGAATGTTCCCATTATTTCCTACCTAATAAGAGAGTGGCTCTCTGTGCCCAGTCTGTTTGTGCAAACAGTATGGTTTATGCAGAACACCTGCTTTACTTCTGGGAGCATGCGACCAGTCTCCCATAAAGCCTTGGGCATGGAGTCTCAAGAGCTTCTCTGGTGGACAACACTGCATATGTGTTGTCATAATTTGATGCTAGTGGAATTAAGTCCTGTACGACTCCACTGGGACAGAACTCTTAGAAGATTGTACCTGGTTTCCTTTGGACTTTGTTACATGAGCTTTTTCCCTTTGCTGGTTTTGTTTTGTAACCTTTTGCTTTAATAAGCATTAGTCATGAACACAGCTGTATGCTGAGTCCTATGAGACTTCCTAGTGAATCTTTGAAGCTGGGTGTGGTCTTGGGGACCCCTACACAGGGAAAAAATAGGAAAAATGACCTTTTAATATTTCCTAGAATTTCTATACTAGTAATAACAGTAAAACCAAGATAAAAATTAGTATTTTAATGACTTATAGAAACTTAAATGAAATGCCAAGGATTGTTAAACTAAAAAAAGAGTCTCCCCAAAGGAGATTATCCTTGGTAATTATGCAAGTTCTAATGGTTCGTTTTTTTTGCAATGTGGTTAGGGAAGTTTTCGCAGAAGAGGGAATCCTTGAGCCTATGTTTCTGTCTTTTTAGAGATGACCTGTTTTTTTATTCAATAATAGTATCCTAAGGCTCTGTCCATGGGATTCCAGTTGAACTTGAAATACTGCTTTTTCTATAGAGCCTATGTAGATGGAAAGGTAATGCAAGAATGCTTTTTTTTTAATCCTGTTAATTTTTCTCTTTGATGTCATTGCAGTTATTTGCTGAAAATTTGTGTGTGTGGGTATACATACATATCTGTGTGTGCCTCAAAGCTTCAAGAATGGGCACAGTTATAAAAAGCCATTAAATAAATAAATAGAGAACAAAAAATCATAAAGACAATCTGGGGCATTGTTGAATCTGTGTTGTGCTTTGCTAACTAGCATATCAGACTTTTCAAAAATACCAAACAGAGCTAAAAGCTGGTGATTGAGTATATGGTTAACTTATCAAATTGCTTTTTATCTCTGAGTCTCAATGGAATAAGTGTTGCTGATTTTTCACCTGAGCAGGTGGATATAAAATATTCAGCTTCAAGCTGGCAAATGTGGATAAAATAAATAAGTCACTGCCTGTAGAGAGTAACCCAGGTTTTTGTTGTTTTTAGGAAGCATTGGTTTGTTCTCCGGTGAGTATTTCTTGAAAACCTGCCTTTGTATTTCAAAACAACCACAACAAAACAAAACAAGTAAACTTATGTGCCCTGGCACAAAATAATATTGTCTAGATATCAGTAACAGACAGGATTCTTTTGTCTATGTTAAAAGACTTGACATTTGCAACTAATGGCTCAGAAATGACTCAGTGTGTAGGAGAAATTAGCCTGAGTTAGAATTTTTAAAAATGAGCAGGGATAAAGATTTGATATACTTTAGTTTTTAAAATCTGCATTATAGTCATATTTACACACAACGAGCTTCATCATAATTGTCCTACGAAAAATCATTATTTTAATCATTGATGACCCTTTGCATGTTCTACTAATTATTGCAAGGGAATCCTCAGTGCTAACAGACTCTGAGTTTTGCTCTCACTCAGGGCCATGTGTGAAGAGCCTCTCCTTGGGCCTCATGCCATTCTTGTAGATTTAGTTTCCTTACCCAAGCACATACTCTCGTGCTCCCTCTTCCTCACCTTTAAACTGACATCCAAATTTTGTAGAAGTGTTTTTAGCTAAGGGTCTTTCTTCTATGCAAAAGAAAAGGTAAAACTGCTTATGATAATACTTTCCAAAGAATATACAAAAAAGAAATATTTTATTTACTGAAGTGTTATATAATTGCTTTTTAGAAATTTTTTTCTTGTTTTTTTGTTTGTGTGTTTGATTATTTGTTTGTTTGTTTGATTATTTGTTTGTTTGGGTGGGAGTAGCTCCAGCTAACTTAGCTCTGTGTTAGCTTTCCTTGCTTTGTAAGTAATGAGAGGCCTCATTTTCAGTTGCTAAAGTTAATTTGGGGAGAGCACCCTGCTAGCCAATTTAGTGGACCTGATTCACTCCTTCTTAGTGGTGCTTTATTTTTTATTTTAGTTTTATTTATTTATTTATTAATTCGTTCATTCATTCATAAGTATCTCAGAGACAGCCAAGGTCCTCCAGCTGTGGTCTACCGCACACATTGTTGTCTCTTCTGTGGAGCCTTACGGCCTCCCCACAGCTTTCCCCTCCTCCCCTCCTCCACCACAGAGGAATATGAACTGCAGTGCTGATTGAGCCCCTCTCACAGGAGCTTCTGTGTTGTTTCATCTGATGTCTTAACATCTGTGAGAGCTTGCCCAGTGAAGAGCTGTCTCTTCTCCTCAGTGTTAATCCTCTACCTCCATCTTTTTTTTTTTTAATTGGGGTATAGTTGTTTTACAATGTTGTGTTAGTTTGTACTGTACAGCAAAGTGAAGTAGAGTTCCCTGTGCTATACAGCAGGTTCTTATTAGTTATCTATTTTATACATATTAGTGTATATATGTCAATCCCAATCTCCCAGTTCATCCCACCCCCTCCCACCCTGCTTTCCCCCCTTGGGGTCCATACATTTGTTCTCTACGTCTGTGTCTCTGTTTCTGTCTTGCAAACCAGTTCATCTGTACTCTACCTCCATCTTTGACTCTAATACCTGAAGGAAGTAACTTTAGTTACCTCCTCTTGAATTAGTGTCATCAGTTTTTACTGATTTAATTTTACTCCATTCCTTCAAAGGCAACTTTTTATAAGCTGTTGCTGTCCCTACAACAGTCAGCATCTTTATTTACTGCTGAATTTCTGGAATGAATGCTTTCTACTAATTGTCGCCATTTCCTTACCACTCATTTTTTTCCTGTTTGTAAAGGTCTCAATTTTTGCTGTTTAATGAGTATCTCCAGTGATTTCCCAATCACCAAGTTCAATGGCCCTGGTTTCCCGTTGTTCTGACATTGAATTTTGTACTTTCTTGAATCTCTCAATAACTTATGTTCATTTTCCTCTTTGAAATGTGACTCTTTCTCTTCAGCTTAGATTTTTCCTACTGCTCCTGAACTTTAATCACTGCCTTATGCCTCAGGACTCTGCTCTTCCCTGTATATACTCACCCCTTGGAGAATTTAGTGATGGACTTGACCTTGGGTGTTATTTCTTTGCTGAGTTTAACTCCTAATAATTATTTTCAGTCTTGCCCTCTAACTGGAGCAGTCTACAGCATCTAGAACAAATACACAGTAAACTTTCACTGAGTATTTATTGAGTGAACATAAAGGTAAACACAGCATGGACTTTTATAGACATATTTCTAAGAATGGCAAATTTTAGTGCCTAAGCTGAGAAGACTTCAACAAAAGAGTAATATTAGAAATAAAATAATTCTATGCCAGCTTTCTCAGAGAAAAACACAAAGGGGATTTTCTCTGTCCTAACATTTATGACTTTCCATTTCATATCGTGTTGACCTAAGTGCCAACTGAAACTGAACACCCTACTTTGATTAGAGTCAGACATTTCTAAGTAATAATGAATTAGCTTCAAGTTCAGCTTGAATTAGTTTTAGGGTTGGGTAAGGATAACACAGGGAGGGATACTCCAACTTTTTTCCATTAGGCATTTTTTTAAACTTTCATCAAAGAGATCAGATTTGGAAATAATTTTTTTCTGTGGTGATAATTGTCTCCAAAGATTTTTAATGCTTAGTCTCAAGATTCATGTGTCTTGGGAAATTGTTTCCTTATGAGCTTTGTAATTTTAAAATGTGAGATTATTTTTAGTCTGGATTGTTTTTTTCTGTGAAAATTCCTTGTGGCTTGGATTTTGGGAGCTTCACTCCAGAATGGCCCTACATTTGCTTCTGACAAACACCTCAGGGGTAGTGCCAGGTTTACATTAAATTTTTAGCTCAAGAGTTTTCCGCACCTCTAAGGAACTGTATGTTTTGGTTCTAAACCCATGAGAGGTACAGGCTTGGGCTTTCCCACCAAGGTCTTGCTTTTTCTTTCCCAGAGAAAAGCTCTCTTTATAGTCTTCTTTTTTGGAGTTTTTCTATTCCCCCCTTTCAGGGTGGTGATAGTTCTTGATGAATCCTGGCTTACAGCTGCGGTATCAATTGTAACATTGCTCTTCATGCCCCATCTCTTCACTCTGCCCTTCATGGATGTTAACGCTCAGTCCCTAGTGACCGTTTGGTTTAATCTCCAGGATCTTCCTGAGTATTTTGGTAAAGGGATTGTTAGAGAGAAGTGCTACCATGCAACGGAGATTTATTATGTTACCCTTTGAAACATTATGAATAAAATAGCAGATCTTTTTTTACTGCACTAGATAGGTGATCATTCTGTTGTTCTAAACCAGTGTGGGGTCTCAGTGGCTGCCTAAGAAATTTATATCTGGGCAACAAGATGCTAAAGCGCAGGACAGTTATTCACAGGCTTCTCTGAGTTTGTACTTCCTTCATCACTTCCAGGACTGCAATGAGTATCCTAAGGGCTCAAAATCTGAGCCTATGTTAGTATTTAGAAACCAGAAATATACTAAAGGGGAACTCTGTGCCAGTTTAGCTTATAGGAACAGAATCAGACTTAGATAAACCAGAAACAATTAGGAAAATTGTGCATCCCTTAGGTGGCATGATAAAGTGCGGGTTTTTGTTCACGAGGAGCGTTATGGAATTGTTGAAGTCATTGGTTCAGAGCCAGATAGTCAGATAGGGTTTGAATTCTGGCTCCATATTTTACAAATTTTATGACCTTAGGTTACTAACTTTTCTGTGCCTCAGCAACTCATCTGTAAATTGGAGGTTTTAATATGATCTATCCAAGGGTAGTTGTGAGAATTAAGGAAATTAATGCAGGAGAAGTACTAAGAATGCCCATTACGAAGCATGCATAAGCAATATTAGCTAATATCTTGACCATAAGGAGGATGATGTTCTAGAGAAGGGGTCATAAACCTAAAGGCATTCAAGTTCAAATCCTTTTCAAACATAGTAGAGGTACATGAAATACCTCTGTGAATTTGTGTTAGTCAATGTTTATGACCTAACTAGTTTATGACCTCCATTAAGGGTAGACATATGAAATTAATGGAGAGCCATTATAGGGGATGACTGGTTAATTAGAGATAAATAAAACAAAAGCCAGTAAATTTAGGAATAGGGGCACTCTTAAAATAGCATGTCTCAACAATCAATAGGACTTTACTGAGTATTGAACATGCATCTAATATTTGGTTGGGTTGATTATTCAAATGAGGCAATGAAGCCACATGGTCAATTCAGTTGCTCATGTGTGTTATTTCACTCTTTTTGGGACCCCACACTGGCCATAACCATATGCCACTTGGAGGGTTTGTTCATGGCTCTTCCCATGTGTTGGGGAAACAGAATTTAAATCAAAATCTTCTCCCAACCTGGAAATCCTTTCCACAAAGGTTGTAGAGAAAGAAACACTTTTATTAAACCAGAATGTGAGACATATCACAGGTAATCCACTAACAGATTAGAAAGGACAGAAAGAAATCTCACCCTTTTTGTAGTCAAGCAAAGACAACCCACTACGTGCATTTTTTCAAGATAAACTATAACTAGTCCTCAAGTAAGAGGACTTGACACCGCCACTTGTCACACATAGATCATCCTTACTTCACCTGGTAATTGAGGTGACCATCTGTGTTAGCTAATTAGGTTTATCCAGAGGAAAACCAAACTTCTCATATCTTTATTACAGGAGATAGTTTTGTACCTGGAGCAAGAGGCCCACCAAAATTAGACTTCTACTCTCTCACTGAAACTGGGGTATAGGGGTGCTATCTCTCTTGATGTTTGCATTTCAAAGAGATGGCTGCCAGGTCCTAGAGAAAGATATTCCTAGGTCACAAAGCTGACGAAAAGCCTATCTAGTTTTCAAGAGGATTTGTGTACACTTCAAACAGAGAAGAAAGTACTTACAATAACAAATTTTCTAAATTAAATGCTCAGAGAGAAAAGGAGGGAAAGGAAATTTCTTCTCTTATTTGCAGTAGGAAGAATTAAGCCTCTTATTTTTATATTTGTCCTTTTACATGCACCTGAAATGCATCACCTGGACAAGGTCTGTCCCCGTTTTGCAGATTAGTTGCTGAAGTACAGAGAAGTTTCTTCTAATCAACAGTTGATAGTAAAACTAAGATTTTATATATTAAAAAAATTGGCAATTGCAGGGAAGATCTTGTGATATATTTTGTGATAACCTATATGGGAAAATAATCTGAAAAAGAATAGGTTATTACAAAATATTGAGTATAGTTTCCTGTGCTGTACAGTAGGTCCTTGTTGTTTATTTTATATATAGTAGTGTGTATATTATGTTATTCCCAAATTCCTAATTTATCCCTCCCCCCCTTCCCTCCACCTTTCCCTTCTGGTAACCATAAGTTTGTTTTCTATGTCTGTGAGTCTATTTCTGCTTTGTAAATAAGTTCATTTGTATCTTTTTTTTTTTTTTAGATTCCACATATAAATGATAAAATGATATTTCTTTAATGGTGCATCTTGGAAAAGAAATGAAACGACTACAGACAACCTTTCATATTAGTTAATACTTTGCTTTTATTACAAGAACCTTGGGGATAAATGCTTGCCTATTTTAATTCAGGGAGAATTGCTCATTCATTCTTTCAATATGCAGACCATTTACTGTGTTAAATCAGCCTGATATTAAAAATGTTTTATTATTACCAGGATTAGGTTAGTAGTACTTTACCCGATAAGGAGTTTTTCAAACGTTCTCACCAACTGTGAATTTTAGGTCAACTAAATGATCTGAAAGAAAGAGAAAGCAGAGGGGTAAATCCTGTGAAGAATTCCCTTTGTGTGCCTGAGTGGAGTCTGAGGCTAAAGATGAGGAAGAGAGGGTCTCAGTGCGAGGGTTAGGATGGTGGTGGGAAAGAGGGGGTGGTGGTGGGGAGCGCCGGGGGTAATGGGGAGGGTGTTGGGGGCCTTGAGACTTGACATGCTTTTCCCCTTATTTCTTATTTTTGGTTTTAGGAGATTACCTGCCTTTAGTTTCCACTAAACTGCAGTGAGGTTGTTGAATCCAGTGACTGATTTATGGACTCAAAGTTCACATGAAGCTCCCTGGTTAGCCTCTTTTTTTCAGTCTAACATTTTATTACATGAGAGGTAACCTTGGCCTGTGCGCTGTTCCAATTCAGGGTCTTTGAATTAAACAGAAACATTTGCTGTGGACGAAGTGAAAATATTTGTTTGGAATAAACAGTTTTCTCCAGTTTTTTTATAGCTCTTATGACATTTTAAAGGCATTGCTCTTTACAAACATCAGGCGGTTCAATTTGAAAGTGGTTTTAGTGACCGCAGATGTGTTTTGCATCATCGCTGAGCTTAGAGGAGGGCAGCCTCCTAGCAGAGCAGATTTTCTTGCATCTTGAATAAGTTTGGTCAGAGAATTGGGAACTCTGGACTCATTTTTATAGCTTAAAATATTTGATGATCTTTAGAAGGTGTTTTTTCAAAAAAAAAATTGTAATGATTGGTGAATCAGAAGTGTAAAACTGAAAGCTTGAATTATCTTTTATTTACTCCAGTTTAGAAGTGTGTTAGAGAACATAATTATTCATCTCTTATCCAAGTGAGAGTGAAAGAACAGCAACTTTATTAGAGTTCAAATTGGACGGGAACATGCAGCTTGGATCCAAAGGCAAAATGTGACTCCTACTACTTTTCTCCTCATTTCCAAGTCTAGATCTTGTGACCTCCTTGTGTGGAAAACTCCTCATATGGAGGAAGCTGTAAGGGGCTGGAGTAAAATTGTTACTCTGACTGTTTCTTCTGGGTGGAGGGATGTGGAGTGGAGGTCTCACTCACCCAGTAGAAGCCCAAGTCGTGGAAAGTCAAGCGTCTCCCTGTCTCCCTCATTGTAAAGACTATTGAAGGCAGTTCACAGTTATAGGGGAAACAGAACTCACAATCCTAAACTTGGTATTTGAACAGTTTGTATGATATATTACCTTTTCTCTTGAAAAATATTCCATCTAGGTTGACTACAAATTGGGTTAGGATTTGAGTTAGTAAATTTAGCTGTTCGCCTGTCTTTTCTGATTCTCAGTCACCCTTGACAGGTGCTGTTCAATGGCCATGAGTCAAAACCTCATCTCTGTCTTCTGCTAACCTGTGTGCAAGGGACAGAAACTTTATATGTCTCACTCCTCTATGCATAGCTCTTTGTAAAGAGTGGTATATTTCAGAGAGAAATAGCACTAAATGCGTATCTTGATTTTCACGGTTGTCGAATGTGAAAAATAGAATATTTATAATCCTTTTTTGGAAAGCAGTGGTGGTCAAGCTGTGGAGCAAGGAAGTATATATTAGTTTTTCAGTTCTCTTGCAGACATGGTGACTAGTGGTCCTACTTACTGTTTTATTTCTATGTTAAAAAAGTACCCAGGGCTTCCCTGGTGGTGCAGTGGTTGAGAGTCCGCCTGCCGATGCAGGGGACACGGGTTCGTGCCCTGGTCCCGGAAGATCCCACATGCCGCGGAGCGGCTGGGCCCGTGAGCCATAGCCGCTGAGCCTGTGCGTCCGGAGCCTGTGCTCCACAACGAGAGAGGCCACAACAGTGAGAGGCCCGCATATCGCAAAAAAAAAAAAAAAAAAGTACCCAATGTCCAAATCTGGGTGATGTTGTTGACTTTTTAGGATTGGGGCTTTGGGACATGGGGAAAAGTAACCAGACCAGGAATGATAGGAGGCTAGCTAATTCAAGAGGAACAGCTAGTTAGGCACAAATTCATTTTCCCTTTGAAGAAAATAATAGTTCCTTCTTCCATCACGTTGTATTTTTACTCTCCAAGTCTTAACCTACACATAGACGGTTGTAGGAATAATGCATGGGTCAGCTAGCTACCTAACTAGTATAATTTCGAGGATTTGAAAAGATTTCTCCTGCCTAGAATACTTGATCAATGTGATACTAATATCTGAAACATTTTTAAAGGTTTTTCTCTTATAAAAATATATATATACTTGGGAGAGATAGTTATTGAGATTATCACAAGTTTATATCTTGTTTTAAAGGAGTTTACTAGGTAATGTCTTGAGGATTTATTGTGATGGGCTGGACCAGAAAGAATTTGAGGTTCGCTACGTATCTAGAAAGGAGGTGGTGGTGATGGCCTAGTTTGTAGGGCAGGAAGGACTAAAACTATGCTTGACTCTTTTCACCATTTACAAAGAACTATTTTGGCCCAAACGACTTTAATACATGCCCAGCATTTAGTCATGTCAACATGAGTTTTAATTATGATGTGTTTTTCTTTGACTCACCAAAGCAAGGTGGTACTGTTAAGTATATGGGAAAAGAAAAGTTAATTTTAGTTTAGCTGAAATAAAGGGTGACAAAGGAAAGACCAGCAAGGGGGATCTTTTGCATACCATCGTCCCTGTCCCATGATCCTGTGGAGTACTATGTTGGAAAAATATATGTTTATATTTTCTTCTACAAAATAATAGGTAAAAAAGTAGTAGGTGTGGGGTGGGATATATGCCTCATATTTTATTTGGTACCGAAATAACATTTTTTTTTTTTTTTTTGCGGTACACGGGCCTCTCACTGCTGTGGCCTCTCCCGTTGCGGAGCACAGGCTCCAGACTTGCAGGCTCAGCGGCCATGGCTCACGGGCCCAGCCGCTCTGCAGCATGCGGGATCTTCCCGGACCGGGGCACGAACCTGTGTCCCCTGCATCGGCAGGCGGACTCTTAACCAGCGCCACCAGGGAAGCCCCCAAAATAACATTTTTGATATGCTATTCAAACTAATGGAAAAATATTTTGAGTGGGTTCATAAAACAATAAATAATATTTATTTATTTATTTATTGTAACTATTTTAATCCAGTGAGTTCGAACTTTTCACTTCACGGCACACATAGAAAATGATAACATCTGGGTAATTGGAGTAAAGGGAATAGGTGTTTGGGGTCAAACTGAGTGGATAAATACTTGAAGTCCAGCCTTGGAAGCCTTGCCTCAACAACTGAGTAGAATAACTTCACTGTACTTAAACCATACAATATAGTGCAGTGGTTTCAGATACTATATCAAGTGACAATCATGCTTAAGAATTAAATGATAAACCTCCTTCCAGAAGATCAAAATCGTAAAAGTAGAACAAATTGTATTTTTTAGTTTTATAAATTTTACCTTCAAAAATCTTATGATGTAATTAACTTTGCTTATTGCTTAAAAACTCATATTTTGACCAAATCTTGTTTGAACAGAATTAACAGCTAGACTATGTATGATTAAATACACTAAGTCCTTCTTTTATATGGCTAGATCATGGAAAAATAATCTTCATACTATTACATTACTACCTGGATGTTATTGTCTCAAACTCACTATGTTTAAAATTGAACTTCATCATCCCTGCTAATCCTGCTACTCTTGTGTTTTCAGTCTTTATAAGTAACTCCACAAAATTTCTGTTCATCCTGGCCATCCATCTGGCTAGATTCTTCTCTTTTTCACACCTTTTATTGAATTTGTAATTTTCCTATTGATTCTCTACACTTTCATCATTTACAAAAGTGAATGGTTTTTAAGCTCGGTGCTTTGCGACCACCCATTGTGGTAGCATAAGGAGGGTGGGAGGGAGATGCAAGAGGGAGGAGATGTGGGGATATACATATGCATATAGCTGATTCACTTTGTGATACAGCAGAAACTAACACCATTGTAAAGTAATTATACTCCAATGAAGATGTTAAAAAAAAAAGTGAATGCTTTTTAAAAAGATAATAAATTTAAATCATACACAGTGTGCAAAGCAAAAAGTGAAAGTTTCTCTCTTGTCCCCTTTGCTCCCTGAGATTCTAAGGAGCCATAGGAAATGCTTCTTAGAATTCACCCTTGGGCAGGAAGCTTAGGTGTACCTGATGTGGACTATAATGAGGTCTGGTCACCTTGTACCTGTGTAAGGCTGGTCAAAACCTGTGTGGAAGCAGCAGGGGCTATAGGAAGAGCTTATAGGTGATGGGATGATTGAAGGTGTGCACAAGAGGTGTCCGATACAATATCTTTATGGAACTGTGTCTGTATTTTTTATATATACAATCAAGCATATTTTTTAAACAAAAAACTGGATCACATTTTGTTCTACATCTTAAAAAAAATAACCAAAACTTGGCTGGTGAGTTTTCATGCCAGTACTTATAGAACTACCTTATTCTTTTTTCCCCCTTCAGATATAATTGACATATAACATTATGTAAGTTTAAGGTGTACACTGCATTGATTTGATACACTTATATATCGCAGAATGATTGCCACTATAGTATTAGCTAACACCTCCATCAAGTCACATAATTACCATACCTTTTTGTGGTGAGAACATTTAGACATACTCACTTAGCAACTTTCAAGTATACAATACCTTATTATTAGTTATAGTCACCATGTTGTACAATAGATCCATAAAACTTACTCCTCTCATGATTGGAAGTTTGTACCTTTTGACCAACATCTCCTATTTTACCCCACTCCGCACTCCCTAGCCCTTGGTAACCACCACTCTACTCTCTGTTTCTTTGAGTTTCTATTTCATTCTTTTTACCAGGTTTTTGTTTGTTTTTTTTGTTTTCTTTTGGAGAGGATTCATTGTATTGATGTATCACAATGCCAATTGTATTTCCTATAGATGGACATTTGTTTCCTATATTTTTTGGTTACATGAACATTGATACAATAAATATCCAAAAGCATATCTTTGCCTTTGTGTTTTAATCTAAATTTTCTTCTTAATGTCTATAGTACATTTTTATAGATTGTTTTTCATGCGGCTTTGTATACTTCTATCTCACAATCTTTTCTATGTGTTATAGTGACTTCCATTGCTTTTGGATATGGAATTTTTTCATTATAGTTTCCAATTATTTCTGAATTATAAAAAAGGCTGATTTTTGTTTTTTGTATTTTTTACCTTATATATGGCTACCTCACTAAATAATTAGAATACTTGATTGTCCTGACTCTTCTAGGTAGAAAATTATATCATATGCAAGTGAAACATATCAAAATTATTGGTGTCCAACATTGATACTTCTTACTCATTTTTCTAGTCTTATCACATTGTCTAGATCTTCCAGAACAATTTTAAATAATATTGACTATAGTGTGTAACTTTCTTGTTTGTACCTTAATGAGAATGCTTAAATATATGACTATACACCCTCTCTCCTTCCAAATAATTAATGAAAGCACCCATTTCTCGGCATCTCTTTTTATGATGGATATTTTAATCTTTATTTGTATTTCTCAGTCTCATAGATAAAAAACAATATTCCATGACTTATTTAATTTGTATTTCCCTGATCATACATAAGGCTGAGCATGTTTTCATTTGTTTATTGGCCAGTGTGCTTCTGTGAATTCTTTTGAGTTGCTTATAAATTAGATTTGTGTGAGCTTTTTTTATGGAAGTCTTTTGTTTGCTATGGACACATTGCAAATATTTTCTTCAGGGGTATCAGTTTAGGGTTTCTGGCTAGACAAAAGAATCTATTCCGGCTAGCTAAAGCTGAAAGGAATTAGTTAGCTCATGCAGTTTCTAAGAGTGTCAGTAAACCATCTTTAGTGAAGGCTGTACAGTCAGAAGTAACACAGCTAAGAGAAATGCCCAAACTCCTCTCAGCTCAGCCTTGTAGAAATCCCACTGCTGCCTCTCCCTGTTCCTCCACACCAACAAACCCAGGATCCAGTATCAGAACACCCATTATGTATGGTGTGGAATATCAAATGCCTCTGCAATTGTTTTTGCCAGAAGAGCCTGGTGCCTCATTATCTTCAAATCTGCCTTCCAAGTCTCTCGTTGGTACATCTGTTTGATGGAAACTAGATATAAGTCTACATGCTAAAAGAATGGGATTCTGGGAAATAGAGATTTTGGATTCATCTTGAGAAACGTGAGGATCAACAATATTGAGAACTATTACAATGGAGGGTGTCCGGAGGTGTTTGGGCTGCCAGAAATGACAGATTTCCACCATACCCAGTCTGCCATTTTGTGCAGAGCTTTGTTTTTGTTTTCTTTAATCATACAGAAATTTCAAATGTCCTGATATTTATCGTTTATTCATTATTTCAATACATATTTGTTGAGAGCTGCTTGTGCCCATCGTTACACTTTTAAGTGGAGATAAAATGGTGATCTTGACTTCTGGACTTTTGAGTCTAGTAGGGGAGACAGACATTAAATTATCACAGCAATAAATCTGGATTACAAATGTGATCATTTAGACAAAGGGTGTGTTGAGAGCACATACTAGGGGTAATAGACCCACTCAGAAAGGTCAGCTGAGAGTTTGCTAATGAGGTGGTACTTGATCTGAATTTTGAAAGATGATTAGCAGTTGATTCATGAAGGGTAGTAGAAGGGTGTTGGACACAAAACAGATAACATCTTCACAGACCAGGGGGTAGGAGAATACCTGGCAAGCGTGAGGATTTGAAAGAACACGGTCGTGATTGAAGTACAGAGAGTGAGGGAAAATGTGGTTCTAAATGATGCTGGAAAGACAGGTAGAGGCCAGACTATGAAGAGCCTTGCGGCCAAAAGAAGCATTTTGGTCTTGTCCTAAGAGCCTTGGGAAGCCTCAGCCTCAGGCTTCAGTGTGGAAAATAGTTTGGAAAATTCAAGGTTACTGTGGGTGAACAAGTGAGGAGGTGACTACGGTTGTTCAGGGAAGAGATACCCAGTGCTCAGCCCAAAGAAGTGCTTGATAAATGTTGGCTGAAGGAATGAAGTAACAAAATGCCAAAGTTAATGCCAGTGTATTTTTTAAGGACTAATAAAGCAAAACCAAGAGTATCTGGAGAGCATTTTGTGAATGTGCAAATACAGTATAGAAAATAAAGAAGCAATTTGTTACAGATTAGCAAGACATAGGATTGAAAATATTTTTATTAACTGAAAGTACCCAGTTAAAATGAAGAGAGCGTGTATGCAACATACAATTGTTATGTTTAGTTCAGGTTATTTGTTTTGATAATTTAACATGTTCATTGACTAGCTAATGAGATTTACCAGTAATAACATGTAAACAGTTCAATAGAAATCTATTAATTTCGATGATTAGGTTATTTAGGAGCTTCCTTAAGGAAATGCTCAGTGCCTACCAAATATATTGTTAACTGTGCTGGTTAATAAGCTCATTTGTATAAAAGCAATAACCTGTCAGGCCTTGAGTTTACTTGTTAATGAACTCTTGCTGAATATGGTAAGAGATTTGGAGTTGTTAGTCACAGCAGTTTTTAAATTGAGAGTTATAACCTTCTTGAGCCTCCAGAATGAGTTTAAGGATAAACAGAGGATGACTTACGTGTCTTACAATTTTTTGAATCCTAGCATGGCAGGACCTATAGATATCCACTGAGATGATCTAGTTTGGGGGATAAATGGGCAGGAAAGCCTTTGGAAAGTCATGTTTGATGATAGTAAATAGAAGGAAAAAAGTAGAATGAGGGAATAAATACCAAGCACAGTGGATGTGATAGGAGCCTCAATTGTTGCCTCTGTCTGAGGTCTGAGTGTTGCCTTCAGAAAGGTGGAGAGGATTGAGAGTTTCTTGAAAGTATCAGATGTTCTGAAGTTCCAATGGCCTTAACCTTTCTTGGGTCCAGGTGGCTTCCCAGTACTCTCCTTCTACTTCTTCCTGGGCCAACCTCGATGTCATTTACTAGACTCAGGCAAGACACCAGACTTCCCAAGAGCATTGTGCCTCCCCAGATCCCATAAGCATGATTATCATGCTAAGAATTTAGGGGTCTCATCTTGACGTGGTAGTTTATATTGACTTACAAGTAAGGGAGGATGTTAGCAACTAATCCACATGCTTCTTTTGACGGTCCCACATCATGAATTTTGCTACCTAGATTTTTGCTACGGTAAGCAGCCACAGAGAACATCTTATTCATTGGTCTTAATACACTGGTAAGGGAATTGAGGCCTATTAAAAGTCAAGTAAATTTCTTAATTATAAAACAGATAGAAGGCAGAATATGATAGGAATCAATCTGTAACTTCTATTCCCTACTGAATATTAAAAAAAGGGGTTTCAGTGGGACTATGACTGTGATGGTTTTTCATGTTTCACTAAGTTGCTCTCCATCGTGTCAAGTTTTGTCAATCCTTCCATAACAGAATTTCCCTCGGGGCCAATGAATGGCTTTCTGAACATGAGCGAAATAGCCCTCTGTACTTAAAAAACCCACTTCTATGAAAATCTCGATTTTTCTTTTAAAGAAGGGGCTTTTAAAAAAGGAATTCCTGCCTTTGCAAAACATATTAAAAACCAAGCCTAAAAGGGACACATTTATGCCTTAGGAGTTAGAAGGGAATTTAGCGGTGTAATCTGTAACCTTTTTTTGTATACCCCCATAGCTCGAAAATGCTACTGATGTCAGTATAAATAAATGACCTTGAATCAAAAGCTACCATAAAAGCTACCAGCACATAAATGCAACATTTACAAGCATAGCACAGAAAATACCCAACACAAACCCCAAACCCTCTTTTTTATTAGCTATGCAAACTGAGACGAACTCCTAACCATATGTCCAAAAACAAACAAGCACAAACCAAGTCCAGTTACCTAAATTATTTGAATTTTTTCCTTGAAATGTCATCCAGAGAGATTTGTGCTGGAGCCTAGAGGCAACTGGTCACAGACAGCAAGTAATGCAGTTGACAAAATTCTATAAACTCTTGTTTATTTTCATTTTTTTTGGTATAGTGAATCATCTTGCCCTCGAAAATTTGCTTGTACAAAGTAACATCATCCTCTATTTCAACTTTTCATTTTGTCCTGTTTACTTTTTCCTTTTATGACTCTTAAGGGATGGCTTCTCATTCCCTGTGGGTGGCCTAGATTGTCCTTGGCAGAAGCAAGGTGCTGAGTGGGTGTTCCAAGCATAAGCTTCCTTGCTTGTCAACAACTGATGAATGAATTCTGTTAAGGTAGTGATAAAGAGGAGATACAACATGGGTTCAGGAACTTTTGATTTATCTACACTGATCATAGTTATCTCAGTGAAAGTTCAATATATCTTCATTTTTCAAGATTCCCTTAATCCATTGGGTTCTCTAATCCAGACTCTTCTCCAGATCTTCCCTCCAAATTGAACTAGTTAGACCTTGTGTTTTGCCACTAATTTCTATTTACTTCATTTGCATAATAATATCATTAATAGGAGAAAGTAGTCACTAAGCAGAATAGTAGGGGATGGTGCCTGTTCATTTAAGCTTTACTAGTATTCATGAATATCTGTTCTTTTGTTCTTCCAGACACCTGGGAAAGTGGCCTTCTCAGCTTCCTTTAGGTTGGGCAGGGTCATATGATTAATTATGGCAAAGGGGTTATGAGTGGAGGTGATTTGATTTGCTTTTGGGTCAAAACATTGGATTGTCTAAGCAAGAGTCCTCAGCTCTCTTTTTCTCTGGCATGTTGATCATGGAGACACAAGATGAAAGTAGCCTGATTGCTGAGCTACCACAGGAAAGACAATGTCTTGGAAATTTACCTGGAACCACAGCAGACTTTATGTGAGAAATAAGCCTTTATCACGTTATACCACTGAGGTTGTAGGACTTACTCATTCCTGCAGCATATCCTTAACCATTCATTACACTGAAACTTCTGCCCTAATCAGTTAAACTTGTATTCTTGACTCACCTAGTATTTAAGGACACAGAAATATAAATCCTCTGCATATAATTTGTTTCTATATCTTGTTTATGTTCCCAGTGCCTTGCTGAATGGTACATGTTTGCTAGAAATCATGCATAACACATTTTATTTCTGCTAAATAAATATAAACCAAAAAGTTTCAATTATAACATTTCTTCTGCAAAACCTGTTACCAACTCCATGTTAAAAACATTTTCCACAACTTATTTATTTCTTCCTTCTCTGCAATAGATTTCTCTTTTAATCAAAATTATCTCCCCATCCCTAAAATTATAAATTCCTCAAGGACACATGAGAAAATGTTTTGTCAACTATTTCTAGGCTATTGTGATAGATTAGTTATATCATTTATGTTTCTTAGTAATTCTCATAGTACCCTGCAGGTATAAGCAGCAAATTATAGGCAAGATTTACATTCAGTAGGTCAGAATTTACTAATAGATGTTGATTAGTTAATCTGGTGGTATTTCAAGCTGGCTGCTGTTGTCATGACCCCCTTCCATTCGTTGTTCTCCATGCCTCAGTTATTCAGCTCCCAACAGGGATAGACACACGGTAGTCAACCACAGCATGGGAAGAAGGAACCTTCTCCCAGATGAAAATTATCATAACTGATACTTACATAAGTTTTGAAAGTTTTAAGTCTATATCTCATATGTATTAGTCAGGGTTCTGGAGAAACATATCCAGTAGGAAAAAAGGAGATTTATTTTGAGGAATTGGTTCATGTGATTATGGACGCTGAGAAGTCCCAAGATTCACCATCTGCCAATCTCCTGGGTCTCCAGGACAGCTAGTGGTGTAATTCGGTCCAAAGCCCTGAGAAGCAGGGGAGGTGATAGTGTAAATCCCAGTCTGAAGGCCAGAGAAGATGAAATGAGATGTTCCAGCTCCATCAATGAGGCAGGAAAAATGGGGCGAATTTGTCTTTACTCTGCCTTTTATTCTATTCAGGCCCTGAAGTGACGGGATAATGCACCCATGGTGGGCAATCTACTTTACTGAGTCTATTCAATTCAAATGCTAAGCTTATCTGGAAACAGTCCTACAGACACCCACAAATAATTTTTAATCTGGATGCATTGTGGCCAGTCAAGATGACATATAAAATTAACCATGAAACCATATTATGAGAATAGACCTAGCAGATATGTTGGGATGGTTGGTTGTTGTTGTTGTTGCTATTGTTACTGCTGCTCTTACTCTTGTTATTATTTTTTATCCCTAATAAAGATAGGAATAGAGATACAGACAGAAAAGGGAACTACGTTTCGGAAAAGTTACATGATTTTGCCAATGTCCCGTACTTAGTAAGTTGCAAAGCATGGACTTGAATCTGGGTCCTTGAACTCTACATCCTTTTTTCTTTTCCTTTTTGTTGGCAAACCTGAATGCTCACTACATTTGGCATTTGAACTTGTCTCCTTACAACAACTCACTGATAATTATAAATTTATAACAATCTTCAGGTTTTAAGAACTTAAAACATGATGATTATGTTCCCATTCTTGGCGCCCAAATATCTGCTTCAGTTGTAGCACAATCCACAATCCAATCCTATACTGTATATCTCTAGGTTTCTTTTTCCCTCCTTAGTTTTTATTCATCCCGATCGGCAAAGTCCAGCATTAATCTTTCCTCTCTTAGTGTCCTTTGTTGAGAAGTGTTTTCGCTGTGGGACATCTTCTCTCACTACTTTACAGGCAGCTTTTCTTTTCTTTCTTTTTTCTTTTTCTTTCAGTAGTGAACATACTGTGCTAAGGGATATGTCAAGTTTATTTTACCTTCTCTGGGTATCTGAAGTTCCAGTAAAAAGACCAACTACCTAGAGGCATCACCCTCTCTGGTAGGGTTCTATGCTGCTAGCTGAGATGAATGAAGTCCATTTAAAAGCACCTTGACTGGGTTTCTCATGAAAGGATTTTTATGCTATTAAAGGTTTAAATTTTATTTTAAACCTTTCTTTTTAAAGTTGTTAAAGTTTTACTTTTATCAGAGAAGTATATGGTCTATGTTAAAAAATAAAAAAGGCAGAATAGTTCATAATAAGTTTTTTTGCCTTTAACTCTACGCTATCCCCAGTCCTACTCACCAGAGGCAACTACCTTATTTTAATTGTTTTTGTTTTTAGTTCTCCTAGTCATTGCCTCCATAATTCTAAATAATATGCTTCTTCCTTTACTTTTTGATTTATGACTGAGAATAGTTACTGACATTATCTACATTCCTAAGGGTAAGAATTTATCTCTCTTGTACAACTCCTGCCTCTTTGCTCCTTTCTCTTCTTTCCATACTTCTAAGTAATCATAATGTTTTTATAAACATTCTATTAGTTCCTCTAACTTCCAATCATATCTATCTATCTATCTATCTATCATCTCTCTATGTATCCATCTACCTATCTATTGTTTTATGCATCTATATATTTTTTATGTATCCTCTTTCAATAGTCTACTTTGAATCCCTGCCCTGTAAGATAGATGTTTTTGTGCTGGTAACTTTTGTACATATTGCTCTTTCCATTGTCAATTTCTGACAGCTATACCTCTACTTTTACATTTTTTCATATTGAAAACATTTACAATTTATACTGTAACCATAATTAATCTTGTTCATTTCTATAGGTTAATTCTTGAATCTGAAAATCAGTGAAAAGTCTTTTCATCGTTATGGCTATGTTAATATGTTTCCATTTCCTTCTCTGTGGGTCAAATGCCATTACCCTATGACACTTGAGAGCGAATGTAGCATCAAGGCCAAGTGGAGTATTTTTTTCTTATACCTTAGCAATCTCTCAAAATCATGCACATTTTAGTTTCCTACGCTTGGAAGTTATGATTCGTCTGTATAGCTTTTATTTTCCTAGATTTTTTTTCATTTGTTACCCTTTCTCTAAGATTTTCTTTTTGTCTTTGTTTGTATGCAGTTTGAATATGAGATTCCCAGGTGTATTTTTTTTTTTTTTGGTATTTATCCTGCTTGGTGTTCTCTGAGTTGGATATGTGGTTTGGTGCCTGTTTTGGAAAATTCTTAGCCATTATCACTTCAACTATTTCTTCTGTTTCTTTCACCTTTTCTTTTCCTTCTGAAATTCCTACTATACGTATGTGACACCTTTTGTAATTGTGACACAGTTCTGGAACATTCTGTTCCATCTTCTAAATTCTTTTTTTAAATTTTAATTTACACTCAAGTTTGAAAGTTTCTACTGACATATTTTAAAGTTCACTGATTTTTTTCCTTGTCTGTGTCCAATCTACTGATGAACCCATCCAAAGACATTCTTCATTTCTGTTACAGTGTTGTTTATTTCTATCATTTTCTTTTCTTAGTGTTTCCATCTCTGCTTACATTACCCACCTGTTCTTGCATGTTTCCCATTTTTTCCACTAGAACCTGCTATATTAATCATAGTTATTCTAAATTCCTGGTCTGATAATTCCAGAATCTCTGCCATATCTGATTCTGGTTCTGATGTTTGCTCCATTTCTTCAAGCTATGGTGTTTTTTTGTTTGTTTATTTTTGCCTTTTAGTGCGCTTTATAATTTTTGGTTGAAAGCCAGACCTGATGTACTGGGTAAAAGAACTTAGGTATATAGGTCTTTAGTGGAATGTTTTATGCTTATCTGGCTAGAAGTTAGGCTGTTTGCTGTTTGCTGTGACTGTGGTGTCAGAGGCTAAAATTTCCTCTGGTATCCTTGTTTTTGTCTCCCCTATTGTCTTTGGGTTTTTCCTGGACATTCCTTAAATAGTGTGATTGTTAATTTTATGTGTCAACTTGACTGGGACATGAAATGCCCAAATATTTGGTAAAACATTATTTCTAAATGTGTCTGTGAGGGTGTTTCCAAGTGAGATTAGCATTTGAATCTGTCGACAGTGAAGCACATTGCCCTCCCTAATATGGGTGGGCCTCATCCAATCCACTAAAGGCCTGAATAGAATAAAAGGTTGAGTAGGAAAGAATTATTTCTCTCTGCCTGACTGTCTTTGAGCTGGGACTTTGGTCTTCTTCTGTCACCAGAGTTGGACTTATACTATCAACTTACTTGAATCTACTTTGTCTCCCAGAAATTTGCTGAAATCCTTGTTGAGTGATAACCATGCCCCATTCTTTGCATTGTTATCGTCCTATTCATTTAGCATCTATCTATCTATTGCTTTATTTTCTTATTGAGATAGAATTGACATACAGCACTGTATAAGTTTAAAGTGTACCACATAATGACTTCACTTACATACATCATGAAGTAATTATCACATTAAGTTTAGTGAACATCCCTTGTCTCATATAGATACAAAATTAAAGAAATAGAAAAAAACTTTTTTTTTTTTTTGATGGTAGATCTTAGGATTTACTCTCTTCAACCACTTTCATACATAAGATACAGCAGTGTTAACTATATTTATCATGTTGTACCTTTTGACCCCCTTCCTCCAATTCCCCCTTCCCCCCACCCCCCGCCTCTGGTAACCACAAATCTGATCTCTTTTTCTATGTGTATTTGTTTTTGAAGTATAATTGACCTAAAACCCTATGTTAGTTCCTGTCACACAACAGAGTGATTTGATATGTCTGCATATTTCAAAATGATCACCACTATAAGTCTAGTTACGATCTATCACCATACAAAGATATTACATAATTATTTATTTTATTCCTCACACTGTACATTTCATACCTGTGACTTGTTTATTTTGCATCTGGAAGTTTGTATCTCTTAGTCTCCCTCACCTATTTCTTTTCTTCCTCTACCCCCACCTTCTGGCAACCACCTCTTTATTCTCTGTATCTATAACTCTTGTTTTGTTTTGTTATGTTTGTTCATTTGTTTTGCTTTTTAGATTCCACATATAAGTGAAATCATACAGTATTTGTTTTTCTCTGACTTATTTCATGTAGCATAATACCCTCTAGGATAATCCATGTTGTTGCATATGACAGGATTTAATTTTTTTAATAGCTTAGTAATATTCTATTGTGTGTGTGTGTGTGTGTGTGTGTGTGTGGTGTGGTGTGTGTGTGTTTATCTTCTTCTGGGCTTTTATCTTGTTCTTTCATTTGGAACATATTCCTTTGTCACCTCATTTTGCCTAATTTGCTGTTTTTATTTCTATGTATTTGGTAGGTTGTTTGTGTTTCTCGACCTTAGAGAAGTGGCCTTTTGTAGGAGAGGTCCTATGTGTCCCAGCAGCACACTCCCCTTTGGTCAACAAAGTTATGTATGCTCTAGGGGTGCTCCCTATGTGGGCTGCATGAGTCCTTCTGTTGTGGCAGGCTGACTACTGTGGGCAGTCTGGAAGGTGTGTCTGTCCCCTGGTTTGGTTGATTGCCAGGCCCTGCCTTGGGTGGAGGCTGCCCATCACTCTTGGGTGGGGCTGAGTCATGAGGCAGCTGGCTGTGGATCACTGGGGGATTGTGGGACTAGTTTTGGCCCAGTGGTGGGAGCTACTTTTGGGGTGGGTGATAGCAGGGTTGGGTGTCCTGGATCTAGTATCATCCTGGTAGGTGGGGCTGGTTCCTGACCTGGCTGGCTGTAGGGTTTGGGATGTTCTGAAGCTGGTGTTGACCCGCTCATGGATGGGTCTTGATCCTATGGTGGTGGCTGAGGGGCCCAAAGTGTCCTAGAGCTGGTGTTGGCCTGCTGGTGGGAAGGGCTGGGTACTGACATGGGAGGCTGTGGGGTTGGGGTGGTCCTGGGGCTGATGCCTGCCCAGTAGTGGGTGGAGTTAAGTCTGGGTATCTCTGGCTGCAGGACTTGGGGATCCCGGTGCTGGTGTTGGCCACCTGGTGGGTAGGGCTGGGTCCCAGATTGTCCTTGGGCTGGTGCCTTCCCACTGGTGGGTAAGGCTGGTGCTGGGGCTATTGCCAGCACACTGGTGGGCCAAGCTGGGTCCTGGGGTCTCTGGCTGTGGGTTCCTGGGGATCCAGGAGTTGCTTTTGGCCTGCTGGTGGGTGGGACCAGGTCTCAACAGCTGGCTATGGGGCAATGGGGGCTCCTGGGTCTAGTGCTGGTACACTGGTGTGTGGGGCCAGGTCCTAGGCCCTCTGGTGGACGGAACCAGGTCTAGGGTTGGCTGTGGGCTCAGGGGGTCTTAAGGAAGTCAGCCTGCTGGTGGGTGGGGCTGTGTCCACGCCCAGCTAGCTGCTTGGCCTGAGGCATCCCAGTACTGGTGCCCACAGGCTGGTGTGCAAGGTCAGGTCCCTTCATTAATAAGCTAGAGGAAAGGATTCCAAGATGGCTCTTGCCATCAACAGTGTCCTTGTGGTAGAACAAGCTTCCAAAAATAACTGCTGCCAGTGTTTATGTCCCCAGTGTGAACTCCACTGGCCTCTTGCCTCTCTGGGAGGCTCTGTAAGATCAGCAGGTAGGTCTGACCTAGGCTTCTTTCAAATTACTGCTTCTTCCCTGGGTTTGGGAGCATGTGAGATTTTGTACGCACCCTTTAAGAGTGGAACCTCTATTTCCCACAGCCCTCTGCCTCTCCCAAAAGTAAGCCCCTTTGACCTTCAAAGCCAAACATTCTGGGGGCTTGTCTTCCTGGTGCAGGACCCCTGAGTTAGGGAACCTGATATGGGGCTCGGACCCCTTGCTCCTTGGGGAGAACCTCTACAATATGATTATCCTCTCCTTTGTGGGTCACCCACCTGGGGTGTGGGTCTTGACTATACCATGACTCCACCCCTCCTATCTATCTTGATTGTGGTTCCTTCTTTAAATCTTTAGCTGTAGAAGATCTTTTTTGCTAGTTGTCCAGTCTTTCTCATCAACAGTTGCTCTGTAAATAGCTGTAATTTAGGTGCTCCTATGAGATGAGGTGAGCTCAGGGTCTTCCTACTCTGCCATCTATGCCCCTCTAGCCCATTTACTATGTTTATGATGTTATTTCTTCAACGAAATGTGGAGGCTTAGTCTGTCTCCTTGAATCCAGAGTCCTCATTATTTACAATGTGTCTTCTTTAACTAAATGAGACATGTATACTTCTCACTATAAAAATTCAAGCAACACAGAATTATATAGAACAAAAAGTTAACACTGCCTTTATCTCTTGCCCACTTTATCTTCACTTCCTCCTCATCAGCTGACCTTTGCCGTAGGTAATCCTCCCTTTCCTACCCACTGACCTCCTTATATAGAACCACTGTCAATAGTTTGGAATATAGCTTAGTTGACTTTTTCAATGCATTTTGAATCAAATGTAGTTATAAAGGTTTGTTTTATTTTACAATAAATGGAATCAGAGTCCATGTATTATTTATGTAGCTTGCTTTTCAGAAAGACTATTAAATGATATGTTTTTAATCTCTTGTCATAGTTAAAGAAATTTCTCCCCCAGAATTAACTGAAATAAATTTGGGTTGAATTCTTTCCTCAAACCAGTTATATTGGATGTCATATCATACCATTATATTGGATGTCTGATATCATTTCATAATTATCTGATATCATTTCATAATTTAGAATCAACTTACTTTTAATTAAATTATCCCTCTAAAATATTTTTACGTTTCACAGTGATTTGTACTGAAAAATAGAAATTAGAGAAATAGAAATTCTAGCCTACTGTAAATCAAAGAATTTCAGCTTTTATTATCCTTACTTTATGAAAGAAGAAACTGAAGCTCAGAAATTGTGGTTTTCCAAGGTTACAAGGATAACAAGCAGGATGAACTGAGCTCATGGGTTTCCTGACTTGTGATGTGGTGCTCTTTTAGCCAGGTCATGCTTCCTTGATAATTGAAAACTCCATCTCCCACAGGAGAAAAATTAAACTACTAATTAATGTGAAATATTCTTTAAACTTGAATAAAGTAAACCTCATATATGTAATAAGTAAGGAATTTATGAAAAATAGATCCAGTAGCTGTAGGCACTGACTCAGTTAAAAATTCTCAGTACATAATAAGCAAAGATAGTCTGAAGTGTGTGGGTGAATCTCTTCCAGAAACACTTTCCTGATGACCTGCCCATCTCCCTCCTCCCACCCAGCCGAGATAGGTAAATAGTTAACCACTTCCTTTTCTAAACTTCATTGTTGTGCTTTTGATTCTAAATTATGACTTGCTTACATGTGCATCTCCCCTCTTGGTATTAAACTCCTGGATGATAGAGACTTTGTTTTATTCATGCCTGAATCCCAGCACCTGGGGCAGTACATGGCTCACTAAATGTTTCTTGAATGAACTGACACTTTCTATTATGATGTTAAGTCCTTTAGATTTGGCCCTAAGGATAACTAACTGCAGGTTGTGGCAAATATTAATTCTATGAGTAACCTTACAAGGAGAAGATTCTAAGTAGTTCTCATGACAATTACGAGACAAGACAGTATAAATCAAGCTGGGACAGAAGGTCACATTTTTTTTTTTTTCTATGTCTCTGAATTTGTACACTGAAAACACCACAGTTTTAGAACTTGTGCAAGGAATAATCCCAACATCTAATAAAAACATTCAACTATGTTTGGGGGTGAGTATATTTTTAACATCTCTCTTGCTAAGCAGCACCTCTCACCTTTTGTTCATTTGTATGTCAGGTTCAGAGTCTTCAATGAGCTGAAGTATCTAGCTAGGACTTAACATTTTGTTTTCTCTGTTTTTAAAGTTTATTTACAGTAACCATACATTTATGATAAATGACAGTTTTTCCTGTGGTCTTAGCATATATTATCCTTTAATGATAAATTAATTTATGTTTTAAAGTGGTCCAATTTAAAGAAACATTCTAAGTAAATGATAGCATAGGAGGTACATGCACATGACAGTAATTGTGGCAGTTGTATATGAATACCTAAAATTTGAGGCACACTGGATTGCAACGTAAAGTTAGAGCTGGCTTCTAATTCTAGCAGCACATCAACCAAGGCCAAATGTGTGCAGCTAGAGTCTGAATCAGCAGGTTTGCTGGGACTCCTGAGTGCTGTGGTGGAGAACTTCTGGACTAAGGTGAAGGTGGAGCCTTGCTAGAGCCCTGTGCAGCTTCAGGAAGACCTGGGCTGTGAAGGGCTGGCCCAAGTTTGAGTCCAGAAGGCTAGTAACAGCAGACTTTTCAAGAGCCTCTTTGTTTATCTCCTATTCATCCTTCTGTGTACTCTGGTTTGGCTTCCATATTACCCCACCAATACAGCTGTCACATATTCAAAAATGACCCTTCCCAGGAGACATTTGTCAACACTCATCTTCCCTGACCTTTCACTAGCTTTCATTGTGTATTATCTCTCCACCATTCCTTAAATACTCTTTTCCCTAGGCTCCTACTGTTTGGCCTTTTAAGTCATATGGTTTCAAGAAGGCAGCCAAAGAGAGAGAAGTCACTTTTGCAGGCTGATTCTGATCTGTCAACCTACTAAATGTTGAGTTTTCTCAAAGCTGGTTTCTAGGCTCTCTTTCTCCCCCTCGGGACTCTTGCCTTGGGCAATCTAATCCACATTCAAGGCTCAATTCTCACCAGTGTGCAGAAGACTTGCAAATTAGCAGTTTCAGCCAGACCTCTTCCCTAGACTCCAGACCCATCTCCCCAGTTGTCTTCTTGACAATTTCACCTCAGTGACACCTGAAATTTGTGTCCAGATGAACTCTTAAATTGTCCTTCTTCCTATTTCCTGAATCCCTCATCAAACCTAGTCCTTCCCTCCTGTTATCTTTCTCAGTAAATAATGCCATATTCCACACATTACCAAAGCCAGAAAGCTTAATACCTCTTATAGCCCTTATATGCTATATTTAATCCATTCCCCAATTTTG
The DNA here is from genome assembly GCF_963455315.2 of Globicephala melas. NCBI lineage: Eukaryota > Metazoa > Chordata > Mammalia > Artiodactyla > Delphinidae > Globicephala > Globicephala melas. The sequence continues at coordinate 98,254,087 of NC_083316.1, forward strand.
TAAGTTTTTCCTCTTAAATATTTCCCACAGATATCCCTACCTCTGGATCATTATTACTTCCATTGTCCTGTTGAAGCTACCGTCTTCTTTCCTGAACCACTCCAATGGCATCTATATGACCTACTCCCTACTTTTCTTCTCTCTTTACTCACTTCCCCCTTTCTGTTGCTCATGCTCTAGTGAAAGTATTCATTTCAACTATTACCACCCCAACCCCTTGCTTGAAAATCTTTTGATGACTTCTCATTGCTCTTAGGATAAAGATCCAAACCCTTAACATAAACTTTAAGACCCTACATGATCAGACCCCACCTCTTCCCAGTAAGGCCTCATCCCACTCCCCAGCCCTGCCTGCTTTTTCACTAAACTGTGCCCTGATTGTTCTCCTTCAGTACATACTGTTCCTTCTGCCTGAGATGCTTCATCTGTCCTCCCTCCCATCCTTCCACGTTTGTCGACTCCCAACAAGTTCAAATGTCCACTTAAGCTTGATGCCTCAGAGAAAACTTACCTTTCCTCCCTGATCACAGCAAGCCCTCCTGTGATGAGCTGATATCACACCACATCTCTTCCCTTCATGGCACTTAATCATGGTAATAATTTCACCTCAATTTGTATGTTTATTAGTTTAGATCTATCTCCTCTGCTAGATCATATTCCATGAGGGGTACCCAGACCATGTTTGCTTTAGTTATATTTGAGTCCTCACTTTTTAGGAAAATCCTTGACACGTACTAGGTGCTTAATAAGTAGGTCTGGAATAAATGAAGAACAAAGGAAGGCAATGAAGTTGAGTGTTGGAACAGTGGGGAGGTTGGGAGAGATGAACAAACAAAATACAAATGATCTTTGTCTTCTTTGTTATCTAGCCATTGTTCTTCCTGGTGAGGATTAGTGCCTTCTCTATCTACTGAATTGGGACTGGAGATTAGAGAGTGAGCTTAAGAGTGCCTAGTAGTATTGCTTCTTTGAGCCTTTCTATTCCCTATTTTGCATTTCCTTCATGGGCTAGGGTTTTGATATGAAAGTATACTTATAGGAAATGGTTAATTGTGAGAATTGAAATATAGACGCTTTGCTTGATAAAAAGTGTTCTCATTGATTGGGAAGACTTTCCTAGGATGGGAAAATGTAAAGGCCATTTATTTCTATATTCAATTGAATAGTTTTTGATGGTGTAAACTAGATCTTTTGTAAAGTACTTGCCAAAAAGTGAATCTCTGTTCATTTAAAAATCATCCATGTGTGTGCAAGTAAAATTACTTGTCATGGTTTGAAAGGATTATTTATGGTTTCTAAACATTCATCTATGCCAACTCATCTCACATATTGCCTTTACAAAATGGAAACTTAATTCCATTAGAATGTTCTGTTGTCCAATATATACACCTTGTTATAACATGATTACATTCAATTGCTGCCCTTGCTATATTAGAAAATGACAAAGTACATCAAATACTTTTTAACTTTCTACTATAACATGTCCTGGTGACTGTGACTAATGCTATTGATGATTACTTCAAAATATAATCCCTAGGAACAGTGATATTTCACATTGACCCAAGAAAAAATAGTTCATGGTAATACAGAAAAGAATAATAGTGGAAAATGAATTGACAATGTACTTTCCAAGGTTAAAGCCTTGCAAGATAGAAAACAGAGAATAAACTTTAAACGACATTTCTTTGTATTTGAATCTTAGAAACAGTTTCTTTGGCTTATATTGGATTTTATTAATTTTGATGTTAAACTTATATAAAATATTATATGAATATGATTTTTTGAAACTAAAAGTGCTGGAATTTCTTAATTCTTGAAGTATATTTCTCTATGTATGAGATGGTGCTGGTTGCAGGTGAGGGGCAGGCTGAAATTTGACAAAATGGCCTAAAAGATGTTATGTGCTTAACAAATTATGATACAGAGATGCAACCAGACTGAAGGGTACCTGTCAAACTTAAGAAATTGGCACTTTTCTTGCTGTGTGGCCAACTGCTTGCTTCATAGGAGGAGATGCCATCTGTTTTTGGTATGACTCACACTGAGGGTTGCATGAACAGTAGGGAGATACAGCATAGGTTGTTAGCAACAAAAAAAGACTTTGGAGGAATTTGATACTGTTCATGAACATATGATTAGGAAGAACACTCAGATTTAAAAGTTCGAAGGGAAATACACATGTCAAGTATTCAAAACTGAATTTATTTCTAAAGACCAATTTGTATTTTTTAGGCAGGGGCAGTCTGTAAGGTTTTAAACATCTATGTCTTCCTTACTTTTTATCCTCTTCCACAACTGAGAGTGATCATTTTAGCAATGTCAATGTATTTTTTGACCATGATTTTTGAATTAGAGTGTGTGTGGTTCCCCTTAGCTACTCTGCAAGAGCAAGTGCTTCTGGGGGTTTTGTACCCTCAGCCTATATACTAACAAGGAGTTTATAGAGGTCATTGACTCTACCAGGAAGAAGGTCACTAATTGAAACTTCAAGTTTTGATCTTATCTTTCTATTGTATTCTGAGAGCCACACCATGGAGTGAATGCAATGTCATCTTTCCCTCAGTTTCTGCTGGTAGCTTCAAGCAAAAAAATCTTTTCTGTCAGGGAAGAAAAGATTTATTTATTTTTTTAGTTTCAGGTAAAAGGTACAACCATGGCAAAGTCTTGGGATTATCGTAAAACTTGTCAAACCATGGCACGTTTTATTAAGTTGTCATGATAACTCATCTTAACTCTCAGGAGATTTGGGCAATTATTTCTCAGTTTTAATGACAGTGGAGATATATTATAATCAAAAGATTTCAAAAACATTATTGGGCTCCAGAAGACCTCAACAGGGTCTCTATATATACTTTGAAGATTTATTTTTGTAATAATATGGCAGTTTTGTAATGTTTATTACTTGTTTTCTCCTAAACCATGAAAGCAACTGCTATTCATGATTGTGTAGTTTTGTTTTTGAAGAGAGCATATGTATTATGGGAAAACAATTTGGAATTTTAGCTGTTTGATGCTGAAATGGACTAATTCAAGGAAGTGAATCACAGATTTACCTTGGGACGTAGTTCTTCCTAAGAGCTAGTCTGCAAACTCAGTGAGGGCAGGGGCCATGACCGTTTTGTTTATCTATGGCTCTTCATAACCTGGGACATACTATGTGCTCAATAAATACTTGTTATCTGATGGTCGAATAAGAAATAATGACAGACTGCTGACTAGTATTGTTTAGTAGATCATATATGTAATGGAGACACTTATTGAATGTACTTGCTAAAGGCTCAGCATCATGTAATATACTATGCAGTTCTAAAATATAAGGTCCGGCCAACCATAATAGACAGAGGAAGGGAAAAACTAGGCACGGAAATAGAATATAACTTATCCAAAATGGGTTGGACTGAAGAAAACTTCATTCCTATTTGTGTCAAGTACAGATTGATGAAAAGATTTTTGAAATGGTTTGTGTTCAAGTGCTTTGTGAAATGGACGTAGTTATGAAGAGTTGTGTTAGTTGATAATATATTTTAATGATCAAGGGGAAATTACTATGTAAAACAATTCCTATTGAAGATTTCCTTGTAAAACTAATGACAATGATTTATTCTCTATGTAACTTGTGATTTCATCCTTCAGAAAAGCATAAAATGTTAAAAAGCACAGTGTTACTTAGGATAAAACTAAACTATTTTTTCATGTTGCCACACAATGCCTTCTATCATGGAATTCTCATGGTTATCAGAGTCACATCTTGTTTTACAAGTGGAATGCAAATTTTATAACATGAAGCAAACCAGACAAAAATAAGCTTAATTTCGTCGGTCTTCTGTAAGACGGTCTCTTGCATTGTTTTTCCCATGAGTAAGCATCTTGATGTAAAGGTTAGGTTGAAACCATCCATCTCTGTATAAAAATCTCTCTATATAAAAAAAATCTATATTTTATATATCTATATATCTATATCTATCTATCTAGTCTCTACATCTGTATACCTCTATCTATATCTATGTCTATATAGCTTGCTCCCCCCTGTCTATCCATCCATCCCTAGAAAGATTCTTGAACTCAGTACTTTGACAAGATTTTTTTGAAGATGACTGAGCCAATAATGAGAACAATGCTCAGTTCATTATAGATGAAAATATAAAAATATGTAGAGAGTTCTAGCATCAGATTGGAGTTCCTTCTCTCTCTGGTTCTGGTGGTAACTCTTTATCCATGCAGATAAATAGTTTTGGCCACTTCCTGATAGGGTGCTTGGCACATAGCAGATGCTTAACAAACACTTGTAGAAACCGTCAATCATCCACGTTCCAAATACCTGGTGTTCTTTTGTGTGTCCTACTCTGGCTTATGCCCAGGATGTTCCCTGTGATGCCTACGTCTTACATTAGGGTCCTTATTACTTAAATAAGTGAATATTTATAAAGTTGTAAAAAGAGTGCCAGGTACACTGTAAACATTTTAGAAGTGATTTAACTAAAATAATAAGTAATAGTATTACTTATTTAAAAAAAGATAGAGTTCTTGTGATATAATAGACAGCAATTGGGGGGAAATAGAAAAATTCATTGATGTTTCAGTTGAAGGACACTACAAAGTGACATGTTAGTAAGTATAAATCAAGATTGTAGAATATAAGCTAAATAAAGAGGTGACTTTGAAGCACTGTGGAGAGACTGCAGTTTTACTCCACCTTCTAGCTGACACATTAACCACAGTTTCATGGATGCTGATGAATGGCCTTCTGGACTCAGTCTTCTTGTTTAGAGGACTTACAGTTACCTTGAGCAGTTCTTTTGACTCCATTTCAAACCAAGTTCTTTAGCTGTCGATTGAAAAGTCATTGAAAGATTGGGTTCAGCTACACTAAGCCTAGAGCACAGCATGAGCTGTAGCTCCTGGCAACATTTGGAAGCAATTTTTTATAGCTCTCTCTCACAATTGGGTGAAAGTTAGGGCTAGAGATTCAGCACTTTATTTTTGTGTGGAGGATTTAAAAAATTCCTCTTACTCCCAGCATCTATTGTTGGCTTCAAGATTTGGGACACAGAAAATCTGCTTTGACTCCGGCTTATTAATCGGACTTTTGTTTCCTTTTAAGTTGATAAATATGTCTTTAACATATTTAAATCCACATCCTTTCTCTTGTTATATTTTACCCATTATCTATCCCTTTGGAGTAGAAAGAGTTAATGAAGTGTGAAGTTGCTGCATCATCTTGACCAGTTTACAGTTTGAGGTGATTTTAGAGCAGCGATTTTAGACCAGAGTCATCTTCTCTTATCCCATTTTATATGCACTTCAGAAGTTCTACTTTCTAATTTGGGGTGACGGTCATTGCACACTGTACTTGTTGGTTCAGCTGATCAGTCTTAGTGGTGCGAAAGTGTGCTAAAGGGTAGTCGTTTTGGTGTTAACATCCAGCTGTAGTGGATTAAGAATGCATGTGCTTAAAAAAAAAACTAAAGAGAAAATATATTATTCCTACGTTTCCTCCTACAATTGGAAAGTTCAGCTGTGTTTTATTTTTCATGACTCCAAAACTGAACATCAACCACATATATTAGATTAAATATTAGGTTATAGAACAATGCTTCTTGGGAAATAATCTAGAAGATTGATTGCCTCACCCTATGGCAGAAGGGACTAAGTAACCTTTTGAAGTGTCTCTGTCTTAATATGTTAAGTGTGAGATGAAGACAGAATGTCGATTCTCTCTATTTACCACACAGAGTAGATGCTGCTTTCTCTATTCCGTTATTACTTTCCAAAGAGGTCTTTACCAATTAAAAGTCAGCACTTAGTATAGTTCATGGCTCAATAATGAGTGAATGCCTCAATGAATGACAAATTCAGTTTAAGAAAATTTTGTCGCCATTTGGAAAAGGTTGGCACCTACATCAATTTTTTTTTTTTTTTTTTTTTTTTTTTGCGGTACGCGGGCCTCTCACTGCTGTGGCTCCTCCCGTTGCGGAGCACAGGCTCCGGACGCACAGGCTCAGCGGCCATGGCTCACGGGCCCAGCCGCTACGCGGCATGTGGGATCTTCCCAGACCCGGGCACGATCCCGTGTCCCCTGCATTGGCAGGCGGACTCTCAACCACTGCGCCACCAGGGAAGCCCTACATCAATTATTCTTAAAGCACCTGTGACATTAGTACATCTGCTTATTCTGGAGTTTATCATTTAATCTAATTTTTTAAGTTTTATATTTGTTGAATTTAATTTTTTAAAATAACATTTAATATAGCTTTAACTGGTATGTTGGCAACCTATACTTGGTTGTATGATTATAGTGACATGTTTAACTACATATGGCATATTCATATTTTCTATTTTTAAAATAGACATCAATCATTTACCACAAATTCTTTATTGCTTCAAAGAGACATTCTTGGCAACAGTGTTGTCAAGGAAACACACTGGATCTGTTACATAAAAGGATGTCTCTTTGAGGAAAATCTTTCAAAATGATATTTCTATTTTTTCCCAGATTGTGTGAAATTATAATTTACAAGCAATTCAATTTAAGCATACAATTTATAAGCAGTCTGTGTAATGGTATAACTATGGAAATATCTGTCAAATACAGACATTTTTGAATTTTTAGTTTAAACAATTAGATGTCACTAATACAGTGCAAAGGCCTAACCAGGAGGAGATTAAAAAATAACATGATGTCTGATTCTCATGTTAATCCCATTAAATTTTAACGAAATCTTTAAGATGCAAATGACATAGGTTCTTAGAAGAATTAATAGATGAAAATTTCCTTTATTTCCATGTTGACAGAGTATCTGAGGGAGAGAAAAAAGGCAATGATTACCTTTGAAGGTATAAATTTCAAAGACTTTAGAAACTTAGTAGAAGTACCATTAAATAGCAAGTGTATATTATTTATGTGTTCAGGCAACCACATTAGAAAATATTAGCTGGAGACTAGGATAGGCACTGACTCCTATCTTTAGCACTTAGTCGCTATCTATTTTAAATTTATCTTTTAGAATTGAAGGCTATAACTTTGGCTGTAAAGTTTGGAGGAAGACATCCTGAAATATATATAACATATTTTTGCTAAAAAGCATGTATTGGTTTGCATTATGTCATAGACTATTTGTATTTGTGGGGACTGAAGAGATCCTTCAACAGGTAAGAAAATATGCCAGGAAAGGCTAAGAAACTTGCCTAAAGTTCCTTAGGATCAAAGCCAGAAATAGAACCTGGTTTCCTGATTCCTAGTTCAGTACCATTTCTATGATGTTGTTGGCTTAAAGAACTTGGGTTACCACTCCTATCCTATGATTCTTTCCCAACCATTAGCACCACTGATCTTCAACTGAAATGTTAACTCCATGTAGCATTTTGGATGGTATTTAAGTCATTCCTTGTGGGAAGGAAGAAAGGAATATAAAAAACAGAAAAAAGATTTTTTTTTTGAGAAACATATAAGGATTCTCAAAAGGCCTTGATGATACACTAAGCAATAAAAGGCTATTAAGTATAAAGAAATACTATAATAATCCAAGTAGATTTTGATAGTCAAAATTGTGAAAATGGATAAGCTTTGGCTGGAGACAAAGTGAAACTAAGGTATAAGGGAGAAGCCAAAGATTAGGCTTTCTCTTGTGCATTCATATTATAAAATGTTACACAGACAAACCCTGACTAAGATGGTATTCTTACCTGGCTTGTCTGTGGGAACATCAGACTCTTGACTGGTGCTGTCAAGTAGACTCACGTAGTGAATATCTACAACTGATAGAGGGGTATTTACACTCTGACCTTTATCAAGGCAGCAAAAAAATTGATCAAGTGCTACTTATCAGTGGTCAGTTTGGGTCAGTAATGTTATGTACTTGAAAAGACTGTATATTCTTTTTTTCTCTGGCTATTTTTAAGATTTTCTCACTGCTTGTAGGTTTCAGCAGATTTACTAGTATGTGCCCACATGTGATTTCCTTTGTAATTATCCTGCTTAGTGTTCATAGTACTTTTTTAATGTTACAATATTTTTTTTAATCAGTTTTGGACACCTCTCAGTCAATATATCTTCAAATCTTCAAATATTATTTATATTTTGTTTTCTCTTTCTCCTTCTGGCCCCCAAACACATGTATGTAAAACCTTTCCACTGTATACCATTTGCTATTTACACATCTGTTTCTGTATCTTCCATCTTTTCTCGCCCCAGATCATAGCTTGGATATTTTGTTCGTACCCTTCTTCTAGGTCACTAATTCTCTCTATTAGCCATATTTAGTATTGTTGGAGCCAGTATACTGATTCCAGATTTCTATTTGCTTTATTTTTGTTACGGTTTTAGTTATTTGCTCTATTCTATTTACTTAATTATATAGACCTATTTATCTTAATGTGCTCGCTTCAGGATCCCCTTTGTGACTATTTCTATAATATATTGTTTCTCCTGCATTTTAGACATACCATGTTGTCTAAAGTTGTTTAGACACATAGTATCTCCTGTTTTGCCTGATAATTTTCATTAAGTTCTGGATATTACGTACCAAAAATTATGGATATAATTTAAGGATTATGATAATTTTATCTTCTATAAGAGAGAATTTATATTTGTGTTTGGCCTGTAGTTAGGGACACTAGAAATTCCAGGTAATGTTTATACAATCAGGGTTGAAATAATTAAAAGCTGGCCTTCACTCTGTATGAAAATTGTTTTATTTGTAATTCCTAACTATTCCTAGGATGTCAGACTTTTCAGTCCCAGCCCAAGGTCTGGATGGTGTGCCAGATGACCGTCCCCTCTCTGCCCTTGATTGATCCTTGATTTCCAATTTTTGTCCTCTTAGCCTCATGAATGTAGCGAAAGTTTTGCTCAGTATCTCAGACTTTTCTGTTAAGATGGGCAAACATCCTCAGGACACAAGCAGCTCTCAAAATCCAAGAAACCCAATCTGGGTTTTCTTCTCTTCTGAGATCTGTCCCCATAGGTCTTCACTGCCTTATGAGTTCTTTGATGCCATTACACAGATTTTGTTTAATTTTGTCCAAAGTTTCCATTTTCTTTCAGCAAGAAAACTAGTCCAGATTATCTGGTCTTCCATTACTGGTAGTGAAACTCCAAAATTTGTCTTTGAAAGTTGTCCTACTTCTATGTAATACTTGTGAAGTTTTAATTTTTCTACCATCAAGATTTTGGGGAGTGGTTTCTTTCTTTTAACTTTTTTTTAAAACCAGTGATACAGAGCTACAGCATAACAAAAAAATTTTAACTATATTTTAAATGTGTTCCTTTCAAGGTTTGCAGATAGAAATTCAGTAGAATTTCTTGGGAGTGAGGGAAGTATAGTATGCTACATCTTTTCAATGATTCATTTAATACCTTGATTGTTTCAGCTGATATCACATGTGTTTCTTCTGGAATTTCCAGTGGTATCATTTTTATTTCCTGATTGAATACTTGTATTAACGTTCTTTAAAAAACTAAAAATAGAGCTACCATATGATCCTGCAATCCCACTCCTGGGCATATATCCAGAATAAACCATAATTTGAAAAGATACATGCACCCCTATGTTCGTTGCAGCACTGTTTACAATAGCCAAGACATGGAATCAACCTAAATGTCTGTTGACAGATACATGGATAAAGAAGATGTGGCATATGTATACAAAGGAATATTACTCAGCCATAAAAAAGAATGAAATAATGCCATTTGCAGCAACATGGATGGACCTAGAGATTACCATACTAAGTGAAGTAAGTCAGACAGAGAAAGACAAATATCATATGATATCACTTATATGTGGAATCTAAAAAAATGATACAGATGAACTTATATATAAAACAGAAATAGACTCACAGACATAGAAAACAAACTTATGGTTACCAAAGGGGAAAGGGGGAGGAGGGATAAATTAGGAGTTTGGGATTAACACATACACACTACTATATATAAAATAGATAACCAACAAGGTTGGTTGGCACAGGGAACTATACCCAATATTTTGTAATAACCTATAAGGGAAAAGAGTCTGAAAAAGAATATATATATATATATATATATATATATACACACACACACATATATATATATGAATCACTTTTCTGTACACCTGAAACTAGCACAATATTGTAAATCAACTATACTTCAATTAAAAAAATTGTATTGTGGAACATAATTGGCAATTATAGAGTTTCTCTGTTGCTACCATACTGTTGAATACTGTACAATGTTAACTGAAAGCCTATTAAGAATCAAATTTTACATAATTAGAATATCTCATTTCCAGTATTCAGAAAATTACAAATGAAAGCAAAAGATATCTGCTATTATAAATAATTTATTAGTGCATGTAAACATTACATGTACATATATAGGTATATATTTCCTTTACTGTATTTTATTTTATTTATTTATTTATTTTTAAACCAGAGATAGAAGATTATACTTGTAGAGATAGAAGACTATACACCTAGAGATAGAAGAGTATACTCCTACAGATAGAAGAGTATACTCCTAGAGGTAGAAGACTTTAAACCAGAGATAGAAGATTATACTTCTAGAGATAGAAGACTATACACCTAGAGATAGAATAGTATACTCCTAGAGATAGAAGACTTCATTTTTTTTTAATTTTTTGGTAGCAGTATTTTTTTTTTTAACATCTTTATTGGGGTATAATTGCTTTACAATGGTGTGTTAGTTTCTGCTTTATAGCAAAGTAGTGAATCAGTTATACATATACATATGTTCCCATATTTCTTCCCTCTGGCGTCTCCCTCCCTCCCACCCTCCCTATCCCACCCCTCCAGGCGGTCACAAAGCACCTAGCCGATAACCCAGTGCCATGCGGCTGCTTCCCACTAGCTATCTACCATACGTTTGTTAGTGTATATATGTCCATGCCTGTCTCTCGCCCTGTCACAGCTCACCCTTCCCCCTCCCCATATCCTCAAGTCTGTTCTCCAGTAGGTCTGTGTCTTTATTCCTGTCTTACCCCTAGGTTACTCATGACATTTTTTTTTCTTAAATTCCATATATATGTGTTAGCATACGGTATTTGTCTTTTTCTTTCTGATTTACTTCACTCTGTATGACAGACTCTAGGTCTATCCGCCTCATTACAAATAGCTCAATTTCGTTTCATTTTATGGCTGAGTAATATTCCATTGTATATATGTGCCACATCTTCTTTATCCATTCATCCGATGATGGGCACTTAGGTTGATTCCATTTCCGGGCTATTGTAAATAGAGCTGCAATGAACATTTTGGTACATGACTCTTTTTGAATTTTGGTTTTCTCAGGGTATATGCCCAGTAGTGAGATTGCTGGGTCATATGGTAGTTCTATTTGTAGTTTTTTAAGGAACCTCCATACTGTTCTCCATAGTGGCTGTATCAATTTCACATTCCCACCAGCAGTGCAAGAGTGTTCCCTTTTCTCCATACCCTCTCCAGCATTTATTGTTTCTAGATTTTTTGCATTCTGACTGGTGTGAGATGATATCTCATTGTAGTTTGATTTGCATTTCTCTAATGATTAATGATGTTGAGCATTCTTTCATGTGTTTGTTGGAAGTCTGTATATCTTCCTTGGAGAAATGTCTATTTAGGTCTTCTGCCCATTTTTGGATTGGGTTGTTTGTTTTTTTGATACTGAGCTGCATGAGCTGCTTGTAAATTTTGGAGATTAATCCTTTGTCAGTTGCTTCATTTGCAAATATTTTCTCCCATCCTGAGGGTTGTCTTTTGGTCTTGTTTCTGGTTTCCTTTGCTGTGCAAAAGCTTTGAAGTTTCATTAGGTCCCAATTGTTTATTTTTGTTTTTATTTCCATTTCTCTACAAGGTGGGTCAAAAAGGATCTTGCTGTGATTTATGTCATAGAGTGTCCTGCCTATGTTTTCCTCTAAGAGTTTGATAGTTTCTGGCCTTACATTTAGGTCTTTAATCCATTTTGAGCTTATTTTTGTGTATGGTGTTAGGGAGTGATCTAATCTCATACTTTTACATGTACCTGTACAGTTTTCCCAGCACCACTTATTGAAAAGACTGTCCTTTCTCCACTGTACATTCCTGCCACCTTTATCAAAGATAAGATGTCCATATGTGCGTGGGTTTACCTGTGGGCTTTCTATCCTGTTCCATTGATCTATCTTTCTGTTTTTGTGCCAGTACCATACTGTCTTGATTACTGTAGCTTTGTAGTACAGTCTGAAGTCAGGCAGCCTGATTCCTCCAGCTCCGTTTTCATTCTCAAGACTGCTTTGGCTATTCGGGGTCTTTTGTGTTTCCATACAAATTGTGAAATTTTTTGTTCTAGTTCTGTGAAAAATGCCAGTGGTAGTTTGATAGGTATTGCATTGAATCTATAGATTGCTTTAGGTAGTAGAGTCATTTTCACAATGTTGATTCTTCCAATCCAAGAACATGGTATATCTCTCCATCTATTTGTATCATCTTTAATTTCTTTCATCAGTGTCTTATAATTTTCTGCATACAGGTCTTTTGTCTCCTTAGGTAGGTTTATTCCTAGTTATTTTATTCTTTTTGTTGCAATGGTAAATCGGAGTGTTTTCTTGATTTCACTTTCAGATTTTTCATCATTAGTATATAGGAATGCCAGAGATTTCTGTGCATTAATTTTGTATCCTGCTACTTTACCAAATTCATTGATTAGCTCTAGTAGTTTCTGGTAGCATCTTTAGGATTCTCTATGTATAGTATCATGTCATCTGCAAACAGTGACAGCTTTACTTTTTCTTTTCCGATTTGGATTCCTTTTATTTCCTTTTCTTCTCTGATTGCTGTGGCTAAAACTTCCAAAACTATGTTAAATAAGAGTGGTGAGAGTGGGCAACCTTGTCTTGTTCCTGATCTTAGTGGAAATGCTTTCAGTTTTTCACCATTGAGGATGATGTTGGCTGTGGGCTTGTCATATATGGCCTTTATTATGTTGAGGAAAATTCCCTCTATGCCTACTATCTGGGTTTTTATCATAAATGGGCGTTGAATTTTGTCAAAAGCTTTCTCTGCATCTATTGAGATGATCATATGGTTTTTCTTCTTCAATTTGTTAATATGGTTTATCACATTGATAGATTTGCATATATTGAAGAATCCTTGCATTCCTGGAATAAACCCCACTTGATCATGGTGTATGATCCTTTTAATGTGCTGTTGGATTCTGTTTGCTAGTATTTTGTTGAGGATTTTTGCATCTATGTTCATCAGTGATATTGGTCTGTAGTTTTCTTTCTTTGTGACATCCTTGTCTGGTTTTGGTATCAAGGTGATGGTGGCCTCATAGAAGGAATTTGGGAGTGTTCCTCCCTCTGCTATATTTTGGAAGAGTTTGAGAAGGATAGGTGTTAGCTCTTCTCTAAATGTTTGATAGAATTCGCCTGTGAAGCCATCTGGTCCTGGGCTTTTGTTTGTTGGAAGATTTTTAATCACAGTTTCAATTTCAGTGCTTGTAATTGGTCTGTTCATATTTTCTATTTCTTCCTGATTCAGTCTTGGCAGGTTGTGCATGTCTAAGAATTTTTCCATTTCTTCCAGGTTTTCCAGTTTATTGGCATAGAGTTGCTTGTAGTAATATCTCATGATCTTTTGTATTTCTGCAGTGTCAGTTGTTACTTCTCCTTTTCCATTTCTAATTGTATTGATTTGAATCTTCTCCCTTTTTTTCTTGATGAGTCTGGCTAATGGTTTATCAATTTTGCTTAACGTCTCAAAGAACCAGCTTTTACTTTTATTGATCTTTGCTATTGTTTCCTTCATTTCTTTTTCATTTATTTCTGATCTGATTTTTATGATTTCTTTCCTTCTGCCTGCTTTGGGTTTTTTTTGTTCTTCTTTCTCTAATTGCTTGAGGTGCAAGGTTAGGTTGTTTATTCGAGATGTTTGCTGCTTCTTAAGGTGGGCTTATATTGCTATAAACTTCCCCTTTTAAAACTGCTTCTGCTGCATTCCATAGGTTTTGGGTCATTGTGTCTTCATTGTCATTTGTTTCTAGGTATTTTTTGATTTCCTCTTTGATTTCTTCAATGATCACTTCGTTATTAAGTAGTGTATTGTTTAGCCTCCATGTGTTTGTATTTTTTACAGATCGTTTCCTGTAATTGATATCTCGTCTCATGGCGTTGTGGTCAGAAAAGATACTTGATACAATTTCAATTTTCTTAAATTTACCAAGGCTTGATTTGTGACCCAAGATATGATCTATCCTGGAGAATGCTCCATGAGCACTTGAGAAAAATGTGTATTCTGTTGTTTTTGGATGGAGTGTCCTATAAATATCAATTAAGTCCATCTTGTTTAATGTATCATTTAAAGCTTGTGTTTCCTTATTTATTTTCATTTTGGATGATCTGTTCATTGGTGAAAATGAGGTGTTAAAGTCCCCTACTATGAATGTGTTACTGTTGATTTTCCCTTTTATGGCTGTTAGTATTTGCCTTATGTATTGAGGTGGTCCTATGTTGGGTGCATAAATATTTACAATTGTTATATCTTCTTCTTGGATCGATCCCTTGATCATTATGTAGTGTCCTTCTTTGTCTCTTCTAATAGTCTTTATTTTAAAGTCTATTTTGTCTGATATGAGAATTGCTACTCCAGCTTTCTTTTGGTTTCCATTTGCATGGAATATCTTTTTCCATCCCCTTACTTTCAGTCTGTATGTGTCTCTAGGTCTGAAGTGGGTCTCTTGTAGACAGCACATATAAGGGTCTTGTTTTTGTATCCATTTAGCCAATCTGTGTCATTTGGTGGGAGCATTTAGTCCATTTACATTTAAGGTAATCATCGATATGTATGTTCCTATTCCCATTTTCTAAATTGTTTTGGGTTCGTTATTATAGGTCTTTTCCTTCTCTTGTGTTTCTTGTCTAGAGAAGTCCCTTTAGCATTTGTTGTAAAGCTGGTTTGGTGGTGCTGAACTCTCTCAGCTTTTGCTTGTGTGTAAAGGTTTTAATTTCTCCATCAAATCTGAATGAGATCCTTGCTGGATAGAGTAATCTTTGGTTGCAGGTTTTTCTCCTTCATCACTTTCAGTATGTCCTGCCACTCCCTTCTGGCTTGCAGGGTTTCTGCTGAGAGATCAGCTGTTAACCTTATGGGGCTTCCCTTGTGTGTTATTTGTTGTTTTCCCCTTGCTGCTTTTAATATGCTTTCTTTGTATTTAATTTTTGACAGTTTGATTAATATGTGTCTTGGTGTATTTCTCCTTGGATTTATCCTGTATGGGACTCTCTGTGCTTCCTGGACTTGATTAACTATTTCCTTTCCCATATTAGGGAAGTTTTCAACTATAATCTCCTCAAATATTTTCTCAGTCCCTTTCTTTTTCTCTTCTTCTTCTGGAACCCCTATAATTAGAATGATGGTGCGTTTAATGTTGTCCCGGAGGTCTCTGAGACTGTCCTCAGTTCTTTTCATTCTTTTTTCTTTATTCTGCTCTGCAGTAGTTATTTCCACTATTTTATCTTCCAGTTCACTTATCCGTTCTTCTGCCTCAGTTATTCTGCTATTGATCCCATCTAGAGTACTTTTAATTTCATTTATTGTGTTGTTCATCATTGCTTGTTTCATCTTTATTTCTTCTAGGTCCTTGTTAAATGTTTCTTGCATTTTGTCCATTCTATTTCCAAGATTTTGGATCATCCTTGCTATCAGTATTCTGAATTCTTTTTCAGGTAGACTGCCTATTTCCTCTTCATTTGTTAGGTCTGGTGGGTTTTTATCTTGCTTCTTCATCTGCTGTGTGTTTTTCTGTCTTCTCATTTTTCTTATCTTACTGTGTTTGGGGTCTCCTTTTTGCAGGCTGCAGGTTCGTAGTTCCCGCTGTTTTTGGTGTCTGTCCCCAGTGGCTAAGGTTGGTTCAGTGGGTTGTGTTGGCTTCCTGGTTGAGGGGACTAGTGCCTGTGTTGTGGTGGATGAGGCTGGGTCTTGTTTCTCTAGTGGGCAGGTCCACCTCTGGTGGTGTGTTTTGGGGTGTCTGTGGACTTATTATGATTTTAGGCAGCCTCTCTGCTAATGGGTGGGGTTGTGTTCCTGTTTTGCTAGTTGTTTGGCATAGGTTGTCCAGCACTGTAGCTTGCTGGTCGTTGAGTGAAGCTGAGTGCAGGTGTTAAGATGGAAGTCTGTGGGAGATTTTCGCCTTTTTTTATTATGTGGAGCTGGGAGGTCTCTTGTTGACCATTGTCTTGAAGTTGGCTCTCCCACGTCAGAGGCAGAGACCTGACTCCTGGCTGGAGCACCAAGAGCCTTTCATCCACACGGCTCCGAATAAAAGGGAGAAAAAGTAGAGAGAATTAGTAGAAGTATGAAGAAAGAAAGAAAGAAAGAAAGAAAGGAGGGAAGGAAGGAAGGAAGAAAAGAGGAAGGAAAGAAGGAAAGAAAGGAGGGAGGGAGGAAGGAAGGAAGGAAGGAGGGAAGGAAGGAAAAAAGAAAGAAAGGAGATACAGTAAAATAAAATAAAGTATAATAAAGTTATTGATTTAAAAAATAATTATTTAGGAAAAAAAGGGACAGATAGAACCTAAAGACAAATGTTGGACGCAAAGCTATACAGACAAAATCTTACACAGAAGCATAGAGATACACCCTCACAAAAAGAGTTAAAGGGGAAAAAATCATAAATCTTGCTCTCAAAGTCCACCTCCTCAATTTGGGATGATTCGTTGTCTAAAGGAGGGAAGGAAGGAAGGAAAGAAAGAAAGAAAGAAAGAAAGAAAGAAGGTAAAGTATAATAGTTATTAAAATTAAAATTAATTATTAAGAAAACAAATTAAAAAAAAACAATGGACGGATAGAACCCTAGGACAAATTGTGGAAGCAAAGCTATACAGACAAGATCTCACACAGAAGCATACACATACACATTCACGAAAAGAGGACAAGGGGAAAAAATCATAAATCTTGCTCTCGAAGTCCACCTCCTCAATTTGGGATGATTCGTTGTCTATTCATGTATTCCACAGATGCAGGGTACATCAAGTTGATTGTGGAGCTTTAATCCGCTGCTTCTGAGGCTGCTGGGAGAGATTTCCCTTTCTCTTCTTTGTTCTCACAGCTCACAGGGGCTCAGCTTTGGATTTGGCCCCGCCTCTGCGTGTAGGTTGCTGGAAGGCGTCTGTTTTTTGCTCAGACAGGACGGGGTTAAAGGAGCCGCTGATTCGGAGGCTCTGGCTCACTCAGGCCGGGGGAGGGAGGGGCACGGAGTGTGGGGCGGGCCTGCGGTGGCAGAGGCCAGCGTGACGTTGTACCAGCCTGAGGCGCGCCATGCGTTCTTCCGGTTAAGTTGTCCCTGGATCCCGGGAACCTGGCAGTGGCGGGCTTCACAGGCTCCCCGGAAGAGGGGTGTGGATAGTGACCTGTGCTCGCACACAGGCCCCTTGGTGGCGGCAGCAGCAGCCTTAGCGTCTCCCGCCCGTCTTTGGGGTCCGTGCTTTTAGCCGCGGCTCGCGCCCGTCTCTGGGGTCCGCGCTTTTAGCCGCGGCTCGCGCCCGTCTCTGGAGTTCCTTTAAGCAGCGCTCTTAAACCCCTCTTCTCGCGCACCAGGAAACAAAGAGGTAAGAAAAAGTCTCTTGCCTCTTCAGCATGTGCAGACTTTTCCCCGGACTCCCTCCCGGCTAGCCGTGGTGCACTAACCCCTTCAGGCTATGTTCAAGTCGCCAACCCCAGTCCTCTCCCTGCGCTCCGACTGAAAACCGAGCCTCAGCTTGCAGCCCCGCCCGCCCCGGCGGGTGAGCAGACAAGCCTCTCGGGCTGGTGAGTGCCGGTCGGCACCGATCCTCTGTGCGGGAATCTCCCCGCTTTGCCCTCCGCACCCGTTGCTGTGCACTCCTCCGCGGCTTCGAAGCTCCCCCCTCCGCCTCCCGCAGTCTCCGCCCACGAAGGGGCTTCCTAGTGTGTGGAAACTTTTCCTCCTTCACAGCTCCCTCCCACTGGTGCAGGTTCCATCCCTATACTTTTGTTTCTGTTTATTCTTTTTTCTTTTGCCTTACCCAGGTACGTGGGGAGTTTCTTGCCTTTTGGGAGGTCTGAGGTCTTCTGCCAGCATTCAGTAGGTGTTCTGTAGGAGTAGATGTATTTCTGGTGTATCTGTGGGGAGGAAGGTGATCTCCGCGTCTTACTCTTCCGCCATCTTCCCAGCACCCCTTTACTGTATTTTAGATATACAAAGTTGAGTTTCTCAGAATTCTTAGTGCATGCCACACTTTTATTATTGACTTATCATGGCCCACTTTTATTTGCTTTATAATTAGGTTAGTTATTTATAATATATTAACATACATAAAATGACCATCTGACGTGAAAATTAACCATAACTTCTATATGTTTTTTATTAGTCTCCAATCCTGTCTTTTTCTCCTCTTGATATAACCACTTTCCTATGCTTATGTTTACCATATATGCCTAAACAATATATTGCTTAATTTTCGTATTAAATTTTTTTTTCCAGAGCCTTGTCCTCTTGAAAGTATGCCATCTATAGTCCTCTGGGACTCATTTCACTTAGTATTATTCTAATATTTTTATTTTCACATGAGTTGGAGGTCACCTCTTCTCACTACTGCATAATATTTCACTGTGATTTACCATAACTTAGATATTCACCTGTTATGAACATTTAATGTGTTTGTGTTTTTTAATATAATGAACAATTCTGCTGTGAAAATTTTTTTTTTTTGCGGTACGCGGGCCTCTCACTGTTGTGGCCTGTCCCGTTGCGGAGCACAGGCTCTGGACGCGCAGGCTCAGTGGCCATGGCTCACGGGCCTAGCCGCTCCGCGGCGTGTGGGATCTTCCCGTACCGGGGCACAAACTCGTGTCCCCTGCATCGGCAGGTGGACTCTCAACCACTGTGCCACCAGGGAAGACCCTGTGAAAATTCTTGATCTCTTACCTTCTATATATTTACAAGATCTTCATTGGTTATATTCAGAGAAGTAAAATTTCTGGATTTATAGTGTGTAAATGTTCATATTTAAAAAATATGACTCTGTATTTGGCAGGCCAGGCGGGTGTGTCTTCTACTGGGTTCCTAAGTGTACGCGTGTTGGGTTACTGGGCTGGTCCCTGTGTGGGCAGGCTGGTCTCTGGACCACAGTAGAGCAGGCCTGGAGCCAGGTCACAGAGCTGCTTCAGGGACAGCAGTTGGGTCCTAGGCCAGCAGGCTTGTTACCAGTGGTACAGATGGGTGTGGTTCCTCCTAGGTCCCTTGAAAGAAGGGACTGGTAGTAGGACTGTGGACAAGTGAGGCTAGAGCCGAGTCTGCGGCAGGGTGGGCCTGTTTCTGGTCTCTGGCTAGGGCCAGAGTCACTGGGTCTGTTGCCTGTGTGTGGACCTGTCTTCTTCAGGTGACCCTCTTTAGTTGTGGGCTCCATCAGGGTTTCACAACCTCTTATTTGGGTCCCAAAGCTCCCATAAAGGCACTTTTGTCCATGGGATACCTGCCAAATATTTGTTCCTGTGGTAGGATGTGTGCTGGGTCCTCCTATTCTGCCGTGTTGCTGACATTACTCCATAAGAAATCTTACTGACTCCCATACTCTCTAATAATTGTTTTGTTAGATTTCTTGATTTTTGCTTACTGAGTAGATACAAAATGATACCTTACTCTGGCTTAGATTTGCAGTCTGTGATTATTAATGAGATTGGGCAACTCTTCAGTTCATTGACCGTATGTGTTTCCTCTTCTATGGAATCCCTATTCATGTCCTTTGTCTGCTTTTTGCTCATGGGGATATTTTCACTTTTCTTTTGTTTGAGTTTTTTTTTTAATTTTTATTGGAGTATAGTTGATTTACAATGTAGTGTTAGTTTCAGGTGTACAGCAAAGTGAATCAGTTATACATATACATATATCCGCTCTTTTTTAGATTCTTCTCCCATATAGGCTATTACAGAGTATCATGTTTGAGTTTTAATATGTATTTTTGACACTAGTATTTGAGTTTTACGTTTGAAAATGTTTTTTCCCCCAATGTATAGCTAATATTTTCACTTTCTTAAGACGTCATTCGATAAAAAATTCTTATTTTAAGATCATCCTTATAAGATACGGAATTTATTTTTACAAAGGGATAATTTGTCTGACTCATTGGGTGGAAATCATCTATCACTTGAATATTAGAGGGTTGTGAACGACCAGTATATCTTTCTCTGCAACATTCACTTTCATTCTGATGTTTCCAAAAATGGGTATAAACGAACCCATAAATCTTCTCAAGTACTTATTGCTAAACTGGTTGAACAGAAGGGTAACATTCCAACCATCTCAGGTCCATTGTTTATTCCTATCCAAGAAAAGGAGAAATTTTACTCTTTGTTAAGGCTTGCATCAAAACAGGCAGACCTTCAGCATACATGCTTAATAGGCACTGGTGGGTGGAATAATTGTGCTGCTTTTAGTGTATTTCTCAGTCAGGTCTCTAGATGGTTTGCAAAGGCAGCTAAGTCCATGTTGGCTACAAATAACGAGTATGAGTTTTATGCCTGGAATACAAATGTAGTGCTTGATAAGCTGCCCCAAATTCCATTCCTATTTATGTGAACTGCATTCATCACCAAGGCAAAGAACTGTGGAGGAGCTAAATGCTTAGCCTCACGTGGATTGTGCACTGAGAATTGTCTACTCCCGTCTCACTTCATGGACTCATATGGGCTCTGAAAATACTAATTATAACAACTCTGACAATAGTTTTTATTTCATAGACCTAGATCCTGGTTTTACCCTTAGAAGACTGGAGAAATTTACTAAAGAACAAAAAAGATGGATACTCTTACTATACAGGGAATAGTGCAAAAAAGCAACAAAATGATTGTGAATCCTGAGCCTAAAGAGGAAATTCAAATAATGTGTACCTTATAGACTCTCTTTCTGGAATGTCTTCATTTGGAATTCAAGAAGAATGTCTTGGTTTAAAAGTATGCTTTCGTTTTATTATTAGAACAGGAATTTTGGGAAGAATGGAAAAAAGGAAAAATAAAGCAGAACAGGCAAATTAAATTGGAGGGAGAGAGATGTATTCTTAGAAGTATGATTGAAATCTCAGAGGTCTGACTAGCTAGATATGACAAATTGAAAAAAGTAAGCTCCAATTTAATTGTTCTTGAAAGTAGAACTATAAAAGAGAGAATTTTTTCAGTCATTCTGGGATTAGATAGGATGATTGGGGCCTAAAGAAATATAGCTGTAGCACAGTAACACGATCACTGAGAGTGTATTAAAATTATTACACTAAGGGATCCCAGATCCAACAAACTCTTGAAAGATGTCCTCTTAAAGTTTTTAATAGGGAGTCCTTAATGAGAACTAACCATATGGGAAAAGAATACTTGGACAGATTTGAAAGGGAATTACTGAAAAATCAGCCTAAAATAAAAAAGAGAAGTACTGAGAAGATGATGATTATTGTACGTGGGGGTAAAGATGTTGCCTTTCTCCCAGGGGAAATAAACTTATTAAATAAGGGCTTGAAGGGAAAGTACCTGAGAGCTAATATACCTTGAAAAGGAAAGATAATAATAGATCTAATCCAGGCTAGTTTGGACACCTGTATGATGAGACAGTGATTAGAATGATTTAACTGAGGAAGTGAGGGTGGACAAGATTTGTTTGAACAGGGGATGTTCATGGCAGCACCAGAACTCACTGATTATATTTCTCTCATGACAGGATGCCTTACAAGACAAAAGCTGGAGAAAATTATGTCAGAAAAGCAGATAATTGGGCTGAATAATAGAGACAAATGAAAAGCAAAGCAGATACTCAGATCTTGTGAATGGCCATACATGTGGTAGAGAAGGAGAAGAATCAATTTAAGAAGCAGGCTAAGCTAGTTTGAGCCTCCTGGGAGTAGGAGGAAAGCAGATAGAAAGAAAAACATTAGAGCCTTCCTCCCTGCTGCAGAAAAATACATAGCAGAAAAAGGTGTTGCTTGAAGTCTAGACTCTTCAAAAGGTGAGGAAAGAGAGGGCCTGTGGATGGTGATTCTCCAGCAGAAACTGAGTTGGAGTCATATGGAAAGCTTCCTTACCCGGCAAGTCTCAAAGGCCTAGGACATTCCAGAGCAAGTGGCAATAGTCCCTGTGGAACAGGTCTGCCTGCTGGACATCCTTAAATGCAGCCCTGGGATGGGGGTGAGGGCAGAAAATTGAGACTCAAAGGTAACTGAAATTACAAAGTTTTGGATATACTGAATGGGATTGAAAGAACTTCAGTAAGACCTGGTGACTGGGTCTGTGACCACTGCAAATTTCAAAGCTTTGCCAGACGTTTCCCTCACTCTCTGATTAAGGATAGAGCATGCAAAAGTGGATACCCCTCCCCTCCATCCTTGTTGAAAGTAATTAATTTCCTTATGGCAAACTTCACAATTCACTGGTTTTGGACCATGGACAAGTGACAGACGAGCTGGGAGTCTGGCATAACAGAAGTTAAATTTTTCTGCATTTACTCTGCTTTCCTCAGATAGCACTGAGCATCTTTGGGACCACTTCTTACTGGTTTCTGGGAACGCTATTTTTGAATTACTTTCGTGGGCTAATCACTTTGGAGCTAGGATTAGGTTGTTTTTAAACCGGCATTCTAATAATTTTATATGTCCTATTAAGTCTTTGTACTTTCTTAGTACTGGGGCTCATGGGCAAAAGAATTTAACTTTTGATGTCTTGAAGGGATCATATTCATTCCCGCGGAATACAACTCAGACTACAACTCAACTAGTCAGGCCGTTTCTAGAGAATACAGGAAGCTCTTGAGGAAAATTGATTCTAATATTTTTTATTGATTGATTGATTTTAGTTAAACGTGGGATGACAAAACTGAGGCCTTAATTTCTTCCTGAGAACTTCACAATGAGAGAGTATCTACATTCAAATTTGGGTCATCTTTATGTTATTGACACTGTATTATTGGAGAATAGTGATTCTTCTACTTGATTTCATTGTGGAACCTCTAGTGTGCTATGATGGACAGTGGAACTGGACCCAAGTTAGAATGGGAAACAAAATAGGGAGTACACTTTAGCCTCAGGTACAATAGGACTTAGGAATGTTTACTGAATGTAGTATTCTTATCCGATTTATATTCCTCATGAGGGAAAGCCAAATTGGCCACAGCAGAGCAACGGTTGGTATTATGGACAAGGGAGAGGACTGTCCTGAAGCTCATCTCCTTCCCTGAGGGATGAGGCAAACCCCTCATCCATCATTTCCTTGATTGTTAAACCAAATAGGTGAAAAGAACAGAAAACAGAGGAATGTATATACATGTGTGAGATGGTTATTCCCTACTCCTTATATTTCTATAAAGGGGAAATAATATGTATTCTAATCCCCAGGAGGGAAAATAAGGGATCATTTCTTTCCCCACACCCTTACTCCTAACCAAGGTTCAAGTGGTGACCCGTGGAAGTGATGAATTAGGGAAAAGGTACTGAGCAGGACCAGTTTTCCTCCTTCTGGGTTTTCCTTCTTTTGGAGGCTGGGTTTTCCTTCTTTTGGAGGCAGCCTGAAGCACACATTAGAGTTTATCAGGGCAGATTGTGTCCCTGAGGCAGAGAGGTCCGCCATTTTGGATGGAGTTAAGTTCAAAGGTGAAGGTGAATGTGTTGGAAGTCCATTTGGTCACTGATCCAAACCATGTTCTTCAGTTCAGTGTTATCAGTAATAAAGTTGAATTTTTATATTTGTTTCCCTGACTCCCTAGTCTATGTTTCAACTCAGGGAGACTGCAGACACAAGAGTGATTCTTATCCTCAAACTCTAACAGATATAGAGAAGCACCAGTTGATGCAGGAGGAGTAGTGGGTGTGATAGGGTACAGTGAGCTGGGAAGGACTTTCACTGAGCTTCAGGCGTTCAGTGACAAGAAAGATTTGGGTCATCAAAAGCAGAATAAAAATGGTGACTTGTGACTTATGACGGCTTTTCTGATGCAGGGAATATGATCTCAAATGCCCACAAGGACCAGGTAGTTGAAAAGAAAGAGTAACACAGTGCTGGATACTTGTGTTCATTGTGAAGTGGTAGTGATAAGTGGGGTGGGGGAGGGTGTGAACTGGAGAGCACATGTCCCCCTTCTCCAAAAAAAGGGAAAGTTGTTATGTGCACCAGCAGGCTGTAGCTGTGGAGGAATTATTGGATCTTCCTATTTCTAAGAGAAAGCAGAAATAAGTATTTCTCCAGAAGATGTCCCAGTTTTAAATGTTGGCTTACATTTAGGTGAGAAAACTCTTTCTTGGACAATTAAAACAGGTCTACAGACTGGATGTGGTTTGAGCATTGTTGTAATGGAGATGATATTTCTCTCAGCATGTTGGGGACCTGCCCCCTAATGCACTTAGATTTGAGGTTTTTTATCACGAATTTACTTCATCCCGATTGGCTAAGGCAGTTTTCTCTCTGTTTGCTCTATTTAAACTTCTGCACTACCTCTTTTAATGCCACTGATTTAAAAGTCTATCATATACTGCCCTAGACCAAAAGTAGAGTTTGTGACTCCAGTATTCATGGGGCTTGATTAGATCCAAAGAAGCACATATGGTGAAATGTGCCATCTCAACATTTTGTCAATTATGCCAGCACCCTTGTGCCAGGGAAAGTGATTTCTCCCTCCGAAAGACATTTGAGCCAGAAAGAAGTTCTTTGATTTCTTGTTTTATGTGACATTCTGTCTGCATTTAGCAGGCTTCCAGATGTTCATGAATTTTATATTCAACTTATATAGTCATTTATGTTTCCCACCAGAAAGCAGAGTGGTTTATGTTCCAGAAACTCAATCAAAAATCATTTCTTCTAACTTGAACTTGAAACGACTAAATATTTCATGGTGTAACTTCTAATTATAAATGTTCTGAGAGTTTAGAGAACTTTTTTTTTGTTTTTACATGTTTATTAGAGTATAATTGCTTTACAGTGGTGGTTAGTTTCTGCTTTATAACAAAGTGAATCAACTATACATATACATATATCCCCATATCTCCTCCCTCTTGTGTCTCCCCACCCACCCTCCCTATCTCACCCCTCTAGGTGGTCACAAAGCACCGAGCTGATCTCCCTGTGCTATGTGGCTGCTTCCCACTAGCTATCTGTTTTACATTTGGTAGTGTATATATGTCCATGCCACTCTCTCACTTTGTCCCAGCTTACCCTTCCCACTCCCCGTGTCCTCAAGTCCATCCTCTAGTAGGTCTGTGTCTTTATTCCCATCCTGCCCCTAGGTTCTTCATGACAATTTTTTTTTTTTTAGATTCCATATATATATGTGTTAGCATACGGTACTTGTTTTTGTCTTTCTGAGTTACTTCACTCTATATGACAGACTCTAGGTCGATCCACCTCACTGCAAATCACTCAATTTTGTTACTTTTTATGGCTGAGTAATATTCCATTGTATATATGTGCCACAACTTCTTTATGCATTAATCTGTTGATGGACACTTAGGTTGCTTCCATGTCCTGGCTATTGTAAATAGAGCTGCAATGAACATTGTGGTACATGACTCTTTTCGAATTATGGTTTTCTCAGGGTATACGCCCAGTAGTGGGCTTGCTGGGTCATATGGTAGTTCTATTTTTAGTTTTTTAAGGAACCTCCATACTGTTCTCCATAGTGGCTGTATCAATTTACATTCCCACCAACAGTGCAAGAGGGTTCCCTTTTCTACACATCCTCTCCAGCATTTATTGTTTGTAGATATTTTGATGATGGCCATTCTGACCGGTATGAGGTGATACCTCATTGTAGTTTTGATTTGCATTTCTCTAATGATTAGTGATGTTGAGCATCCTTTCATGTGTTTGTTGGCAATCTGTATATCTTCTGTGGAGAAATGTCTGTTGAGGTCTTTGGCCCATTTTAGGATTGGGTTTTTTTTTTTTTGATACTGAGCTGCATGAGCTGCTTGTAAATTTTGGAGATTAATCCTTTGTCAGTTGCTTTGTTTGAAAATATTTTCTCCCATTCTGAGGGTTGTCTTTTCGTCTTGTTTATGGTTTCCTTTGCTGTGCAAAAGCTTTTAAGTTTCATTAGGTTCCATTTGTTTAGTTTTGGTTTTATTTCCATTTCTCTAGGAGGTGGGTCAAAAAGGATCTTGTTGTGATTTATGTCATAGAGTGCTCTGCCTATGTTTTCCTCTAAGAGTTTTACAGTGTTCGGCCTTACATTTAGGTCTTTAATACATTTTGAGTTTATTTTTGTGTATGGTATAAGGAGTGTTCTAATTTCATTTTTTACATGTAGCTGTCCAGTTTTACCAGAACCACTTATTGAAGAGGCTGTCTTTTCTCCATTGTATATTCTTGCTTCCTTTATCAAAAATATGGTGACCATATGTGCATGGGTTTATCTGTGGGCTTTCTGTCCTGTTCCATTGATCTATATTTCTGTTTTTGTGCCAGTATCATACTGTCTTGATTACTTTAGCTTTGTAATATAGTCTGAAGTAAGGGAGCCTGATTCCTCCAGCTCCATTTTTCTTTCTCAAAATTGCTTTGGCTATTCAGGGTCTTTTGTGTTTCCATACAAATTGTGACATTTTTTTGTTCTACTTCTGCAAAAAATGTCATTGGTAGTTTGATAGGGATTGCATTGAGTCTGTAGATTGCTTTGGGTAGTATAGTCATTTTTCACAATGTTGATTCTTCTGATCCAGGAACATCATATATCTCTCCATCTATTTGTATCATCTTTAATTTCTTTCGTCAGTGTCTTATAGTTTTCTGCATACAGGTCTTTTGTCTCCTGAGGTAGATTTATTCCTAGGTATTGTATTCTTTTTGTTGCAATTGTAAATGGGAGTGTTTCCTTCATTTTTCTTTCAGATTTTTCATCATTAGTGTATAGGAATGGAAGAGCTTTATGTGCATTAATTTTGTATCCTGCTACTTTATCAAATTCATTGATTAGCTCTAGTAGTTTTCTGGTAGCATCTTTAGGATTCTGTATGTATAGTATCATGTCATCTGCAAACAGTGACAGCTTTACTTCTTCTTTTCCAATTTGGATTCCTTTTATTTCTTTTTGTTCTCTGATTGCTGTGGCTAAAACTTCCAAAACTATGTTGAATAATAGTGGTGAGAGTGGGCAACCTTGTCTTGTTCCTGATCTTAGAGGAAATGGTTTCAGTTTTTCACCACTGAGAACAATGCTGGGTGTGGGATTGTCATAGCGCCTTTATTATGTTGAGGTAAGTTCCCCTATGCCTACTCTTGGAGGGTTTTTATCATAAACGAGTGTTGAATTTTGTCAAAAGCTTTTTCTGCATCTATTGAGATGATCATATGGTTTTACTCCTTCAGTTTGTTATTATGGTGTATCACATTGATTGATTTGTGTATATCGAAGAATCCTTGCATTCCTGGGATAAACCCCAATTGATCATGATGTATGATCCTTTTAATATGCTGTTGGTTTCTGTTTGCTAGTATTTTGTTGAGGATTTTTGCATCTATTTTCATCAATGATATTGGCCTGTAGTTTTTTTTCTTTGTGACATCCTTGTCTGGTTTTGGTATCAAGGTGATGGTGGCCTCATAGAAGGAATTTGGGAGTGTTCCTCCCTCTGCTATATTTTGGAAGAGTTTGAGAAGGATAGGTGTTAGCTCTTCTCTAAATGTTTGATAGAATTCGCCTGTGAAGCCATCTGGTCCTTGGCTTTTGTTTGTTGGAAGATTTTTAATCACATTCTCAATTTCTGTGCCTGTGTTTGGTCTGTTTATATTTTCTATTTCTACCTGGTTCGGTCTTGGAAGGTTGTACTTTTTTATGAATTTGTCCGTTTCTTCCAGGTTGTCCATTTTATTAGCCTAGAGTTGCTTGTAGTAATCTCTCATGATCTTTTGTATTTCTGCAGTGTCAGTTGTTACTTCTCCTTTTTCATCTCTAATTCTATTGATTTGAGTCTTCTTCCTTTTTTCTTGATGAGTCTGGCTAATGTTCATCAATTTTGTATATCCTCTCAAAGAACCAGCTTTTAATTTTATTGATGTTTCCTATTGTTTCCTTCATTTATTTGAGATTAGAGGACTTTGATTTTTATCTTGGTAAGTCTGAATTTTATCCACATTCATTGAACAAACATTTGAAAATATTTCCTTCACTTTAGAGCTGCTTAGATCTTTTATTTCTTTTCATTGATAGGATTCTTCTGCTAAACTCCTAAAATTTTAATTGTAACTTTTAATCTCATTTAAAAAATCATATTTGTTCTGCATTATAATTGTATATTTTGTTTTTCACTAGGCTGTGAGATTCTTGAGAGGCCCTTGCAATGTTTAGAACTGAACTTTCTTATACTTGGTGCTCTAGAAATTTACTTCATGAGTATTAATTCACTCTCCCTTGAAATTCATAGAAAGGATAGCTGTAGATCAATTATTTAACTGATTTCCCTTTTTAAGATCCATGGGCTATCACCATCATTCATGATTTAGCAGTGGAGGAATTTCTTCCCTTACCTATAAAACCTGAATTGCCAAGCTTGTCTAAAAAGGGATCAGTTTAGTCTGAAGTCAAGGTGGATTAAGCCAGGGAAGCAGCCAGATTTATGACAATCCATTGAAGCATAGGAAGTTCCATTTAAATCAGATTTTATATAAATATATAGCAGTTATAGGATATGAAAATCAAGAATTGTGTGTACATTATTTATTAAGTTTGGATACATAAAATCATAACTTTGGGAGGCGTCATAGTGATAGTTTACTTCAATTTTGTTCCCAACTTGATTTTATAATATTCTTTACAGAGAGCACTAACCTTCCAGAGATGAAGAACAATCTTATAATACAGGCTGTTTTTCTTTGAAGAGGGTGACAAGCAAATTTTTCCTTATATGAAATCAAATCTACCTTTTTACACTTTTGTTCATTAGTTCTAATTCTTCAAAACTGGGACAACACAAAATAAATTTTGTTCTACTCCATACAAACTTTCAATATGTCTTCCCTTGATGTTTTCTGTTCCTTTTCTGCCTCCTCCTCCTTATTCTTCTTTTAAAATGGCTTTATTGAGATATAGTTTACATACCATAAAATTTATCCACTCTAAGTATGCAAGACAATAAGTTTTGGTATATTCATTAGAGCTGTGTAGTCATCATCACAATCCAGTTTTAGAATATTTCTATACTACGAAAAGTTCCCTGTGCTTGTTTATGGTCAGTTCCCAGCCCTGAGCAATCACTGATGTACTTTCTCTTTACATAGATTTGCCTTTCAAGAAATTTCATACAAATATTACCATGCGATATGAAGTTTTTTGTGTCTGGCTTCTTTCAATTAGAATAATATTTTTGAGATTCATTCATGTTGTAGTATGTATTCATAGTTTTTTCCTTTTTAATGATGAATAGTATTCCATTGTATAGATACTTGACATTCCTTTCATCTATTCACTTATTGATGGACATTTGGATTATTTCCACTTTTTGGTTATTTTGTATAATACTTCTATGATCATTCACGTACAAGTCTGTGTGGACATGTATTTTCATTTCTCTTGGGTATATATCTTGTAGTAGAATTACTGCATTTTATGGTAGATATATGATTAATTTTTCAAGAATCTGACAAATGTTACCATTTTGCCATGTCATTCTACATCCAACCAAACGTTAGGAGTGTTACAGTTTCTCCAATATCCTTGCTAACACTTAGAATTGTCAGTTTTTTTATTATAGCCTTCTTATTGTGGTTTCAGTTTTCATCTCCCTAATGTCTAATAATGTTGAACATCTTCTCATGTGTTTAGTTTTCATTTATATATCTTATTTGGATAAATGTCTAGTTGTTAATATAATCTTCTTTGGTGAAATATATTGACCATTTTAAAATTACATTGTTTGTAACTTATAATTTGTTTTCTTTTAAGTTGTTAAGAGTTCTTTAGATATTCTGGATATCTAAAGTTCTTTTTTAGATATATGATATGCAAATATTTTATTCTAATCTGTAGCTCATTATTTCAATTTCCTGTTGTCTTTTGAAGTGTTTTTAAGTTTGATGAAATCTAATTTATAATTGAATGATGACTTCATCGTAACATTTGAAATTGGGTAGGTTAAATCTTCCAACTTTGTTCTATTTAAAATTATTTTTGGCTATTCTAAGTCCTTTGCATTTTCATATAAATTTTAGGGTCTGCTTGTAACTTTCTACAAACACGCCTACTTGGAATTTGATAGGGATAGCATTGAATCTATAGATCAGTTTGAGGAGAATTGACATATTACCAGTAGTAAATCTCCAACATAAACATGGAATGTCTCTCCATTTATTTAGATCATCTTTAACTTCTTGTAGTTAAAGATGTCATTTCACTGTCTTACATTTCCATTGTTAAATGTATTACTCAGTATTTTATTGTTTTTGATGCTGTTATAAAGAGAATTATTTTCTTGATTTCAGTTTCTACTTGTTTGTTGCTAGTATGTAGAAACAGCTGGGTCTTCTTTTGAAGTTAATTTATGTGTTCCTCGTTGTTTTTAATTGTCAAGGGAGGATGAAGGAAAAAGCCTGAGATTGTGTTCTGGGCTTCCTCTCTCCACTAAGTTGCCTTGTAAGGGCTATTATTTTCCCAAGATCACTGAATATTGATGAGAATCTGAGTTACCTGTGTTCAGAATATATAAATATTACATATGAAAATTGCACTCATATTGGGAGGGTCAGCAATCAATCTGTTTAGCTTGATAAGCATCTCTCAGCCTTGATCAGGGTGATAAACCAGAGAAGATATTGAACAGGATACCCATTAGTCAATAGGCTATGTACCCTGAGGGCCCCGTATGCAAAGCCATCATTCACCAGCCCAGAGTGTGATGAAAACCTGCTACCTTTCTGTGGTTAGTGAAATGTTACAGTAACTCTGTGTAAGAGTTTTCTTTGTGACACTCCCATGACCTGCCTGTCTCCATTGTCCTATCATTTCCTCAGGAAGAAGAATATTCTATGCATTCTATACCCCTCCCTTCATCAGGTGTTGGAGACCTTGCCCCCAAATGACCATAGAGTTGTCTTCCTCCATATATTTGTGTTATTAATTTCTTCTTCAATTGTGATTACTCATTTTTTCCACTAGAGTTGCTCAATTATTTTATTAAAAGGGAAATCAGTGAGAATCTTTTGTTCTCTTATGTCCTCTCTTGAACCTAGAAGAAACTTTGCATTATATAAGATTGAGTTTGACCAAACATAGCAAAAGTCTGGATCTATCTAGATATGTACGTATGTATGTATGTATGAATATATATATGTATGTATCATCTATCAATCAATATTTATATCTATCTATTATTTATCTATGTATGTATCTGTCAATCTATAGCAAAAAGTCTGTAAAGTAGTTTGAAGTTGATCAGTTCAGGGATATTTTGGCTATTCAAAGAGTCATCAAGGAGTAACGTTGTCCCAGCCGCATAGCACAGGGAGACCAGCTGGGTGCTTTGTGACCACCTAGAGGGGTGGGATAGGGAAGGTGGGAGGGAGACACAAGAGGGAGGGGATATAGGGATATATGTATATGTATAGCTGATTCACTTTGTTATACAGCAGAAACACCACAATGTAAGGCAATTATATTCTAATAAAGTTTAAAAAAAAAAGTCATCAAAGAGTTAGAGCTCCTCCTAGCTCCTGTTCCACCATGTTTAGTACATGGCTCTTGTCCTCATGGTTCAGTGTCTGCAGGCATTGTGCCTGTGTCCTAGTTGGAAGAATAGGAGGGTGTGGAGGGCAAAGGAAACATGTGGAGTCCACTTTCTTTATCAAGCTTTCCTGGTGAAAACTTCCACTTACATCTCATTTGCCAGATTCATGTCACATGGCCAATCCTAGAAACCTGGAAGTCTGGAAATTTAAAGCTGACACATTCCTAGTCAGAAAAAATAGTGATTCTGTTGGTAAATGTTATAAATGTTACCAGTGCTTACCAATAGCTGATTCTTCTGCCCTCCTTGGTACACTGAAGCCTGCACTTCTCAGCCTCCTTTTGATTGTATGAGGCAATGTGACCAGTCCTGGCTAATGAAATGTGAGCAAAGTGTTGTATGTCACTTCTCAATGAGGAAGTCAAAAGTCCACTTAAGTTTTTTCAGTCTTGTCTCAGGTGCTGGGGTCATCTAGAGGCTCTGTGTTTCAGACAGTAGCTTACAAGAGGGCAGAGTCTTCATCAGCCTGGTCCCCTTTGCCAACCCATATGGGACATGTGGAATCACCAAGAAATGAGCTTTTGTTAAGCTGAGATTTCAGATCTGTTACTGCAACATAACCTTGTCTGTTCTGATTAAAATACTAAAGAAAAGGGTTAATAGATATTGGCCAGGTGGCTAGCTGGATCTGCCGCACTCTTCCATAGAGCCTATTTCCTGGAGCTGTGGTGGTCATCATTTTTCCCTCTAACTTTATATTTAATCAAATTTCAGGCATCACATAATTTCATGTGTAAATATTTAAGTATCTATCTTTTTAAGATAAATAATATTTTAAACTTAGCTGAAATACTATTTTCACAGTTAAATAATTAACAATAATTCCTTAATATCATCAAATAGGTTTCGCATTTCACTAATTGTCTTAGAGGGGATTTTTTTTTTTTTTTACAATTTATTTGTCCAAATTGGGATCCAAAGTTGATAATTTTGATTCCCTAATACATCTTTGAATTGTCTGTTAATTTATTTCCTGCTTTAGTTCTAAAAGTTGTGTGTTTTGTCTTGGAGAGTTTCCCACACTTAGGATGTTGCGCTGGGTCCTCATGGTGTCTGATCAAGGGACTTCTCTGTCCATTGCATTTTCTACCAATGGCTAATTAGATCTAGAGACTTTGTCAGATTGAGTTAATTTTATTGATTGATTGATTGTTTGGCAAGAGCACCTCATAGGTGATACTGTGTACTTTCATCGGTATGCACATGTCTGCTTGTCTTTACCACTCTCTCCCCACCCATGCTTCTTTAAAATGTCTTGAACATCTTAGATGTGGCTTCTATTCTTGACAATGAGGATGCATGATGAAACTTTTAGTAGAATCCTGATTGTATTGGCAGAGCCATCCTCTAATTTTTAAACACAATTGAACTCTCTCTTTCTTTTAAAAATCAACTTTCATGTAACTATTTCCACAATTGAGGTATAGAACAGTTCTATCATCCCCAAATCCCTTGCTCCCTTTCCGAGCAATTCCTAAACATATAAACTTGCACAACTAGTACTCCCCAAACTCTAATCTTTGTTTCCTCAAAGTCACAAACTTTCTGTGCTTTGCTTAGTATTCTCTTCCCAGCTTCAGGATCAAGAATGTTCCACTACACAGAGAGCCAAAGTGATTTTGAGGCTCACTCATTTGTTTTTGTACTCTTAGGATCATATGTCAGCATTGTTTATTGTGCAGTGTCTGAAAACAATTATTTCACATATTTTCCCCACCTATTAGTTGTTTATGGTATGAGGTTAAGTATGTTCTTTGTTACTCCAAATGGCAATAGCAAAAATCCTACAACTCCTTTTTTTACATATTCTTAAACTACTTATACTCAACTAAACCCTCAAAGTTTGGCTTATCAGAATTTACTCATTCTAAAATTGTTCCTTTTCCTTTTACCTACAGTAAATGTTCCTGATTTCCATTTTTCTCCTTTAGGCTCCACCTAATCTTTTCTTCATTTATTTTTGCAGAATTCTAGAATCTTTTTTCCCTGAAGAAGTAGAAAGGATCAAGCATGAATTCCCTCAATATTACTCTCTCAATACGACATCTTTTTCTCTATTTTAAAGTGTGGTGATCTCATTTGACCAACATTCATGAATTTGATTTTTTTAACTGTTTATATCCTCAGAATTACATTTTCCTTATTCTAGTCTTCCGTTCTTTCAATTACCCTGTATACTGACATCTGTCTCCATCTATTGCCATGTCTTTATCTTGCCACTTGAAATTAATGCATGATATTGTCTCAGATCTTTTTCTGGCTATTGGTTGCCAGTTTCCCCCTTTAAGCAGCACATTTATGAATGACCCATAGGGTAACAGTGTATCATGGCTAGATTCAGCCATTGAGGCTCTTATACATTTTTACCACATATTTCTTCTGTTCTTTCTCAGAATAATTTATATTAGGGATACTTATTGTCATTTGGGGCCAGATAATTCTCAGTTGAGGGGAATGTTCTGTGCATTTTAGGACGTTTAGTAACATCTACAGCCTACTCCTACAACATGTCAGCAACATGTGCCCCTAACCCCTCAGTTGTGATGAAATGTTTGCAGACATTGTCAAATGTGCCCTGGGGGGGTAGGGGTGGCACAAAACCACCCTCAGTCAAAAAACACTGACAGACCAATTTTCTCTGAGTCTTTCAGAGAAAATATTTTCTCAGTTAGACTCATTTCCTCAATAGTAAAATGAGGATAATGAAATGTGTTTACCAGTTCTATTCTGGGGAATCTAGGTGATGCGTGGAAGTTTTTAGCATATTATCTATTTAGAAAATGTTTGCTATGATTATAATTATTATTAGCATTTGTATCAATACACTGACCCCACACTCTCCTTACCTTTTTTTTTTTTTTGCTGTACGTGGGCCTCTCACTATTGTGTGGCCTCTCCTGTTGCGGAGCACAGGCTCCGGACGCACAGGCTCAGCGGCCATGGCTCACAGGCCCAGCCGCTCCGCAGCATGTGGGATCTTCCCAGACCGGGTCACGAACCTGTGTCCCCTGCATCGGTAGGTGGACTCTCAACCACTGCGCCACCAGGGAAGCCCCTCTCCTTACCTCTTAAAAATCCTATTTTGGTTTTGCCATCAGACTTGGCTCCACACAGAGCTGACAGGAGCCCTGTCTCCTCAGGACCCCCTGGGGCTTTGGCTTCTGGGACACTCAGGGCTGAGTCCATGCTGATGACCTGGGTCTCAGGGCAGCCTGGAGTCGAGTCCACACTAATGGAAGCTGGTCTCCTCAGGACCCACTGGGGCATTAGCTTTGGGACATTGTGGGGTCCAGTTCTCTCTGACAGGAGTCTGGTCTCCTCAGGACCTGCCAGAAGGTGATGCCACTGAAGGAAAAGGTAATCCACAGGACCCAAGACATGGTAGCTACTAATATACTCCTCTCATGGTGCCTCTTAATACCATGTAGACTCCAACAAGGGAAATAAGTATCACAACTTTGGTTGAACTTGGTCTGGTCTCGATTTACCTGATGGTCACCACTCAGAGTTCCCATAGAGCCCAGAGATTTCTCCTTGAAGGGAAGGTTCCAGAAAAATCAGAGGGATAAATAAAGAATACAGCTGATTCCCACCTTGTGCTGATGTCCAAGAGGGTAATAAGACCATGTGGCAGACAGGGTCTTGGTGCTCCAGCCTAGTGTCAGGCCTGAGGCTCTGATGTGGGAGAGCCGAGTTCACGATATTGGACCACCAGAAACCTGCTGGCCGCGTGTAATATCAGTCGGCGACAGCTCTCCCAGAGATCTCCATCTCAATGCTAAGACCCAACTCGCCTCAATGGCCAGAAAGCACCAGTGCTGGATGCCCCATGCCAAAGAACTAGCAAGACAGGAACACAACACCACCCATTAGCAGCGAGGCTGTCTAAAATCATACTAAGTTCACAGACACCGCAAAACACACCACCGGGCTCAGCTCTGCCCACCAGAAAGACAAGATCCAGCCCCCCACACCAGAACACAGACACCATTCCCCTCCACTAGAAAGCCTACACAAGCTACTGAAACAACCTCACCCACTGGGGGCAGACACCAAAAACAATGGGAACTACGAACCTGCAGCCTGCGAAAAGGAGACACCAAACACAGTAAGTTAAACAAAATGAGAAGACAGAGAAATATGTAGCAGATGATGGAGCAAGGTAAAAACCAAGCAGACCAACAAAATGAAGAGAAAATAGGCAGTCTACCTGAAAAAGAATTCAGAGTAATGATAGTAAAGATGATCCAAAATCTTGGAAATAGAATGGAGAAAATAAAAGAAACGTTTAACAAGGACCTAGAACTAAAGAGCAAGCAAACGATGATGAACAACAAAATAAATGAAATTAAAAATTCTGTAGAAGGAATCAATAGCAGAATAACTGAGGCAGAAGAACGGATCAGTGACCTGGA
The DNA here is from genome assembly GCF_963455315.2 of Globicephala melas. Classification (NCBI taxonomy): domain Eukaryota; kingdom Metazoa; phylum Chordata; class Mammalia; order Artiodactyla; family Delphinidae; genus Globicephala; species Globicephala melas. Next base: position 98,290,202 of record NC_083316.1, read on the forward strand.
AGATAAAATAGTGGAAATAACTCCCACATAAAAGAATGAAACGAATTGAGGACAGTCTCAGAGACGACTGGGAACCCATTAAATGCACCAACATTCGAATTATAAGGGTCCCAGAAGAGTAAGAGAAAAAGAAAGGGTCTGAGAAAATATTTGAAGAGATTATAGTTGAAAACTTCCCTAATATGGGAAAGGAAATAATCAAGTCCAGGAAGCACAGAGAGTCCCATACAGGATAAATGCAGTAGAAACACACCAAGACACATATTAATAAAACTATCAAAAATTAAATACAAAGAAAAAATAGTAAAAGCAGCAAGGGAAAAAGTAACATACAAGGGAATCCCCATATGGTTAACAGCTGATCTTTCAGCAGAAACTCTGGAAGCCAGAAGGGAGTGGCAGGACATATTTAAAGTGATGAAAGGGAAAAAACTACAACCAAGATTACTCTACCCAGCAATGATCTCATTCAGATTTGATGGAGAAATTAAAACCTTTACAGTCAAGCAAAAGTTAAGAGAATTCAGCACCACCAAACCAGCTTTACAACAAATGCTAAAGGAAAATCTCTAGGCAGGAAACACAAGAGAAGGAAAAGACCTACAAAAACAAAACAAAAACATTTGGTAATAGGAACATATATATTGATAATTACCTTAAATGTAAATGGATTAAATGCTCCAACCAAAAGACTTAGACTGGCTGAATGGATACAAATACAAGACACGTATATATGCTGTCTACAAGAGACCCACTTCAGACCTAAGAACACATACAGACTGAAAGTGACAGGATGGAAAAAGATATTCCATGCAAATGGAAATCAAAAGAAAGCTGGAGTAGCAATTCTCAAATCAGACAAAACAGACTTTAAAATAAAGATTATTACAAGGGACAAAGAAGGACACTACATATGGATCAAGTGATCAATCCAAGAAGAAGATATAACAGTTGTAAACATTTATGCACCCAACATAGGAGCACCTCAACACAGAAGGCAAAGGCTAACAGCCATAAAAGGGGAAATCAACAGTAACACAATCATAATAGGGGACTTTAACACTCCACTTTCACCAATGGACAGATCATCCAAAATGAAAATAAGTAAGGAAACACAAGCTTTAAATGACACATTAGACCAGATGGGCTTAACTGATATTTATAGGACATTCCATCCAAAAACAACAGAATACACTTTCTTCTCAAGTGCTCTTGAAACATTCTCAAGGATAGATCATATCTTGGGTCACAAATCAAGCCTTGGTAAATTTAAGAAAACTGATATCATATCAAGTATCTTTACCAACCATAAAGCTATGAGACTAGATAACAATTACAGGAAAAAATCTGTAAAAAATACAAACACATGTAGGCTAAACAATACACTACTTAACAACCAAGAGATCACTGAAGAGATCAAAGAGGAAATCAAAAAATACCTAGAAACAAATGACAATGAAAACACGATGATCCAAAACCTATGGGATGCAGCAAAAGCAATTCTAAGAGGGAAGTATATAGCAATACAATCCGACCTCAAGAAACAAGAAACATCTTAAATAAATAACCTAACCTTACACCTAAAGCAATTAGAGAGAAGAACAAAAACCCCCAAATTTAGAAGAAGGAAAGAAATCGTAAAGATTAGATCAGAAATAAATGAAAAAGAAATGAAGAAAACAATAGCAAGATCAATAAAACTAAAAGCTGGTTCTTTGAGTAGATAAACAAAATTGATAAACCATTAGCCAGACTAATCAAGAAAAAAAGGGAAAAGACTCAAATCAACAGCATTAGAAATGAAGAAGAAGTAACAACTGACACTGCAGAAATACAAAGGATCATGAGATATGACTACAAGCAATTCTTTGCCAATAAAATGGACAACCTGGAAGAAATCGACAAATTCTTAGAAAAGCACAACCTTCTGAGACTGAACCAGGTAGAAAGAGAAAATATAAACAGACCAATCACAAGCACAGAAATTGAGGGTGTGATTAAAAATCTTCCAACAAACAAAAGCCCAGGACCCTGTGGCTTCACAGGTACATTCTATCAAACATTTAGAGAAGAGCTAACACCTATCCTTCTCAAACTCTTCCAGAATATAGCAGGGGGAGGAACACTCCCAAACTCATTCTAAGAGGCCACCATCACCCTGATACCAAAACCAGAAAATTATGTTACAAAAAAAGGAAACTACAGGCCAATATCACTAATGAACTTAGATGCAAAAATCCTCAACAAAATACTAGCAAACAGAATCCAACAGGACATTAAAAGGATCATACACCATGATCAAGTGGGGTTTATCTCAGGAGCGTAAGGATTCTTCAATATACACAAATCAGTCAATGTGATTCACCATATTACCAAGTTGAAGAATAAAATCCATATGATCATCTCAATAGATGCAGAAAAGGCTTTTGAAAATATTCAACACTGGTTTTTGATAAAAAGGCTACAGAAAGTGGGCATAGAGGGAACCTGCTTCAGCATCATAAAGGCCATATATGACAAACCCACAGCCAGCATCATTGTCAATGTTGAAAAACTGAAACCATTTCCTCTAAGATCAGGAACAAGACAAGGTTGCCCACCCTCATTGCTTTTATTCAACTTAGTTTTGGAAGTTTTAGCCACAGCAATCAGAGAAGAAAAAGAATTAAAGGAATACAAATTGGAAAAGAAGAAGTAAAACTATCACTGTTTGCAGATGACGTGATACTATACATAGAGAATCCCAAAGGTGCTACCAGAAAACTGCTAGAGCTAATCAATGAATTTGGTAAAGTAGCAGGATACAAAATTAATGCACAGAAATCCCTTGCATTCCTATATACCAATGATGAAAAATCTGAAAGAGAAATGAAGGAAACACTTCCATTTACCACTGCAACAAAAAGAATAAAATATCTAGGAATAAACCTACCTAAGGACACAAAAGACCTGTATGCAGAAAACTATAAGACACTGATGAAAGAAATTAAAGATGATAGGAACAGATGGAGAGATATACCATGTTCTTTGTTTGGAAGAATCAACATTGTGAAAATGATTCTACTACCCAAAGCAATCTACAGATTCAGTGCAATCCCTATCAAACTACCAATGGTATTTTTCACAGAAGTAGAACAAAAAATTTCACAATTTGTATGGAAACACAAAAGACCCTGAACAGCCAAAGCAATCTTGAAAAAGAAAAGTGGAGCTGGAGGAATCAGGCTCCCTGACTTCAGACTGTACTACAAAGCTACAGTAAACAAGACAGTAAGGTACTGGCACAAAAACAGAAGTATAGATCAATGGTACAGGAAAGAAAGCCCAGAGATAAACCCATGGACATATGGTCACCTTATCTTTGATAAAGGAGGAAAGAATATACAATGGAGAAAAGACAATTTCTTCAATAAGTGGTTCTGAGAAAAGTGGACAGCTACATATAAAAGAATGAAATTAGAACATCCCATAACACCATACACAAAAATAAACTCAAAATACGTTAAACACCTAAATATAAGGCCAGACAGTATAAAACTCTCAGAGGAAAACATCAGAAGAACACTCTATGACATAAATCACAGCAAGATCCTTTTTGACTCACCTCCTATAGAAATGGAAATAAAAACAAAAATATACAAATGGGACCTAATGAAACTTAAAATCTTTTGCACAGCAAAGGAAACCATAAAGAAGACGAAAAGACAACCCTAAGAATGGGAGAAAGTATTTGCCAGCAAAGCAACTGACATAGAATTAATCTCCAAAATATACAAGCATCTTTTGCACCTCAATATTAAAAAAACAACTCAATCCAAATGGGTAGAAGACCTAAATAGACATTTCTCCACAGAAGATATACAGATTGCCAACAAACACATGAAAGGATGCTCAACATCACTAATCTTTAGATAAATGCAAATCAAAACTACAATGAAATATCACCTCACACTGCTCAGAATGGCCATCATCAAAAAATCTACAGGGCTTCCCTGGTGGCGCAGTGGTTGGGGGCCCGCCTGCTGATGCAGGGGACGCGGGTTCATGCCACAGTACGGGAAGATCCCGCATGCCACGGACTCAACTATGTAAGTCAAAGGAGACTTATTTTCGTGGAAAGTTAAACCATTTTCATGGAGTTGAAGACTCAGTGTTGTTAAAATATCTACTTCCTCAAAAATCCACCTATAGATTCAATGAAGTTCTAATTAGAATTCCAGCAAGCTCTTTTTTGGTGGGGAGAGTGTAAAAATTGACCAGCTGATTTTAATTTTTATATGGAAAGCAAAGAACTTAGAACATCCAAATTTTTTGAATGGAAGCAAAGATGGAAGACTGATGTTACCTGATTTCAATTTTTATTATAAAGTGACAATCATGAAGTCAATGTGGTACTTTTTCAAGGGTAGACACATAGATTAATGAATCAGAATAGAGAATATAGAAACAGACTTGCCCTTATGGTTGATTGATTTTTTATAAAGATGTCAAGACAAGTCAATGGAGTAATGATAGTTTTTAACATAAAATGCTCAGCTATTTAGACATCCATATGGAGAACAATGAACAATGACATGTGCCTCACTCCATATAGAAAAATTATCTCAAAATGAATAATAGAAGTATATGTACAAGATAAAATTATAAAATTTCCGGAAGGTAATGTAGAATAAAGCCTCTTGGCATGTGGTGAGATAAATTTTTTTAAAGCAGGACTCAAAAACCATAAACTACAAAAAGAAATATTGATAAATTGGGCTTTATCAAAATTTTAAAAAACCCACTTTTCCTCTGTGATATAAAATGTTACAAAAATGAATAGAAACAGATTTGGAGAAAATATTTGTAAAACATAGATCTGATAAAATATTTTTAATAAGTATAATAAAGAACTCTCACAGCCCAAAAAAAAAAAAAAACTGAATTAAAATGAGTAAAAGATTTGAACAGACACTTGATCAAAGAGATAGGAATGTCAAACAAGCACATGAAAAGATTTTCAATGTCATTACTCAACGTCATTTCAGCATATTCAAAATCATTTTGCTTTAGGGAAATGCAGATTAAATCCTCAAGCGGTAACCACTACATACCTATTACAATAACTAACACCAAAAAATTCTGATTAATATGCAGAACAGGGGCTTCCCTGGTGGCGCAGTGGTTGAGAGTCCGCCTGCTGATGCAGGGGACACGGGTTCGTGCCCCGGTCCGGGAAGATCCCACATGCCGCGGAGCGGCTGGGCCCGTGAGCCATGGCCGCTGAGCCTGCGCGTCCGTAGCCTGTGCTCTGCAACGGGAGAGGCCACAACAGTGAGAGGCATGCGTACCACACACACACACACACAAAAATATATATATATGTGTATATATACATATGCAGTAGAACTATCTTTCATTATTGTTGTGAATATAAAATAGTATATCTACTTTGGAAGACAATTTGGCAGTTTCTTATAAAGTTAGACATACACATACTACATGATCCAGCAACTCCATTCCTAGGTATTTATCTAACAGAAATGAAGGTCTGCATAGAGGTTTACACAAAAATATCTGTATAAATGTTTATGGTAATTTCATTCATAATTGCATGAACTGTAAACAACCTAAATATCCTTCAGCTGATGAGTTTTGTACACAAAATTTAGGTACATTTGTACAATTGAATATAACTCAGCAGTAAAAAGAATGAACTACTGATAAGTCTAAGAATACTAATGAATCTTGAAAGTGTTATTCCAAGTGAGAAAAGCCAGACTCAAAAAGGCTACATAGTGAATGATTCCATTTATATGACATTCCAGAGTAGACAAAACTGTGGATAGTAAACAGATCCATGGTTGCCAGGGCTGCAATTCCCTTCCATTGTATTTTTCTTCTCAGACATTGTACTTTTCAATTGTATTAGTTTGATTTGGCCCTTTTTTATATCTTACATGTTTCTATTTTTTGAACATGTAGAATACAATTATAATAAGTGTGTTAATGTCGTTGTCTACTAATTCTTATACATGTGTCAGTTCTGGGTTGATCTTTTTGTTCTCTTCATTACAGCTTATGTTTTCCTCCTTTTCATGTCTGATAACTTTTGAAATTCACATTGTGGATTTCATCCTTTTAGGCCTTGATTTTAAGCTTTGTTAGGTTGGAAGCTTTTTTAGATAGTAGAGCAATGTTTGTTCTAGGGCTAATTATTCTCCACTATTGAGACAAGAAGATTTTGTATAGTCTACGCTATGCACCATGAATCTTGAGACTTTCCATCTGGTTGGTATGAACAAGCACTGTTATTAGATTCTGTGAGCTTGGCAGTGTTACCTCTAATCCTTCCATGGACTCCTTCTCAATCTTGGTAATTTCCTTATACATATGCACAGATCTCTAGAATTCTTTTGCTGTGAGGCTATGTGCCCTCAAGTACTCTGTTTCATGAACTCTAGCTGCCTTGGTATCCTTGAACCCCAACTCTGTCTCCTTAGCTTTCTGGGTTTCTTTCCTCTGTGCTTGAAAACTCTCAGCACAGTAAACTGGGCAGTAAATCACAGGGCTCATCTTATTTGTTTCCTGTCTTTCAGGGGGCACTGCCCTTTGTTGCTTGTTGTGCAGTGTCTTGAAAAACCATTGTTTTCTGTATTTTATATGGTTTTCTGATTATTTAAGGTGAGAAAATAAATCTGGTCCCTGTTACTCCATCTCGGTCAAGAATAAAAATCTATAGTATATGTTTTTGATACTGTTATAGTTCCTTGTGTTTTATCATTGAATGAATGTTTTTTTCCTACATTAGCTTTTTTCAAGAAATTCCCTGAGAGGGTCAGATGGAGGTCAAGATAGTGTTCCAGTTTTACTTTTGTTCACAATGCAAAAGTTCTCTTCCTTTCTGTTGCCAAAGAGCAGTCTGCTTCATTTAACCACAGCTTTTTCTTTTCTTTTTTTTTAGTAGCCTGTTTATTCTACTTTAATGAAGCAAGTACAGTGGAGGAGAAATTCAGTTACTAACCTATTTATACCCAGTTCTGCACTCCCTATATATCAGGAGGTACAGTTTTTGAACATCAATTTGTACCTCTAACTTTTACAAATGCATTTTGAGAGCACTTTTAGGTATGTTCTCCATTAAGGAAATTCCACTCTGAATTTTATACCAAGATTCTTCACTGTCCACTCTCTTAACCTTAGCTACTTTAGATGATCCTTACATATAGTTTAGAAACTGGAGATTATTCAGTCTTCAATGGAAAGAATGTTTGCATTAAAAATTCTCCTTGTTGGTTTTGGATGATTTCTATAAGGAGAATATGAGATATTGATTTACAAAAATTGTTCATTCTGGAATCCTATCATTTAAAAAATTTTTAAATTAAATTTTATTTTTTTACATCTTTATTGGATTATAATTGCTTTACAACGTGTTAGTTTCTGCTGTATGACAAAGTGAATCAGCTATACTATCCTTTTTTTAAATTAAAAATTGGAAGCTAAAGTGTCTTAATATGAAGGGGGTACATATATTAAAGTAATGGTGTAGAAATGCCTTTATTGAGATAAAGACATTTATATGATTTTATTAAGTAAAAAATCAGGTTACAAATGGCATTTATAGTAGATACTATTTTAGATAATATAGTAAAGAAGAATGAGGAAGGAAAAGTGAGAGAGACTATCATCAAACTGTTAACTATGGGCATGTTTGACTGTTGAACTTATGGGTGATTTCAGTTTTCTTCTTTGTGATAACCTCTCTTTAGTAATTTTTAAATAGAAAAAATCATGTATTCCTAGTGTAAAATTGCCATGCCCCAAATTACAATGTGCAGAATTCATGTCAAAAACATAACAGCTTAGATTAAAGTATAAATTAGGTGTTATATCATTACTCCATATATTCCTCCAAGAAAATATTATTCTGAATATATACGTGGGCTTATATTAGAATATTGACATCAATTAAAAATGGCAATAATTCTCATTTCTACCTATAACGAATAATTTATTTTAAAAATAATGTCATCAATGAGGCCATCTCATAGAGTCAGATTTAGTGGGGATCAAACTATAATGTAGATCACATTTTACCTTATACTAAAGACTTGAAGGGAAAAAAAGTGACAATCAGCTTTAAAGATTAGTATAAAGGTAGATGGTGAGATTTTTTATTTCTCCTAGAAATGATACAGAGCCTCATTATTTAATGTGTGTATGAGAGTTTCTTCCAACGATCACAAAAATATCTGTGTTCTATGGACCATTTACACTGTTTCAATCTATCAAATTATTTTCTATCAGCTGGATTGGCTGCCAGGTTAAGTTACTACTGGAATTTCATTATGTCAGTTTTCTCTTCTCTACATACAATTGTACAGCAAAATAGGGCATTGCACCAAGATGGCAATAGTCCAAACTTGATTTCCAAGAGTACTGTGACAACCTGGGACAGCCCTCTTTACACAATGCACATAAGATGATTATGGTTCTTTGATTTGTAGTAGCATCTGTCATTGCAGAATCTGTACTATTCACCAATTTGTCATTTTGGAGTTGTACTTGAGCCTTTGATTTATTGTTCTTCATTACTGCTACTGATGGCCAGATGCTTAAAACTATGATATTTAGATGTGTATCTCAATTCCACCTAACATTCTTGTCCTGTGCTTAGTAGGTATCTGTGTATCCTCAGTTATTGTACTGACTACAAATGTGAAAAGCACCGGTATCAGCCATTAAACACAATCAGGATCTTTGGAACTAACTTGTATCTGGGGTTAATTTCTTCATTCAAAAAACTTTTATGAAATGCCTACTACGTCTTAGGCACTGAGAGTACAGGAGTGAATAATCTCTGTGTCAAAGCCTTCTGACCAAAGATCATCAGAAATATATCTGTAGTCAAATGAAGGTTAATTTATTGGTTTATTGCAATGGGGGAGATCATAAACTATGGAGAAGCATGGGACTTCACAATAGAAGAGGGTTAAGAAGGATTTATTATAGGCTTTGTGCTTGTGTCAGGTTATTTTTTGAGGAAGGTTCAAGGAAGTGGGGTTCGCTATGAATTGGGTGCTGTCTGGGAGCAGGGTGATTATATAATTGGATTTTTAAATAAATCTCATCCAGACGGCAGGAAGAATAATGTGAGGCTAAGCCTATAATTGGCAAAGAAGCATTTGTTAGTCATGTTAGCCTGGAGACGAGGGTGTAATTTTTGTTGTTCACACTGTGATCTTGTTTGCTCTCTGTTCTGACAAGATCACGGAATGGTCATTTTCATCTTACTTTATTACAGTCACAGAGCTACCTTATCTGATGTCAGTGCTCAGTGAGGTTAATTTCAAGAAAAGAATGCCACAGTTTAGCTGTGAATGCCAGGTCATCTTGTAATAGCATCTAGATCTAGCTGTTAGTGTTAGGTGAGTTCTTGTATGTCAGAGTTCGTTTTTATTTTTCTTATCTGATTGATTAGCTAGTGAGGAATATAGGCCCTTAATCTGATAACTAAAATATTAACATAGTAACAGCAACAACAGCAGCAGCAGTAAAAACAATAACAACTAACATGTATTAAGTTCTTATGTTCCAGGCACTGGAACACTTTACATATATATTTCATATATTACATATATTATTTCTGAGCACTTTACATGTATTATTCATTTAATTCTCATGACAACAGTATGCTATAGATATTGCTATTATTATCCCTATTTATAGATATGGGAACTGACATTTAGAAAAGTTAAGTTGTTCGCACAAAGATGCATAGCTATATGTAGGATTCAAATCTACAGGCACTCTGATTTAAAAGCTCATGTTCTAGCACAGTATTTTAAACATTTACTAGAGTGTGATAAATGTTATGTGGTGTAATGGTTACTTTTGATGTCCAGCATAGATACCCTTTGCTGGCTTGGTACACTCTCCCCCAGTTGCTGTGAGTATGGCTGCTAATGGCTAACAGCTGCCTCTTTCTTCTAAGAATTGCCATCTTATCACAGAGGTTATGCCCTTTCTCAGGACAGGCCAGGGGTAGTGATCTTGACTGGAAGGCAGGAGGGTGTGGGTTGTTGAGGGGGAAAAGGATGGTCCCTTGCCTTAGGGTGGGATCAACCCTGTGATGCAATTAATACTCTGGGGTTCCCCAGGGGTCGGGATCGAAGCTAGGTGCTAGCTGAGACCCAAGACCAAATTCTCTCCTGGGTTTTTCCCCTGCACAATTATGTGTTCTCCCCTTTTTCTGTGAGCAACCTGTGATAAATTACTTAGGCAATAGTCTCCATCTTAGACTCTGTGTTAGGTAACAGACAGGTGGTAACAGGCTAACGTTATTGATATGGAGAGATATCAGCATGGAAGCAGAGAGGAGAGACACCTACACTCCCCTGGCGGGAAAAAGTTGAGGGATGGTACTGGTGAGAGAAGGCTTCCTAGATGAAATAATTCCTAAATATAGTCTTCAAGGGTGAATTGGATTAGGGAGGTGAAGAAGTTATCTTTGAAGTCAGCCATTTTATTTGTAAAATCTGTGCTAAAGATTAAGGTGTGTAATATAAAATGTTTTGTGATTAAGTTAATGTTGTTGCAGGAATTTTAGTTTTAAAATTCTTATATTTTAAGTGATAACTTTTATTCAGGGAACAGAAAAGGAAACTCACTTTCACTGAGCCCTAAATGTGAAATGTTATCCTGTGAGGTACTTTCTTATATACTGCCTCTAATATTTCCACTCAAAACAAGAAGAAATGGGATTCAGAGGTGAAGGAAATTCTTCAAATTTCAAATTCATGAAATTTGTCTTTTAAAAAATCTATTTTATTTCAGTACACTTTACATGCAATAAAATGTGCACATTTTAAGTACAAATTTTGATGAGCTTTGACAAATTTCTGCATCCATTTAAATATGCTACCATCCATATATAGTCTATTTCATTTAAGTCATCACATTTGTAGGCATAGAGTTATTCATATTAGACCTTTGTTATGTATTTAATTTCCATGCAGTCAGTGTTGATGACCTCTCTTTCATTTGTGATATTGGTAATTTGTGTCTTCTCTTTTTTCTTTTTCTTGGTTAGTCTGAGTAGAGATGTTTATCAATTAATTGATCTTTTCAAAGTGTGCCTTTTGGTTTCATTGATTTTTCTCTTTTATTTTCAAGTCTGCAATATCATTGCTTTCTGCTTTTTAACTTATTATTATTTTCTTCTACTTACTTTAGGCTTAAGTTCCTCTTCTCTCTCTAGTTTTCTAAAGTGGAGGCTTAGGTTATTGATTTTATACCTTTCCTATTTTCTAATATATGTACTTTATTTTCCTTTTGTTAAAGTATATTTCAACACTTTTTGAGGCTTCTTTACCTCATGAGTTATTTGTATTATTTAATTTCCAAATACTTGGAGTTTATTATTTTTTTTCCCAGTTATCTTTTTTCTCCTTTTCCCACTTCTGGTATTCCAATTATATTAAAGGTGCATGTCACACCTTTTGACATTGTCCCACAGTTCTTAAATGCTCTGCTTTGTTGTTTTTTAGTTCATTTTTCCTCTTACATTTCAGTTTGGGAAGCTTGTATTAATCTATCTGTAAGCTCACTGATTTTTTTTTAACATTTATTGTACTATAATGCTTTACAATGTTCTGTTAGTTTCTGCTGTATGACAAAGTGAATCAGGTATACATATGCATTTATCATAATTTCTCCTCCAGCTTGCGTCACCCTCCCACCCTCCTTATCCCACCCCTCTAGGTGGTCACAAAGCACCGAGCTGATCTCCCTATGCTATGTGGCTGCTTCCCACTAGCTGTCTGTTTTACATTTGGTAGTGTATATACGTCCATGCCACTCTCTTCGTCCCAGCTTACCCTTCCCCCATGTCCTCAAGTCCATTCTCTATGTCTGCATCTTTATTCCTGTCCTGCCCCTAGGTTCTTCAGAACCATTTTCTTTTTTTTTTAGAATCTATATATATGTGTTAGCATACGGTATTTGTTTTTCTCTTTCTGACTTACTTCACTCTGTATGACAGAGTCTAGGTCCATCCACCTCACTACAAATAACTCAATTTCGTTTCTTTTTATGGCTGAGTAATATTCTACTCTATGTATGTGCCACATCTTATTTATCCATTCCTCTGTCAATGGACAATTAGGTTGCTTCCATGTCCTGGCTATTGTAAATAGAGCTGCAATGAACATTGTGGTACATGACTCTTTCTGAATTATGGTTTTCTCAGGGTATATGCCCAGTAGTGGGATTGCTGGGTCATAAGGTAGTTCTATTTTAAGCTTTTTAAGGAACCTGCATAGTGTTCTTCATAGTGGCTGTATGAATTTATATTTCCACCAACAGTGCAAGAGGGTTCCCTTTTTTCCACACCCTCTGCAGCATTTATTGTTTGTAGATTTTTGATGATGGCCATTCTGACTGGTGTGAGGTGATACCTCATTGTAGTTTTGATTTGCATTTCTCTAATGATTAGTGGTGTTGACCATCCTTTCATGTGTTTGTTGGCAATCTGTATATCTTTTTTGGAGAAATGTCTATTTAGGTCTTCTGCCCATTTTTAATTGAGTTTTTTTTTTTTTTTTTAATATTGAGCTGCATGAGCTGCTTGTAAATTTTGGAAATTAATCCTTTGTCAGTTTGTTTGAAAATATTTTCTCCCATTCTGAGGGTTGTCTTTTCGTCTTGTTTATGGTTTCCTTTGCTGTGCAAAAGCTTTGAAGTTTCCTTAGGTCCCATTGTATATTTTTGTTTTTATTTCCATTTCTCTAGGAGGTGGGTCAAAAAAGATCTTGTTATGATTTATGTCATAGAGTGTTCTGCCTATGTTTCCCTATAAGAGTTTTACAGTGCCTGGCCTTACATTTAGGACCTTAATCCATTTTGAGTTTATTTTTGTGTATGGTGTTAGGGAGTGTTCTAATTTCATTCTTTTACATGTAGCTGTCCAGTTTTCCCAGAACCACTTACTGAAGAGGCTGCTTTTCTCCATTGTATATTCTTCCCTCGTTTATCAAAGATAAGGTGACCATATGTGCCTGGGTTTATCTCTGGGCTTTCTATCCTGTTCAGTATTTCTCTTTTTGTGCCAGTACCATACTATCTTGATTACTGTACCTTTGTAGTATAGTCTGAAGTCAGGGAGCCTGATTCCTCCAGCTCCGTTTTTCTTTCTCAAGCTTGCGTTGGCTATTCTGGGTCTTTTGTGTTTCCATACAAATTGTGAAATTTTTTGTTCTACTTCAGTGAAAAATGCCATTGGTAGATGATAGGGATTGCATTGAATCTATAGATTACTTTGGGGAGTATAGTCATTTTCACAATGTTGATTCTTCTGATTCAAGAACATGGTATATCTCTCCATCTGTTTGTATCATCTTTAATTTCTTTCATCAGTGTCTTATAGTTTTCTGCATACAGGTCTTTTGGCTCCTTAGGTAGATTTATTCCTAGGTATTGTATTCTTTTTTTTGCAATGGTAAATGGGAGTGTTTTCTTAATTTTGCTTTCAGATTTTTCATCATTAGTGTATAGAAATGCCAGAGATTTCTGTGCATTAATTTTGTATCCTGCTACTTTACCGAATTCAATGATTAGCTCTAGTAGTTTTCTGGTTGCATCTTTAGGATTCTATAAGTATAGTATCATGTCATCTGCAAACAGTGACACTTTTACCTCTTCTTTTCCAATTTGGATTCCACTTATTTGTTTTTCTTCTCTGATTCCTGTGGCTAAAACTTACAAAACTATGTTGAATAATAGTGGTAAGAGTGGGCAGCCTTGTCTTGTTCCTAATATTAGTGGAAATGGTTTCAGTTTTTCACCATTGAGAACGATGCTGGCTGTAGGTTTGTCATATATTGCCTTTATTATGTTGAGGTAAGTTCCCTCTATGCCTACTTTCTGGAAGGTTTTTGTCATAAATGGGTGTTGACTTTTGTACAAAGCTTTCTCTGCATCTATTGAGATGATCATTTGGTTTTTATCCTTCAGTTTGTTAATGTGGTGTATCACATTGATTGATTTGCATATATTGAAGAATCCTTGCATTCCGGGAATAAACCCCCATGGTTTATGATCCCTGTAATGTGCTGTTGGATTCTATTTGCTAGTATTTTGTTGAGGATATTTGTATCTATGTTCATCAGTGATATTGGCATATAGCTTTCTTTTTTTGTGACATCTTTGTCTGGTTTTGGTATCAGGGTGATGGTGGCCGCGTAGTATGAGTGTGGGAGTGTTCCTCTCTCTGCTATATTTTGGAAGACTTGAGAAGGATAGGTGTTAGCTCTTCTCTAAATGTTTGATAGAATTCACCCGTGAAGCCATCGGTCCTGGGCTTTTGTTTGTTGGAAGATTTTTAATCATAGTTTCAATTTCAGTGCTTGTGATTGATCTGTTTATATTTTCTATTACTTCTTGGTTCAGTCTTAGAAGGTTGTGCTTTTCTAAGAATTTGTCCATTTCTTCCAGGCTGTCCATTTTATTGGCATATAGCTGCTTATAGTAATCTCTCTTGATCCTTTTTATTTCTGCAGTGTCAGTTACTTCTCCTTTTTCATTTCTAATTCTATTGATTTTAGTCTTCTCCCTTTTTATCTTGATTAGTCTGGCTAATGGTTTTTCAATTTTGTTTATCTTCTCAAAGAACCAGCTTTTAGTTTTATTAATCTTTGCTATTGTTTCCTTCATTTCATTTTCATTTATTTCTGATCTGATTTTTATGATTTCTTTCCTTCTGCTAACTTTGGGTTTTTTTTGTTCTTCTTTCTCTAATTGCTTTAGGTGCAAGGTTAGGTTGTTTATTCGAGATGTTTCCTGTTTCTTAAGGTAGGATTGTATTGCTATAAACTTCCCTCTTAGAACTGCTTTTGCTGCATCCCAAAGGTTTTGGGTTGTCGTATTTTCATTGTCATATGTTTGTAGATACTTTTTGATTTCCTCTTTGATTTCTTCAGTGATCTGTTGGTTATTTAGTAACGTATTGTTTAGCCTGCATGTGGTTGTATTTTTTATAGATTTTTTCCTGTAATTGATATCTAGTCTCATAGTGCTGTGGTCAGAAAGATACTTGATATGATTTCAATTTTCTTCAGTTTACCAAGCTTGATTTGTGACCCTAGATATGATCTATCCTGGAGAATGTTCCATGAGCACTTGAGAAGAAAGTTTCTTCTGTTGGTTTTGGTTGGAATGTCCTATAAATATCAGTTAAGCACATCTTGTCTAATGTGTCATTTAAAGCTTGTGTTTCCTTATTTATTTTCATTTTGGATGACCTGTCCTTTGGTGAAAGTGGGGTGTTAAAGTGCCCTAATATTATTGTGTTACTGTCGATTTTCCCTTTTATGGCTGTTAGCATTTGCTTTATGTATTGAGGTGCTCCTATGCTGGGTGCATAAATACTTACAATTGTTATATCTTCTTCTTGAATTGACCCCTTGATCAATATGTAGTGTCCTTCTTTGTCTCTTATAATAGTCTTTATTTTAAAGTCTGTTTTGTCTGATATGAGAATTGCTACTCCAGCTTTCTTTTGGTTTCCATTTGCATGGAATATCTTTTTCCATCCCCTAACTTTCAGTCTGTATGTGTCCCTAGGTCTGAAGTGCATCTCTTGTAGACAGCAGATATACGGGTCTTGTTTTTTTATCCATTCAGTCAGTGTATGTGTTTTGGTTGGAGCAGTTAGTCCATGTACATTTAAGGTAGTTATTGATATATATGTTCCTATTACCATATTCTTAATTGTTTTGGATTTGTTATTGTAGGTCTTTTCCTTCTCTTGTGTTTCCTGCCTAGAGAAATCCTTTAGCATTGTTGTAAAGCTCATTTGTTGGTGCTGAATTCTCTTATCTTTTGCTTTTAAAGGTTTTAATTTTTGCATTGAATCTGAATGAGATCCTTGCTGGGTAGAGTAATCTTGGTTGTAGGTTTTTCCCTTTCATCACTTTACATATGTCCTGCCACTCCCTTCTGGCTTACAGAGTTTCTGCTGAAAGATCAGCTGTTAACCTTATGGGGATTCCCTTGTATGTTATTTGTTGCTTTTCCCTTGCTGATTTTAATATTTTTTTTTGTATTTAATTTTTGATAGTTTGATTAATATGTTTCTTGGCGTGTTTCTCCTTGGATTTATCATGTATGGGACTCCATGTGCTTACTGAACTTGATTGACTATTTCCTTTCCCATATTAGGGAAGTTTTCAACTATAATCTCTTCAAATATTTTCTCAGTCCCTTTCTTTTTCTCTTCTTCTTCTGGGACCCCTATAATTCAAATGTTGGTGCATTTAATTTTGTCCTAGAGTTCTCTGTGACTGTGCTCAATTCTTTTCATTCTTTTTTCTTTATTCTGCTTTGTGGTAGTTATTTCCAGTATTTTGTCTTCCAGGTCACTTATGCATTCTTCTGCCTCAGTTATTCTGCTATTGATTCCTTCTAGAGAATTTTAAATTTCATTCATTGTGTTGTTCATCATTGTTTGCTTGCTCTTTAGTTCTTCTAGGTCCTGTTAAACGTTTCTTGTATTTTCTCCATTCTATTTCCAAGGTTTTGAATCATCTTTACTCTCATTACTCTGAATTCTTTTTTCGGTAGGCTGCCTATATTGTCTTCATTTGTTTGGTCTGGTGGGTTTTTACCTTGCTCTGTCATCTGCTGCATATTTCTCTGTCTTTTCATTTTGCTGAACTTACTGTGTTTGGGGTCTCCTTTTTGCAGACTGGTGGTTCATAGTTCCAGTTGTATTTGGTGTCTGCCTCCCGTGGGTAATGTTGGTTCAGTGGATTGTGTAGGCTTCCTGGTGGAGGGGAATGGTGCCTGTGTTCTGGTGGTTGAGGCTGGATATTATCTTTCTGGTGAGCAGGACCGTGTCTGGTCATGTGTTTTGGAGTGTCTGTGACCTTATTATGATTTTAGGCAACTTCTCTGCTAATGAATGGGGTTGTATTCCTGTCTTGCTAGTTATTTGGCATAGGGTGTCCAGCACTGTAACTTGCTGGTTGTTGTGTGGAGCTGGGTCTTAGCATTGTTATGGAGATCTCTGTGAGAGCTTTTGCCATTTGTTATTAAGTGGGGCCGGGAGGTCTCTGGTGGCCCAATGTCCTGAACTCGGCTCTCCCACCCCAGAGGCTGAGGCCTGACAGCAGGCTGGAGCACCAAGACCCTGTCAGCCACTGGGATCTGAAGAAAAGGGAGAAAAAGAAGGAAAGAAAGAAAAATAAAATAATATAAAGTTATTTAAATAAAAAGTAAAACAACATTATTAAAAATAAAAAAATTAAAATTTAAAAAAGTAAATTAAAAAAAATTAAATTAAAAATTAAATTAAAAAAATTAAAAATTAAAGAATATTTTAAAAAATAAATTAAAAATTAAAACAACGAAAGAAAGAAGAGAACAACCAAACCGAAAAACAAATCCACTTATGATAACAAGTGCTAGAAACTATACTAAGAAAAAAAAAAAGGGACAGACAGAACCCTAGGACAAATGGTAAAAGCAAAGCTATACAGACAAACTCACACAAAGACCATACACATACACACTCACAAAAAGAGAAAAAGGGGAAAAAAAAAAGAGCAACCAAATCAATAAACAAATCTACCAATGATAATAAGCTCTAAATACTAAGCTAAAATAAACATAAAACTAGAAACAAACCAGATTCGGAAATCAAACCCCAAGTCTACAGTTGTTCCCAAAGTCCACCACCTCAATTTTGGGATGATTTGTTGTCTATTCAGGTATTCCACAGATGCAGGGTACATCAAGGTGATTGTTGAGATTTAATCTGTTGTTCCTTATGCTGTTGGGAGAGATTTCCATTTCTCTTCTTTGGTCGCACAGCTCCTGGGTTTCAGCTTTGGATTTGACCCCACCTCTGTGTGTAGGTTGCCTGAGGGTGTCTGTTGCCCCCCCAGACAGGACAGGGTTAAAGTAGCAGCTGATTAGGGGAGTCAGGCTCACTCAGGCGGGGGGAGGGAGGGGTACGGAATGCAGTGTGAGCCTGCGGTGGCAGAGGCCCGCGTGACGTTGTACCAGCCTGAGGCACGCCCTGTGTTCTCCCAGGGAACTTGTTCCTGGATCATGGGACCTTGGCAGTGGCAAGCTGCAAAGGCTCCTAGGAGGGAAGGTGTGGATAGTGACCTGTACTTGCATACAGGATTCTTAGTGGCTGCAGCAGTAGCCTTAGCATCTCATGCTGGTCTCTGGTGTCTGCACTGATAGCCGTGGCTCGTGCCCATCTCTGGAGCTCCTTTAGGCAGTGCTCTGACTCTCCTCTCCTCGTGTACCCCGAAACAATGGTCCCTTGCCTCTTAGACAGTTCCAGACTTTTTCCCAGACTCCCTCCCAGCTAGCTGTGGCGCACTAACTCCCTTCAGGCTGTGTTCACTCAGCCAACCCCAGTCCTCTCCCTGGGATGTGACCTCCGAAGCCCGAGCCTCAGCTCCCAGCCTCCATTCGCCCCAGCAGGTGAGCAAACAAGCTTCTCAGGCTGGTGAGTGCTGGTCGGCAGCGATCCTCTGTGCGGGAATCTCTCCGCTTTGCCCTCCGTACCCCTGTTGCTGCGCTCTCCTCTGTGGCTCTGAAGCTTCCCCGCCTCCGCCGCCTGCAGTCTCCACCAGTGAAGGGGCTTCCTAGCGTGTGAAAACTTTTCCTCCTTCACAGCTCCCTCCCAGAGGTGCAGGTCCTGTCCCTATTCTTTTGCCTCTGTTTTTTCTTTTTTCTTTTGCCCTACCCAGGCACTGGGGAGTTTCTTGCCTTTTGGGAAGTCTGAATTCCTCTGTCAGAGTTCAGTAGGTGCTCTGTAGGAGTTGTTCCACATGTAAATGTATTTTTGATGTATTTGTGGGGAGGAAAGTGATCTCCACGTCTTACTTCTCCATCATCTTGAAAGTTCCTCAAGGTCACTGATTCTTTCCTCAGCGGTACTGATTCTACTGATTAGTTCCTCAAAGGGATTATTTATATCTGCCAAGTTGTTTTTGATTTCTAACATTGTTTTTGTTTCTTAGAGTAGTCATCTTACTTCTTATATTTCCTATCTGTTCTTGCATGTTGTCTACTTATAACAACAGTGCCCTTAACATATTAATCATAGTTATTTTAAATTCCCTTGCTGGTAATTTCAACAATTCTGTCACATCTGAGTCTGTTGATTTTCTTTGTGTTTTCTCTCGTCTTTTGTCATGCTGTGTAATCTTTTTTGAAAGCCAGACTTGTTGGATAGGGCAATAGGGGCTGAGGTAAATAGGCCTTTAGTAAGAGGACATACGTTAATATGGCTAGAATTTTGTCTTTGTTTAATGTTTCTGTAGCTATAGATGCCAGAGAATTCATGTTCCTCTACCATCCTTGTTTTTTATCCCCTCTTGACTTTGGGCTTTCCTAAGTACTCCTCCTCATGGGGAATCTGTCCTGCAGCTCTCTCAGTTGTAATCCACTGTTACCATACTGGAGCCCTGTGTTATAGTAAGCTGTTGGGGAGAAAGTGTGCTCCATAGTGTTCTGGTTAAATCTCAGTGTTTTAGTGGACCTGTGTCTCAGGGCTGTGATCTTCACAATTGTTTCTCCACTGGTATGGATTTCCACTACCCCTCTTCTCTACTGCCTTCCTTGGATGTGGTATTCCCAATGTATTTCACTGAATTCCCAACCATTGTTGACTTTTTTCTTTTCTCTTTGGGAAGGCAGGAATACCAAAGGGGGCTGGAGTGGGAGGAATTCTCTTCTTCCAGCTTGTAAAAGGCTGTGGAAATATCTTTTCCCCTGGACAGTAGGCCTTGGTTATGGAGTTAGTTTGGGGCATATTTCACAATGATTACTCTTTGTCTCACGCTGTTGGAGCCACACAGGGAGCTTTCTAGTTTCTTCACTGTGAGAATCTGTTGGAGTTCCTAGAATAAAGGCACTCAAAATTGTGGGGAACCCCTAATAAAGAGCTCCATGACACAACGAAGACAGCAGAAATCCGAAGTGGGGCTTTTGATCCTGAGAAAGGGATTGACTGAAGAGGGAGTTAGACCCTTGAGGTATAGGAAGAAGGAAGGAAATGACTCCTTATACTTACTATTAATCATGTCTCTCTCACTTCTCAGTCTAGGCTGAGCTTGCAGGGAGCCATTAGTGCCCTAGAGCAGGGGTCCCCAACCCCCGGGCTGCTTAGGAACTGGGCCATAGAGCAGGAGGTGAGCGGCGGGCGAGTGAGCGAAGCTTCATCTGCCACTCCCCATCACTCGCATTACCACCTGAACAATCACCACCCTCATGCCCCCCAACCCCCCATCTGTGGAAAAATTGTCTTCCATGAAACTGGTCCCTGGTGCCATAAAGTTGGGGACTGCTGCCCTAGAGCCTCTTATCTTGACCTTAATCAGAGGCAAGTGGAGATGGTACCGATATTCAACCAGAGTGTTGAACACAAAGTGGGTGGTATACGGTTGAGATAATGAGAATCAGAATTGTAATACTCAAATCTTCTAATGCTGAATGACTGCAAATTTTAATATTTTAAGACCTTTCTCACTGCTCTTCTCTCAAAAGGTGGGTAATGTTGGATTGTTAAGGGAATAGGCTAGGGAGAATGATGATCATAGACTAGTGGGAGAAAGGGATCAAAGAATTATTCCCATTCCCTTCACAAATTAAACTTGTAATGAACATCTTCTAATGCTTTTTAAACAGTTATGTTGGATATAAAACTGTAACCTTACTCCAGTGGCTCCCAAATTTTGCAGCACATTGGAATCAATTGGGTGTCTTAAAAAATATTGATGCTTAGCTTCTACCCCAGACATTCTGACTTAATTGGTATTAGCTGTTACTTGACACTGGGATTGTGAAAAGCTTCCCAGATAATTCAACTGTGTAGCAGTTTTAGAATCACTGTTTTGCTCTCCAAAATGTTGCTGTATAGTTTAGTCTGTCTGGGTAGGAATCAAAAATCCTGCAGAGATTTTGGCAATATATTTGTTTGCCAGTGTACAAACTACTTTGGTGTTTATTTAGCTGTTATCATTATATCAGCCCAGTGTGACTTCTAAATAGTTATTTGTAATTAGCTAAGGGTTTACTGCATGTTTTTATGAGTGGGAGCTTAGAACAGATAATTGGTGTTCGCGATTTTTGATATAGCTCAAATAAACTCAAAAGGATGGCGGTTGTTCACTCTTTAATTTCTTCAGAGGAGAAGTCACTCAAACAATCCTGGCCATAAATTCAAGGAGTTTAAGCTTATAAAATCATTGTAACTGCTACTTTTTGACCTCAGTGCCAGAGACAGTAGTTAGCACTTGCTATATCCCTGGCATTGTGCTAAATATACATTTAAATTAATTTTAATTTCCACAAATGTTTGTGTATAGTCATTCCAACTTGCCAATGAAAGATAACAGTCATTTGATAGACTCATCACATCACTCTCATGAAAATTTGAAATTTCAAAGAAAACATCAGGGAGAAGAAAATTCTTAAGCATAGATGGGTCTTTGATAATGGAACTTCAGCCACCAATCAGGCAGAACAATATTTTTAGGGAGAAGGACTTCACATCTAATCTTAGTGCCACTATTTGTCATTGCCTCCTTTTCTTCTCCTTATTCAACTGATGGCCAAGTCTAATCGGTTTTACCTTAGTTTTATATTTAAATTAGTCTGATGTCTTAGTGTCAGCACATCAATCTGTAAAACGTGAAGGTAAAAAACAAAACAAAGAAAAATTTCTTTCAGTGCTCCTTAGTCATTGGTAAAGCATTTTCAAGTTCTGTATAGACAACAGTCAAAAAATTTTTTTTCAATTAAGGCAGGAAAACACAGAAATGGAATCTTTCCTTGTTAAAGGAGATATTTATGTTTATGCACATCTCTAGCTTAGCAGGTAATATAGCCTAGAGAGGAGAAATGGCATCCCAGATTTTCTCTACTGTTTAAAAGCATCACCAGCCCATGGTCACTCAAGTCAGAAATTTTGCAGTTATTTGAAACTTTTACCCTAACCTCTTTTTAATTAGTCACTAAGTTCTGTTAGGGCTATTTTGCAAGTTCTCTTGAATTTATCCTATTTCACTATTCCCACCTCTCTGCTTCAATTCTGTCCCTAATCATTCCTTATCTGAATTAAAACAACAACTTTCTGTTTCACTTGGAAAACAGATCATTTACCCCAAATATAATATGCACCGTGGCCTGTGTTTTTGTGAGTTGTGAGGATTGAAGGTCTTACGTATATTTAGGAGCAAAGCTTCTGACCAAGTAAGAGGAAGGGAAGTTTACACAAGTTGTTTTTTAGTTTTTTGAAACTCTTATTATGAATACGACCCACATATAGAAAAAGTATAAAAAACAAATTTGCAGCTCAATGAACTGTCAAAAAGTAATGCTCATGTAGCCACCACCCATGTGAAAGAATAGAATGTTGCCACACCCCATGAGCTTCCCTCTCAATCACAATCTTTTTTTCCTCCCCAAAGGTAACAAATTATTCTGACACTTATCTCTATAATTTGGTTATGCTTATTTTTGATCTTTGTATAAATGCAATAGTGTCTAGAATCTTTTACTCAACATTGTATGCGCTTTACGAGTTCTCCCCTTGTCATACCATCATGCTCAATTTGAGTATGAATTGGGTTGACTGCTGGCTTCCCTCAGGCCCTGAGAACTTCTGACTCATTTAATAGTTCTCTGTTCTTTTATTATTCTCTGTCACAACAAATTCCACCATGGCACTGAAATTCATAGGTGAAAAGGCCCTTTTGCCTTCCCCTAGGGTTCCAGCAGGGCAGGAGGCGGCCTGATGAAAGGGCGCTGAGGATGGTAGGGTACCGTGGTCTACTTCCCTTCTAAAAGTTTTGACAAAGAGTATAACTGACGCGTCATTACTAGACTTCTAAAGGCCGCTGCAGGCTGACTCAACTATAAGTATAGTTGACCCTTGAAAAACATGGGTCTGAACTGCCTGGGTCCACTTACATGTGGATATTTTTCAATAGTAAATACTACAGTACCACATGATCCCTGGTTGGTTGAATCAGAGGATGTGGAGGAAACATGGATACTGAAGGCCAACTATATATTATTATACTCGGATTAACTCCCTCCTTGTTCAAGGGTCAATTGTATGTCTTATTAAAAGTGCCTATGGGAAGCCACCTTTCTTTTTGTTTTCATTTGAAAACAAGGTGAAATGCTTTTGCCTTACTTTGGGAAAGCAACATATAAACAACACTCCTGTCCCTTTAAGTAGAAAGGAATTGTCTAGGCCATTGGGACGTTCATACAGTAGGTGCTCTTTATGCATAGTATGTTTATTCTCATAATCAGGTAGTTTTTCTAATGAGATCTCTAATAGTCATGTGTTTTATTAGTATTAACTAATAGACGTATGTAGAACCTTCTGTCATATTTGATATTTTAAATATTATTAAAAAGAATTAAGGGCTTCCCTGGTGGCGCAGTGGTTGAGAGTCCGCCTGCCGATGCAGGGGACACGGGTTCGTGCCCTGGTCTGGGAAGATCCCACATGCCGCGGAGCGGCTGGGCCCGTGAGCCATGGCCGCTGAGACTGCGCGTCCGGAGCCTGTGCTCCGCAACGGGAGACGCCACAACAGTGAGAGGCCCGCGTACCGCAAAAAAAAAAAAAAAGAATTAAGAAAATGCATACAGGTCCTTTATGGTTAGGGTAGCCAACTCATTAAAAATTTTTTAAATTATAATTTGTCATACAAATTGTATCTTTGAAACCCCTGTTGCCTACAATTCCTATACCTGGCTATTTCATATTTCTGTACCTTTATTTTCCTGTTCCCTCAGACTGAAGTTCCTTACTCAACATCCCCCTTTCAAGGCCATGTTCATTTGACATGCCTTCCAGGAAGGCAGCCCTGAACTGAAGTTTGGGAAGATGGCACTCCTTTATACTCTCATAACACCCTGTGTCTATGTCTAGCTTGTTATTTAATATTATATTGAAATGCTCTATATATCTGTTTCTCCCACTGAACTAAATCTCTTCAAGATCAGTAATTATTTTCTACATTTGTACACTCTAGCACAATGCCAGTCAGAGAGCAGACAGTGGGTTACTGGTTTGTTGAATTGAGTTAGTGATTTCTTACCACTAACGATGATCAAAGACTAAAAATCGTGAAGTTCTCCAAGTGTGATCCCCCAGACCAGAACCTTCAGTGTCACCTGGGAACTTGTTTGAAATGCAGGTTCTCCAGTCCTGTTTCAGACTTAGTAAATCAAAAACTCTAGGGGTGGGGTCCAGCGGTCTGTGTTTTAAGAAACCCTCCAGTTAATTCTGAGACAACCTAAGTTTGAGAATGCCTATCTCAGAAGAGTTGTTTGATCTTTGGATGAGGGTGGGGTCTAAATGCCTTTTAAAATGTCTTCTAATGCTGAAATCCCATGATCATATAAAAATTTCTGCAACCTCCATTTCCAAAATAACTTTATTTATTCTTCCTGTATTTAAGTTTGAATCAATTTTAGGAAGGAAAACACCCTATAGGTGTTTGTTTTCTTGTTTTTGATTAGTTCAGTGGTTTGATAGAATTACTAGGAAGCAGACAGTTCATTGCGGGCACCTTAACTGTAAATACAGGGATTCAATGTTAAATGAGTGTTTCAGAGTGAGATTCAAGGGTCTCCAGGGGCCTTGCCTCTCATCTAGTGCTCATGGCTCTTCAATACAGTTCTAACATTCAGACTTTATCCCAAATAGCAGCAGTAAACTTTTAAAGCCATGAGACTTAGGCTGAGACAGCTACTTTCTCATTCGCCCATATGAACTTGACACTGCACTAGATTTTCAATAGTTTATTTTATGCTGATTCCTTGAAAAACCCACTCTCTTGTGAATGTTAATGTGGCTGCTGTCTGCCTTATGAGTGTTTTCCCACGTATGAAAAAAATCCGATTTAGTGCCAAGCATTAATCATATCTTATGTTATTTGTACCTGAACATAAAAGGTACATCTTAAGAAAATCCATCCTGATTACAGTGAAACACAGTCTAAAAGCAAAAGTGTTAATATGATCAAGGACTTTTTGGCCATAAATTGTGAGATCAAAGGTATTTTATATGGTCTTTCAGAAAGCTACACACCTTCCAAGCACTCTAGCTAATGAACAGTTCTACTGTGGTTTTATGCTATGTGTCTTTACTAGCACCTGACCTCTTGTTACTTTGGCACACTATCCAGGGTGCCTAGAAACATGGCAACAATGAAAGTACCACTTCACCATTCTGTCTTTCTTGCTCTGTTTACCATTAAAAGGCATGAAGAAATACACACTTTATGGTAATCATAACCAACTTATCTTTTAAAATTTCTTTTATTGTAATTTATAATATCAAATTATATATTTACAACCTCTGTTGCCTATACTTGCTGCCAAGAGGAACTTAGATAATAAACTTTACACATATAAGCACTTTAGCATGTATTGTTGCATGTGTTTTTTCTGAGATTATATAGCAAAATAAAGCACACTGTCTTTTATATTCCAAGGACTATATCTTTTAGTTTACCTTAACTAATTTTGCAAAGCACTTTCTATGTGCAGGCACTATGAAGACATCAGAAATACCAAGATAGTAACACCTAGTCCTTGCTCTCAAGGAGCTTCTAGCCTTATAACCAAGTTGGATATAGAAACAAAAAATAGCACTCAAACCCAAAGTTGTATTAACACATTTAATTTGCATATATTTAGCCTAAAACACATGTTTACTACATTTAATTAATGGTTAGAATTTCCAGCTGATACACCCTTTTTCTAACATGCCTGCTTTTGTAAATGTCTCTGATCTTGCTTATGGTGGCGGGAGATATGGAGGGTCTTTTGGGGTAACGTCCTCATCACTGCTGTGGGAGTCCCTGTTGCTCATTGTAATAGTTTGCTGGGCTGCCATAACAAAGTGCCACAGAGGGGGTGGATTAAACAACAGAAATTAATTTTCTTACAGTTCTGGAAGCAAGAAGTCCAAGATCAAGGTGTTGGCAGGATTGGTGTCTTTTGAGTCCTCTCTCCTTGGCTTGTAAATGACAATCTTCTCCCTGTGTTTTCCCATGGTCTTCCTCTGTGCATGAGTGTGTCCTAATCAACTTTTCTTATAAGCGTAGCGGTCATATGACATTAGCCAACCCCCCACCTATGGCCCCATTTTAACTTAATTATCTCTTTGAAGAACTTATCTCCAAATATAGTCATATTTTAAGGTGGTAGGGGCTATGACTTCAACATATGAACACAGCACAGCCCGTAGCACTCATGTCCTATCACCTCTGAAGTCTTCTATTACAACACACCAAACTTTCATCATGAACTTCTGTCTTTTCAGCTCTATCACCAATCCTATCAAGATCTCCAAGTGTCAAACATTTTGTTTTCCAGAGTCATCATTTCATTATGACTTTACTGATTTTCCATCCACCCATGTCTCCATAATGAGTTCAACCACTGTATTACCATAGACTTAACATTAAACCTCCCAAGTTTTCAAAGCATCCACCCTATTTATCACATGCTGAGCTATAAATTAACTTGAGGAAATCACCCAAATATGAAAGTTAGTGCCCCTGTGAATTCATGGTTTACTTCCTCAGTGGCTTTGGGTCCCTAGTGCTGGTTAACAATCTTTCATCTTTCAGGTTTCTTATCTATACCTTGTCACAACACTCCTTAAGCATCCAAACTCCCTTCTATCTCAGGAGACAACTTTGCCTCTTTTTAGAACGCAAAATCATCTGTTGAGTACCTTAACTTTCTTTCTTTACATAAGTTTTTTTATTGACATTTACTGTGATTTCTTCCCTCCTAATGAAAAGAGGACTATTCTTTTCCCCTTAAAGCAAATTATTCAATCCCCTCCTTTTCTTTTTTTAATCCTTGGGAACTTTATCAATTAACAAGGTTTTTAGCCTTTGTTCCTCTTCTGGTTCTTTCACCTTAGCATAGAAGAATACCCTAGTAATACACATCTTCAGCAGACAAACACAAAACTTCTCATTCTTTTGTCTTCATTGTCTTTTCATAGCCAAGCTTCTTACAGCAGCAGTAGTCATCATTTGTTGTCCTCTTTTCCTCACTGTTCAAACACTTTTCTACGTTCTGATTTCTGCCTCCACCATCCCGCTGAATTTGATTTTGCCAAATTACTATTGACAGTGTTGAGTCTCAAAACAATGGATACTTTTATAGTTCCTTGCCTTAAATGTCTCTCCCAGATTTTTGGTCCAGCTCTTATTTAAACTTTAAGTCTCAGTTTGAGAGCCATAGAAAACTTCTCTTCCTCCTTTGGCTAAAAGAATTTTCACTTTGTTTTGCCAAATACTCTGTGCATATCTTTGTCATTGTATTGCATCTTCTTCAACTTTGTAACCCTTTTGCTTGGAGCCTGGAAAAATGCTTGGCAAACTCTAAGCATTAAGTGAAAGAATACTGGTTGACTGAAACGTCTTCCACCTTTTCGCTTCAAGTAAGCTTGATTTAAGCATTTAAGAGCATATGAGTATATAAATAAATACATTTATATATATATATATACACACACACATGCACACATATAATATCATACATTATATATCACATATAATTTAAATATGTATTATTTTTTGCCATTTCTGCCATTGAAGAAATATACAGGAAGCATCATGTGTCTAAAATGCGCCAAAAAATAGGCTCAACTGGTCATTTTAGATTTCTATATGATTTAATTCTGTGCTTTAAATAACTAAATAATTGCATTTTAAAAGTTATATCTATTAACCTCACTGTAGCTTTAAGTGAGAGAAAAATGTGGCAGAGGTCGCAGAATATTGGCAATCTAGATAAGCAGCAGTTTTCCTATTCTCCATCACAGAGCATTATGAAAATGAGTATGACTAAACAAGCATAAAGGAAGGACTGTGAATATAAAGCTTTTTATCATGAAAGTCAATCCTTATGATTGCTTTTCTTAATGAAATGTTCTGGAAGATAATGAAATATGTACAAATACAAAATGAATGCTCCATTTCAAAGAATGTCTATGGGACTTGTGGGAATAATGTAACAGATAGACATAATTAATATGATAGCTGTTGAATAACTTAAACTTGGGTAAAGCAGATAATTGTAGGGGAAAAGTACTAGCACAGTTGTGGTTTATGTTTCAAATGGAGCTTGGAAAAATGGTTGCTTAAGAGCGGAAAGTGAAAGAGAGACTCTGACCATGATTAAGTAGATACAAAAGTGAATAAATCCACCTGACTATCTTTTCCATAAAATATTTCTTTTAATATTATAAAGAAAGAGCCAAGACATTTTAAGTTCAGTCCTTCTTTATTGTGTACTTCCCTAAGTATGACATATTTTTTCCTACTTCTTAGAAGTACTGTTTTTAATTTATTATGACACCTGTAAATTTTTATTTTGTTAAAATTAATTTGGGTCTTATCTAATATAACTAGAAAATGCAAACATATTTTAAATAATGTTCAATTAATTAAACAAGGAGGCCATTAGACTGAAGTGGCTCTAATGCCATGGCATTTACCTCAGCAAACCAAAATCTAAGAATGTAAATACCTCAAGGTTGTGAAATCAAAACCTAAGGACAACCAATCTCAAATAGCCAACTAGGTGCTAAGCTATTGCCAATTAATAATATCCTTACTTTGCTGCCATCTTTTCTCTATAAAAGTTTTCCCCAGCTCCTGTTTGTTCCTAACCACTACCAGTTTGGCACTGACCAATTAAAATCAATTCTTGCTCAAATAAATTCTGAAAATTTAAGATGTCTCAATTTATCTTTTAACAACAGTAAAGCAGTTTTATGGCTTGTAAAAAGAAAGCTAAGACACAACCTAGGCGATCTCATTATTACCTATAAGATCTTTGTGGAATAGAAGAGAGGGAAACTGGAGAGCAGTATAGTTATAGGATTTTCTTGAAGTCATATAGGATCAGAGTGATGAGCTGATGAAAGGTCATCATTCAGCAGCTCTCAGTAGCATCCAGGCTTCAAAATGAACGTTTAATGGTTATGAATTGGTGGCACAAGCACATTTTCATCACTTGGATTAAACTTTGTTGTTTCCTTGGTTGTACATTAATCCTGTGGCAGGGTGGCAGTCTCTGACGTGTCCTCTTATTTACTATCCTAGGAGTTGGAGACATTGTAAGGTAACTGTATTGGGAGCCCAGCCACTCTTTACTGGGCTGCTTTATGTTTCAACCTGCCTACAGTAAATGTAGTTCTTAAAGTGTGAACTTCTGGATTCGCGAGGAATCCTCCTTATTACAAGCAAAGGACTAAAGTCAACATGAAATTAAAGCTTTGAAAACCACCATAAAATTAGTTCAAATAAATTCATCCCCTGCTCTGTTTCTTAGGGATGTACATGTCTTATCTTCCATCCTGCTTTCACCAACCGTAATTTGAATTCAGGGAGAAGTTTGCACATTTAGTTTAAGAAGTGAGAAGGAGGTTATGGGCCCAGAATTGCTAAGAAATAAGGCCTCTCTTTTATAACTTTAGAGACCACAGTCCTTTAAAATTCCTCATACTTAAACAATAAATCACACTTCAGAATAGCAACTTCTCCTTTGAAAGAAGTTTTACAAGAAGGAAATTGTATAATTTCAAGAGGATGGACTGGACATTATATAACTGCGTTGTGCCAGTAGTCTCATGGGAGCTTAACACACTACACACAATCTCTGGGAGGTTGATACCACTATTGTCCCCATAGTGCACTTGGAGCAGCTGAGGCTGAGTGCGATATAGATCTTGTCTAAGGTTTCTTGGCTCATAATTGGCAGAATTGGGATTCAAGCCTAAATTTATTTGCTTTCAAAAATCACATATGCTTTTAATTGCTATGCCATACTGCCTATCAACCTTCAATAAGCTGATTTACACTTTAACTCATTTGATTAGCAACCCAGATTTACTACTAGGTTAGGCAAGTGACTCTCTGAATTCCAATTTTCAAATCAGAAAAATGTGCAGAGTCGATCCTTAAACAACAGGGGTTTGAAGGTGCGTGGGTCCACTTATAGGCAGATTTATTTTCAGTAGTAAATACAATACCATACACGGTTGGTTGAATTCACAGATACGAAACTGGTGGATAAGGAGGAAGCTACAGGTATGGAGGAATCTGCACGTAGTGAGGAACCTGTGTATACAGAGGACTACAATAAATTAGATGGGGATTCTCCACTGCATGGACGGTGGGTCTGCCTAAATCCCTCCCCTCCCCCAGTTGTTCAGGGTTCAGCTGTATAATGATACCTAACATAAAGTGTTATTTTTAGAGTTAAAGTTGTCAACAGTCATAAAATAGCTATCCTGGCACAAAGTTCATGCTGAACACATGTTAGTTTTCTTCTTCCTGTGCCACTTACCTGTACAATCAGTAACCTCCGCTCAAATTTTGTGCAACTCAAAGCAGATAAACGGGTGATACGTCATGACCAGTCTTTATTCCCCCCATTTGAAAGGATCAAAAAATATTTTATTGCAGGTCTTTGTGCAAAGAAATCCTTGGGGTGCCTGAAAAGCATCATGAGCAAAGTGCTGTGGCTTCATACAGGAAGAAATGAATGAGGTTTTATGCTCAGAGCTAGGAGGCACCAAGGAAATTTGGGAGGTGTCGACTTAAAAAAGTGTACAATGCGAGAGTAGCGAGTTAAGTTTTATTGGGGGCAAAATGAGGACTGCATCCCGGGAGACAACAGTTCAGATAGCTCTGAGAAACTGCTCCAAAGATGTAGGGGGGAAGGTCAGTATATATGTTTGGTGAAGGGGGAGTACATGCAATTGAGCACATTTTTTTTTGCAGAAGGTTTCTGCTAGTCACGAGGAGCAGTCGTCACCATGAAGGATTTTAGTGCTTTTCTAGATACGAGGAGATACAAGAATTGGGCTCATAAAATTGGCTCCTCCTGAAATTATCTAACTATCTGAAGACGTGTTCTGCCAGTTTTTGCCAGAGCACAGAGCACCTCATTTCTGCTCTGAGCTCCTTACAGGGGGTGTTGAAAGTCAGCAGCTGCAGCAGCACATGATTTAATCCTTGTAGAGGCAGATGGCAAGTGCCAATGGAACATGCCAATTTGTAGTTGAGAGTGGCTTCATGGAGGAGATAGCACTTTCAGCTGAGCCTTCAAGAACAAGCACAGTAAGCAAAAGTGAAGAAAGAAACTGTGCTATTTCTCTAACATGAAATTCAGGGGAACAGCACAGCAGAGGCAAATCGTACCCAGTGGACCATTGGATCATCTGATCCACTGTGGCATCTTGGGGCACTTCTAAGGTAAGAGGCAGGGAGGAATGTAGGAGGAGATGGTACTCTAATGGCAGGAGAGAGCCTGATGTCTGAGCATATTCAGTGCTTTGAAAATTAGTGTTCCTTGTTTTGTTTAGATTATCCTGAATAGCCAATAAATGATTTTCATCTTAGTTGCTTTTTAGTAACAAAGCATGAAACATTTTGGCCTTGATCTTGTCAATTACTAAGATTTATTTCATTAAATGCAGCAATGCCTAAATTTATTATATAATACCAACGGGCTGAAAGACATTGTGTGTTGAAGGATAATCAATTTGCTTTTTTTTTAAAACCTGGCTATATAAGGGTTTGTGGAGGTCACGTGATTTTTGAAACTAACAGATTTAATACTATTTGTGTTTATCCTACTAACTTTCAAAGTTTGGGGAAGTCAGCTTAAAGTATAGCATAAAGAGAAATCTTAGAAGAGATATGGTAAAATTCCACATTTCATACCACTTTAAAACTGTTTAGTTCAACTAATTTATCAAAGCCTCTAAAAAAAGACTTGCTGACACTGAGAAATGCTTTTCAATCATTTGTTTTAACTGTCAAAATTCATGAAACTATATGTGAATCCAATATTTAAAACCCCTTTTTAACTTTAAGAAATGCTGGTATACCTTCTCAAAAGATTTCTCTTCCTGAGTTAAATTAGAAACAGGGTTCTGAGGATTATGAAGGCACATATTTGAACTAAACCTTAAAGGGAGAGAAAGAAAAGTAAGATTAATTTCATTTCTCTAGAACGAATACTATGTTATATAACTAATTAAAATAGTTCATAGATACTGCATTTCACTGAGATCAAATATTTATATAGTTTATATACATATTTAGTGAATTTAATTTAAAATGAAAACTACTTTGAGCTTCAAATGTAATTTTTCCCCTTTGCTAAAATAAATGCAAACTCTGAAGTTTCTTTTTGTTCTGTAAGCACTTGTAGCTTCGGATATTTAGAGGGTGTTCTTGGGGTTCAGTCTCTTTTGTCAGAGATATTTGAAATCATACAAGTGATTGTCAATTCAAGTACCCAGCTTCCATCTCGCTTTCTTACAATGAATTTTCCAAGCCACACAATAATCTATTTTATGCAGCTTTGTGCTGCAGTGCTTCATCTTTTAATCATCAAGTTTATGCTGGTAATTTCATTTCATGGGAGTGGTTCCTGCTTGCTGCTCTATTTTCTTTTCATTGTCCTGGTACTAACAGAACCGTTGGGTGTTTATTAAATGTCTGATGAAGTGCGTTGGAGTGATTATGAATTTATGTTCCCTTCACAGGCACATCGTCCGTTTATAAAATTTCTGGTATTAGTTTGCCTCTGTATGTATATATATATAATATACATCCATATTATATATACATCATACAGTCTTACTTTTTTCCTGCCTTTCTCCATATACCCATTCCAATCAACCTCCTCTCATAATCAATTAGACTATTTTATCTGTGTTTCAGTGAAGAGATGAAAAAAAAGATGACTGAAGATTAGAAAAAATCAAGCCATAAGAATATAAACTATGCCCAGCACATATAATCTAACATTCCCATAATCTAAGTCGTTCCTTATTTGTAGAACAAACCATAGCCTAGAAAAGATATTTAAAGATAACGAAGAGCCTAGAAAAATGTTTGGAAGGATGTACACCAAACCCTTATTATATTGGTTACATATGAGGAATAGCAGTGGAGACAGAGGATGGGAAATTCTTTTTTTTTTTTTAATTAATTTATTTTTGGCTGCATTGGGTCTTCGTTGTTGTGCATGCGGGCTTTCTCTAGTTGCGGTGAGCAGGGGCTACTCTTCGTTGCGGTGCACGGGCTTCTCATTGCAGTGACTTCTGTTGTTGCAGAGCATGGGCTCTAGGCATGCAGGCTTCAGTAGTTATGGCACGCAGGCTCAGTAGTTGTGGCTCGCAGGCTCAATAGTTGTGGCACACAGGCTTAGTAGCTCCGCGGCATGTGGGATCTTCCCGGACTAGGGCTTGAACCTGTGTCCCTTGCATTGGCAGGCGGATTCTTAACCACTGTGCCACCAGGGAAGTCCCTGGGAAATTCTTTTATTTATTTTTATTTCCAATGTTCACAAGCTACTTTTGGAATGTAAAAAAAAAGTATCATAATGTGGTATGGGTTAATATTTCCAGAAGTATAAATGCTAAGAATTATATATAGCCCAGCAATGTACCACACCCACATACTAGGTCAAAGTAGTCAGAGTACATGCAGAATGGATTGAGTAAAGGAAAAGTGTATAATAATAATTATTATAAATATCTAACATTTATTGAAAATCTATTATATGCTAATAACTCTTGTAGGTGCTGTACATTTATTATCTCATTTAATTCTCACACCAATCCTATAAAGTAGAGATAATTATTATCCTCTTTCACAGATGAAGAAATTGCTGCAGAGGGAAGTTTGTTTTCTTACTAAGTTGACAAGTGGTGTCACCAACAAGTGGTGGTTCAGACTTTGAACTCAGGTGTTTAGATTCCAGAACACATACTCCTAATTACCACTCTATTCTCTGTTTGTGATTGGTTGGCCAGAAATATCCTCCTTGTCTTTAGTCTTGGTCGTTGGAAATTTCTGTAAGATGATTTCACTTTTGTGCCTTAATTCTTTGAGTATAACTCAAGTTTGCTTCCACTGAAGATTTTTCCACATCTAGGCATAGAGTTCATGTAAGGTTCATGTCTAGACATCTGTTCTTATTCTAGAGACCACACGTATAGGAACCTAGGTTGAATTTCTAGTTATACAAGCAGCTATCTTGGAAGTTAGCTATTAAAATAAATTCCTAATATTTTTATCCTAAAAGTAGAGTTCTTAGAAAACATTACTATTTGAGGATAGTCCTATGTGGATAGGTTCTGGCATTGCATTTTTAATTCAATGTTACATAACTTCCAATCTTAAAAGGATCTCCAATGACTATCAACAACTTACATTTGGTAATCTGTTACAAAGGAATACAGTGGAATACATTTTTGCTTTGAAAGCACTTGGGAAAATCAGTCAACTCTATGCAACTCAATAAAAATTAATTTTTAATTTAATATCAGAGAGTTGTAATCTGTAAATGTCTATAAAAAGAACTGGAGGAATAAGAGAACTTGAAAAATTAAGATAATTACAATTTTGAGGCTATATTCAACTCCCCATAGAATACACTTTTTGGCATATTTCTGGGCTAGACTGTAATGGTTCATTTATTGATTTTAATTACATAGCATGATACTTAGAAATTATGATTGGAAGTAAAGTACTAATTGGATACATTTACCTTTAAAAATGGCTAAACATATAATTTTAACTGTTTGTGAATTAAATTTAAATTAAAACCTCAGAAAATGGGTGGGTAAAATGGGAATCCTACAGATAGATAAATGCATGGACTTCAGTGTGTGTTAATTACTTACTCAGGTCAGTGGGCATCAAAATATTATACAGCCTTTGTAGTTATATGTAGTAAAAATTTTAAAAGGGATCTATTAAAAAAAGGAATATATTGAGTCAGTGGGTTCTTGAAGAAGGAAAATTAAAAAAAAAAAAAAGTAATGACTGTGACTTATACCTGAAATGAATGGTTCATAGAAGGCTTAAGACCATGCCTTCCTTTTATAGTACTTCACATTTTGGTGAAGACTGTCAGTTACAATTGCTACCAGTGACCATTAATGTAGTGTGTTTATCCAGCTGTGTAAAAGCGGTGTAGTGATAATCAAAGACTCATACTAAAAGGAAACTTAAGTATCACATTAACTAATTAACTACTTAAATAATTAACGCAACAGATGAGTTATGATTAGATTAAATGGGCATCTGAACAAGAGTGTTTATTGTTAATAATGAAATTAGCCATGTTCTCCATCCTGAACATTCATGATGTAAAAGTCAGTTTATGTTACTCCAGAGCAGTTTGCTACGGCAATGAATCTAGTCTGGGCCTTTTTGTTTTCAGTGGGCATTTGCTTTTTAAATATCATAGCATTTACAGCAGGGAGTGCTTCCTGGTGTAATATATGGAGAAAGTAGTAGATGACGGCAGGATTAATGGCTAGAAATAATTAAAATGACACTACAAAGCTCTGTCTTTTCAGGGAGAGAACTCCAATTAAGCCACATCTCCTTTCCATTATCACTCTACTGTCAATTAAAGTCTGATGTATTTTGTCAGTTTTAAAAAGACGAAGCTTTTAGTCTATCGTATACTCAAGAATTTACATTTTGGCAGGATTATAAAGGGCTCTGTCATTTTAATTTTATATGCCTATAAAAGACTCCACTCAGACCTTCCTTTTCCCATTTTGCAACTTCTCTCATTGTTAGCGAATCAAAAAATATCTTTTATTGTCACAGCAATGTGATGCTTGTTAATGTTTAACATTACATTTACATGCAATTATGTAAGAAAGAAAAATTCAGAATAGTTAAGCAAAGGGTACACAGCATACTAATAAGAATTCTTACTTATATACCCTTTATAGGCATCACAGTTTTGTTTGGGTCAAGTGTGAGGCAGAATTGCCTTTAGTCTGTACTTTTCAAGGCAATGGAAACGTAGAAGGACAGATACTTATTATTAGGGGTTAGTATATTTGTTTAATATATATCTGCGGTAATGATAGAATCATTTTTAGGAGAATATGGATAGTAGGGTAAAATATAAAGGGAGAGAGAGAGCTCTTTTAAAGTTATACATAGATTTAACCTACTAAATTGCAGAACATTGGTAGTAGAGAAGCAGCTGGCATGTTGGAAAGAGGTATGTTCTGGAAGCCATCAGTCCTGAGTTTGATTCTCCAGCTCTATAGCTTACTAAATTGGAAGGATTCGTCAAATTATATATTCTCTCTGAGTATCAGTTCCCTCATCTTTTACATGAGGATAATAATTTTGAGTCAGAGATTTTTGTGAAAAGTAGACAATGCTTGGAAAGCACCAAGCACGACAGGGAACAGATACCAGCTCTTTGGTAACTGGTAATCATTGTTGGGGTTATGGTTGTCATTCTATTGTTCTACATGCTGAGTTATTACCAGTCCCCGACAGATACCCTTATTGTTCCTTCCCCTTATTCCTGGAAGGAATAGCATTGTGGGTTCTCACAAAAACATTTGTACTGATCTTCATATCAAAAATTTAAGCTAATCACTAAGAAATCCTTTGGAAGGACAGAGCATTATAAAACCAAAGGTAAATGAATATTCATATGTATATTCTCTTGTCCATTGATCTTTTTCTCTCCCCAAGTCTTTGGTGTAGATAATAAAAAAAATTCACTATGGAAGACAAAAGAGAGTAGTATACAGATTCTATTCTTCATTCTGTTTTAAAGAGAATTGTAGCAGGAGTGAAATCTATGAATATATTGCCTTAATATTTGAAAATGAACTATTTAATCCTCATGATAAAAAAACAGGTACCAATGTTTGAAACTACTTATAAGTCTGGTCTCTTTGTTGTTGTTTGTTTTACTATTATTGCTTCACAGATAAAACCTTTGTACCTGAAAGTTGATCACAGGATATTCTTATATTTTTGGCATATCACAAATGTTCAATATTAGTGTGCCCTTTGATAAATATTATAAATGATCCTCTTGCTACAGAATATTCATTCATTTATTCCTATTAGCACACAAACCCCTAACTCAAAAATAAACCTTCCCTTGAACCCATGTTTTCTTCCAGCCATGCTACTTGTCTCTGGGCCTCTTTATAGAAAAATTCCTCAGAAAAATTGGCCAATAATCAATGACTCTGTTTTCTCTCCTTCTGTTCTTTCCCAAACCTTACATAGTTACATTTTCACCCTACATTTCCGTCAAAATACCTCGTATAAATATCACCAATGACCTCCATGTTACCAAATTAAATGATAATTTCTTAATCTTACTTTACTTGACCTGTAAACTTTAGTCGAGACAGTGATCACTCCTACTTAGAACACTTTCTTCATTTAGCTTTCAGAGTTTCATGCTCTCTTTATATTTATTTCATAGGTCATGTCTTTTCAGTCTCTTTCACTAGTTTCTCCACATCTTCCTAAATGAGGGCTCAGTCCCTGGGATTCATCTCTTTTCTATTTCCCCTCCTTTCCTAGGTGGTCTCGTATAGGATTGCTGATTAGTCACTAATGAATGTCTATATCCTGAATTCCCCACCAAACTGCAGATTTGTTTATACAGCTACTTACTTGATGTCATTACTTGAATGACTGTTAAGTACCCCACTTTACTTTCTATGCCTTTCTCATGCTTCCACCTTCTTTTGCAACAGTCCTCATTTCAGTAATGGGAATTCCATCCATCTAGTTGCTCAGATCAAAAAACTTGGAGACACCTTTGATTTTCATCTCTCACATCCCATCTATCAGTAAGTGCTATTGGTCCTATCTTCAAAGTACCTCTGACCACTGAAACTGACCACTCCTTGCTACGTGGAGTCACCATCAGCTCTCATCATGTATATGGCAATAACCTAACAGGTCTCCTGGTTTCTACTGCTGATGCTGTGCTCTACTCATACCAGATAGGTCCCCATTTTATGCTTTCCTCAAGCTGTCTTTTGGCTTTCTATTTCATGTGGTGAAGTATCTAAAGGTCTTACAATGCCACCGAAGCCTGAAATGATCTGCCTTTCCCTATTATCTCTCTGACCTCCTTTCTTTTCCCTTCCTTACTCTGTTCCAGTCTCACTAGCTTCCTTGCTGTTCCTCAAGTAAGGCATGCAGCCAAGCTGTTCACTACCCGAGGGTCATACCATGTGCTCTTCCCGTTGCCTGCAGCTCCTTTTCCTCAGAATTCACCGTGCTCACTCCCTCATCTCTTTCAGGTCTCTGTTCAAATGTTATCTTCTCTCTAAAGCTTTCCTTGACATCCTGTCAGAAAATATCACACCTCAATTTGGCACATCTTATTCCTCTTATTCTAATTTCGTTTTTCTCCAAGCCACTTATGACCATCTGATAAATGTTGCTTATTTAAAAAATTTCTGCCTACTCCATTATGATACGAGTTCTTGGAGAATTTGGGCTTTATTACTGAATCCCAGTGTCTTGAACAGAGCTTGTAAGTAGTAGGCACTAAACAAATGTTTCTTGAGTGAATAAATGGTTAAATAAAGAAACATATATTGCTAAAATCACTTATAAGAGAGGACCTAATCCAAACTTAGGGGCTCTGGAGAGATTTTGTAAAAAGAAGTGACTTCTAAGCCTAGGCCTAAAGGATGAGTAGCCGTTAACCAGCTGAAGAAGTAGAAAAAGAGTGCTCAAGATGGAAGAAAATGAGTATGTTAGAAAGAATGGTGTGTTTGAGGAGTTGAAGCAGTTTATTCCAACTGGAGTGTGATTTGTATTTGGAACAGGGAGTGGGGATGAGTGAGTGGCCATAGATGTGTTTGAAGACATAAGTACAGAGCAGCTCACCATGAGGACTTTATATGCAATGCTAATGCTTTGGAATTTTATCTGAGGGAAATAGTTGCCCTGGTATTAAATCAGGGTTTTAGGGAGAGAAGTGACATGCATTTTAGAAAGATTACACCAGCTGCCACATATAAAATTGTTATGAGAGAGAGAAGGCCAGGAGGGAAGACTAGGTAAGAGGCTGCTATAGAAATCTGGGTGAGAAGTTATGGCCCCTGACATGGGAAGTGGCAGTGGAACTGGAGAGCAGTGGGTAGAGTCTGAGATGTTCATGAGCTTGTAACTGATTGCATGTGAGGGTGAAGAAAATGGAGAAATCAAGAATGTTTTGTAATATCTAAACTGTGTACTGACACTTGAACAGATAGACTTGTAGAATTCCCAATCTATCTTTGCACATCTGAATTTCCAGTAAATTCCTGAGATAACTGTAAAATATGTTCTTGCATATTTTCCTCTTACAAAGTTTATAAAACTGTGGAGGAATATTTGCTTATAGAGAGTCGATGAACTATGATTTGTTTGGAAAAAAACTTACCAAAATTTACTAAGCACTTAATTGGTGCAAAGTGTCCTACTATTGGACTACAAAAAAGTATAAGAAATAATATTTTTTCTTAACGAGTTTAAATGATAAACATAGTTGTCTCTTTGAGCACTTGTATTTAAATATTTCAGTGTTTCAGAATATAAAGTGGATCTCGAAAGTCTAGTTGTCATTCTGCTTTGGCGCAACAGTGTGTTTCTGCAATTTGAAAATAGCCCAACAATAAGGCAGGTACCGTTTACTGAGATCTGTTGGCAAGCATTGTGTTAAGTACTTCACATGTGTATTATTTCATTCAGTCTGAATGACAATCCTATGGGGGTAGGTACTGTTATTATTCCTATTGCGTATGCTTGAAGGAACTGAGGGTCTGAGAGGCTAGATAACTTGCCTAACACAGTAAGTAAATGGTAGAGCCAGACTAGAATTTCCAATGTTCTATGACTCCAAATCCTGTGCTTTTCCATTGAGCCTACTGCCTATCTATGCGGTTTCTGGGCTTATTAGAAGCCTGGAAGTAAAATGGATTTGATGACAGCTCTTAAAAAAAGTCTAGAACTTAGCACTCATCCATCAGTTTTTGTAATAAGTGCGCTTTTAATGTTTCTAATTAAAACTCACCTCACAATAATACTCAATAATGTTTTTTATTGAGTTTTGTGCCCTTTACAGATATATGCATTTGTATAAAGTTCCTCAATTACTGCATAGGTAAGCAATACTTATTTCATTCCTTTAATCTGACAAATGCGTAATGTGAAAATTAGCAATAGTGTGGGACCCATAACTTGCAGTGCTCCCAGTGTTAATTTTTTTAAGTTTCCAACTCTCACATTTTCATCGCATTTAATATGCATCGTAAAAGTGCCTCTTTGGCAAGTTCATTACATTATGCTCTCTGATTGAAGTTAGAGCCTTTGGAATTGCTGTTAGGCATAGTGGAAATAATTAACAACTTAGGTCTAGGCTGATTTTAGAACAAATCACTGCAGTCAGTCATTTTCTCAAATAACTTAATTACTGTTAATCATTGTAGTAATATGATACTCTATAGCAATGTAGTTGGTGGATAACAACTGTTTATCCACCAGCACATATTTCCTTTTCTCTGGGAAAGAATAAATTAATGTCTTCTACAGTTCAAAGCTGATAGAGATAAGCTTTTTTTTTTTTTTAAACATCTTTATTGGAGTATAATTGCTTTACAATGGTGTGTTAGTTTCTGCTTTATAACAAAGCAAATCAGTTATACATATATATATATTCCCATATCTCTTAGCTCTTGCATCTCCCACCCTCCCATCCTCCCTATCCCGCTCCTCTAGGTGGTCACAAAGCACCGAGCTGATCTCCCTGTGCTATGCGGCTGCTTCCCACTAGCTAGCTATTTTACATTTGATAGTGTATATATGTCCATGCCACTCTCGCTTTGTCACAGGTTACCCCTCCCCCTCCGAATATCCTCAAGTCCATTCTCTAGTAGGTCTGTGTCTTTATTCCTGTCTTACCCCTAGTTTCTTCATGACATTTTTTTTCTTAAATTCCATATATATGTGTTAGCATATGGTATTTGTCTTTCTATTTCTGACTTACTTCACTCTGTATGACAGACTCTAGGTCCATCCACCTCATTACAAATAGCTCAATTTCGTTTCTTTTTATGGCTGAGTAATATTCCCTTGTATATATGTGCCACATCTTCTTTATCCATTCACCCGATGATGGACACTTAGGTTATTTCCATCTCCGGGCTATTGTAAATAGAGCTGCAATGAACATTTTGGTACATGACTATTTTTGAATTATTGTTTTCTCAGGGTATATGCCCAGTAGTGGGATTGCTGGGTCATATGGTAGTTCT
The DNA here is from genome assembly GCF_963455315.2 of Globicephala melas. Classification (NCBI taxonomy): domain Eukaryota; kingdom Metazoa; phylum Chordata; class Mammalia; order Artiodactyla; family Delphinidae; genus Globicephala; species Globicephala melas. The sequence continues at coordinate 98,331,390 of NC_083316.1, forward strand.
ATTTGTAGTTCTTTAAGGAACCTCCATACTGTTCTCCATAGTGGATGTACCATTCACATTCTCACCAGCAGTGCAAGAGTGTTCCCTTTTCTCCACACCCTCTCCAGCATTTATTGTTTCTAGATTTTTTGATGATGGCCATTCTGACTGGTGTGAGATGATATCTCATTGTAGGTTTGATTTGCATTTCTCTAATGATTAATGATGTTGAGCATTCTTTCATGTGTTTGTTGGCAGTCTGTATATCTTCTTTGGAGAAATGTCTATTTAGGTCTTCTGCCCATTTTTGGATTGGGTTGTTTGTTTTTTTGTTGTTGAGCTGCATGAGTTGCTTATAAATTTTGGAGATTAATCCTTTGTCAGTTGCTTCATTTGCAAATATTTTCTCCCATCCTGAGGGTTGTCTTTTGGTCTTGTTTCTGGTTTCCTTTGCTGTGCAAAAGCTTTTAAGTTTCATTAGGTCCCATTTGTTTATTTTTGTTTTTATTTCCATTTCTCTAGGAGATGGGTCAAAAAGGATCTTTCTGTGATTTATGTCATAGAGTGTTCTGCCTATGTTTTCCTCTAAGAGTTTGATAGTTTCTGGCCATACATTTAGATCTTTAATCCATTTTGAGCTTATTTTTGTGTGTGGTGTTAGGGAGTGATCTAATCTCATACTTTTACATGTACCTGTCCAGTTTTCCCAGCACCACTTACTGAAGAGGCTGTCCTTTCTCCACTGTACATTCCTGCCTTCTTTATCAAAGATAAGCTGACCAAATGTGTGTGGGCTGGGCTTTCTATCCTGTTTCATTGATCTATCTTTCTGATTTTGTGCCAGTACCATACTGTCTTGTTTACTGTACCTTTGTAGTATAGTCTGAAGTCAGGGAGCCTGATTCCTCCAGCTCCGTTTTTCTATCTCAACCTTGTTTTGGCTATTCTGGGTCTTTTGTGTTTCCACACAATCTGTGAAATTTTTTGTTCTACTTCTGTGAAAAATGCCAGTGGTAGTTTGATAGGGATTGCATTGAATCTCTAGATTGCTTTGGGTAGTAGAGTCATTTCACAATGTTGATTCTTCTGATCCAAGAATATGGTATATCTCTCCATCTATCTGTATCATCTTTAATTTCTTTCATCAGTGTCTTATAATTTTCTGCATATAGGTCTTTGGTCTCCTTAGGTAGGTTTATTCCTAGATATTTTATTCTTTTTGCTACAATGGTAAATGGGAGTGTTTTCTTGATTTCACTTTCAGATTTTTCATCATTAGTGTATAGGAATGCCAGAGATTTCTGTGCATTAATTTTGGATCCTGCTACTTTACCAAATTCATTGATTAGCTCTAGTAGTTTTCTGGTAGCATCTTTAGAATTCTCTATGTATAGTATCATGTCATCTGCAAACAGTGACATGACAGCTTTACTTCTTCCTTTCCGATTTGGATTCCTTTTATTTCCTTTTCTTCTCTGATTGCTGTGGCTAAAACGTCCAAAACTATGTTGAATAAGAGTGGTGAGAGTGGGGAACCTTGTCTTGTTCCTGATCTTAGTGGAAATGCTTTCAGTTTTTCACCATTGAGGACGATGTTGGCTGTGGGTTTGTCATATATGACCTTTATTATGTTGAGGAAAATTCCCTCTATGCCTACTTTCTTCAGGGTTTTTATCATACATGGGTGTTGAATTTTGTCAATAGCTTTCTCTGCATCTATTGAGATGATCATATGGTTTTTCTCCTTCAATTTGTTAATGTGGTGTATCATGTTGATTGATTTACATATATTGAAGAATTCTTGCATTCCTGGAATAAACTCCACTTGATCATGATGTATGATCCTTTTAATGTGCTGTTGGATTCTGTTTGCTAGTATTTTGTTGAGGATTTTTGCATCTATGTTCATCAGTGATATTGGCCTGTAGTTTTCTTTCTTTGTGACCTCCTTGTCTGGTTTTGGTATCAGGGTGATGGTGGCCTTGTAGAATGAGTTTGGGAGTGTTTCTCCCTCTGCTATATTTTGGAAGAGTTTGAGAAGGATAGGTGTTAGCTCTTCTCTAAATGTTTGATAGAATTCGCCTGTGAAGCCATCTGGTCCTGGGCTTTTGTTTGTTGGAAGATTTTTAATCACAGTTTCAATTTCAGTGCTTGTAATTGGTCTGTTCATATTTTCTATTTCTTCCTGATTCAGTCTTGGCAGGTTGTGCATTTACAAGAATTTGTCCAGGTTGTCCATTTTATTGGCATAGAGTTGCTTGTAGTAATCTCTCATGATCTTTTGTATTTCTGCAGTGTCAGTTGTTACTTCTCCTTTTTCATTTCTAATTCTATTGACTTGAGTCTTATCCCTTTTTTTCTTGATGAGCCTGGCTAATTGTTTATCAATTTTGTTTATCTTCTCAAAGAACCAGCTTTTAGTTTTATTGATCTTTGCTATTGTTTCCTTCATTTCTTTTTCATTTATTTCTGATCTGATTTTTATGATTTCTTTCCTTCTGCTAACTTTGGGTTTTTTTTGTTCTTCTTTCTCTAATTGCTTTAGGTGCAAGGTTAGGTTGTTTATTCGAGAGGTTTCCTGTTTCTTAAGGTATGATTGTATTGCTATAAACTTCCCTCTTGGAACTGCTTTTGCTGCATTCCATAGATTTTGGGTCGTCGTGTCTCCATTGTCATTTGTTTCTAGGTATTTTTTGATTTCCTCTTTGATTTCTTCAATGATCATTTCATTATTAAGTAGTGTATTGTTTAGCCTCTATGTGTTTGTATTTTTTACACATCTTTTCCTGTAATTGATATCTAGTCTCGTAGCGTTGTGGTCGGAAAAGATTCTTGAAACATTTTCAATTTCTTAAATTTACCAAGGCTTGACTTGTGACCCAAGATATGATCTATCCTGGAGAATGTTCCATGAGCACTTGAGAAAAGTGTGTATTTTGTTGTTTTTGAATGGGATGTCCTATAAATATCAATTAAGTCCATCTTGTTTAATGTATCATTTAAAGCTTGTGTTTCCTTATTTATTTTCATTTTGGATGATCTGTCCATTGGTGAAAGTGGGGTGTTAAAGTCCCCTACTATGAATGTGTTACTGTCGATTTCCCCTTTTATGGCTGTTAGTATTTGCTTTATGTATTGAGGTGCTCCTATGTTGGGTGCATAAATATTTACAATTGTTATATCTTCTTCTTGGATCAATCCCTTGATCATTATGTAGTGTCCTTCTTTGTCTCTTCTAATAGTCTTTATTTAAAGTCTATTTTGTCTGATATGAGAATTGCTACTCCAGCTTTCTTTTGGTTTCCATTTGCATGAAATATCTTTTTCCATCCCCTTAATTTCAGTCTGTATGTGTCTTTAGGTCTGAAGTGGGTCTCTTGTAGACAGCAAATATATGGGTCTTGTTTTTGTATCTATTCAGCCAATCTGTATCTTTTGGTGGGAGCATTTAGTCCATGTACATTTAAGGTAATTATTGATATGTAAGGTCCTGTTCCCATTTTCTTAATTGCTTTGGGTTCATTATTGTAGGTCTTTTCCTTCTCTTGTGTTTCTTGCCTAGAGAAGTTCCTTTAGCAGTTGTTGTAAGGCTGGTTTGGTGGTGCTGAACTCTCTCAGCTTTTGCTTGTGTGTAAAGGTTTTAATTTCTCCATCAAATCTGAATGAGATCCTTGCTGAGTAGAGTAATCTTGGTTGCAGGTTTTTCTCCTTCATCACTTTAAATATGTCCTGCCAGTCCCTTCTGGCTTGCAGAGTTTCTGCTGAAAGATCAGCTGTTAACCTTATGGGGATTCCCTTGTGTGTTTTTTGTTGTTTTTCCCTTGCTGCTTTTAATATGTTTTCTTTGTATTTAATTATTGACAGTTTGATTACTATGTGTCTTGGCATATTTCCCTTTGGAATTATCCTGTATGGGACGCTCTGTGCTTCCTGGACTTGACTATTTCCTTTCCTATATTAGGGAAGTTTTCAACTATAATCTCTTCAAATATTTTCTCAGTCCCTTTCTTTTTCTCTTCTTCTTCTGGGACCCCTATAATTCAAATGTTGGTGCGTTTAATGTTGTCTCAGAGGTCTCTGAGACTGTCCTCAGTTCTTTTCATTCTTTTTTCTTTATTCTGCTCTGCAGTAGTTATTTCCACCATTTTATCTTCCAGGTCACTTATCCATTCTTCTGCCTCTGTTATTCTGCTATTGATCCATCCCATCTAGAGTGTTTTTAATTTTATTTATTGTGTTGTTCATCGTTGTTTGTTTCCTCTTTAGTTCTTCTAGGTCCTTGTTAAATGTTTCTTGCATTTTCTCTGTTCTATTTCCAAGATTTTGGATCATCTTTACTATCATTATTCTGAATTCTTTTTCAGGTAGACTGCCTATTTCCTCTTCATTTGTTAGGTCTGGTGGGTTTTATCTTGCTCCTTCATCTGCTGTGTGTTATTCTGTCTTCTCATTTTGCTTACATTACTGTGTTTGGGGTCTCCTTTTTGCAGGCTGCAGGTTCGTAGTTCCCGTTGTTTTGGGTGTCTGTCCCCAGTGGCTAAGGTTGGCTCAGTGGATTGTGTAGGCTTCCTGGTGGAGAGGACTAGTGCCTGTGTTCTGGTGGTTGAGGCTGGATCTTGTCTTTATGGTGGGCAGGTCCACCTCTGGTGGTGTGTTTTGGGGTGTCTGTGGACTTATTATGATTTTAGGCAGCCTCTCTGCTAATGGGTGGGGTTGTGTTCCTGTCTTGCTAGTTGTTTGGCATAGGATGCCCAGCACTCTAGCTTGCTGGTTGTTGATTGAAGCTGGGTGCTGGTGTTGAGACGGAGATCTCTGGGAGATTTTCGCCATTTGATACTATGTGGAGCTGGGAGTTCTCTTGTGGACCAGTGTCCTGAAGTTGGCTCTCCCACCTCAGAGCCACAGCACTGACTCCTGGCTGCAGCACCAAGAGCCTTTCATCCACACGGCTCAGAATAAAAGGGAGAAAAAGTAGAAAGAAAGAATTAGTAGAAGTAGAAAGAAAGAAACAAAGAAAGGATGGAGGGCGGGAGGGAGGGAGGGAGGAAGGAAGGAGGAAAGGAAGGCAAAAAAGAAAGAAAGAAGATAAAGTAAAATAAAAGTAAGATAAAATATAATAAAGTTATTAAAATAAAAAAACAATTATTAAAAAAGAAGGAAAAAAAAACGGACGGATAGAACCCTAGGACAAATGGTGGAAGCAAAGGTATACAGACAAAATCTCACACAGAAGCATATACATACACACTCACAAAAAGAGGAAAAGGGGAAAAAATCATAAATCTTGCTCTCAAAGTCCACCTCCTCAACTTGGGTTGATTCGTTGTGTAAAGGAGGGAAGGAAGGAAAGAAAGAAAGCAAGAAAGAAGATAAAGTAAAATAAAATAAAGTTATTAAAATAAAAGATAATTATTAAGCAAAAAAAAGTAAAAAAAAAAAAACAACCAAAAAAGGAAGGATAGAACCCTAGGACAAATGGTGGAAGCAAAGCTATACAGACAAAATCTCACACAGAAGCATACACATACACACTCACTAAAAGAGGAACAGGGGAAAAAAATCATAAATCTTGCTCTCAAAGTTCACCTCCTCAATTTGGGATGATTCGTTGTCTATTCATGTATTCCACAGATGCAGGGTACATCAAGTTGATTGTGGAGCTTTAATCCGCTGCTTCTGAGGCTGCTGGGAGAGATTTCCCTTTCTCTTCTTTGTTCTCACAGCTCCCAGGGGCTCAGCTTTGGAATGGGCCCCGCCTCTGCGTGTAGGCCCCGGAGTGCATCTGTTCTTCGCTCAGACAGGACGGGGTTAAAGGAGTAGCTGCTTCGGGGACTCTGGCTCACTCAGGCTGGGGGGAGGGAGGGGCACGGAGTGCGGGGCGGGCCTGCGGCGGCAGAGGCCCGGCGTGACGTTGCATCAGCCTGAGGCCCGCCGTGCGTTCTCCTGGAGAAGTTGTCCCTGGATCCTGGGACCCTGGCAGTGGCCGGCTGGATAGGCTCCCCCGAAGGGAGGTGTGGATAGTGACCTGTGCTGGCACACAGGCTTCTTGGTGGCGGCAGCAGCAGCCTTAGCGTGTCACGCCCGTCTCTGGGGTCCACGCTTTTAGCCGTGGCTTGCGCCCGTCTCTGGAGCTCCTTTAAGTAGAGCTCTTAATCCCCTCTCCTCACGCACCAGGAAACAAAGAGGGAAGAAAAAAGCTCTATCCTCTTCGGCAGGTCCAGACTTTTCCCCGGACTCTCTCCCGGCCAGCCGTGGCGCACTAACCCCCTTCAGGCTGTGTTCACGCCGCCAACCCCAGTCCTTTCCCGGTGCTCTGACCAAAGCCGAGCCTCAGCTCCCAGCTCCGCCCGCCCGGCGGGTGAGCAGACAAGCCTCTCGGGCTGGTGAGTGCCGGTCAGCACCGATTCTCTGTGCGGGAATCTCTCTGCTTTCCCCTGCGCACCCCTGTTGCTGTGCTCTCCTCTGCGGCTCCGAAGCTTTCCCCCTCCGCCACCCGCAGTCTCCGCCCGCGAAGGGGCTCCTAGTGTGCGGAAACCTTTCCTCCTTCACAGCTTCCTCCCACTGGTGCAGGTCCCGTCCCTATCCTTTTGTCTCTGTTTATTCTTTTTTCTTTTGCCCTACCTAGGTACTTGGGGGGTTTCTCACCTTTTGGGAGGTCTGAGGTCTTCTGCCAGCGTTCAGTAGGTGTTTTGTAGGAGTTGTTCCACGTGTAGATGTATTTCTGGTGTATCTGTGGGGAGGAAGGTGATCTCCACGTCTTACTCTTCCGCCATCTTCTCCCGAGCTCAATATTTTCCATATGTGGAGATTAAGGCTTGGGATGTTAAACTACCCAAAGTAAAAATGAAAGTGTTCTACCTGTAGGAGACATTTTGGCAGAAAAACAAATGACATGTTCCTAATTGCCTCTCCCCTTCTCTCCCTCCGTGCAAGTCTTATACAGCTTCATATCTGATCTCCATCTCTACTGCAGCTAGGAGTGGGCATACGACACACTTTGTATTAATGAGATTTAAGCAGAACTCTTGTTGGGGGTTTTGGAAAGTGCTTATTGATAAAAGGAACGTATGCATCTGATGTTTTCCACTTCCCTCTTATTTTTGCAGTGAACCTAGGCTTAATTCCTGAGGCTTCAGCAGCTATTTTGCAGTTATGAGGGGAGAAGCAAGTCCTTGAAAGGATAGTAGAACATAAAGATAGAAGGAGACTGGGTATTTGATGACATCATGCAAAACTGTCTATCTCTGGATTTTTTTCTTGGGTAAGATAATTAAATGTTTTTCTTGCTTATCCCTTGATTACTTGCAGCCCACAGTGTATACATGAGTTTTCTGTTACTACCAAATGCACTTCTAGTATACAGACCTTAGACCCCTGGCTAATGCTTATGCTATTTTAATTATAATATAGCTTCTTTTCACCAGTATTTCTTGCTTCTTCTTCAGTGAAAATGGGGTATAGTTCACCAGTATCTTATTTGAAGATGGTTATACATAATATAGATATCTATTTAGTCAGATGTGACAGAAGGGGAAGTCAGAAGGAGTTGAGTATGAAAGGTACTTGACATACCCTTGCAGACCTTTAAGCTGGAAGGCACAATGTGATCGGGAATGCAGATGATTTTAAGGAGCTTGAAGAAGCTCCTGGCTGACAGCCATCAAGGGAATAGGGACCTTAGTTCTTTAAGAAACTCATTTCTACCAACAACCTAAATGAGCTTGGAGGGTCATTCTTTCGAGTGTCTAAAGAAAAGAACCCTGCTCTTGTCAGTATCTTGATTTTGGCCTTGTGATATCCTAAGCAGAGAATTGGCTAAGATCCACACTGTTCCCAGATTTCTGATCCGTGGAAACTATGACATAATAAATGGGTGTTGTTCTAAGCCACTGAGTTTATGGTAATTTGTTGCAGCAACAATGAGCTCCAGTTTTTTTTCCCAGTAAGATCCCTGCTCTGTTTGGGCTCCACTTCTCTGTAGCATGTATGGAAAGTGCCCCTGGGGAGAATGTGATTTACCTTACGTTTTTCCCTTCTCTCAAGGATTATTGATTTATATGACTATTGCTCAAACCCTGAAAAGAGTGACTTCATATATTTTGTTTAATTTTACATTGTTTATAGCAAGATGGTTAAATCCAATACTAGTTACTCCATTATGTCTGAAACTGTGCATTTAAATAGATTTCTGATTCCTGATGCAATGTTTGTTTTGGTTTTATTTGCTCTTTGCTTTGTCTCTGAGAACTTTTGGACACATGCCTTTGCAGGGTTTTGAAGTTTCATGATGACATGACTTGTGTGGATGTTTTTGCACCCATTATGTTGGAAAAATGATAGGCCTTATCAATTTAGAAACTCATGTTTTTAAATTCTGGGCATTTACTTTCTTCTTCTGTGCCACCAGGGAAGCCCTGGGCATTTTCTTTAAAATATTTATTTGATAATGTCCTTCTCATTTGCACAACCTGTTCTGTTTCTTGAAAACATATTGCAGTTGGTTGCGAGTGTTCACATCTTCTATATCTGTATTGACTTATTTTGTTCAGTTCTTTTATCAATTGCAAAGAGATAGGTGTTAAAAAATGTAACTATGATTATGGATTTGCCTGTTTCTTCCTTTAGTTTTGACAGGTATTGCTTTGAGTATTTTGAAGCTCACTTAGGTGCATATATATTTAGGAATGTTACTATTAAGAACTAATATTGGGCTTCCCTGGTGGCGCAGTGGTTGAGAGTCCTCCTGCCGATGCAGGGGACACGGGTTCGTGCCCCGGTCCGGGAGGATCCCACATGCCACGGAGCGGCTAGGCCCGTGAGCCATGGCCGCTGAGCCTGCGCGTCCGGAGCCTGTGCTCCGCAATGGGAGAGGCCACAACAGTGAAAGGCCTGCGTACCGCAAAAAAAAAAAAAAAAAAGAACTAATATTATGTACTGAGAAATTTCCTTCTTAATTTTTAGTAATATTTTTCTTCTTGAAGTTTACTTTTTCTTTTAAGGAATTTATCATTTCTTGTAGTAAAGGTCTGCTGGTGATGAATTGTTTTAAATGTCTTCATTTTACCCTCATTAAAGGATAAAGTTCTGGGTTGACAGTTTTTATTTCTTCCAGTACTATAAAGGTATTATTCCATTGTCTTTGGTCCCTCATTATTTTTTGATGAGTAGTCAGTCATTGTTCATATCATCTATTCTCTGTCATTCTTTTTTTGGTTTTCAAGGCTTTTCTTGATTAAAAAAAAAAAAAGTTTAAAGAAAACAAATTAGGTGATACAAACATTTACCACTTCATGAAACAGACTGACTCCTTCTAGAGAATTGCAAAATGAGGTGGAAGAAAATATCTGATTGGCTGGGCCACAGAGTCAGTCCTGTTTAGGATGGGAAGGCCCAGTGTTGGCTTGACATTTGGGGATTGGCTGACTTAATACACTGCATTCCTGGTCAAGTAGAGCGTTTATAGGAACATGAGAGTTATCTAATGAACTAAATGATTAGTTCATTTTCCTTAATGTTTATAGGATTTTGGTGGTTTCTATTTATTTTTGAGTAAATTTTGAAAAAAAGAAACTTTTCCAGCAACTTGTCAGTTTCATCTACATTTTTATGCTTATGGAGATAAAGTAGTCGTAATATTCTTTTATTATCTGTTTAATATCTGCTGCATTCATAATTATGTGGATTTTTCTTTTTCATTCCTAATGTTTATTTGTGCCTTATTTCCTTTTCATTATGGTACATTTTGACAGAAGTTTGTCAAATTTATTATAGATTTCAAAGAATCAGTTATTCATTTTATTTATCTTTTCTATTATATATATTGTTTTTTGTTAGGTTTTCCTCTTACACTTATCATTTAATTTCTTCTTATTCTCTTTGGGCTTTCTTTGTTAGTTATCTGTTAATCTCCTAAAGTGGGTGCCTAATGTGTAATTTTCAGTCTCTTCTTTCCTAATATGTGTTTGAAACTGTACATTTTTATGCATCTCCATGATAGCTGCATCCTATAAATTTTTTTATGTAGTACTTTCATTAAAACTCAGTGGTAAAATATCTTCTATTTTAAATTATAATTTTTCTATGATTCGTAAATTTTTAGAAGAGTGTTATCTTTGATTTATATGATTTTAAAATTAATTTTCTTATAAACAGGTGGAAATAAAGCTTGTCTTTATAACATAAATCTTTCCAGTTTCTTGAGACTTGCTGCATTACCCAGTGGTCAATTTTTATAACGTTCTAGGAATCCTTGAAAAGAATGTGTATTTTTCATTTAATGTGTGCCATTAGTTCAAATTTGTAAATTATGTTTTGTTCTCTCACTTACTGATTTTTATTGTTTTGCTTGGTTTATAAATTAAAGAGAAATGTGAATGAAAATATAATCATGATGGGTGATTTTTCAATTCCTTATTTAAAATTTCTGTCAGTTTGCTTCATATATTTTGGAGCTGCCTTGGATGCATCCAAGTCTAGAAATGCTAAATCTTCCTTATCTACATCATCTCTAGAAGTGTTTTTTGCCATAAAGTCTATATTTTCTGATATTGATAAAAGCACACAAAGTTTATTTGATTAACATTTGCTTGATATATATCTTCTATTTTTCTTTCTTTATCATTATGTTTTAAATGAATGACAATAGTTGTATTTTTTTATACTTCAGTCTGATAAGTTTTTCTATAAATGGAACATTTTCTCCATTTACAGTTATTGTTGTCACTTTTATTTTGGATTTGTTTCTTCTATCTTATTTCATGCTTTCTATTCATTCCACTTTTTGTATATTTTCTTTGCTTTTCTATATTTTTTTACTTAATTTTGTTTTTTTTCCTTATCTTTTTAAACCTCTGTTTACTGAGAAGCTATATACTACCTGTGCTTTTTATTTATAGCTATCCTAGACATTTTAACACTATACTTAATATTTCAAAATCAAAAGGCAACTAGCAGTTTTACACTCTTCCTTAATGTGAAGATCTTAGAGGGTTAACACACTTAGAAAGTTATCACACTTCTCTCCTTTCACATGTGACTTTTATTTCTATCCCATTTGTTTTTCATCCCACATGACAACATTATTTGTTTTATATGGTCAGTGTTTGTTTAGATTAATCTACAAATTTATCTTGTTTTCAGTACTCCTTCATGCATTTCAGATGTCCATTTTGGATTACTTTCCTTCTGCTTGAAAATTTTAGAATTTCTTGGTTCTATTAATGGCAAACTCTTAAGTTTTTGTGTGTTCAAAAAATGCCTATATTTTACCCTAGTGCTTGGAAGTTATTTTCTCTGGGAATATAATTCTATGTTGACAGTTATTTTCCCTTAGCATATTTATTTATTATCTGGGTTTCATTCCTGGTATTGAGAAGCCAGCTTTTAGTCTTGTTGTTATTCCTATGTAGGGAATCTGTCTTTTCAAAATTTTTTTCCTCACTGTTCTTAAATTCTTCTCTTTGTCTTTGGTGCTCTGAGGTTTTTCACTGTGTTAAGTAATAGTATGGATTTGTTTTTGTTTATTCTGCTCCAGATTCACTGGGTGTCCTGAATCAGCAGTATAGTATCCTTCAAAAGTTTTGGAAAAATCTCAGTATTTTTTTTTAAAAATTATCTTTTTACATTCTAGTTTTTCTCTCATTCTTGAACTCTTATGTTCCAGAACCTTTTTTCTCTGTTCTACGTTATTCTTAAATTATTTTTTATATCTTCATTTCTTTGTACATTATACACACAACACACAAAAATGGTAATATATATAGAGAGCATTATGTTTATACCTACAATCAACTATTTAATTCAGCCATCAATTAAAAATTTTCATTTAATATATTTTTTATTTTTATAAGTTCTATTTGTTCATTTTTAATAACTTCTTATTTACGGTGTCAGTTCTGCCTTTTATTCTTAATATTTAAATTATTTTCTTATTTTTTATGTTTGAAGATTTTATACTTAATATTTTAAAACATATTAGACTTATCTGTATTGATACAATCTCCTTGTTGGAGGGGGTTTTGATTATTTTTCTTACGGCTATATTTTCAGAGCATAGAGGGATGCCAAAGAGAAGCCAGTCAGTAATTCTTTGTTGGATAAATTAATGATAAGATCCTCTCTTGAATTAGACATCTACATCTTGGGCAGGGCCTACTTTTTATCTTGGATCCCCTGAACATTATGTCATTGATAACCAGGTTTCAAGGCCAACCATGTATGACAAATGCCCCGGTGGAATATTTGCATTCAGTGTTCTTGTTTCCCGTTCATAGTCAGGTTTATTTGGGGAGGAGTGGGGAAAATGGTGAAACCTTTCAAACTTCTTTTTTTTTGCCAGTTATTAATATATTTTAAATAATGTTTTTAATGTTTTAGCCTACATTAAAACATTTGTTTCAGTGGCAGACTCAGTTATGTTACCTAGTCTTCAATTCTCCCTGAAAAGGAAGTCTGTTTGAGTCATTTGATCTGGAGGAAAATACAGAAATGGTTATTCTTCTTAACTGTAACCTCTTAAATAATTCTAAAGTTTAAGGGAAAAAAAGTGATTTAAATAATAAAAATGAAAAAGGACATGCCATTTAAATGGGGTATTTCATACGAAAGTTTACTGTTAGTAAAATACTATAGTTCTTTTCTTATTATTTAGATTAATAATGGGTATCCCATTTGTTGTGCTTGAAGTATTGAACAAGTGGGAAATTGCAAATGTTTCAAAATAAAAATAGCATCCACCATGGAAGTTTTATTTACTCTTGTTGAGAAATAGTACAGAGACTGTCTTAAGGGATGATTTGGTAGACTTTATTTTTTATGGGATTAATAAATGTGATTGAGGTTAAATTTCTTATAATCTCTCTTACAGCTCTTGAACTGATTGCTACTGCTCTTTATGTTTTAATGTTAACATTCTTCTACTTCTCATACCCACAACTCTTCTTCATTTGTGACACATTTTGCACACAGAGACATGGAAGTCTGTTTTAAAATGAGCTTAGTTGTCTATTTACCTGCTTGGAACAAAGTTGACACTTTATAAAACACTGTGCAACATAAAATGTACAATGTCTGAGCTATTGAACATCCAGTTTGCTTAATAAATCCATGGAGTTTTTATATGTTGAAAAACTAGGAATACAGTATTATAAAGCATTTGATAACTAATTTATTTGCCTAGCATAGAAAAACTGATGTCTATGATAGAAGTATCCAGTTTCTTGGTACAGATTATACCATTTATTTATGCCATTAAATAAGTATTCCATGAAGTAGGTTCACTGTAGGTATTTCATTAGTTTAGCAATTATTTATTGAGCAACTACTATATGCAAGGTATAGCTTTGTAAGAGATAAAAAAGTGAAAAAATATGTTTTTTGGTCCTTATTGAGTAAGGTGAAAATGGGCATTTTAAATTGTGGTTTCCTAAACACAAAAAAGGCCATAAAAAACTTTTAAATAACTTGTATGTATACCAATGAAGTTTTCTTTCTGTTTTTTTTCAGTATATACTTGGCTATCTTTAACTTTAATTTTTAGATTCTTCCTTTCTTCCCATGTACTAAGGCTATCTGCAAACTGATATCTGCGATAAGGGTCTCCTGATTTTCCCTTCCTTTCCCCTCAGACAGAAAGCATTTTTCATCTCTGAATTTCTGTAGCAGGTACTCATGTCTCTCATTTCTTATTTTGCTTTATAATTTATTTGTCTGTGTACTTATTTGATTTCCCTAGTAGCTTTTGAAGATCTTAAAGGCAGAATCTATTCTCAGTCCTTGTCATCATGACTTATTGATAATAAGTCTTCCAACACCGCGAAAATGAAAAAGCACAATTAACATATCTTGTACATTTTCCCTTAGATGTAGAGAAATAATATTGCTCTTTAAGTTGAATAGTAAAAGTTAGCTTATTAGCATTCTTATCACTAGGAAAATTGTGGAAATTGGTAATTCTTATATCACCCTATACCAACTTTCAGTCCAGTAATAAGTAGGCTTATGGAAACTAGAAGTAAATATGTTATTGTCATTAGAGAACTATTATTTATTTTTTCTGTAGTTCTTCAGTAAGATGGTTAAGATAATACCCAAGGGAAATTTTAAAAATAATAACAATATGTATATTTACAACATTGTCCTTTTATTCATTGAATGATTCCTAAGAGGTAGGAAAAGTAGAATTGCTTAGGAAAGGAAAAGCCATTTGAGACAATACAAATTAACTCTTGGTAGCAAGGTAACATCAATATTTTATTTCGATGAAGTGGCTTTTGAAAACATCTAACTTTTTTTTCTGGTTAATTAGTACCTAAATAAAAATGCTACTTTTGTTGTGCTTTCAAAAACACTGAAAATTAATACTTATATAATAATTCAATTTGTAAGATCTGTGGATAGATTACAAATAAAATAAATTTTAGGTATTTTTAGGAATTGGCACATGATCAACATATACACAGTTGTGAATCAATTTAATGTAAATTACACATATTTATACTCTCAAAACTGGTGCTTATAAAAAGCTTGTACTTAAACCCCGGCCAAATTGTATTTTTATCAAATTGGTAGTCTCATTGTTACAGTGGCATTATTTCATCTAAAACTTCCTCCTTCTAGCCATAAAATAAAATTTAAAATCAGAGGATGTACTTTGTATTGACATATTCAAGTTGCCCAATATTTGTCAGGTTTGAGAGATAATATGCAAACACTTTAGTTTTGCTTTAAGCAATTCGTCATTGCAAAAGCCATTTTTTCTCTGATTATTGAAAGGTATTTTCCATTAGTGTAATGACAAAGCTTTTCAAAATATTCATCGGGAGGAGGAAAAATTCACGTTGCTGTTAATAGACCTATTTTTCAAAATGCCAGAGGAAGTTGTGCTATCTGATGGACATTTATTAAAAAGTGGAATGGAATAGTAATATCCTGGATTCATATTTTCTCATTTTTCCCTCTTACAATCCCAGGTGGAAGTAGTTAACTAGATAACCCTTGTTTCTATGAACGCTTTACTTGGTTTAACTTTGCTTACTGGCATATATGTTTTGCTCAAGTGTTTCAGCTCTTGAGTATCACAACACTGTATCAGATTAGGCTGAGTTTAGACATTTTGGAATATGCCACACATGGTTATGGGAAAGGTTCAAGGGCTATATGCTGAAATATGGAACCAGTTTCCAGGTCATTGTGGAAGTGATTATGTTGGTAGGAGTGGCTTGTGATTTTAGTCAGATCTCTGCTAAATTTAATTTATCTAAATATTTCTCCAGAGTTCTATATTTATCGGAGTACATAGACATTAATTGAAAATGTTTGGAAAGGAAATTGACCTCACATAAGACTAGACTAATCTAATACCACAGCATTGAAACTAAAAGACTTACTGATCATTGTGAATTTCTGTGCATATATTTTGGATGAGGATGTGGGAGAGTTTTAAAAATCAGTCTATATAAAACAGTCTTCTGTCCAAAATTATTTTTCATCAATATAAGTCATTAGCTGCTATTTTTCAGTACCATAAAACATAAAAAATGAGCTTTACATCGTAGTGGTGTTTGTAGCATTTTCAGTAATTATTGCAAAGAAACAATGTGAAATTTATTCATTACTTAAGCTTTTTAAATATTGCTTGTTGAAATATTAAATTCACCCATTGAAGATGAAGAGCTGTTTTTAATAACTTGAAAAAAAACCCTGATTTTAAAAAAGATCATAATTTCTCTATTGTTTTTAGCATAGCCTATCATCAGTATTGAACAAAAAGGGGCTTACGTCTTTATCAGTCAAGACAACTTTAATCTTGCAAATTGGATCAAATTTGTCCAACAGTGATATCATTCAGCACTGAAACAATTTGGGGAATCTTATTTCCAAATTCCCTGTTTTTGACCTTGCCCTAATAAAAGATTCTACAGACAGTAGTATGGAAATTGAATTTATTGCTTAACCAAATGCACATGTAGGTCTCATTAAAAATAACAGATCTCTATTTGACTTTTCTTTTACATTATTTTAAAAATTTAATTTTATGCATTAAAAAGAAAGGTGAGGGGCAGTAAATGAATTAATTAGCTATAAAAATGTGGTTTTACCATTATTCACTGTAATACTGTTCTCCTCCATTCCATAGGTTAATATATGATTTAACTTTCTGAAATAGTTTCTCTGTCTCTAATTTAATTACATATTTCTGCATACAACCTATTATGAAATTACTTTTTAGTGTTGTATTAATCAGCATTAAATATTCTGTAATTAAATTGTAAAGATTTCTCTAAACTTGAAGATTTCTTTGATATATTTTATTTGTAATTAGAGGAGTCTTGTAAAGTATTGGTACTTCATAAATAATTTTTATAAATTAAGTGTAGTTCAGAAAGACTAAAAAATTTATTTGGTAACTAAAGACACATTTCAATTAGATAAAATTAAAATTTGTTGTCTAGAATACTCTATATTGGCATAGAATCTTCTCAATTTAGCCTACCTAGTTAACACATTGGTTATACCAGTGAGCAAGTAGGAATTATTCTGTGTGTGTTTTTTGTCTTTCACTATTTCTTCTTGATTCCTTGATATAGTTCCACTTACCTATTTTCAGAGCCGAATCAAAGAAATGGGAATGTCAGATTTGGAAAGAAGTTCAGAAACCAAATATGTCAACTTTATGATAACTTTCATGGTGGCCTTTACCAGGGAATTCTCTCCCAGTTATTTTAGTTTACAGAGAAGCAACCTCAGTTGACCCTTGAGCAACAAGGCTTTGAACTGTGTGGGTCCAATTATATATGGATGTATTTTCAGTAAAGACAGTCCCACAGTACTATGCTATTCAAGATTGGTTGAATTCTCTGATACAGAGGGTCAACTGTAAAGTTATATGTAGATTTTTTGACTGCATAGAGGGTAGGAGCCCCTAATCCCTGTGTTAGAGTCTGTTGTATACATATTCCAGTTCAGTATAGCATCTGCAAGCACATAGCTGTCAAATTCTCTTCTTTCCTAGTTTAAAATTTCCCAGAACCCAGCCCATGTGGTAAGTGAATGAGGTTGAGAACAATGGAAAATAGACCTGACAGAACAGAATTTTGCATAAGAAGACCCCATCCTGATTCATTCTAGTTTTACTGAGAATTCTGAATTTTATACATTATTCTGTATAATGAAATACAACTGATTTAGATTTAGATTATATAAGCAATGTTTAACTTATCTTCTTTCTCTGATATTTCTTCATACATTAAATATTTTAGGTGTAATTAATTTTTGTTGAGATATAATTGACTTATAACATTATACTAGTTTCAGGTGTAAGACAGAATGATTCAATATTTGTATATATTGCAACTGATCACCACAATAAGTCTAGCTAACATCCATCAACACATGTAGTTACAATTTTTTTTCTTGTGATGAGAACTTTGAAGATTTACTCTTAGCTACTTTCAAATATATACTACAGTATTATTAACTAGAGTCACCATGCTGTACACTAAACTCCATGACTGTTTTATAGCTGAAAGCTTGTATCTTTTGACCACCTTCGCCCATTTCACCCACCTCCTACCCTCCTCTGGTAACCACCAATCTGTTCTCTGTATCTATGAATATAATTTTCTTTGTTTAAAATTTAGACTCAACTTATAAGTGAGCTCATGCGGTATTGGTCTTTTTCTCTCTGGCCTATATCACTTAGCGTAATGCCTCAAGGTCCATCTGTATTATTGTAAATGGTAAGAATTCCTTCTTTTTTATGACTGAATAGTATTCCATTGTATATACAGATGGTCCCTGAGTTACTATTTCAACTTACTGATTTTCAACTTTATGATAGTGCAAAAGCAATACTAGTTTAGTAGAAACTGTATTCAAAATTCAAATCTGAATTTTGATCTTTTCTGAACTAGTGATATGTTGTATGATACTCTCTCATGATACTGGGCAGGGACGACAAGCTGTAGCTCACAGTCAGCCTTGTGATCGATTACAAGGGTAAATATTATACACTTACAACCATTCACTACCCACACAACCATTCTGTTTTTCACTTTCAGTACAATATTCAATATGATACATGAGATAATCAACATTTTATTATAAAATATGCTTGTTAGATATTTTTCCCAACTAAAGGCTAACATAAGTGTTCTGAGCATGTTTAAGCTAGGCTTGGTTAAGCTATGATGTTCAGTAGATTAAGGGTATTAAATGAATTTTGACTTGCAGTATTTTCAACTTACAATGGATTTATTGGGATGGAACCCCATGGTGAGTTGAGGAATATCTGTACATACCATGTTTTCTTTAGCCATTCTTTCATCAATATACACTTAGGTTGCTTCCATGTCTTCGCTATTGTAAATAGTGCTGCAATGAACATTGTGATGCCTATATCTTTTTGAGTTAGTGTTTTTGTTTCCCTTGGCTAAATACCCCAAAATGGAATTGCTGAATCATATGGTAGTTCTATTTTTAATTTTTTAAGGAACCTCCATATTATTTTTCATAGTAGCTGCAACCAATTTACATTCTCACCAGCAGTGCACAAGGGTTACCTTTTTTCACATCCTTGCCAACCCTTTGCCAAGTTTTAAATTAGATTGTTTATATTTTTCCTATTGAGTTGTATGAGTTCCTTATATATTTTGAATATTAACACCTTATCAGATATGTGTTTTTGCAAATATTTTTTCTCATTTTATAGGTTGTCTTTTCATTTTGTTGATTGTTTCTTTTGCTGTGTACAAGGTATTTAGTTTGATGTAGTCCCACTTATTTATTTTTGCTTATGTTGCTTGTGCCTTTAGTGTTATATCCAAAAAATCATTTCCAAGCCCAACATCATGGAGCTTTTTCATCAAAAAATGCAACACATTTATGATAAAAATTTTTCATGAACTAGGAACAGAAGAGAACTTTCTCAATCTGATAGGAGCACTATGAAAAACTCACAATAGCCATCATACTTAAAGGTGAGATAATGAATGCTTATACTGTAACATGGGTAATGCCACTGTGATTCATTATTTTACTAGGATCCTAGCTGGTATAATAAGGCAAGAATATTATAGAAAAGACATACAAATGAGAAAGAATGGAGTCAAATTGTCTTAATTCACAAAATTACTAGAGCTAACAAGTAATTGTAGAAAGGTTGAAATATACAAGGTCAATATAAAACGGTATTTCTTTATACTAGCAATGAACAATTAGAAATTAAATGCAAATCATTTACAGTAACATCTGATAAGTATAAGACTTAAAACCAAATTAAACATATCCAATACCTGTATGATGAAAGCTAAAGAACATTGCTGAGAGAAGTTTTATAAAGACCTACATAAATTGAGTGATATACCGTGTTCATGATGCACTATTGTTAAGATAACAATTATCCCTAAATTGGTGTATAGATTCAACACAATTCCAATCAAAACCACCACATCTGTCTTTGCTAAAATGTCAAGTTGATTCTAAAATTCAAATGAAAAGAGAAAGGAGTTTGAATAGCTAAAACAATTTGAAAAAGAACAAAGTTGGAGGACTTACATATCAATATGTGAATGCTTAAATTATGGTATGATCATACATATAATGTAATACTAGTTAGCAATTGAAAGAGTTAACTACTTAACATATAAAAAAAGGAATGAGTCTCAAAAACAATACTAAGTTAAAGAAGTCTGACACAAATGAGTGTTGTGTCATTCCATTTATCTGAAACTTAGAGAACAGGTATCTAATCTATAGTGACAAAAAACCAAGTTAATAGTTTCCTGGGGTAAATATTGGCTGGGAAGTACAATGATAAAAGTCTGGATCGTTGGAAGTGTAGCTTATATTGATTGTGGTGGTGTTTATGCAGGTATAAAAATTTGTCCAAACTCACTGAAATTTCTACTTAACATGGTGAATTTTATTCTATGTAAATTATAATCAGTTGATTTTTAAAAATAATATATTTAAATAACAGGTGAAAATGCTTAGTATTAATATGTATTGAGTACTTGTTATACGAACCATTGCTGTTCTATCAGTTTTACATGTATTAACTCATTTATAATTCTCAAAACACCCTATAATATATAGGTATTATTATTGTTTATTTTACATGTAATGCAATTGTAGAGTGGTTGTCACAGCACAGTTTATTTTTAGTTGCCAAATTTATAGTTGGAATCTTCAATGTCTTATAAAAACCACTTCATTTCATGAGGATAGTAGAAACATCAGTGAAATATAATGCAGTTCTTTCACTAATTTCTTATGTGATTTTGAGCAAATCACTAAGATTTTCCTGTCTTTAATAACTAAGGTCCCATTCATTTATAAAATTCTCCCATTTCATGGCTCTCACTCTTGGAATATGTGTGATTATTTAATAATACAGTGCTTTAAGTGAATTCTGTTATGGTGTCCAGGGGAAAAAACCACTACCCATAAAAGATATTAAAAATAGATGAAAAAACTAGGTATTTCTTGGTCTTTGTTGTCTCTTAATGTCTGTGAAGATGCTTTGCTTTAGGAGAAAAATTTAAAAACAAAGAGAAGATTGAAAAATAAAAAGAAGCTTATTCAACACCATGTTTCTTTTTTTTTAAAGCTACTTTGGTTCTAGCTAATATAAATCAATATAAGCATGGTTGTTCAAGAAAGGGAATTGAATGGAATGGTCTAGGTTTATTCCACACAATCTAAGGAAATACTAATAATTAGATATTATGAAAGATGAAGTCTAGACCAGGTTTGTGAATCTCAACACAGGATTCCCTTATCTAGGGCTCAGCTATTAATCTCAAATACTAGTCTGTAAATCACCCAGTTCAATTATTGAGTACTAATTTGATTGGCCCATCTTGAGTTATATGTCCCCCTATTCTATTATTTCTGTCTAGAAG
Organism: Globicephala melas; assembly: GCF_963455315.2. Classification (NCBI taxonomy): domain Eukaryota; kingdom Metazoa; phylum Chordata; class Mammalia; order Artiodactyla; family Delphinidae; genus Globicephala; species Globicephala melas. The sequence goes on from NC_083316.1 coordinate 98,352,272, forward strand.
GCCATGTTCCCTTCATCAAAGAAGAAAAGTCCTTGCTAAATAGGATACCACAGAAGAAAAGTCCTTGCTAAACAGGATACCTCTATAGTTGGGGTGGGCAGTTCTCAGAGAAAAGTGCTGTGTTATACATCCCCTGTATGACCTATGTTAACATTACACATGGGGAATCAACAACCTTCTTTTCCTTTTCATCCACCATGTGATAAAATAGATTAGAAACAGAGCAAAATACTTTACCCACCCCTGATCCACAGCCGTTGCAACATGACCTTGAAGCTCCTCTCATCAAGAGATGGAGTGTTTTTGAATCTGGGCTGGCCTTGTGACTCGTTTTGGCCAAAGACATTGGAAGTGATACTGTGTCAGTTCTGAGGCCTCAAGAGGCCTGGTGCTTTTGTTCTTTTTCTTGAATCTTTGTCCATGCCATGTGAAGAAGCCCAAGCTATCCTGCTAGATGCTAAAGACACATTATCCTCACGGCCCTGTTGTCCAGCCAATAGCCAATAATTGCAGTGTGATTGAGGCCTTCCTAGAGCACCAGTTCCCAGCCAACATACTAGCTGCCTACAGATATAAAAAACAAGGCCAGCCATGGTCAGCTGAGTCCAGCTCAGTTCAGTAGAACTCCCTCACTGGCCCATAGATTTATAAACAATAATTAATGTTCATTGTTATAAATCACTGAGTTTTGGGGAGTTTTCGTTTGGAACAATAGCTAAAGAGCATACCCCATTCAACAAATATTTCCCCCCCACAATTTTTACATAATTAATTCCTTATGTATAGTAATAATGGTTTTCCCATTTGGTGTTAGAATAAATCCTTAATTATAACAATGCAAAGTACCTACATTTCCTCAGGATTATTTTATAGTATTCTGTTTGAAGATAAACAATGGAAACGTTTACTTGTATTTTGTAAAATGTTATGACTACTACAAGTCTTTTCACAAACCTTTCACTTTGAAATTGATTATGAGTTATAGTTTATTATCACATAATTATCATCAAGTAAGCTTGGCATATTTGAACACTTTAAGTTGTTTGAGCTTTATTAGTGAATTTATGTCTGTTAACTTATATAGAGCTAGATTATTTTTTCTAATTTATATTTTTGGTTCTTTTCAAATTGCTCATACCATAATGTTAGTTGAAAGGAGTAGAATTTAGAACACAATTACATAGTTGGTCTAGTAGCTATATAAGCAGATTAGATAGATAGATAGATAGATAGAAAGAAAGGAAAATGGATAGTTGCATGTAAACTGCTTAGCACAATGCCTGGTATATAGTTTGCCCTCAATAAATATTAATTGGGTATTGTTTTATAGAAGTTTGTTATTAATTATTGAATGCACCATGGGGAAGTAATAATCTTAAAAATAAAACAATTACTGGGCAGTTGCACTATTCAACAGAATATTTTGAAAGTGTCATATGGTATCCCTTACTATGATTTATTTTGTTTGCCCGATCAATCAACATGGTTCATAAAAGAGGACTCAGCCTCAGAGATTTTTAGCAGCCTTAAAAAGTATATTTTAGTTAAAATATGTTTGCTACAAGATACTTTTCAGTTTAGGATTTGGAAAGGTGGTGGCAAAATTATAGTTGTCAAAATAGTGATTTTCAATAAGTACTGTAATTAGCATGCATTACTTCCAGAAATTGTGCTTTTCAGCAATGGGCCATGACTCACTTGTATTTGCATATAATCAGTGCGTGTTAGAAATAAATGTCCATTTATCCTCAGAATAAAAAGAAAGAAAATTTGGTATAAATAGCTCTAGTAATTAAAAGACCTTATCAGACCATGTATCTTATATGAAATGTTGGTTCTGTGCTCTACAGAGAACACAATTCTCTATTACTGTGTATGTTATGTGCTATTTCAAATCTAGCCTGTGCCAGGTTGTGATAACAGGTGGAGAGTTCCTTCTTTCCCCTGATTCCTGGAAAAACAGTCCAAGAATTCTCTTTAAGCATTTGGTAAACGTGCGTAAGTCCTCCTGAAGCCACTTCCCACATCCATACCTGTCGTACAGAAAGCACCACATTTCATCACACACTAGTAGATATCCAGAGAGAACCCTACCTAACCATTCTACTGATTGTTCAGGCCCCCGTCCCACATCGTTTGTGCCTCAACGCTTTGCATGTGCTCTCAGCAGCTTGGGCTCAGAGGCTTGTTACTGTGCATGATCTTTCATATCTGCCTTTGGTTTCCTCTGATTTAGGGGGCTTTCTGGGTTCCCTTCCTGCCTTTTTGAATCATGTCTCTCTTGCATGATTTTGGATTGGTACCTTCTTTTAATTTTGACACGTTAGATTCACTGCACCCAGACAGTGTTCCCATCTCTAGGTCCAGAAACAAACTGTTCTCTGGGAGTCCAGTCTCCAATCTTCCCATGACAAGACATAGGATCACTTCCAAATGATAAGTGGCAATTTCTGTTATCAGGAATTTAATTTTAGCTTTTCTAAACAAGTGACTCTCATCCATTTACCAGTCCCACAAATATATTTATTTTTCTAATATTTGATAAAAAGTCAGTGGAATGCTTTTACTTTTCTCTTCATACATGTTATTGAAATTTTCAGGTCATTGATTATTCTTTTATGTGCTTAAATATCCAACTTACTGACTTAATTTTCAAATCCCCAGTACAAGAACTCCTGTTGTTTGTTTTTTATCTCTCTGCATTACTAGTTTAAACCTGACTGGGTGAGACATTGTAAGCATAGTTAGCCTTGATTTAATAAGATTTCAGAATTTCTAGCATATGTGAAACACTAATATTTCAATAAACACTAATATTTCAATCAGACTTTCAATATATGTACCCCATTAAAAATGAAAATATTTTGCTTTATCATTTTATTGTATACAAATTATCTAGAGGTGATGACATTTAGTACATCTAGACAAGGTAATTCCTTATCAATGTGGTTAATAATGGGAGAAAATCGTTATCCTGATGCATCCTTCTGAAGCTGGTTCTTAGTAATTTTTATTGATGTTTTAAACATGATGCCTCTGAGTAAATCTGGGCATGAAAAGTATGCGCTACTGCATCAATTTTCAGCTTAATTCAGAATATCGCACTGGGTAATAGTATATAGTATTGCTGATTAGTGTAACATTTAAAGTAGCTCACTGGATAAATGGATTCCCATAGACTTTTATATGTGGACCTCTACTTTTTCTAAGAGAGGTTGCTTCTGACTGCTCTAGCCAGAATGGAGTCTTGTTCCAAAGACATTTACTTCACCTTCTGTGTTTTCCATGCTGTGATTCTGGATCCTCTGTATTCTACATCACTGCTTTCCAACTAATAATGGAGTTCTGATCTTCAGTTGCCTCTTGCCCAGAAGTTGATGTGTTTCTCCAAAGTGCTGTCATGGCAAAGCTGATTTTCACTCTCACAGAACCAGGTTCTAACCTTTGGTTTCTAACTGATAGTTGTGCTGGATATAGTTTAGCCTCTTGAGTATGGCTGAGCAAGTGTGTCCCTGGCTCTAGTTAAGGGCCCTTTAATATGAGATTATGATGCTTGAAGAAAGAAAGTGGTTTTTCAAAGCCTGTTGTTTAACTCTTGAATCCATTCTAGGCTCCCAGATTTTTCTGTTTTCAATTTTATTTCATTATATTCAATCTATAATGATTCCTCTTCCTAATTAGCAAGGAAATATCACTTATTTATTTAAAAAAGTCAAATATTGCTGAAACCTATAAGGTAAAACAGTAAAATTTTAATTCCCTAGGAGAATTCCCTTTAACAGCTTTTTTTTTCTATTCACAGTTTACATGTATTAAGTGACATATTGACATCAAGACTGCTAGTGGGATCCAGATATAAAGCAAACTATTTTTTCTCTCATAGACCTTTAATTTGGTCAGTGTGTTTAGTTTTTTCTTGGATGGAAACAGAAAATTCTATGTGAGTTTCCTAGATTTATCTCTCGAATTCTTTTTTGTTGGTTCTTTCCTCAGGTAGATCTAGCGCATGTATGTATTGGTCAGTACTTAGCTGAAGATTTTAGGGTAACCCTCTGAAGAGCTCCAATACTCTCTCTGTGAAGTCCTCTCATCTGAGATACTGTGGCTATGATTTTTAGCTAGTTTTGTCTCCCCGGACTTCCATATTTATCCCCACAACTCAGGGAGATCTAGTGGTCTCTGTGAACCTCGGCCTAGGTTCACTGTCTCTGTATTGTGGTCTGTAAATTATCTGTAGGTAGTAAGATGGGCAACTGTGGTGTTTCATAATTTGTTTCATGTCTCTTGGGATCACTGACAGTTTTTGCTTGCTACCTGAGTTTTGAAAGCCATTGTTTCAATTATTCTGTCTGGCATTTTAATTGATTTCTGCCAGTTGGGTAGCTCTGGCCCTCATTGCTTCATTTGGCTAAGAAGTAGAAGTCCTTGTGTTCATACTTAGATTTTATGATTGCTAGATTTCTCTACTACAAAGTTACTGTTTTTCCTGTTCCTTAACCTATCTTTTGGAAGCAAATCACTAAGTCCAGCTCATCTGTGGGGAGGGAGAGTTAAACTACTTCCTGGACAGGGGAGTATCTTTATATATATTATTTGGAATTTTCTAAGGATGATTTGCCTGTTCTCCCCCATTTATTTATTCAACCATCTATTCATCAGTATATTTACTTTACATTTTGAGTTAAAATCCAATACCACATACAACTTTATTTTAAAATGTTGTCACATGTATAGTAATATATACATATTGAGTCCATACTGCTTATTCCTGACATGTCCGTTGTCTAGTCTCACAGGATTCTTTGAAATTAGGCAGCTCTTCTGTTTCCGTGTTACCTGTGTACATCAGAGTCTTTGATAAGGCTGGGAGTGTAGTTCTGTGCCTGAATTTCTGTCTCTGTAGACTCACCATACGGACATGACCTGGGAATTTTAAAGAACATAAGCCTGAAATTGCATTTTTTGGTGAAAACCTTGAGAACTTCTTTTATTTTCTGGTGTTGGGAAAACTCCCTTTCTCTCCTGGTGCTTCTGTTTCTTAGAGGAAAAGCTGTCAACTTTGAATTGCTGAGAATTAATATTAATTTGCTTTCCTGGCAATTGCTTTTTAGTATCATTTGTTACCTAACCATTCTTTGCTACCTAAGTCATTCTTCTAGTTGTACGGGCTTGAAGTTTTACTTTCTGGGCTGCACCTAGCAGCTACTATTGGATTACTAGGAATAACTTATTTTGTTTAAGTGTTTCTGAATGTTCTGAACACAGGAATGAGTGCCCTGAACTCTTGAATAAAAAAGCAAGGATAATTTGATACATCCCTAAGCAGCTAGAAATAGAGGTAGGGACCTACATGAGGCATTATTTAATTTTGTTGGTTTCTGATGTATTATTTAAAAATAATTACACAGATAATTTATGAAAGTGAAGGAAAAATGCCATTGTTTAATGTGATAGCTCTCAATTAAAGGACAAACTTACTTAGATACATAGAAAAGTTCAAAACTTCCAACTTTTAGATTCTCCTAAACAGGCTTTGATCTCTTTGGATTATGGTGTTTCTATCTCTACAAACAAAAATTTCTCTGACACAGGCTGCATTTTTCTGAATTTGAGCTGAAAATATTGCTTAGGTGTTCTATTCAAGTGTTATTCCTTTCGATTCATTTCTTAACATGGTTGTTCTTCCCAAAAGGTGGAACTTTGAACGAATAGCACTTCAGATTACTTGGTTTGAGCCCACTCAATTTTCTGTTGTTTTACTTGCCATTCCAGGAATCTCTTCACTTTGGTGGCATCATTGAGAGGTGTGGAAACTAGTAAAAGCTATAGTCCTGAAATGAACCTTTCACTTTCTCTCTCTTAACTTCAACTTCCACCATTAGTCTCTTATTTTTTATGTGTATTTAGGAAATATCTATGAAACTACGCTGCTTTTATAGGTATTCACCCACAACTTTGATTTTGAGGCTTTTATCCCTTTTTAACTTCATCGTGCATAAAATGCACATATTCACATAATGTATTAAATCAAGAGACCATGACATAATGTTAAGAATTTAAAAGAAGAACATACAAGATGCAAAGTTTGATACTGGCTCTGACATACTCCATTTGTGGGAAAGACACTATCTATCTCTTGGACCTCTTTTGTTTATATTACCTTACCAAATTGATTATTTTAGAAATCAAATTAATGTATTTTGAAAAATGTATTTTAAAATGAGTCATAAACTGTGATACTGAGGTTGTTTCAGTCAGGTTTACTAAGTCACAACATAAAATACAACAAGGATACAGACTCAGATTTCATTAACATTTACATACCCTAAAGTCTTATATATAACATATTATTATAGTTGTTATTTATAATGATTATTATTGTCTATGTGAACTTCAACAAATTTCTTTTTTTGTAAAATGATACTAATATGTACTCCCAGTTGTACTGGGAAATTTAAATGTAAAATTGCTGAGCATAGCCAATGGCATGTTGTAATCTTTTGGCATGTGTTCTCTTTTCATTTTTTTCCCTGCTCCCCCTCAACAACTCAAGTAAGGTCATCACTGCTGAGATCTACTGTCTTAACCCTTCAGCATATATTACTCTTGTAATGAATGACATCAGTTACCCAAGGGCTTTGCTGATGGACCAAAATGCAGGAATCCATTAAAATAAATCCAACAAGGGACAAAATAGAAAACAGAGGGGAGACTCTCTCATCAATGGACCATATGATCTGTGTGACTGGAGGTCCATTCCTTTTAAATATCATCGCTCACTAAGCCTCTTCCTTTCTCTTGTGTGACCACTGCTCACTCTTAAGCTTATAAAGTCTCCTAGCAGAACTTTCTGCAAAGGCTTTTCTGAGAAGTGTTCTTGCTGCCAGCTTTTCATTCTGTCCACATTAATGAAAAGGTAGTGTTCATAGAGCAGTTCTTTCATATGCAATTCCCTCACCCCTGGACATTTATTGATCCTTTATCCTCAACAGAACAAAGTCTAAATAATTTAGCCTAACACTCAAGAACCTCACAGAACATTCTTGTGCCTTCTCTCTTCCATTTGCTTCTCCAGATCCATTCTCCACCTCTCTTCAACGACTCTGTGGCCCTGGCGGCTGATCTGCATGGACTACAATGGGAACCCTGGTAGGAAATGGGAAGGAAGGAGAATGAAGTCAGGGAATTTATTCCCCCAGATTCCTCCTTTCTACTAAAAGTCATGCATCTTATCTGGCATCCCTCTCCACAAGACTCTGTCCTTTTGGGGTTTGGTAACTACCACTCTCCACTCCACCTTTCAGGCTGAAGGGTGGGAATAGTTTTGCAAGTGCTGGGATCCAGTCTTATTCTTGTGGCTTCTCTACACCTTGTACACACCTTTGTAAATATCCTCTGCATCAAACTCAACTTCAGCAACCCAATTTGAATATGCCATCTGTCTCCTGGATGTTATACTTCCTAAATTTATTTCATGCCATACACTGTATCCTTTAAAGATAGATGGTTTATTTATTATTGCCATAGTGGTTCAGAATAGCCACTTTGGAATGATAAAGTGTTGGGTTTGAATCCCGATTTTACTACTTAGTTCAATGACTTTGATCAAATTACTCAACCTCTCTCAACCTCAGTATCCTCATCTATAAAATAAGGATAATAATAGTAGCCAACTCACAGTGTTATTATGAGAACTGAAGAAGTATATAGAAGTTCTATCACAGAGCAGATGTTAAAGAAATATGGTTTTGACCATAAATATTTTTTGAGAACATATACCTTATGCATTTATACTACCATACCTCTTTTTCCATTTTCCCCTATTCTCCACTTCAATTTATTCATTCTAGGCTCAGTTAAATTCCTAGCTCTTCTACTATCTCTTATGTTTTTCAATTCTTATAACACCTACTCCCTGAAACTTTCCTTTACATTTTCATCAGTATATGTTTCCTCTCCCCAATTATATTGCTAACAATCTGATAATAGGGAAAAATCCTTTTCATTTCCTTGTTTTGCTCCTAACTAGCTCAGTGTTGAGGATATAGTAGAAACTAAGCAAATATTTCTTAGTTATTTAATTTTAATCATTTAATTTCAATTAATGTAGGCAAATTTTATAATGCAAGTGATTTCAATTCAGTTAGATAGCCAAACTGCATAATGCAAGGCTCCCAGCATAGATTTTTTTTATTATCACAGTGCCCATTTCAAAGTAGGTACTTAATGAATATGATAATTTTAGGTAATTATTATACAGACAAATTTTCTCTAATGCTCTCTAAGCACCTCATTGACTACTATGTAGACATAGTGTAATAAGATACTTTATATTAACCATCAAATGTTAATGATCTAAGCAAGTTAAAAAGCACAAGAAGGAAATAATACTAATGCCAATATATTAGCTTCTTAATATTTTATCATCTTTTAAACATACCAGCTTGTAATATCACCACAATACCATAGAATAAATAAGTAATTCACTTCCTCTGATAATAATATAAAAACTTTGGTCTCTGTTATATTTTAAATTATGCCCTTTGTGGAGTAATTATGGACCACTGAATTAAAGTTAAACTATAGGAGAGCCCAAGCATAAGAATCAGCTTTAGTTTCTGGTGAGCCATGTGATTTATCACCTCTTTTGGTATATTGCCTTTAATTTTGTCCTAGGAAAAGAACTAAATAGAGATATAGCCTATAGGTGGCACTTGAGTCCACTGATAGCTGTCCTGTGCTCAGTCTTGATTCTTTATATTGCAGTTTCAAGGATAGCAGCATGGTTATTATTAGTGTTGGCTTCTCAGCATGATGATGAGGTCCAGTGGTACAGTGGAATTTGGGCTACCGTGAAAAAGCCTCATTAACCCTGGTCAGGTTCCTGTTGGAATGTGGCAGCTCCCCAAACTTCTGTCCTGTTAGTGAAATGAGGTATAGCACAAAGGGAGCAATGAGGATTGCCTGAGTGTGATGTGTATATCTCTGAAAGTGATCTTGGTGCTAACTATTTCATGGGAGTTAAAAGTTAATTGATTGTAAACAGTGAGCTGGTTGAAGATTAGAAAGAATTGAGGATAGTTTCTTTTGAGACCATCTTAGAGCACAGTAAGATGAGTCTTCTTCATTTTTTGATGCAACACATTAAAACATTTAAAATTAGAATATTAATTGTCTGAGTCACCCAACGTACTCTATGTAAGCAAAAATAAATGCAAAACTGTGAATTAAAATATGTATTGAGTAACTGCTTATGTGTGTAATAACTCAGTGAAGATAGTTTTATTTGTTTTTTTTTACTTGCCATGAATCATCTTTTCATACACAGCCTGTGTATGAAGGAATGAGAGATGGCTTGGACCTTGGAGCTACAAATTCTCAGTCAGTCTTCTACCTCCTTTTCAGGTTCACATGGGATGTAAAAAGGAGGCTTTGGGCAAAGTTATTATTCATTTGTGTTTCTTCTTTCACCTTTATTCGCCAGAATGCTTTACATAGTCAGAATCTCTGGAGTTGGAGGGGAGTGGATGCATGGGGAGTGCCCTTCTCCCTTCCACTTTCCTAGTCCCCCAGTGGAGACATATTGCTACAGGTCTTTGACTCAAGACCGAGAAGACTCCCCTGGTCCTGGTGAATTGAGAAGATGTACATGTGAACCAAGAGTGTTTCTTCCTGCTTGATATAAAAGATCTCTTTGGCACATTTCCTTTAGGCTTACCTCCTAATCTTGGTCCTAGTGGTCCTAGCATTCAGAAGGTCAGCAGAACATAGATCAAAGGAATAGAGTGTCTTTTCAGTGTTTTTCCTGAGGTCTAAAGCAGAATTTATAAGCTGTTCATTCATAGACCTTTGTTGGATAGGAGATCACACCCAAGTGGGAGAGGGACCTGCCCATTACACAATACTACCCCCATTAAAACATCAAGATACCCCCAAAAACATTTCCAAAGAGAAATATGCACCTAAAAGGCAGTCTACAAAACAGAGTTCAAAAGTGAGCTAAATGTGAATAGTATTGATGAGAAAGATAATTTATTAAGTTGAGGGAGGAAAATAGAAAAGATTAAGTAGTAAGTATAAAGAAAATATATTTGCTTAGAGGTTTTACTAAAAGAAAGGTAAAAATGTGTGGCTAAGTATGTTTATATTTCTGTTTTATGATCATTTAGTTGAAATAGAATGTTCTAAGTCACTGAATTCTGGAAAACATATGCTATTCAACAGGATTCAGGGGAAAAAAAAAAAGAAAGATGAAGAGAAGTCTGCAGGCAGTGTTGACATTATTGCTACCACATGAGAACTGGTGAGAATTCGATAATACTTTTTAAATAAATTTAAGTGGGCTAATTTAAAATGTTTGAACCATTTGATTGTCAATGGCTTGTTTCAGTGAGATATTCTGAAGCATTAGTCCTACCAAAGTTCTTCCTTTGAGACATTCCTGCCACCAATCTGTAATCCTAAACTGACCAAGTTTTTGCATATTTCTAGAGGATATTTGATTCCATTTCTCTTCTGGTAGTGGGCATTAAGTTTACAAATGCAGTGGCTTTCTAACAAATCCTTGCATTGAGGTTGGTAAGAGGCCATGACCTTAAAATATTAAAGGGTCTCTGTTCATTTCTATGCTACTTTAAGCATCAAATGCAGTGTTAAAGATTTTAATCAACAGAACTCTTTGGGTGCTCTGATCCACAGTGATACTTCATGTACTCAGACTGTCATTCAGCAAGTATGCACCAGTATGATTATTGTCTGGTTCTTTCGCTTGTTTGACTTGGTTTCTCTCCTGCTAAGTCAGCTGGTACATTTGCCATTTTTGAATTATCTTTGGATATACTGACTGCAGAAAATGATCCTTTATTTTAAAAAATACTCTTCATGATAATTAGAAGTTAAGATATTTAGATCAAAATTAGTGAACTATTAATCAGTGCAGTATACCTCTAATTTTGTCTTTTACTCTTGTTGTTGCCAACTATATGAATTGCATCATTGATAGCTGATGAGACTGTAAACAGTTTGAAAGAAAATATGGGTTTTCAATTTCTGACAGTATAGTGGAGTAGAAATCCTCAACGAACTTTTTACTTCAAAGTAAAATAAGACATTGAAAAATATTAGCTATATTTTAAATGTGCTATCAAACTAACAAGAAAGTAAGAAAAAATATTCAGATGCTAAAAACAGAATATAACCTGGAATCCAGAAAGGTAAGCAAGCACAAAATAGCTGGTTATCTTGGGGCAACTATTAATTAATAATGACCCTGAAGACTCCCTTTATAATCTTAAAAATGTTGGGAAAAGGAATGTAAAGACTAGCCGGCACACATTGGAAAATCTAAAAGGAAACTCTTGCCCAAACGTGGGACCCCCCCAAAACTATATCCTCAGTGAAAGGAAAACTTCACCCACTGAGGGAGACAAGAATGATAATCTCTTATCTCAACCATGATAGTATACAAAGAAGAAAATTTGTAACCCAAGTCCTTTTCCCAGTGGGTTTAAAGTTAAAATTCACACTATTCATTTGTGAACAAAAACCTTCATCTAAAGCTTTAGTTTGGACGATACTTGATTAGGAGTGCTCCTGAGGACCTGGCAGAAATAAGAATAGGAACAAGGAACACACTTTCAATCCAGGCTCCAAGAATTCCCCCAAAGAAAAGTCTAGCTCAGATTTTAAAAAGAAAAAAAAAAAATCACAAAACACAATACCCCTTAAAGCCAAAGAGTAAACGCTAGAAGAAGCAAATGACAAGAATGAGACTTCAAATAATTCAGTTATTGGAATTAACAGCCACAGAAGAAAAAATAACCTTTGAAAAACAAGTATATCAAAAATACTAATGAAGATATTATGAAACTCATAAGCAGATTAAAAATAAAAAACTAAAATTTTTAGAAATTAAATGTAATCAAATAAAAATTTCAATAGACTAGTTAAAACTTTGACTTATATCTCATTCCTTGCACACATTAAGGTGGATCATATACGTAAACATGAAAGTTAGAATCATCAAGCTTCCAGAAGAAAAAAATAGAAGTATATATATATTCATGTCTTTGGAGGTGGTCAAAGATATTTTGATGGACTGGAAAAAACACTAAATCAAAAAGAAGGTAAATCAAACTAGAATTCCTGGAAATTGAATACTTTGCTAATTAAAATACATCATTCAGAAATAAAAATTCAAGCCAGTGACTGTGGAAGTATCTGACAAAGAACTGTGTCCAGAAAATATAAAAATTTCTTACAGTAAATGCCAAGATTATAAACTCCTTTTTTAAAATGAATAAAAAGAGACATTATACAAAAAATATTATTTATAAGAACCCTAAACCAGAAACAACCTGAGTATATATCAACAGAAGAATAAATAAACAAGTTGTGATATACTCATATTGCAGAATACTACTCAGCAATAAAAAGGAGCAACCTACATGCAACAATATGGACACAAGAGAATACGTGCAACAGTATGGACACAAGAGAATATATACTATAATATTCTTTTTATATGAAGTTCAAGAACAGGCAAAACTAATCTATAGTGAAAGATATCAGAATATAGGGTGCCTTTGCAAGGAAGACTGATGAAAGGGAGCATCGTGGAATACTCTAGAGTGATGAACATGTTCTGGATCTCGATATGAATCATATCACATGGACATATACAATTGTCAAAACATCAAAATGAAGATTAAAGATTTGTGAATTTTATTCTATTGAATTTTATATCAACAAAAAAGTAAATGTTAAAGCAATAATTCTAGGTCAATTTATTACCTTACATGTTTGTATTAGAAAAGAGGAAAGGTTGGAAATTAAACTGAAGAAATTAGAAAATGTATAAAAGAAGCAGTTAAAGAAAAGTAGAACAAGAGGGTGTGGAGAAAAGGTGACCCTCCTACACTGTTGGTGGGAATGTAAATTGGTGCAACCACTATGGAGAACAGTATGGAGGTTTTAAAAAGCTAAAAATAGAGTTACCATATGATCAGCAATCCCACTCCTGGGCATATATCCAGAAAAGAAGAAAGCTCTAATTCAAAATGATACATGCACCCCAATGTTCATACAGCACTATTTATAATAGCCAAGACATGGAAGGAACCTAAATGTTCATTGACAGAGGAATGGATAAAGAAGTGGTGTGTGTATATATATATATATATATATATATATATATGTATATGTATATGTATATGTATAGTTATATATGTATATATAATGGAATACTACTCAGTCATAAAAAAGAATGAAATAATGCCATTTGTAGCAACATGGACGGACCTAGAGATTATCATATAAGTGAAGTAAGTCAGATAGAGAAAGACAAATATATGATATCACTCATATGTGGAATCTAAAAAAATGATACAAATGAACTTATTTACAAAACAGAAATAGACTCACAGATATAGAAAACAAGCTTACAGTTATCAAAGGTGAAAGATGAGGGGGAGGGATAAATTGGGAATTTGGGATTTACAGATACACACTACCATATATAAAATAGATAACCAACAAGCACCTACTTTATAACACAGGGAACTATATTCAATATCTTGTAATAACCAATAATGGAAAAGATTCTGGAAAAGAATATATATATTCTTTTATATATGTGTATATATATAGAATATATATACACATATATATTCTATTTACACATATATATATTCTTTTCCAGAATCTTTTCCATTATAGGTCATATATATATGTATATACATGTATATGTATATATATAAAAAACTGAATCACTTTGCTGTACGTCTGAAACATTGTAAGTCAACTGTACTTCAATTAAAAAAATAAAGAAAAGTAGACCAACTCAAGCATAAATCACAAATACAGAGCCAAAATGAATGAAAAGAAAACAAAAATGCAATGGAAAAGATCCAAGAAATCCACAGTTGGTAGTTTGAAAAGCTTAAAAGTTATGACAAACCTTTGGCAAACTCCATTTAGCAAAATGAAGAAGACACAAATGCCAGGAATGAAAAAGAGGATATAAGTATGGATGCAATAAAGATGAAAAAGATGAAAAGACAATGTTTTAAAGAACTTTATAATTTATGTAATGAAAAATTTTTAGAAAAATCTTTTTTTCAAGAAAAACCACCAAAATTGACTCAAATAGGTAAAACTTTGTCCTGTAACTATCAATAAGATAAAATCAATTATTTAAAACCTTCCCACAAAGAAAACTTCAGGTTCAAATGATTTTGTAGGCAAATTCCATCAAACATTCATAAAACAATTCATTCCAATCTTATACAAACTTATCCAGAGGATAATAAAAGAGGCAACACTTTCTGACTCTCTTTATAAGGTTAATACGACCTTGATACACACCAGAAAAGAGATACAGGAAAAAAAAAATCACAGGCTAATCTCAGGCATGAACAAAGATGCAAAAATCCTGGATAACTTACTAGCAAACCGTATCCAGCATTGTGTAAACAAGATAATTCATGATGATCAGTTTAGGTTTAGCCCAGAAATAAGGTTGGTTTAATATTAGAAAGTCTATTTCTATTTTAAGGAGGAAACAGTTTCTCAATATGTGAAGAAAGTGTACAATAAAATTTATAATACACTGTACTAATAGCTCCTATGATATTAGGTATAGAGGAAACTTCCAAGAGAATTTGATTAAGGAAAATATTAAAGAAAAGATTGTATATAATAATGAAATATTAAATACTTTCCTTTAAATTTAAGATCAAGGCAAGGGCTCTTACTACCATCTTCACACAACATTGTACTGGAAATCCTAAATAATGAAGAAAGTCAAGAGAAAAAAATACAGGTTTTAAGTGTTAGAAGAAAAGAAACAAAAATAATATCATTTAAAAGTGTTGTGATTGTCTACATGAAAAAATAAAATTATACTTAGAAAATTAGAATAATAAATAAGATTCTAGCAAAATTTCTAGGTGCAAAATAAACATAAAAGATTAATTTCATACACCAGGAAGAAATAGAAATATCATTTAAAATCAGTTACTATTTAAAATAGGAACAAAAGATGTAAGATAACCTAAGAAGAAATCTAACAAGAGATGTACAAAGCTTTTATGTGGAAAGATATAGAAAATCCTTTAAATGTAGTAATAAATATCAAAATAAATGTAGAGATATGCCATGTTTATGAAGGGAACATTATTATTCATCCCCAGTTGATCTATAGATTTAATACAGCTTGAATCAAAATCACAAAAGGTTTCATAGAACTTGAAAATCTCATTCTAAAATAATTACAGAATAGTAAAGGGCTAAGATGGGCTAAAATAGATGAAGAATAACATAGGGGCTTTTTTCTACCATAAATCAAGACATTAAAACCTGTAGTCAATGAGGTAGTACTATATTTACTCACACAAAGACAAATTGAACAGTAAATCCAAATAAAGAGTTCAGAACTGGTTCCTGTGTATATGAAAATTTGACTTATGGTGGAGGGGACATGTTGATCAGTGGGTAACGGATGGATTGTCTAATAAATGGTGCTGGGATTAATTACCTATGTGAAAAATATAAAGTTGGATCTATAAGTTATATAATGCAGAAGAGAAATTCCAGAAGGAAGCATGCTTGAATAAGAAAGGAAAAGCTGAGATATTTGTAGAACATATAGTAGAGTACTTTTATGACCTCAGAATTTAGAAGAATTTTTAAAAGAAGACAGGAACAGCACAAATCACAAAGAAAGTCATTAGTAAATTTATTTAACTTAAAGTTAAGAATTTTATAAAAGGAAAGAATCAAAAAGGGAAAAAAGCCACCGACTGAGAAGGTACTTCTGACACATAAAACTAACAAAAGAATATTTTTCTAGTTAAAAATTGATATGGGGCTTCCCTGGTGGGGCAGTGGTTGAGAGTCCGCCTGCCGATGCAGGGGACACGGGTTCGTGCCCCGGTCCGGGAAGATCTCACATGCCGCGTAGCGGCTGGGCCCGTGAGCCATGGCTGCTGAGCCTGTGCGTCCGGAGCCTGTGCTCCGCGACGGGAGAGGCCAGAACAGTGAGAGGCCCACATACCGCAAAAAAAAAAAAAAAAAAAAAATTGATATGGTAATTAACAAACATGAAATAAATTCAGATTATAACACGTCAAATAACACAAGATCAAATAGGCAGAAGCATATTAAAAGACATTTGAAAGAAGATGAACCACTTTATGACCAATAAAATAAATAAAACTTTGATCAACCTTGAGTGCAAATGGTAACCCACAATGAGTTCAAATGCCAGACTGGCAAAAGTTAAAATGTCTATTACTGTCAAGTGTCGATGAAGATGTAGAAAAATAAAAACTTTTATAAACATTGCTGGTAGAAATATCAATCATTTGTGACAGCGTTTGGCATTATTCAGTAAAGTTGAAGAGCGTTTTGTTTTGTAGGGCAGCATATTATGCTCAGAGACTGAGATTATCTTTGCCAAAACAGTTTATTGGGAGATTGGGATTGACATATATACACTAATATGTATAAAATAGATAACTAATAAGAACCTGCTGTATAAAAAAAAAAATAAAATTCAAAACAAAACAAAACAAAAAAAACAGGTTTATAACCAAACCAAACTTGGGTCTGCTCACCCATGTGCAGTAAAGCCAATCTACTGACACTGGGTTGTGGTGAAGGAAAGTGCGGTGTTTCTTGTAAGGTGCCAGAAGGAGTCCAGGGCAGCTCAAAACTCCCTGATGGGATTCAGGAAATGCTTTTTAAGGGAGGGAGGGGAATTGCAGGGTGTGTGATCAGCTCATGCACAATTCTCTGATTGGTTGATGGTGAGGCAACAGGGTGGTATCACAGGAGTTAACATTATCAATCCTCAGGCTCCAGTAGGTCTGGGGGTGATGTGCCCAAGGTCATAGTCATCAAGTAGTTAATGTCTTCCATTTGGTGGGGTTTTAGCATCTGTTAAACAACTCGGGAAATGTGCATAAGACAGTTACCTGGGTACTTCAGAGAGGAGCTAAAACAGAGGATATTGGGGAGGGGTCTGTCCTGGCAAGGGCCCATAGGGTCCTGCTTGGTTACAGATTCAATGTGGGAATTATGATTTCACAAGCCAATAATGTCTCTTAATAAACCAATAAAGAAATAGTATACTACTATCAAAGAATAAATTAGTTACACTATTGTTCCAGGCAAAGGAAATGACAGAAATGAAGTCCAATTCCAGTTGAGCTGTACTTTTTCTAGGAGATTGGTTCTCAGGAGAGTTGGTGTAAACCACCATGAGCTGAGTTCCAGCTGCAGCTGAATGACCGTATGATCTAGCTAACCCCCTTCTGGATATTTATCCAAAGAATATGAAAATCCTAATTCAAAAATATATATGCACCCCTATGTTCATTGCAGCATTGTTTACAATAGCCAAGATAATGGAAGCAATGTAAGTGTCCATTGATAGATGAATGGATAAAGAAGATACATACAGTGCAATATTACTGAGCCATATAAAACCATGAAATCTTGGCATTTGCGACAGTGTAGATGGACCTAGAGGGTATTATGCTAAGTGAAATAAATCAGACAGAGAAAGACAAATACCATATGATTTCACTTGTATGTGGAATCTAAAAAACAGAACAAATGAACAAACGTAAGAGGAACAGAGTCATAGACATGAGAACAAACAGGTGGTTGCCAGAGGGGTGGGAATAGAGGAATGAGAGAAAGAAGTGAGGGAGAATAAGAGGTACAAACTTCCAGCTGCAAACTAAATAGGTCACGGGTATGAAACGTACAGTGTGGGGAATGTAGTCATTAATAAAGTAGTATCTTTGTATGGTGACGGATGGTAACTAGATTTTGAAATGTATAGAAGTATTGAATTACTGTGTTGTGCAGCAGGAAGTAACATGGTTCTGTAGGTCAATTATACTTCAAAAATGAAGAAACAAAGAAACAAACTTATAGAAAAAGAGATCCGATTTGTGGTTACCAGAGTTGGGGGGTTGGGAAGGCATAATTTTATGAAGTTAGTCAAAAGGTACTTCCACTTATAAGTAAGTACTAGGGATGTAATGTACAACATGATAAATATAATTGACACTGCTCTGTGTTACGTACATGAAAGTTGTTAAGAGTAAATCCTGAGTCCTCATCACAAGGGAAACTTTTTTCCTTTTATTTTGTATCTATATGAATTGATGGATGTTCACTAAACTTACTGTAGTAATTATTTCATGATGTATGTAAGTGAAATCATTTTGCTATACACCTTAAACTTATACAGTGCTGTATGTCAATTATATCTCAGAATTGGAAGGAAAAAAAGAGCCAGACTAAAAGAGTACACATTCTATTACTCCATTTATTAAAACTCCTAGAAAATGTAAACTAATCTATAGACCAAAAGCAGACTAGTGGTTGCCTGGGAGTGGGGTGGTAGGCAGGAGGGGGGATGTATTACAAAAGGTCATGAGGAGACTTTTGGGGGTGAAAGGTATGTTCATTATCTTGATTTTGGTGATGGTTCCATGGGTGTATTCATATGTCAAAACTTATAAAATGGTGTGTGCATTTTATTCTATGTGAATTATACCTCAATAAAATGATTTTTTTAAAACTTTTTTTGTGGTCTTTGTCATAAACAAGTGGATTAAAACAACTCCACTTAAGTCATAAACATATCATATGAAATCAATACACAAAAAGAGACAGGTGGGCTTCCCTGGTGGCGCAGTGGTTGAGAGTCTGCCTGCCGATGCAGGGGACACGGGTTCGTGCCCCAGTCCGGGAAGATCCCACATGCCGCGGAGTGGCTAGGCCCGTGAGCCATGGCCGCTGAGTCTGCGCGTCCAGAGCCTGTGCTCTGCAACAGGTGAGGCCACAACAGTGAGAGGCCCGCGTACCGCAAAAAAAAAAAAAAAAAGACAGGTATTCCATGTCTTAGAAATTTTACTTCTAGTTATGTATCCTTGAAAATTTATTGCCAGTGTCAAGAAGAAGGAAGTTCAAAGTATCATTGCTCATTATAGCAAAAAACTGAAAATAACCTGAATGTTGTCAATACCATAACGGATAAATATATTAGTATAATCATATGGTGGGATAATATAGCACAGTTAAAATGAGTTAATTACAGCTATAAGTATCAACATGAATGAATCTCTTAACACTGAGCTAAAAAAACCACAAAAGAATACATGTAGAATTGTTGCAATATGTAAAATACAAAACTTACTATGTTATTTAGAGATCCATAATTGTATAGTAAAACTATAAAGATTAGTAAGGGAAAGATAAATACATAATTCAGGTTGGTACTTACTTTAAAAATGGAAAGGAATAAAAGGATTGCGTCTGGGAACGGCTACACAAGGAGCTTCAAAGATATTTGTAGTGTTTTATTTCTAAGCTGGGTGTAGGGTATACAGTGTTCATTTCATTATTAATTTAGAAATATATACTTATAAATCTTTCTTGTGTGTATTTAATAAAACATTTTTTATAAACGAAAACAGGAATAATGGTGTGTTTTTCTTTCTGGGGTTTACAGAATTGGAGAATAATTGAATAAAGTTTTCCAAACAGAGTTAAATGAGGCATTCCTGAAAATTCGTAGTTATTATTTGAGATAAATTTTTTAAGGTCCATTAAAAGCTTCATAAGGGCCAAGAAAATATTTTTAATTTTTAAAAAGTGATGGAAATGGTGTGTAAATTTGAATGCTTTATATCAGATTGCTATATTTTTTAGCTTTGGTTCCAAGTGGACAATCAGAATGGCTGCAGTCCTAACAAAATACAGGTGAGTTGTTTGTTGGTTTATACTCTCTGCTATGTGAAATGTCACAGTAGAGCTGTAACCTTCTGTGCTTAAACCAAGCCAGGGCTGTCTAATCAGCAATTAGCACCTGTTTTCCAACTGCCATGCCCAAATGCCTCCATGCTTTAATGATTGCTCTAGGGCAATCAGTGTTCCCTGGGAGAGCTGTATCTATATGGAACCCTGAAAGTGTGACTCTGGCCAGATTGGGAGTCTTCATAATATCCCCAACAGGAGGCTGCCTAAGGAGATCAGGTGGCTTGAAAGAATGATCTCAGCTCCAGGCTATCCAGGGATGTTTGTCCTTTGCCAGGGCTAGTGAATGAAAGGGCGTTTCTACAAAGACATTTTCCAGGCCTTTGAATGGATTTTTCCTAACAACACAGCCAGCCTCTGATTGTCTGGCTAAAGAGAAACCACTGTATATTAGCAGAAAAAAAAAAAAAAATAGGGCTTATACTTTCTCTGTGTTAGAGTCCATTCAATTTGGCCGTTTGCAAATAGTTTTTCTGATTCAGATGCTTCTTTGATTCTCTGGAGTGGTGATTGCTGTAATGGATAACTCCCCTCCAAAGAGCTTGAACTAACTTCCCTTGGGATCAATACCGAGCAAAATTCAAATTGTGTTTATTTAGTAAAGTTTAAATTGAATTGTTTGTGAGGAAACTCATGTATTCCTGCACAGTATGTCATACATATTGAATGTATATTTTATTTTAATTTTCCAACATTCTAATGTTATTTATAAAATATGCATTTATACTATATGGCAGTTTATTTAAAAATTATTTTTCTGTGTTCTATAAATTTAAAATACATAGAAAAGAATATGAAATAAAGTTAGAAAAAAGAAAGAGAAAAAGAGAATCAAGAAACAGTATTGGAATCTTTCCCATTAACTCTAAGAGCAGATTTTTTCCCCCCAAGGATTAAAAAAAGCTTTTCAAATAATCTCAAGATGTCCCAAATCCTTGCGAGGAAATGTTGTATAATCACGGATTACCACTTCCTTTCTGATTTGTTTTGTGATTGTGGATAAACCATTTGAGCTGTCCTCTGTTCTCCTATGCTGTCTCCTAGAATTTATTGACATGGATGTTTGACAGTTGAAAAAGAGGATGAATAATTTTATAGTTCTCCTTGGTACTCTTGACTTAAAGGGAAATCTTCTTAAACCTCTCTTAAGCTAGAGCTTAATTTGTCTCTCCTGTGACTTCTGTCATTACCTGACTCTATTTGTAGTTTTAACCACCACAATACCAAGTTGCTGATATACTCACAAAAATAATAGGTATTCCATTCTTTGGAAACACAAATATTATTATGCATTTTTTGCACGTTTCAGAAAGTGAAAGAGATGATATCTTAAACACTGATTTGAGAATTCTATAAAAGTACATACATGAGCATAGTTTAAAAACAACTTTAGGGGCTTCCCTGGTGGCGCAGTGGTTGAGAGTCCGCCTGCCGATGCAGGGGACACGGGTTCGTGCCCTGGTCCGGGAAGATCCCACGTGCCGCGGAGCGCCTGGGCCCGTGAGCCATGGCCGCTGAGCCTGCGCGTCCGGAGCCTGTGCTCTGCAACGGGAGACGCCACAACAGTGAGAGGCCCGCGTACTGCCAAAAAAAAAAAAAAAAAAAACTTTAGACTTAAGATATGTTTATTATCTCTATTAATAATTTTCAGAAAAAAAAGTGTTTCACTTTAGATTTATTCAGTTGCAATCACTCAAAAATACACTGATTGAACCCTTGCTCTCTACTAGTCATTGCTAGATTCTGAGGAACAAATAAATATAAAATATTTCTGTCTACAAAGAGTTCATGGACTCCTGAAGGGGTCAAGCAATTACAGTAAATTAATAACATAATAAATGTGCTAAATTACAGAGTTTTATTTAAAGTCCCATGAGAGCACAAGTGGGGAACGATGGAGTTTTCCTAGAGGAGAGGGAAATGGGGAGAGTTGTGGAAATGTGATTTTGAAGTGGGTCTTAATAGACACCAGGAGACTGTAGAGGAGTGAAGGAGCAATCACAAAAGAATTGTTTTTAGATCGTTTTGCTTTCTTTCATTTGCAAACAGTAATCAAAATGATGATTGGCACAATGTAAGGGCGGAAGCTCCCTGCAGCTCTAATTCTTCATTTATGTGTAGTGTCACTGGGGTTCCCCGTTTCTGATTCTGCTGAGGGCAGAAATTCCACTCATTAGATTTTTTTGTTTAGCTCAGTTATTTGAACCTAGTAAGAGCTCATAAACTATATATATATATATATATATATTTGTTTTGTTTTGATTTTTTTGTTTGTTTTTTGTGGTAGGCGGGCCTCTCACTGTTGCGGCCTCTCCCATTGCGAAGCACAGGCTCCGGACGCGCAGGCTCAGCGGCCATGGCTCACGGGCCCAGCCGCTCCGTGGCATGCGGGATCCTCCCAGACCGGGGCACAAACCCATGTCCCCCGCATCGGCAGGTGGACTCTCAACCACTGTGCCACCAGGGAAGCCCTCATAAACTATATTTTTAAAATTTATCACTAAGTAGTACATCTACATGGTAGACTATATTGCACTTTATATGACCTAAAATAAATCATTTGTAACAAGTAAACCAGGTATATTAAAATATAAAGTCGGTTGGAAAACATTATAATAACTGAAAAAGCAGGGTATAATGTTTCATATTTAGTATATCAACTATTTAAAAATATGTATAGAAAAGAGAAGAGAGGAATGACAAAATAATAACAGTGGTTACCTCTGGAGGTAGCACTATGTTTTTTTTCATACTAATCTGAACTTTATAATTTTTCTGCTAACAACATTAATGTCTTTTAGAGTAATAAAAACTATATTTAAGACAGTATGGCCTTCTCAATTCAACAACATCATCTAATTATTGCTCTCTTGAAAGTGAAAGTTATTTTATATCTCTGTTGGATGGTGGTATTGGCAACATTTCATATCATCATAAAGCAGCAGTGTTTTGGATCATTTTGCTTTCTCTCATTTGCAAAAACAGGATTATTGTCAGTGATTCCTTGGTTGGTTTTGTGTTTTCTTCCTCTCTCTGTGCACCTGAAGTTTATTTTGTGATTAAAGTGTTTCACTTTCTCAAGAGTTGGTTGCCATATGTGACTTAATAATACTTAGAGTCTGAGCTGACCTGAAGCTTGGCTCAAGAGAGGCACACACATTCTAGAGGCTGTTGCGCAATCAGCCTGTTGGTGACGTGGTTATCCAGCAAGCCTACAGCCATGTTTCAGGGCATCACTTCTGCTTCTTCTTACAGCTACACCTTTTGATCTCATTGTTATCTCAGCTGCCATGGTGGTCTCTTTCTCTCTACCCTTTCCGTACACGCAGCTCAGAGGATAGAATTCCCATTAGTCACCAGTCACTTCAGCAGGAACTGACCTGGTGTGGGGGAAGGTGTTACTTTCCCCATTAGATTTTTTTTTTTTTACATCTTTATTGGAGTATAATTGCTTTACGATGGTGTGTTAGTTTCTGCTTTATAACAAAGTGAATCAGTTATACATATACATATGTTCCCATGTCTCTTCCCTCTTGCGTCTCCCTCCCTCCCACCCTCCCTATCCCACCCCTCTAGGTGGTCACAAACCACAGAACTGAGCTGATCTCCCTGTGCTATGTGGCTGCTTCCTGCTAGCTATCTACTTTGGTAGTGTATATATGTCCATGCCACTCTCTCGCTTTGTCACAGCTTACCCTTCCCCCTCCCCATTTCCTTAAGTCCATTCTCTAGTAGGTCTGTGTCTTTATTCCTGTCTTACCCCTAGGTTCTTCATGACATTTTTTTTTCTTAAATTCCATATATATGTGTTAGCATACTGTATTTGTCTTTCTCTTTCTGACTTACTTCACTCTGTATGACAGACTCTAGGTCCATCCACCTCATTACAAATAGCTCAATTTCATTTCTTTTTATGGCTGAAGGCTTCTCTGTGGAAGCAGCTTGGTTAATGTCTCACCCATGCAGAGGTAATTAGGAAGTCATATGATCAGAGCCCTGTACTCTGGAGTGCATCTTGATGCCCCTTGCCACATTAGAGCCACATTGTGCTTATCAGTCTCTCCACAGGGACCGGGCCTCCTAGTTTCAATTCTCTCCCTCTTTGATGATGCAAACACCATTTGACCAGTGCTCAGCTTTAGCAGCTGAATGCAGTAGCATTTTTCCTTGTATGTTGTGTATGCAATTCTTTGGCTGCAGGTCGGTCTTCTCTAGTGTGGACTAGCGCAGGCTGACTGCTTCAGTCCCTGGTAATGGGAGTTTTGGATGGGGTATGGGGAAGGGGAGGAACCATACCCACAAGTTGCAAGCCAAGTAATTGCTGTGAAGATCTTGCTTCATAATGTTGTTACAGTGAAAATGGGACAGAGGCAATGTGTACTGCTGAGGAAGGCATTCAGAGAATTATTTCCTCAGTTGTTCAAGGCATCCTTAGCCCCTATCCTCACAATGTGTGCTGTGGAATATTAGGTGAAATAGGAGCCTGAGTGAGGGCAGCCTAACCTAGTAGGACTCTTGCAGAGAGACAAGACTTCATAACTTGAGTCATTTGTGGTGTGCTTACACTCTCTCTGTCTCTGTCTCTGTCTCTTTGTCTCTGTTTCACTGTCTCTGTCTCTATTTCTTTCTTTCTATATATATATATATATATATATATATACACATACATATATAGACATAAAAAGGGCACTTTTATATTAAATACCTAAGGATATAAGACGTAATATACAGAAGTATATATATATGTGTGTATATATATATATATATATACACACACACTTAGGTATTTAATATATAAGCTCTCTTTTTAACACCAAACACCATGCCAATAGAAGAGTTGTACAATGACACTATACTTATGTTTTATGAGAAGCTGCCTAGGTTAAACTTTCCTGTATATACATAAAGTCATGGTAGCTTCTCTAAGTTGACAAATATGCAAAATTAAAGGTGAAAAAATACTTTTGCATTTTTTCAGTTTTGGAAAACTGATGATAAGTGTTGATCATGGGGTAGAGATTTTCATGTATGAAACATATGTTAAAACAAGTGCTGGGGAATGGGAATGGAATGCTTTTTTCAGGAGACCTATATGGTGGAACTGTTGAATGATATATAAGCTGTTAAGACTTTTTTTTTTTTTTTCGGTATGTGGGCCTCTCACTGCTGTGGCCTCTCCCGTTGTGGAGCACAGGCTCCGGACACGCAGGCTCAGCGGCCATGGCTTATGGGCCCAGCCGCTCCGCAGCATGTGGGATCTTCCCGGACCAGGGCATGAACCCGTGTCCCCTGCATCGGCAGACGGACTCTCAACCACTGCGCCACCAGGGAAGCCCTGTTAAGACATTTTTCATCCTAATGGAGCTGGGAATTTCCAAAACTGCAGCTTTACTATCTCCCTCAATCATGATGGCTTCTGACTATATTTTTCCTCCTTAACTTCAGAGTATTTTCTTTGTTTCTATAGGGATGTTTGCAATTATTAATCTGTTTCCTAACCATTTCTCAACCTTTAAATCAACCACTGATATTGTTCTTAGGTGGTAAATTTTTCCAACCCACTGAATTTATTAGTTTCTTTGTTGGCCCACAGTTGGAAAGCATGCAAATAGATGAACTCTGTGTAGTTCAAAAATACATATTTTTTATCTTATGTATTATGATACCGTCAAATTACAGGAATAATTAAAAAGCTGGACTGCAATAAAAGGAAGAAACATAAAATAGCCTCTGGTCACGAGCACCATTACATTGACTGAATCTCCCCACGTTCTTGCCTTCTGCATCTCAGTAGTTTTGAGAGTTGTTATGCATTGTGGGAGCTGCCACTAGATGAGTTAGTGGAATAGCCTTCAGAAGTTAACTGTAGTCCCCAACCCCATCTCACTGAAACAGTCCACAGTCTCATGGGCAGGTATCCCTGGAGATTCCTTGTGGAGGTAAATAGCAGCATTGGTTGTTCTCTGTCATCAACAGCACTGTAAGGACAAATCCCTCTTGCCTCACATCCCTATTTATCCCAGTTACCACCAGAAGGACAAGTCTCTCCTGCCATCTCTCACCACCTGGAGTCTTTTCCCTGTACTGCTCAGCACAGCCCTGAGCTGACCCCCACTCTGCACCCAAACTCCCACAATGCCTCCAGAACTCTTTCTGCTTGTCAGCAAATTCCCTCTTCATCCTCATGTTGTCTGTCACAAAGCATTCCTTTGGCTTCCTTGCCTAAACTGAAATCTAGCTTCAGAGGGTGCTGGTTTTCTTGCCGTAAATAGAGGCAGTTTCCCCTCTTACATCCCTGTAGCTCATATCTCAGGGCTTGAAAATAGTTTCATTATCCACCTAACCACTCTTTGTCCCTTCCAGATTGTTGTCTATCACTCTGCTTTCAATCCCTATCCCCTGGCTACACCGAACCTTTTTTTTTCTCTTAAACCATCCCAAGCTCTTTCCTATCTTGTAGCCTTATATATGCACTTCCTTCTTGCTGGCAGATTCTAATTTCAGTAGCAAGGTCTTCCTTACCCTTTATTCTTCAGCCTAAACTTCACCTCCTTATGCAATCCTTCCTTGAGGCTCTCTTTCTAAGAGAGCTTTCCTGCTTCCTTATTCTCTCTCCCAGGCCCATTTGTTTCCTTCGTAGCACCTCTTTCAAATTAAATTATATCAGTTGCTTACTTTTTTCTTTTTTTTGCTTTCTTTTTCTTTTTTACTGTGTATCTTCACCAACAGAAAGTGAGCTTCCTGGGGGCAGGTACCACATTCATTTTTTTTCACTACTGTGCCTCTGATACCTAGCGTGGTGCTGGTCACTCAGGCATACATTATTTGAGGACTGAAGAAATATGCAACATGACTATTAGAATATGAATATATATTCAAGAATCATAGAAATTATGGATATGAAATTATTATACAAATCTGTGGCAGCATTTTCATTAGAAGGTAAAATCATATGTTCTAGGAATAACTTAATGAAAAGAGAGTTGGAATTCAGGGACTCTGGTGAATTTGAAATGGTGAGAGCTGATGTGGTGCTAGAAAGTAGCCTGTCTAACAAACATATTCAATATTTATTGATTATAATTTGCAAATAATAGAAAGCCAAGACTTTTATAACTATCTTTGTTATGAACACACAGAAGTTATGGGAGGAAGCATGGCAAGAGGCATGACTTAAAGAAGATCAAAACACACTGGTTGACTATCATTGTCAAATATGCACTGTCTTATCTAGTCTTTGGATTGGAACCATATGGCTGTCAATTCTAGAATGAAATCTTTGGAGAATGCTCTAAATATAGGTATTTGGTGTTCCTGAATGTTTCACTTTAGCCGTCAGGAGTCTGGGGGTCAAATTTGGCAGTTTTAACACACAAATGGCAGTATCTGACTTAACTATGGAGAGCCATTCATCTCTGCAGGAAGGTAAGCTGAAGGAGCTGTAGGCACGGTCAAGCTCTGGGCATTATATAGTATTGGATTCCTTTTGGTGGGCTTTTTAAATATGTCAGGTTATTTTCCATCCTTACCTCCCTTGCCCAATGGTAGGGATATGACTTAATATGACTATGCATATTAGGTCTCTAAGCAGCCTTTTGTAGAGTCAAGAGGCATCGCTGTCTGCATGGGTGAGTGTGTGTGTGTGTGTGTGTGTAATTGTACATTGTTCCTAAAGGACAGCGTATCAGAAAAAAAGCCAATGATAATTTTTTTGATGAAAATGATGTCAGAATATAAACCAGGATTCTCCCTCTTTTAACAATTTCATCTTCCAAAGTACCTTAAAGTCATACATGTATTATCACATTTTATCATTACTATATGATTATGATATTGTCATTATCTTCATTTTACAGATGATAAATCTGAAGTACAGAGGTCAAATAAAATTTTCAAAGTGAGTGGTGTAGCTGGTACTTAGCTTTTCGTCTTGCCAATTCCAGCTCCAGTGTTTTATGTGCTATCTGAATTGGAGGGCTGGACAGGATAAACTGTTTCACAGACCTCATCCCCAGAAGAGGTATTGAAAACATGTGAGACAAATTATAGCTTGGAAGGATTGGCATCTTGTCCATTCTGAGGTACAGTGAGGGACCAGATGATCTGATACCTTTTTGTTGCAGATTTCATAGGTACATTTATCTGGAAGAGTTTGCTGTGAGCATCAGCTATTTCAAATTTGGTAACACTAAGAGAATAGTGTTGTTTAAGCCCATAAATGCTTAGGGAGAAAACCCTTTTGGCTAATGATCATGAATTTTTTAGACTGCTAAGTAGACTCCTAATATGAATGTGAAAGTGCTAAATGTTGTAGATTATGCAGGTCCACCCACATGGTGTCAGTACCCCTGGAGTGGTTCATTTTCAGGCTGCAAGTCCCATTATTTTCTAAAAACAGGATAAGAAATGAGAGAGCTGACAGTTTTAATTAAGTACTAAAGCTGATCTGTGGTTCTGGTGCAGAAGAAGCAAGTCACTTATGTTTCCCTGTACTACACTATTCAATCATCAGTTCCACGTTCAGGCCTTGTTTGGCTCATTTCATATTACAACATGTATAATGTCCCTGTGTTATATAATAAAGAATTTGGCTGGCCTTTGTCCCTGAATCCTGGAAGGGAGACTGTAAATCCTTAGGATTTCCTGAGAATAAGAGTGTCCTTGTTATTCATGATCCCCGTGGATCATTCCTGAATTTATGTTAATAAGGTGACTCATGGTGGCCCTCCAGATAGCTTCAGGAAGGAGGCTGGTCACAGGCAGTCATGTAATTGGAGGGTTGGGACTTTGAGCCAGCCTGCTCTCTGGGTTGAGGAATAGGACTGGAGATTGATTTCAATCATGTGGCCAAGGATATAATGAAACCCCAGTAAAAACTCTACATGAGGTTCAGTGGAGCTTCCTGGTTGGTGAGCACATCAGTATGCCTGGAGGATGATGTGCCCTGATTCCATGGTTTGGGAGCATGGAAGCTCTGTACTGGGGACGCTCTCAGACCTTGTCCTTTGTGGCTTTTCATTTGGTAGCTCCTGAGTTGTATCCATCATAATAAAACTGTAATTGTAAGTATAGCACTTTCCTGAGTTCTACCAAATTATCAAATGTGAGAAGACTAATGGGAACCCAGATTTGTGGCCAGTTTGTCAGTAGTAAGGATGACCTGGGGATCACTTGAACTTGTGGTTGGCATCTTAAGTAGGGTCAGTCTTCCAAGGACTCAGCCCTTAACTTGTGGGGTCTACATTAACTACAGATAGTGTCAGGAATGACTTTCAGTATACTAGTTGACGTTAGACCAGTTGGGGTTGAAGTGGAGGACCTCAAAAGGGGTGATGTATTATTAAATTACCCACTGACTCATAATTTGTTAATTGAGAGTTACACGTGGCAGGTCAAGCTATTTTCTAAATCTTGGACTTTTAATTTCTCTGATCTCAATTATTTATTGGGGTAAGTTTTGTCTTTGGGACTAACTCTGCCTGGGTATAGGTGGGATAGTTTCATCTGTACTAACTGACTCAGTGATAAGCATTATGAGTATAATCAGCATCATGTTAAGTGCCCATGTGAACTTGCCGAGGTATTTAGTAACTTAGGAAAGGGGTGCGAGTGACAGAGTTTTGGTTCTTGGCATTTGATGGTGATGGGACTATATGACTAATTCTCATTACTCTCCAGGTGATTAAGAATGTCTGAAAAGATAGACATAGGCCATGCTGTCGGCACATACCTGTAGATTGTCTTATGGTGGCCTCATGGTGATGTGTTCAAACTCAGTTGAATCACAGTAAACCTGAAATAGACCTCTGCTCAGAAGAAACTGTTTCATGTTTGATATCTCTATGTCCAAGGTGATTTTTAACCTTCTGTTGATTGCCAGAGATCCAGAGAATGGCTCATCATCTATGCTCTCTTTCTGTGTTCTCTTTAAGGCAATTCTTTTTCCCTCTGTATGATGGAAAACTCTCCATTTACTTTATAACAGTTTTTAACAATTTATGAATTGGCCGCTCAAAAAAATAAAATATTTATTTTATTATTTACTTAGTATTTTATATTTACATTTACGTTTTATATTTGGTATATAGCATGAAGAGTTTTGGGTTGTTTGCAGAAAGTTTAGAGTTATTATATTCAGTTTCCGTGTTTTTTTATTTCAGCGAATTCATGAAGGTGAAACATTTTGGAAGAGTTGGGGGATGAGCTATGAGATCACTGAGGAAGATGTAAGAAGCTAGGAAAATAAAAATTAATCTTCTCAATGTTTTGCCATTATCCTCCATGAACTAAATTGGGAATGTGATTTAAAACAAACACGCATCCTTTCCCGCCTCAAAAAACTGTAGCTAAGTGAGGAAGTACAGAGCATTCTGTCATCTTAAATGGATTTAAGACTATATATTAGCTTGTCACTTCAGCTGTGTACAAAGATAACCATAGCATAAAATTGTCCCTCCAGGATGTCACACTTTTACCACTATTAATCTTTCTCTCAGATGCTATTTGATGGAGATCAGAACTTCTGAGTCATATGGCATTTGCTTGTCTTACATTTTTTAAAGGCAAACACATTTTCATTACATTCAAAATGTAAGTCTTGAAGTTACTTGTTATGTAAATTGTCATTAATGATTCATATCTTACAGGTATACATTGGAAACAAAATCTAGTTGAACGTTTAGGTTCACCGTCTACTCTCGGGCATTAATTAACAGTAAAGTGTATTCTAAATTCTTGTTCTTTACTGCTTCACTGTGTTTTGGGGGTTATGGAATGATCTGGATAGGGGTAGAGTTGAGCAAAGGGGATTAAAATGTATTGAAGTCTTATGTGCCAGATAGTTTATAGTAACTATCTCATCTTATCTAAATAGCTTAATGATAGGTGGTCTTAAGCCCATTTTATATACAATATAAAGAACCTGACTGAGATTAAAACTTGCCCAGTGTCACACAATTGCAAAACAGAATTTCATATCTCATAAGTAAACAATTTTTAGCTTATCACATGCTGAAACCTGCTGTTCCTCCTCTTTCTCCACTTTCTTTTCCTCCTTATCTCCTTTTCTCTTTCTTTTACTATGTATGAAACCAATCAAAATCAGCTAATGATCTCTGCTAATGCTAGGAATCAGTGGAGAGAAGAAAAATATACCTGAGACTTCTTAAAGTTATAATTGAAATGATTTACTGGCACGTTTGATGGCTAGGTTTGTATAATGCTTTTTTGTGTATGCTTCACTGAGCTATTATTTTTGTTTTTATTACCATACAGCAACAATGTTGAAATGTAATTAGCAGTTCTAGTCACTAATTGTCTAATCAGTAGTAATTATTAGTTGGCTGGGTTTTCATGCTGCATATGATTCAGTGTCCTGTGAAGTGCTCTAGCACACAAACTCCATGTGATTTTGTTTATATTAATACAGGTATAGTGTATGGGAAAAGTATGCATTTTGACTTCCACAATCATGAGTCAGATTATTAGTGGTGCCACTGTGGACCAGTTATCTAGCTTTTCTGAACTTCAATTTCTCCATCTGTAAAATTGAGAATAATAATACAGTCGATCCTTGAACGATGTGGGAGTCAGGGGTGCCCACTTTCCGTGCAGTCGAAAATCTGTATATAATTTATATCGACCGTCTCTATATGCTGTTCCTCTGTGTATGTGCTTCCTCTGTGTCTGTGGTTCCACATCTACGGATTCAACCTACCATGGATTGTGTAGTAGGGTAGTATTTACTGTTGAAACAACATCTGCATGTGAGTGAACCCA
This sequence comes from Globicephala melas, assembly GCF_963455315.2. Lineage (NCBI taxonomy): Eukaryota > Metazoa > Chordata > Mammalia > Artiodactyla > Delphinidae > Globicephala > Globicephala melas. Next base: position 98,383,886 of record NC_083316.1, read on the forward strand.
CACAGTTCAAACCTGTGTTGTTCAAGGGTCAACCGTAATACCTGTTAAAGAATTTTTTTTTAAGGTAAAATCATGACTCTTGTACAAATATAAAATGTCAAAGATTTTGTTCACTCATTCATTTTTTTTTTATGTGGACCATTATTTTAAGGTCTTTATTGAATTTGTTACAATATTGCTTCCGTTTTATGTTTTGGTTTTCTGGCTGTGAGACATGTGGGATCTTAGCTCCCTGACCAGGGATCCAACCCACGCCCTCTGCATTGGAAGGCAAAGTCTTAACCACTGGACTGCCAGGGAAGTCCCTATTTACTCATTCATTATTGAGGAAACCAAAACGATGCTACAGTAGGTTCAAAAGCGAATTCAAAATAACACACAGAAATAGGTAGGCAGGAATGTTTTAATGAATTTACAAATAGGTGCAATGTTAGCTTTTTCTGCAAGTTGGCGGAAGTGCTCTATTGGAAGAATTCATCTGCATGTCTATTGTCAAGACTCATTTTCATTTCAGTCAGTTGTCTACAATTTATGGAGTTGTAAAAAGAAAGTCAACAAAAGTCACAGATCCAATAGAATTAGGTAACTAGGAATATTGTGTCCTAGAAAGTGCTTGCTTTTTATTGAAGACTCTCACTAATCTTTTTGGGTACATTTCAAAGTCTTCCACAGATTTTCCCTAAATATCTGCTTTGAGAGGTTATTGAGAAGTTTTTTTGCAAAACCACATAATGCTTTTTCAGACATATAATTATATATATATTATATAATTTATATATAATTAAAACAATAATTAACACATAAAATGAAAATTTACCAATTCATTCAGACTACTAACATGTTAAAGAACAAATTATTATGACATGTGGTAAAGAACATTAACACAGACTCTATTCAGGGAGACTACTATAATGGGTTTTATAGTAGGGGAGGGAGATTGGGCTCAACGCTGAATACACCAAGGATAAATGGAGATTTATATTTAAGAAGCAGGGTGAGGATAAGTGAATGGAAAATTATTAAGGGAAAACATCAGGGGTAATTGGGGATTCTGGCTAAACTGACTTGACTCCACACATTCTCTTGGGAAACTGAAGACACCATTTTCACTACACTATTCTTATCACTTAGAGCAATGAAGGGCTTTTACCTTCTTAAACTAACTCTGGGAGCAAACTTTTCAGATCCTGTGAGGGTTGCATGCTCTCTTGTGAGATGCCTCCTGTGTCTTTGGTTGATCCATAAAAAGACTTACTAGTTTGAGTAGCTATTTGACATTAATATAAGATCCTACTCATTAATGGCCAGATGGTGGATCCTTTGAGTTGACTATACTTGGAAGGGAAATTATAGAGAGTTTTCATCCTAAAAACAAATTAAAAAGTGGATTAACATTATATATATAGATATGTGTGTGTGTGTGTGTGTGCGCGCGTGTATGTGTATGTATGTATAAAACAGCTAGTTTTAGGGACTCCTTAACAAGATGAAAGAACACAAATTAGACTTTAAGGAAAAATCCAAGGTAATTTCCCCTTCTTAAAAACTGCTCCATCTCAGCAATTCTCCAGGCCCTCTTAGAAATAATCAGGAAGTTGGTCAGCTAGAAGCCAATATTCAAGAGCTAATAGAAGCAACTATCTTTGTCTTATAAATCTCTGTAAAACCAGAAATGCAGCTCTAGAAGCAAGTTAAGACCAACCTATCTTTACCAATCCCTGTTCCCTTTACCAATCACCTGTTCCTCTCAAAATACTTGTAGATATTATAAGCTCAGGATATTGGAAACAAAATTGTCCTGTACTTAAGAAAAAGAAGAAAAAATTTAAATAGTAGTTGTCCTAAGATTTCTGATTTTAGACAAACATATTCCAAAACTCGTAGGAGAAAACTTACATTTTCTTTCTCTGTCCCATACAGGTGTAAATATTACCATATATTTGAAATGGAAACACCTAAGGAGATAACAAAAACTTGCCTGAGGCTGAAAAAAAAGGAGGGAAAGAGGCTTTTTAAACACAAACTGCTAAAAGGGCTTCCTTGCCCAAACTCTGAACCACAACCTCCTTAAGATTGTTTGTCAAGGGCAAATATAAATCTTAAAAGTCTTCTCCCCAAGTAGTAAAAAACTTTAGCCATCTGAGCAAGCAAATTTAATTTATTCCAACTGTTATTTATGTGTTTGTGTCTGTATATTTGTCTATATTATGTATATTATAGATATGGTATTTTTCTATCTCTGGGTGGTATTGTCAAAATTAATATGTAAAAGAGCTCTATTTAACTGGCTTTAAAACAACCACAATTTTATAATGAATTGAAATATAACAGAAACTAACCCAAATGATTTTCAAGTTCACATGACCTAGCATTAATCTTTAGTAAATGCAAGCTTGTTTAAGTTTAGGCTTATTTAATACAGACATGTGTTTAGAGTTATCAGCATTACATACAATACTTTTATTCTAACTAAGTTTACTAAAAGTCAAATAAGCTCATGTTATCTGTTACAAAATTTGTCAGTAAGAAAAAAAATCCTTAATATGATGACTAATGTCTCATGAAATTTTCATGAGTAATCTACTTATAATTGTTAAAAACAACTGAATTAAATAGATGTAAATGAGATAAGAGTTTTTAGGTGAACTTTTAAGCAATGATTATTTTATAATATGTCTAGTTAAATAGTTTCCCAAGTCTCTTTGGTAACTGCCACCCTTCAAATTTTGCTAAGTTAGGTTAAGAGATGGAAAATCATTGACTATCTAGACAATTTCTAAATAATATAAAATTATGAAACTTTAAGTAATGAACATTGGTTTATCTATGTTTGACTTCCTATTACAGAGAAACTAAAAATAAATTTGGTATTATTAGTAAACAAGTCTTGTACTTTATTGAAACATTGTATATGAAGTAGCATATGTTTCTAGAAATTATGAAATGTATTCATAAATTTGGTGATCCACAGAATGCTGGTGTAAAAGATAGTTCATAATTGTTTACTTCTTTTTATTTTTGGCTGTGCCATGTGGCTTGTGGGATCTTAGTTCCTTGACCAGGGATCAAACCCGGGCGCCCGGCGCCCGGCACTGGAAGTGTGGAGTCATAACCACTGGACCACCAGGAATTCCCAATTGTTTACTTCTTTAATTCACTAAAAATTAAGGTTTTTAAGGGTTAAAAATTCTAGTTAATGTATGTAATGAAAACAACTAGAATTAATTAGGAAAACAACTCTGTATGCAAGGAGAGTAAGATACATTTTTGCCTAAAAAAGGGTACCGGATATGGAAATATATTTTTGTTAAGGAAAATGAGAGTAATTTTGTCTAAACTAGAACTTCTGGTTATGAAGGACAAACTAAATGCAGACAAAAAGTTGGAGAGAGAGAAAGAGAAAGAGAGAGAGTCTTACCTTTTGTTGTCAAGCTAGCTGAAATTGAATAAATGTATTACAAAGGTTATAAAAATAAGCTTTAATATTAGTAATATATGAATATAAAACAAAAACTTGATTTTCTTCCATCTGCTAAAAGGATAAAGTTTAAGTAGATTATTGGTCTGCTTCTGATAAGATTTTTGTGAAAATGTTTCTGTTTTCCCTAAAAAGCAAGGGTAAGCACAGTCTTACTAACTGTGCTTCACACTGTCTTCATCAGATCTTTGATTGTTTAAAATTGAGTCATCTTAATATTAAAAGAGGTAAGTTTAACTTTAACTTATGACACTGTAACCTTTTGTATTTTCCTTTGAGATTTTTTTTGTCACTTTGGTCAAATAGATAATTATTATTTCATAATGATCTGTGATTCTGTTAAGTCAAGTATCCAAGGCTTTTTATATTTTTGAAAAATTTCCCCAAATCAAATTCTAAATGAAGTCTTATTGACCTAATAACTTTGGGGATTTCCTGAGGGCCCTTGGAATACCTCAAAAGATTTCTTTTTCTCTCCTTATAAAAGAGAGGTATTAAGTTAATTAGGCTTTTTAAAAAAATTAATTATTTATTTTTGGCTGCGTTGGGTCTTTGTTGCTGCGTGTGGGCTTTCTCTAGTTGTGGTGAGCTGGGGCTACTCTTCGAGCAGGCTTCTCATTGAGGTGGCTTCTCTTGTTTCAGAGCACGGGCTCTAGGGCACGCAGGCTCAGTAGTTGTGGCATACAGGCTTAGTTGCTCTGTGGCACATGGGATCGTCCTGGACCAGGGCTCGAACCCATGTCCCCTGAATTGGCAGGTGGATTCGTAACCACTGCGCCACCAGTTAGGCTTATTTTGATATGTTAAATTACATGGGAGCCTTCTCAAATAAGTGATGATAAACCTTAGGTTATATTGCATGGGTAAATGTTGATATAAATATTCTATAAATTATGTGCAGTTCCTAAAATTTGGATATGTCCTGGTATAATGTTATCAATCATAATTCTGTTGTAGTTATTATCTTAAATGTAGTATGTCACAAAAATAACGAAATTTCCTTGTCAATTCCATTATAATTAATCAGATCTTTAATAATAGGCATTTTAAGTCTTTTATCATTTGCAGACAGTTATTGTTTTACTCAGATGCTTTTATAAAAGCTTCCTGCAAATGTGTTAAATCTTCAGAGAAATTCATGGAAAGGAACAAGTACTCTAGAATACAAGTTTCTGATAACTCTCAAATCATACCACTGAACTGGGTAAAAATTTATAGAACCTAACGGAGAAAATGATAGCTTCATAAAAAAAAAAGATCAAGGAGAGCAAGAACTAATGAAATGGTACTAAATAGACTGATGAGGATGATTGTAATTTTAATTTTTTTTAATTGCTGATTCTTTAATCTTGTTTTCCAGATATAAGAAAATATTTCCTCTTAAGCTAAATATGACTCAGAGTAATTTGATAAAGTATACCTTTGTAAATAAAGATGAAAAGATCTCCATATCTTTTCTTTCTACCTGATCCCTCCACAATTCTGAAACTTGTAATGAGAATTCTTATTTTCTTGGCAATATGGCTATTTGCGTAAGTTCAGTAAGAATCTGTTCCCCTTTTAGCAGGACACAATTGGAAACTGGTTATATCAGCAAGGCTTTGACTGGAGTGTCATATTTGAGAGAGACACATGGAGACTCATGTATGACCAGACAGCTCTAAGGAACTAAAGTTGTCTTTATTAAGCCAATAAAGCCCCTTGGAAAAACAGCCTAATACCTTACTTATATGGTTACCAGCAGCCTTACCAGGTGAGTAAGGAAGGTCACTTCCGGGAAGATGCAGGAACCTCAAGATATTTTGGGGACCTTGCAAAGAAAGCAATTTACTCAAATCTATAGGTACTGCAGGCAAGTCTGATTGCAAGTCCTTGACTTGGCTCATCTTCCCGGCCCTGAGAGACATTTAAAAGTTCAGTCTGGGGGCTTCCCTGGTGGTGCAGTGGTTGAGAATCTGCTTGCCAATGCAGAGGACATGAGGTTGAGCCCTGGTCTGGGAAGATCCCACATGCCATGGAGCAACTAAGCCCATGTGCCACAACTACTGAGCCTGTGCTCTAGAGCCCTCAAGCCACAAATACTGAGCCCACATGCCGCAACTACTGAAGCCCACATGCGTAGAACCTGTGCTCCGCAACAAGAGAAGCCCCCACAATGAGAAGGCTGCACACCGCAATGGAGAGTAGCCCCCGCTTGCCACAACTAGAGAAAGCCCATGCACAGCAACAAAAACCCAACGCAACCAAAAAATAAAAAAATAATAAATAAAAGTTCAGTCTGAAATTTCTTTTGAACTGGTCCAGCAAAGAAGATTTAAAAGAGCCTATATGATCAATTGCTATTCTTGCTGCACTTATGCAAATAACCAGGCCAAGTTGATTGAATCTAGGTTTATCATGCAAACAAATTTGTCTTAATTTGGCTATCTTTCATAGAAAATGAGAGTGATTTCAGAGAGAAAAATTATGTTTCAGTAGAATCTATAATACATGCATGTGAATATCAGACTCTGCTTCTATTAATTGTCTTTGAGATTTGTTATTTTCCTGTAAACTGGACTAAATCCTGAATTATTCTAGTTTCCTTCAATATCTGGCTATGACTCTCCAAACTAATGTTTCCAATGCTCTTCCATCTTTTTTTAAATTTTGGCTGCACTGGGTCTTAGTTGTAGCACATGGGATCTTTACTTACAGCATGAGGACTCCTTAGTTGCAGCATGCAGACTTCTTAGTTGTGACATGCAGACTCTTAGCTGCGGCATGCAGGCTTCTTAGTTGCGGCATGCAGTCTTCTTAGTTGCGGCATGAAGACTTCTTAGTTGCGGCATGCGGACTCTTAGTTGTGACATGCATGCGGGATCTAGTTCTCCAACCAGGGATCGAACCCAGGCCTCCTGCATTGGGAGCATGGAGTCTTACCCACTGGCCCACCAGGGAAGTTCCTCTTATATCTTTTTGATTTGGGATCATTAAGAACTTAAAACTGCCCTTTTTCCTGAAGCCCTGCAAAGGGAAGCTAGGTGACTTGATATAAACTTCAGAGAAATTGCCAGAACAGCTCATGTTTAAATAATCTTCATGCCTGTTGCTGTATGGGTCACTTAGAAAGTTTACCTGAATATCTGATAACATCATCAGAGACATTTCAAACTACAAAACATGCTTTGACACTGATATCTAGAATTTTCTTGATTAGCTGCTCCCTGGGTTCAGAAGCTGGTTTATAGTCCACTCCAATCAGTAACCTTTGGTTTTTTGTTGTTTATTATTTGTTTCCATAGACATGCCTCTTATTAAATACCTGAATGCATGTGTAATGTAGGCCTAACTTTGGGAGCCTCCTGAAATGAATTTAACTGAACGGACCTATTTTTAGGACTAGGATTCAGTGAAATCACTGAATTACTTAGGATCACTGATTCAGTGAAATCATAGAGCAATCTACCAGCTCAGCTTTTAATACGTGAAATTTCCAGGGAGATTTCAGAGGAGGGAACTTTTGAGGCCCAGGGCAGATTGCCCACAAATATGCCAAAATGGCATATTAATTATTTGAGTTAAAGTTACTTGAGAAACAGCCAGTGCAAGGACACTCTGACAGATACCCTGCCTGTATGAAATCACAAAATAATCTTTCATGTGAAAGGTACCCTCCCTGCACCAGGAGGCAGAGAGACATCCTTGTAGCCAGAGGTAGGGAATTCAGAGCTGAAAAGACCTTGTTACTTCTTTACTAATTTTTATCATAAATGGATGCTGAATTTTCTCACAAGCTTCTTCTGCACCTATTGACGTGATCAAATGAGTTTTATTCTTCAATTTGTTAATGTGGTGTAACACACTGATTGATGTGTGGATATTGAAAAATCCTTTCATCCCTGGGAGAAATCCCACTTCGTCATGGTGGATGATCCTTTTAATGAATTGTTGGATTCAGTTTGCTTATATTTTTTGAGGATTTTTGTATCTATGTTCATCAGTGATATTGGCTTATAATTTTCTTTTTTGTGATATCTCTGTCTGGTTTTAGTATCAGGGTCATGCTGGCTTCATAGAACAATTTCAGAAGTGTTCCTTCCTCTGCAAATTTTTGGAATAGTTTTAGAAGGATAGGTGTGAACTCTTCTCTGAATGTTTGGGGTAGAATTCACCTGTGAAGCCATCTGGTACTGGAGTTGGATTTGTTGAGAGTTTTTAAATTAGCGGTTCAATCTCATTACTGGTAATTGGTTTGTTCATGTTTTCTATTTCTTCCTGGTTTAGTCTTGGGTGCTTGAACCTTCTTAAGAATTTGTCCATTTCTTCTTGGTTGTCCATTTTATTGGCATATAGTTGTTCATAGTAGTGTCTATTTTTTTTTTTTTTTTTTTTACGTGGGCCTCTCACTGCTGTGGCCTCTCCCATTGCAGAGCACAGGCTCCGGACGCGCAGGCTCAGTGGCCATGGCTCAAGGGCCCAGCCGTTCCGCGGCATGTGGGATCTTCCCAGACCGGGGCACGAACCCATGTCCCTGCATTGGCAGGTGGACTCTCAACCACTGCGCCACCAGGGAAGCCCCATAGTAGTCTCTTTTGATCCTTTGTATTTCTGTGGTGTTCATTGTAACTTCTCCCTTTTCTCTTCTGATTTTATTGATTTGAGCCTTGTCGCTTTTTTTCTTGATGAATTTGGCTAAAATTTTATCAATTTTGTTTATCTATTCAAAGAACCGGCTTTTATTTTCATCGATCTTTTCTATTATTTGTCTCTATTTCATTTATTTCTGCTTTAATCTTTATGATTTCTTTCCTTCTACTAACTTTGGGTTTTGTTTCTTCTTCTTTCTCTAGTTCCTTTAAGTGTAAGGTTAGTTATTTTTATTTGAGATTTTTCTTGTTTCCTGAGGTAAGGTTACAACAACTCTCATTTTAATCTAACAATTTTCATGGGTCAGAAGTCAGGGAATTGCTCAAGTGGATCCTCCGTTTAGGGGCTTACAAGGCGATCTATATTCAAGGCTGGCTGTCTGCATTTTCATTTGAAGGTTTAGTTGGTAGCCTGCATGTAAAAATTGCTTTCAATGTTGCATTTGTCTAGATTGTAGAAATCTTTGCCTCACTCAATCCACAGACATTCAAGAGATTAAATTAATTAGGATTGACTATAAAATCTTTGGTTATACCAGAATTATCATGTTATTATTTAGTTTAAATGACAGAGATAGAATCATATTCTTGATACCTTAGAATGAAGAATGTATGTGAAGATTTTTTTCTAATCAAGAATTCATTGACATCAATAGAAATGAGTCTGAGTAATGATTTCTGTGAAGACATATCTCTATCTATCTACGTATCCTATTTCAAGATATAATGGGACTTCTCAATAGATTTTTGTTAATATTTTTGGAATAAATATATTTATTCTCTGATTTACCCTGCATTTCACTAGCTAAAAGTTTATCTTTGAGATAGATTTTATTGAAGCAATTAATAGTTTCTCTTATATCAGGGCATTTAAAAGTTGGTAGCTATTTAAGAGGAGAAATGTAAATAAACATACAGTTTACCTATTACATGACATTTTTCTCCTTAAGAGATTAGTAGTCAGTGGAAAGATAAAAAATTGTGGTATCATCTTGAGAATCAAGTGATTTGAAAACCTAACTAATGCTGCTATTATAAATTCTGTTTAAGAAATATTTTTTCAGACTTCATCAAATGTCAAAACAGGGAGATGCCGGCCTTTAATCACCTACCACCACATACATGCTGCCATAGCAGCAAGAAATAAACTGTCATCAGTTAGTGTGATAGACCAGTGTTATCTCAAAGTACCTTTAAAAATGTGAATTATAAGTAGTGTATGGCATACTTTCTAATTCTGTGCCATCAAGCTTTACAAAGTGTGTTGTTTGATGCATTTTCTTGGTATGAGGTATGTCCTAATTCCTGTTGCCTTGGAGAAAACTCCCATTAGTGTCTGCATTTTATTTTTATCATTTGTCCAGTGACCTTGGGAATGTGGTCATCAGGTATGAATGTCACTGTGTTATAACTTAATCCTCTTGCCTTTTTATATCTATTGCTCCCAGCCTGCTTTCTTCAAATTCTTGAATTAATTTTTAGCCACAAAATTAAAATATCGAGGTTTGAGATACACAAATAGGACACTGGGGGCAAATGAAGAAATAGTTAGACTTTTGGGATTTGAGAACTGGTATATATAACATGCACTGTATTTTTCTCTCTATATAGTCAGCCCTCCATATGCACAGGTTCTGCATCTATTAGTTCTGCAACCATGGGTTCAACCAACTGGTAGATCAAAAATATTGGGGAAAAAAATTCCAGAACTTTCCAAAAAGAACTTAAATTTGCCATGCTCTGGTAAATATTTACATAGCATTTACCTTGTGTTAGATACTACAAGTAATCTAGAGATGATTTAAAGTATTTGTGAGGATTGCATAAGTTATGTGCAAATACTATGCCATTTTATATAAGGGACTTGAGCATCAGCAAATTTTGGTATCTGTGGAGGTCCTGGAACCAACCTCCTCAAGGATGAGGATACAAAGAGAGCAGTGTATACATGATCTTGAGGAATGACCCCATTGTGCGTGGTTTGCTGGAGAAGTATCAAGCCTAAGGAAAACTGGGTACTATATTCTATTCCAGTGGTCAGTCTTGAACTGTGTGTTTCCTCATCAATACTTGAAAGAATTTCCTTGAAGTCCCTTTAGAATCAAAGCATACACAAGGAATTTCTGCATTGATTCCATGGTACTCTAACAAATTTGCTACGGTTCTCATGAAATCCCATTGAATGAATGAATAGGTTGGTTTGCCAATTCTGGATAACTTTGTAGGTTTCAAGATGCTCATGAATTATACTAAGTTGGCAAAATCTTTTGATAGGGTAAAGAAATTGTGGGTGGTATTTGCGGTCATACTTATTCTTTCTCCATATAGCTTTTATTAGTATTGAGTAATTTGACGTATAATTTAGTAACAATGTTGTACACTTTTCTGTTGCCCTTCATAATTTATAGTGACTTTTGGGAAGTAGTCTTATATTTATACTTTATTATCATTCATTTGGAAAAATTATAGCCTTCTTATTTTAAAATATTAAAAGAACTAATAAAGTTTTAAAAAATTCATTCTGCATTGGGTAACATAAAATGTTAGGTGTAAGGATGATATAAGTGATGGTCCCTGACCTCCCAGTTTATAGTCTAAGAGATATATGAGGGAAATTTTTGTCTTTGATTTTTATTTATTTTTATTATAAATGATTTTACTTTCTTGACATAAAGACATAGGCCATCATGAGGAATGCAGTGTATTTCAGAAATAGATGGTTAGATTGGAAAATATGACAACGTTTGAAGATATTTATTGGACTTAGGAATGCTTATAAGTCTGAACATGAGACAGAATCTGAGCATGTTGTTTTTTTAGCCAGAAGTTTTATAAGTATTTGAATTTGAATATTTTTGGTTGGGGAATGCATTCTCCTGTTTTACACTTTGCCACTCCCTCCCAGCTTTATTTCCTGGCTTTGACTTCCTGCCTTGCCCCTTAGCATTTGAGGTTGTATTTCCTAGTTTACACTGCAAATATCAATGAAGATTATAGAATTATAGAATTTCCTGCTTGAGAGTTATAAATGACATTTTAATTTTAAATTGAAAGATAAGGAGAATAAATCATATTTCCCAAAGCTAATATTCAATCAAAATGTATAAATCTGGCTATACCAATGGGTATGTTGTGCTCATTCTGATTAGGCATTTCATTCTTTCTAGTTGTTCGGTCTATACTGTACTAGTTGTAACAGATTTTGAATATCAACCCTGATTAACATAATTCCAACAGGGTGTATTTGTGTGTGTATGTGTATGTGCAATCCATTTCTATCTAGTGCAGGCACTCTGCATGCCATGTTTTCTATGAGATAGGATCCTTCAACATCAGTAGGCTCCTTGTTTAACTTCGCTTCTTGCACTAACAAATGACTTTTTGTTCAAGAATGACAAGAGATCAATTAAAAAGAAAGAAGAATGTTTGGGTGGGAATACACCCACCATAATTGAAGAATGGTGAACAAGAATCTGGTCAATGAATTATAACCTCATTTTAAAATTCATTCATCCATTTGATAATTAATTCTTATGGCATCTTAAGTTTCAAGAATAAATTAGGAAAATGAAGGGCTTTACCATCAGAACGTGAAGCCAGTCCCTAAATAAGAGTCAGGGGCTGATCCAAGAGAGTCTCCAGACATGCCTGACCAAAGATAAGAATAGTTTTCGCAGCCTCTGAAGTTGGTCCCTGTTGCTTACAGAGCCTTGTGCACTAATAGATGCCCCTTGGGGAGTACAGCGCTCTTTAGTGGTCATTTGCCATCAGCTACGCTCAGGGAACTAAGTATACTGCTGACCTCTCTGAGATGTACTACCAAAAGTAAGTCATAGTCCTGATAAAGGAGTTTAGAGGGTGCACTGATGAATGCTCCAATCACAGAAGCCTCTTTTCTTTAAACCTCCCTCAACCAAGGGATTTATACAAATTTAATATCGCCCAATTTTCTCAATATTTAAATACGACCCTTTCCTCTTGGAGTTTGGAATTCATCCAAAGGTAAGGAGTTGTGTTGGTTCTCTAACAAGCTCCAGAACAACAGGATTGGCCCTTTGGTGAAGTTCTGCTCCTCTCACTGGTTTTGATCTTCTTTGAGTGCCTTTTCTATTTCAGTCACCACAAGTGGGAGATTTATTTTTTATTAAATCTTTAACTTTTGACTTCTTAGTGAAATAAAGTACCACCCTGCTAGAAATGGACATATTTTATTGTTAGCAGTTGCTAACAAATGCAAGCTTATGCCTGTCTCCTTAAAGCAATCTATTCAACACTAAAATCAACATGATAACTCAAAACTCCCATCTCTTCTCAAGGCAAGATATTCACAAACAAAACACTTGCTACATAAATATACTTGACAACTAGAAACTCCCATTTCCTCTATTCTGAAGGCAAAATAATCACAAACAAAAGTTTTAAAGAAAATCCGTATACCTTCATTTGAGGTTTAAGGATTGCCTTGAATGCTAGAGACTGAGACTGATAGCAGATATTACATCATCAGAGTAAAGGAAGAGAGAAATGAGTGCAAAGGGACCTGGATTTTTCTGTTCTTATAAATTTTAAAAAATTCTTGACAACCCAGAATCATCCTTAGATCACCTATTTTCCTGTTTAGTTTTTTCTTTGTAACTTTAATTATCTTTGCTGCTGCCTGTGTCTCTCACCTTTTTAATGTAATGTCTTAATATTTAATGTTGAGATGTGCTTTTGGAGAGATAGTTCCAAGGTTCAGCTGTAAAATCATCATTCATAGTGTAAGGAATCATGTGGCTGAACCCCAAGACATCAAATAGAAAATAGATTTATGACGACAAAAAAGAAAAAAACTCGGCCATTGACTCTTACAGAGAACAAAGATGAAATCTTTAATCTTTTAATCTTTACAGGAATAGGACCTACTCATTTAAAATAGATATAGAGAAGTGAATTGCAAGTGAAGTACTCATATACAAATATAGGACTTCTAAAACATATTAAAATGTTTGTTCATCTTTTGTAGACTTTGTATACCTCTGTGTCCTGAGCCAGCAATTGAGCCTAGGTTCTGAATGTAATGGAAGTCACTGATCACTATCAAGTTTATTGTTTTATTTTCATAGCAAGTAACGTCGTAACAGTTATTGCTGTCCCAGTAAGGAAGTCTAACTATTTCACATAAATGAAACACCACATAATAAGATATTAAATCATATGAAACAAAACTGACTTTTGAATCTATTGTCACCTAAGGACAGTGGATGGTAATTTCTCCTTTTGATTCTATGGGTAGCTAATTTATTATTTTCTCATGTACTTGGCTTATTATAGAGCTCTGCAACCCTTTCAGAGCTCCACCACTTATTTGTCAGATCATTAACTAAACATGTAAAAACTGGTTACTATTGTGTCATCTGCTTAAGTAATTACACAGAAATATACCACATTTTTCTATCACTTTGCTTGGTATCTTCTGCACTCGTAGCCGTAATACATTGCAAATATATAGGTTTCTCTTCAGCCAAGACCTGTCATTGTCCTTTCAAAGTTCAGCATTCATGTTAATGAGTCTGATCACTCTGATCTCATCAGTCTTTCATGTCTTCCACTCTAATGATCTTGATCTATTCTTTATTAAGTGTATAGAATTTTTCTATAGCTCAGATTCGACTTACCAAAGATCTGGAACACTGACATTATGTCTCTGACCATTCTTATATTTCTCCTACTTCCGTTTTTTCCTCCTCTTTTTCAAGTGCATTATGACATCATTTCCCTCACCTCTCTAAATATTTCCAAGACATTTCCTTCTGTTATTATTTGCTTCTCTCTGTATATTCTGAACTTAATGGTCACATACTTCATAGATGTACCCAGTAACCATAAAATCACAAATATACATTTCCAGTTTAAACTTCTCTCCTGAGCTACAAACACAAATTTCCAACACGTTTCATGAATTTCTCAAATATACTTTCAAATCAGAGATCTTGCATGCATCTTCATCTTGCATTCTCTATTATACTTTATAAAGTCATTAAGAATAGAATCCTTGTAATCTCCATTTCTCTCATATTTTGTAATTATTTTTTCTGTCACCAAGACTTGTTAATTCTACCTATTCATAAAGCTTTACTCAGTGTTTCTAGAAGAAATATAATCTCCTTTATCTTCTTCCTTAGAATATTCTATTTATCCTTTTTTGAAAATACAGACCACATTTTACAGTACTTTTGTTGGGTCCCAAATTTAATCCAATTGAACAGATATTTGTTGAGCAGGTATTTTATGCCAGGCACTATGTTGAGAACTTGGAATATGTCAGTGAACAAAACAAAAATTCCTGCCCTTATGGGAAGGGGGACAGATAATGAGTAATATACATCATAAGTAAGTTAGCTACATGGTATGTTAAAAAATGATAAGGTTATGAAAAAGAGAAAAAATGAGAGCTGGACAAAGGGAGTCAGGAGTCTGGCTGATATTGGGGGACAGGTTAAATCTGAAATAGAATGGGTAAGATAGACCTTGTTGAGGAGATAATTTGAGCAAAAGCATGAAGATAGTGAGGGGATCACCCATGGGACACTCCGGAGAATGAACGTCTAAGGAAAGGAAAGAGATAGTGCAAGACCCTAGTTTTGAATGTGCCCAGTTTGTAACAAGGGGAAGAAAACTAGGAGATGAAGTGAGAGAGATAGCAGAGGCTACATTATGTAGGGCCCTATAGGCCCTCAGGGACACTGGCTTGTACTTAGGAACAAAAGGTAACTGTTGGAGGATTCTGAACCGAGGAATGACAAATATTATATCATTTACATTTTGCAGGGGTCATTCTGGTTGCTGTGTTGAGAACAGACAGGAGGGGAGCAAAGGGAAAAACAGAAATCCATGCTAGGCATGATACAGAATGGAACTAGGATGGTAGCAATGAAGGAGTTCAGAAGTGGTCAGATTCTAATTATATTCTGAGGGCAGAGCCAATAGGACTTGCTGGTATTTGGGATATGGGTTGTGAAGGAAAGGAAGGAATTGACAATGATTCCAAGAATTTTGACCTGAGCACCTGAGAGTATGGAATTGTCCTCACTTGAGAAAGTTGTAAATAGAGCAAGTGTGGAGGGTAAGATTAACAGTTCAGTTTTGGATATGGTAACTTTTTGGATATAGTAAGTTTGAGATATCTATTAGACAACCAAGTGAAGCTGCTGAGAAGATTATTGAATGTATGAGATTAGAATTCAGGAGAGAGGTCTGAGCTGAGATGGATATATATATATCTCATACATAAAATGTATAGCCATGGAACTTAATGAAGTCACCAAGAAGGAGAGAGTTTGGGGCTCTTCTACATTAAGAAATCAGTGAGAAGAAAAAGAGTTATCAAAGGAAATGGAGAAGAAGTGATTAGTGATGCTGGAGGAAAACCAAGAGAAGATGATGTCTCGGATGACAAGTGAAATAAGTACATGGAGGGAATGCAAGTTATTCACTGCAATAGGGGTGACTTGGGATGAAAACTAAGAGTGAGTGCTGGATTTACTAACATGGAGGTCATAGGGAAAATAGTGTAGAAGTGGCAGTTAGAACCCAGAGAATCTCCAAGCTCAATACTGTAAAGACTGTGGGAAGCAAAAAGAGAAAAAAAAAAAAAAATCCAACACTTGAGATGCTTGCAAGGGAAGGAGTATTCTAAGGGAATAATCAGCCTTTTGTTAAAGCTGGAAAATGAAGAAAATATTCAGAAATATTAAGATGGGGGGTTTTGATGATGCTGAGTGGTGAATTTCAGAGGAGAGGGTGGAAGAGTTTTTGAAGTTTGGGTGGAAGTGGGGGAAAGAGAGGATGTGTTTTGTATCTACTAGTGGAGATTAGGGTGCAGGTGATGGATGATATCTTGGGATTCTGGATTCTTATGGTAACATTATAGAGAATAAAGGGAATAATGTGATTAGTCCTGTTGGAATCAACACACATTGTGGCAAAGGTGTGAGTTTTGGGGATAGGAAGTGGTTAGATTTTGGGGTTCCTTCTTGAATCCACTGATCTAGGATCAAGATGATAGTTAAAGCCATCTTGAGATGTAGTCAGCCTCATTACACAGACTTCCTCTTGACCTCTGGTAAAGGGGGTAGAAGATCTAGAGGAGGCTTGGTATTAATTCCAGTCATTTAGTTGAGGAACAAACTTATACCAAACCTGGAGGCTCCACCTTAACCCCTTTAATGAGATTGATAGCTGGGGAAGCTGAGCATCACTCTCTCTCTCTCTTTTATTGAAGTTTAGTTGATTTACAATGTTGTGTTAATTTTTGCTGTACGGCAAAGTGATTCAGTTATATACATATATATTATTTTTCATATTCTTTTCCATTATGGTTTATCAGGATATTGAATATAGTTCCCTCTGCTGTTTATCCATTCTATATATAATGTTTGCCTCTGTTAATCTCAAACTCCCAGTCCTTCCCTCTCCCACTCCCCCTTGTGCTGTTCTCTCTTAACTCCGGACCACAGCTGTAAAAGGCCTAGGGGTGCTGTGGTCCAAGTAAACAGAGACCATCTATCTTGGGTTTAGCCAATTATTTCCAGTTAATTGGATGACCTGAGAGCTCACATCTGCTTGCACAGGGCCTGAGGTGCCTCTTTGGAGAGGATGTATGTTGAGGATAGAATGATACAGGCACAGTAAGCCAGGTCGATAACAAAGCTGGGTACTAGGGAAAGAGTAGGTTATAAATAAACATTGAAGGTACCACGTTCTGGATGTGAGATCGCAGTGCCTGTCAGAAACTGCAGAACACAAGTGCCATCTGGGAAGAACAGAATAGAGTACCTGGCAGACACCAGAAATATTAGTGGGGCCTCAGCATGGAGTCGAAGGCCGTGCTTCAGCAATCAGATAAGAACTAGTGAAATTAGAGTTATTATTGTTAATATGAACTCCATTTACTACCAGTAGACTAATGAAGCTTGGACAAATTTGCGTTACATAGTAATGAAAACACATTTCTCCACTCTGCTGGCCCATGAGCTTGGAGGGACAAGGTTATGCTTGTATTCCCCACTGAATGCAGTTTAATGAATTTGTTGAATTGGCTACATAAAACGATTAGAAATATCTTCTTATGCCTCTGTGTGATGTTGCAGATGCTTTGTCAATGTTCAGAAGTCTCCCATAACACTTTTGAGCGAGAGGGAAAAGAAAAGAAACCCAAGTTATGTTCATGGGACAAGTAGCCTCACTAACTGAGTCAATTATTTTTTCTAGCGAAAACAATGTAGGGCATACAAGAAAGTTCAAATAAAATGTTACAGAATATGCTCTGACCCTTGTTTCACATCTTAAACAGTATTTTAAATACTGTTAAAATACTTAAATAGTATAATGTGACGAAGTTGTGAACATGAGGTTAATGACGAATAAAGTTTTGGCTTAAATTTCCTTATACCAGAGAAAAATGGTGAATTTCCATAAGATTTCCTAGCTGACAGGCCACATACACAGATAAGAGGGAGTAAAAGTGTAGAATAAATTAATAAGGCAACCAAATAAATACGATGAGAAAGAAAACAAATTCATAAGGGTATGTCACTTAAGATTAGAAATTTGAAGAAATGAAAAAAAAAAAAAACGAAAGAGAATCTAAAGATAGTAAGAAAGAATGGAGCAAGTGAAGACTTTCTTTCTCCAAGGGCCTTCTTTGACTATTCTATCTAAACATATCCCCTTTTTATTTTCTAGTGACTTGGACCGTAGCCTTCACTTGTAGGTTTGTTTACTTGTTTGTGGTCTGTCTCCCTCACTAAGTGGAAAGCTTTACAAAGGCAGAAGCCATGCTGTGCTTTATCCATCATTGTGTCCTTACAACAGAGCACAATGCCTAGTGCATAGTAGGCACAAATATTGGTTGAAGAAATGAATGAATGAACAAATGAATGAATGGGTAGAAAGAATGTGTTATAAACTCATGATTTTAAATTTTGATAATGTATCAGTAGCAAAGATAATTCCCAGAAAGTAATTTATTCAAATACAGTCATGCCTTTCTGTACCAATAATAAAGACAAATACTCTTGGCATAACACAAAAATTTCTGAGAGATCATTAGTGAGAAAATTACACTTATTTATAGCCTTCTGGATATGAGAGGTGACCTAGGATCCTGCTGGGTAGATCAGAGAGATAACCTTAAGTTACATCAATAATCCTAATGTCAGAGTCCTGGTGACATAAAAGGTTCTGTGGTATAGATATAAATACAGAAAATAAATTATATTTAAAGACAAATAACTGGCCAATTATGCTAAGTCTAAGTTTCCCCAAAGCAATCCCATAAAATCACAATTTCTAGATAAGTGAATTGGCAAAATTTGCTCTTTTGGATGTGCTCTTGCTCCCACATGGTCTGGTTGTTCCTATTATGGGATTGCATAGTTCATGAGTTGATGTCATACTGAGCACTCTAGTTATTAACTCAGAGAGCCTATGAGTTAGTCGCCATCTGGGGGAGGTAGACACTGTGTGGGCAGTGAGATGTCAGATCAAGTCTTTTTCCTCTCTTCCATTGCTACTATCTTTAGCAGTTTAAGCAGCTGAAGATACACACGGCTCAGCCATGAACCTCCACACATTGTGTATCTCCTCACATTGTGACATCTCTGCTACCTTTGAAGTTGCATTTTTATTATTCTATTCAAGAAAAGCAAATATCCTAGACTGTGCCTTCAGAGATTGAAAACTTAGCTAGAGTGACCATGAGTTGCTGCTTGCTGGTTTATAACTCTTGTTTTGGCATATTTATTAGTGTTCCTCCTTTTTCAAAAATTGATTTTATTGAAATATAGTTGATTTACAATGTTGTGTTAGTTTCTGCTGTACAGCAAAGTGATTCAGGTATACATCTATATATGCTCTTTTTTAATATTCGCTTCCATTATGGTTTATCAGAGGATACTGAATATAATTCCCTGTGCTATACAGTAGGACCTTGTTGCTTATCCATTCTATATGTAATAGTTTGCATCTGCGAATCCCAAACTCCCAATCCATCCCTCCCCTATCCTCCATCCCCCTTGGCAACCACAAGTCTGTTCTCTATGTCCGTGAGTCTGTTTCTGTTTCATAGATAAGTTCATTTGTGTCATATTTTAGATTCCACATATAAATGATGTCATATGGTATTTGTCTTTCTTTGACTTAGTTCACTTAATATGATAATCTCTAGGTCCATCCATGTTGCTGCAAATGGCATTATTTTATTCTTTTTTATGGCTGAGTACCATTTCATTGTATACATGTACCACATCTTCTTTATCCATTCATCTGTCGATGGGCATTTGGGTTGTTTCCATATCTTGTAATAGCTCCTCCTTTTGATCTCAAGAGTATCCTGAGCTGGATTATAAATTAACCCTAATGGGGAATTGTTCCTCAAGAGGCTGTTCTGGTTTCCAAAATCTAGAAAAGAATCACCAATTAGTATTAAATCATAGTAGACCCTGGCAAAGTACCTGCAAAATATCCAGAAATAACAATGCAGGTTACCGACACTCATTTTTGATAAAGCGTTTTAAAGCAGGTTTCTAAATATTCATGATTCATGAGTTTGTCTGACTGCTCCTAGGTATCAGCACTGGTGGAAGCCAGGTATATCAGCTGACTTTAGGTGCAACTGGTAGGTCTCTTGACAATCTTAAGAATAATTCTTCAGAATCCATATCCTATATATCTCTCTAATAAAGCAAAATATAAATGACGTGTCCAAGTAACCCATAAATAGAGGAATAAGGTAGTTTATAAAATTTAAAGTCAGATTTCTGCTAGCAAAATAAACCCTATAGTATCTTACGTGTCATCATTATTATACTATCAACCTTCATCCTCCTTGGGTGTACAAAATGAAAGCAGCATTGATGAATGAGAGCTGTTCTGTGTACTACGTATGAAGTGTGTGTGTTTGTGGGTGTGTATTTGCAGGCATTTTCTTCAGCGGACACTGAGCACTTGTTCCAGGCTACAACCTTCATCCTTCGTTAGTTTCTTCAGATTGGAGGAGAGCAATTCTGCAGAAATGTGATTACCTTATTTTTATTCTTTTTCCTGTTAACTTCATATTACACACAGCAAAAATATTTCTTTGCCTTTCTATACCTTTACTCTGTTAAAGGTCAGTTCTTTTATGTTTGCCCCATGAAAAGAACTTGTATGGCAGATGGCTTTCTAAGGATTCACATTTTTGACTAAAGGCACATGTTTCCTGTGCATATTTGCACACCATAAATTAAGCAGATTTTACCTTTAATCACAATTTTCTTTCTTTCTTGATGAGTAAGTAGGGTGCTGGAGGAAATAATTTCATGAATTTTTTTTCTTGTTTTTAACTAGAGTGAATATAGATAGTAAGCTTCAAAGGAGCAGGAATCATGCTCTTTTTTTTTTTTTTTTTTTTTTTTTTTAGTGGTACGCAGGCCTCTCACTGTTGTGGCCTCTCCCGTTGCGGAGCACAGGCTCCGGACGCGCAGGCTCAGCGGCCATGGCTCATGGGCCCAGCCGCTCCGCGGCATGTGGGATCCTCCCGGACCGGGGCACGAACCCGTGTCCCCTGCATCGGCAGGCGGACTCTCAACCACTGCGCCACCAGGGAAGCCCCATGCTCATTTTATTCAGCATTTATACTTAGCTCCCATCATAATGGATTGCAGATGCTAGCTGCCCAATTAATATTTGTTCAATGAATGAATTGTCTGGTGGGTTCTAATAATCATAGATTTAAGCCACAGTCATATTCTACAATCCCAGCCTTTGATTTTTTGATACTTTTACAACTTCTGTTTTCTAAATAAGAATGATCTTTTCCTTAAACCATTCCATAAGATTTACTTTCTATTTTTCTCAGGGTAAAGAAAATCAAGATAACATATGGATAAGGATGTGGAATAGTTTGCCAGATCATTTATTAGCTAATGTGATTCAAATTCTTGATTCAGCAAATAGTTACATTCCATGAACATTCACAGTGAGATTTACCTTCAGGTTCGTAAAGCCTATAATGTAGACATTTTCCATGAATACTGTGAGTGCCTCATTAATGGTTCTTTGTCAGGGGTGGGAAGGATAGTAATAGAAACCAACTAATGTTAATGATACATGATAAAATTTAACTTTTTGCCTGTGGCACCAGGATGCAGTGGGAGCTACACACAAAGAAAAGGTCCTATATTGAAATTTAAAAAAAATGAACAGTTTGTTTTTAAACTCTTGGACCTCTCTCAGGGACCATGACCCAGGCCAACTGCATAAAGTGATCTAGGGAAGAAGGGAGTTGTGAACTCTTTCCTTCATTTCCACTCCTCCATGAGAAAGAAGTGAGGGTAGTGCTACCTCAATAGGACAACTCAGAAACTAAGATGTATCTGCTGGTCTAGGTGAGGGGCTGTTGCTGTCAGCTGGTGGCAGCAGGGCAAAGAAAGAGAACAGAGGACTGTTTGAAATGTAACCCACTCCTAGTGGCAGCTGTGCAAAGAATGTGTTCTTCCCATGCACCAAGAGTAGACCTCACAGGAAAGACAGAAGTGGTGAAGCCATGTATAATTCTGTCCAAGAGAACTTCCCAGATAGCTTGAGTATTCCAAGAGGGAGTTTTGTGTGGTATGAATTACCTGGATTCCTGGGAATCTGGGGGTCAAAGAGGAAAGGACTACCAAAAGAATATGTGTATTTGTCACACTGCAGGTATTGCAGCCCAAGAGATTAAGCATGAGGTGAGAAGGGTATTCCTCTAGAAAGTTCACAAAGGTTCTGATGAAATAGGTGAGCATCTGTACATCTGTCATTGAGAGGGGCCTATTGCCAGATGATCCCTGCACTTCGGTGTGACTGCTCGTGACCCCAGGCCCTCTTTCCCAACTGGATTCAAACCTGGGGATGTCAGAAACTGCAGTTAGCAGAGGAGACATGGTGAGTAGACAAAGAAAGATGATGCACCCCCTCAGCTTCTCTCCCTTTCCACTTGTAAGTTGCTAACCATCTTTAGTAGCCTGAGAGGAAAACTGAGTTTGAATTATTACCTACGCCTTGATAATTAGAGAAGTGAGGCAGTTTTTGGATTTTAAAGTGACTGGAGGTCATTTTATACTTTAAATGAGAACAAAAACTTATGGGGTTTACTAGAGAAAGAATTTTCATGCAAGGACAAGAGAAAAATTTTCTTTCACTGAATGAAGTTTAAAGGACAAGGGGAGATAAATAAAGTTGCACTTTGATTGCATTCCATAAGGCATGCTAGGTCAATTTTTCTGTTATAATAGTTTAAATGAAAAAGGAGAATTTATTAAAATAATTTCTTATTGGAACTTAATGTCAGGAAACAGATGTGTCTCACACATAGAGATTACTGAGGACTGTAAGGCTATTATAACCTCATTTACTCTCTCCCAAATCATCTGTTTCTCTTTGCGTCTCATCTTTACTCTCTTCTCTCTTTAGATCAACTTTCTTGGCTTTTCCATGTAACAGCTGTAGGTAATTGTAAAGGTCATTTCAGTTCAGGCATGAAAGAAATTAACTGGGGTCTCTAGGTTTCATTCCAAATTTTGGTAGGTGGAGAATTCTCTGAGCTTACCTTGACTTGTATAACTCTACTCCTGTGGGTACAAGGGTATGTGATTCCAACATGACTGCAGGACCCACAACTGTGGGAGAGCAACAAGTTCTCTGAAAATAGGGACATTTGTGGGCCAGGAATTTTGTTTACTACAAAAGCATGCAATATAGAGGCCACAGGAAGAATGCTGGGAACCCAGGTATTGGCAGTTTATCTGGGGTGTAAGAATATTGGGTTTTGCACATTGAAATTGTCTCAGAAATCTCAATGGTTGTAGGTATATGTGTTTTATAGTATATTCTGCTAATTAAACATCTTAATAAAACTTCCTGGGAAGTGTACTTGTTCTGTATTTCAGAAATGTCTGGGGTTTCTAGGAAAGGGGATCATACCAACTTGTAATTATTTGAGAAAATTCACACAGATTGTATGGATTGATGCATAAACTTGGTCAGTTTGATCATGATGCTTCATTTCCTTAATACAGTCTTGTGTTCTCACATGTATTTTGAGCTAAAGAGACAGATTTGGGAGTTTGGGAGGGCTGATGTGGTTAGAGTTCTTAGGGAAAAATACTGGACAGGAGAGAGCTGCAGAGAGAGATTGAGAGAGAGAGAGAGAGAGAGAGAAATAGGGAGAGAGAGAGAGAGAGGGTGCTCCAAACATCTTTGAGAGTCTGGGATCTTCAGCTGACTTCTCAAAGCAGGGGGAAAAAAAAAAAAAACACCAAAAGGGAGCAATCAAAACAATCCCCTGAGTACAGAGAGGGCCAGAAATTGTTGGAATTCCCATCAGCCACATGGGGGCGGGGGTTGGGTGGGGTACCCAGAAGAGTATTTGTTGCTTCATCAGTGAGGCAAAATTAACTCTAAAGACTGCTTTGGTCCCTTCTAACAAAGTTTAAAATAAATTCTTACAAAGATCAAATATTTTAAAGCAATTTAATTGCATCCCAGAATAGAGATTTGGAAATCTTTTAAAAAGTACTAGCACCTAAGATGCCATCTTAAGATAAAATAAAATTTGCAACTCCACTTTGCCCCTCATTTTTTTTTTTTGCTATACGTGGGCCTCTCACTATTGTGGCCTCTCCCGTTGCGGAGCACAGGCTCCGGACGCGCAGGCTCAGCGGCCATGGCTCACAGGTCCAGCCGCTCCGCGGCATGTGGGATCCTCCCGGACCGGGGCACGAACCCGTGTCCCCTGCATCGGCAGGCGGACTCTCAACCACTGCGCCACCAGGGAAGCCCTGTCCCTCATTTTGATAAGTGCATACCCCTTGTTTCTGAAGTATTCTGAAGGGGGAATATTCTCCCCCTTCCCCTCGTGGCTGGTCAAATAATTAAAATAACATAAGGCAGATTAACAAGAGAAAATCAAATTCTATTATGTTTGTAGGGGAATACACATAAGCATGAAGAATTCCAAAGACAGTAAGGTAAGATGAATTATGTATGTCATTTTGACTAAGGAGAAGAAGGTAGGGGTTTGGGACTTCAAAGGGAGGTGAGGTAATTCACAGGAAGAAGAAAAGAGTTAATGTTTGGTAAACAAATATTTGCTGGGCCATCTAGAGACAATGGAACACAGAGAGGACTTTGATCAAATGGGTCTTGCTTGGTTCCACCCCGTCTACCACACCTAGTCCATACTTTACTCTAGTGATAGCTCCTTCCTGGAAGAGGCCTTCTATCTTAAATTCTTTTTTTTTTTTGCGGTACGCGGGCCTCTCACTGTTGTGGCCTCTCCCATTGCGGAGCACAGGCTCTGGACGCGCAGGCTCAGCGGCCATGACTCACGGGCCTAGCCGCTCCGTGGCATGTGGGATCTTCCCGGACTGGGGCACGAACCCGTGTCCCTTGCATCGGCAGGTGGACTCTCAACCACTGCGCCACCAGGGAAGCCCTATCTTAAATTCTTTTAGGCAGTTATGGTAGAGTTCAAAGGTTCTTCCTGAGTCTTTTGGGCTGTGTTTGTTTTCTGCTCAAAATAATCCACAAGCCAGACTGGCATATTTTGCGGTGGTGTACTCTGAATTCCATCAATTGCATCCTGTCCTGTATTATTTTAGGATTATAAAATTCTGGTTACTATCCAGTAGTAACTATCCAGCATCTCCTACAATTATCCCTGCATTAGAAAGAATAGCTACCAGTAAGTTTCTCACCATTTCTGGTGCTTCTTTCACCAACGCATTCCTTATTGCTTTAGGAAACAGTGTTGTCCTTCAAGTGCATCCGTGGAGCACAGCTGGTCAGTGACTAGTTTTTTTTTTTTTTTTCCCCCATTGTATTAGAATGTCCTCCCTGGCATATTACCTCTCCTAATCTTTTTGCACCCTTTTCCACTAGCCCAGCTGTTCTCCCATTTCTTGTTCTTTTAGTGTGGGCCATTGCTTTTTCTAGGCATCCAAGATGTGGATAACAGTGTCTTAGCACCATATCCCAGGGTCCTGCCAGATTACGAACTCCTGTGTCACTGGATAGTGTCCTCGTATGGATAAACTCTCCCTTACCTACCTTCATGCTCCACACTCATTGATCCAGCACCCTCAGTCTCCAGCTCCATACATATTCTCCTGGCTCCTCCCGACTCACATTCGCCAGGTCCTGCAGCTTCTTCGCATCCCTGTTCTTCCTCAGCAGGCCGAGAATGTCCTTGGCTGGGTTATGTAGTGATTTGACCCTAGTTATTAGTCTTGTAGCCGGGAGTGTCAGTAGGGTAGAATCTGAGGAGGGTGGGTGTTCTTTTTGAGAAGGGTAAGCTACTTCTGCAGGGCTAGACAGATCTGAGGGGTCAAGATTCTCAAGTGCCTCAACCCAGATGTCCCCATTCCAAGTCTCAGGTGTTTTTTTTTTGCGGTATGCGGGCCTCTCACTGTTGTGGCCTCTCCCGTTGCGGAGCACAGGCTCCGGACGCGCAGGCTCAGCAGCCATGGCTCACGGGCCCAGCCACTCCGCGGCATGTGGGATCCTCCCGGACCGGGGCACGAACCCGTGTCCCCTGCATCGGCAGGCGGACTCTCAACCACTGTGCCACCAGGGAAGCCCCAAGTCTCGGGGTTTTATCTTTAGTGGCATACCTGCTGTGATTGAGAATTCAGTTTCTCTTCTCTGGACTTTTGCTTTCCTTATAATTCATTGTTGAACCTGATCTTAAGCTTTTTCTGCCCTCTGGCTGCAGTAGATAAGCATCTACTTTATATGCTTCCAAGGAGGCCCTTTGATTTTGGTAGTTTTAAATTTGAGGTTAATCCCTCTCAGAGTATCCTTGAATTTTTACAGTGCATCAGTAGTAGCCAGCAAAAGTCAGATTCTATAGTTCTTATAATTATTTTTCCCCTAATTCTCTCAAATACCTAAGACACTTTATCTGCCAGTGCTTTCTGACACACTGTCTCATTTCAGTTTACCACAGGTAAAAGTTTTAATAATTGTACCACTTTAACATGCCAGGAATAAGTATTCTATCTACCACCAATGAAGGAATCCTCATTATCAGCTCCCCCAAATTCCGTTTTATAATTTGCTTCCTAGGACCACTTGGATTTCCCAGGACACAGACTTGAGATGGAGATGTGCTGTTAGGAGGACACTGGGGAATACTCTTGGACACAATACGTAAAAGGGAGAGAGGGAAGCAGGATTGGGTTGGGGGAGAATTTGCACTGTGGTTGTAATGGGTTTTATTTGAGTCCTTGGGGTGCTCTAGACCTGGGATTGTCTTTCAGAGTTGTCCCAAATTGAGGCAAGAGGGCTGAGTCCTTGTATCTCTGCATTGATTGGTAGCTACTTTTTCCTTGGGAAGAAGTGTCTGTTACCAGTCAACACCCTGCACCTGAGGTTAGAGACTCAGCTGTGAGCCATCTGCAGCCAGCACTCCCACCCCCGAGAATAACGCCCGCCCAGCGTGAGAGCCCAGCTTTGGTCTTGAGAGCAAGCTCTGGGCAGTGCAGCCAAGGAATCACTCAAAACTCATATATACTAATACAGTTTATGGGCAGTTTCACCCCCATTTTATTTTTATTCTCAGAAAAAAACAAATCAAACATGGAATTATTTAATAATATGCCTCGAAAGAACCTTAAAATCACAGCAAGTTCAACGTACTCAGTTTTCAGATTAAGAATCGGAGGTGCAGGTAAGTGCTTTGCTCGGGCGAACAGAAGATACAGATGCTGGGTTTAGAGTTCTGGTTCTCTGCCTTCACCCCAGTTTTCTTTCACTCTTATAATCAGTTAGGTCTAGAGAACTATAATATTGTAAGTTGTTTCCCATAGTTGAAAGTTTTAGAATTTAATCTTTACTGCAGTATACAATAGATGTCAACTCCGTGATTGTGTTTGCCTCTCAGGACAATTTCTTCTTTCCCCCTTATTTCTGAGAGGCACTGTTCCTTTTTGTAGGACGAGGATATTAAATAGATTAAGGTTTTAAGTTCCAGGAGGAGATTTGTGGTCATATATAATCTATTGTACTCTTTTTCTTGAAAATTGTTTGGGGTAAAGTTGTTTCCACCCCCCACCCCCCACCCCCGGCTTTCTGACTGTAACAAGAATCACCTGGGTAAAAGTGAAGGCTTAACAGAAATGGCTCAAATTCTGTTCTTTTGAAATGGGTTCTTTGTTGGATTATCTCAAGGTTGGGCACTAAGCACACTTCTCCCATAAGGCTACCCTTGTTTCAAGCAAAAGGCTATTTTGAATCTACCTGCTTTCAACAACAGGGAGTTTTTCTGGCAACTGGAAAAGGCTCTGGTCTTTGGTCTCCCTGCTTGTTACTCCTCTTATTAGTTTGGTTTTTCTTAAAGAATTCTCTCTGAAATGTACTGTCTACTTCCAGGCTAAAGTGTTTCCAGAAATAAATTGTTTTCAATTTGATAAGTAAGTCACATAGTCTTTTACTGAGCATTTATAATGTGCTAAGTGTTGGGTTATGTATAGGGATACTAAAATGTTCAAGATATGACCTGGGCTCTTAAGGAACTTGGTCTGATTGGGATACGATAAAGACCTAGAGAAATAATTTCACTATTAAGTAATACGTTTTACAAAGATGTGCACAGGGCTATAGGTTTACAGAGGAAGTTGAGGAATAACTTTGATGTAATTGAGGTATTAGAAAGCCGTGGTTTTGTCAGAAGGCTACAGTTCACATACTTATGGAGGGGTCCACTTGTTCTCCTAATTAGCATGCTAAGCAGGAATGATTTATAATGCTAGCTAGCAAATACTGTGGACCATGAAGGAAAGGGATACAGAAGGTGAATTTCCGTACAGTGCTTAAGAATCAGGAAGCAGAGGGTTGAGTAGAGCAGATACAAGGCAGAGGTAAGATTTCAGTAGTGAGGAGAAACAAAGTGAATGAGTAAATAACACGTGCTTTGGATGGCGAACCCCTGAAGATGTGGGAATCTTCTAAAAGGGAGGAGAGAAGCCTGAGAATGAAGGATAAACAGGCCAGCCCTGCTTAGTTTAATATGACACTTTCCTGAAATGTATGTTATGTTACATTACCTAAATCACCTTTGGATTTAGAATAAATGCTAATGTTAAAGTAATGTGTGTTCAGTATGTCTTTTTTGTTGTTGTTGTTAAACCAAGACACATTCTTCTATTGTTTATTTATTTATTTTCTTATTAGTCATCCATTTTATATACATCAGTGTATACATGTCAATCCCAATCGCCCAATTCATCACACCACCCCCCCACCCGCAGCCGCTTTCCCCGCTTTGTGTCCATATGTTTGTTCTCTATATCTGTGTCTCAATTTCTGCTCTGCAAACCAGTTCATCTGTACCATTTTCTAGGTTCCACATATATGTGTTAATATACGATATTTGTTTTAATCCTTCTGACTTACTTCTCTCTGTATGACAGTCTCTACAAATGACCCAATTTCATTCCTTTTTATGGCCGAGTAATATTCCATTGTATATATGTACCACATCTTCTTTATCCATTCGTCTGTCGATGGGCATTTAGGTTGCTTCTATGACCTGGCTATTGTAAATAGTGCTGCAATGAACATTGGGGTGCATGTGTCTTTTTGAATTATGGTTTTCTCTGGGTATATGCCCAGTAGTGGGATTGCTGGGTCATATGGTAATTCTATTTTTAGTTCTTTAAGGAACCTCCATACTGTTCTCCGTAGTGGCTGTATCAAGTTACATTCCCACCAACAGTGCAAGAGTGTTCCCTTTTCTCCACACCCTCTCCAGCATTTGTTGTTTGTAGATTTTCAGATGAAGCCCATTCTAACTGGTGTGAGGTGATACCTCATTGTAGTTTTGATTTGCATTTCTCTAATAATTAGTGATGTTAAGCAGCTTTTCATGTGCTTCTTGGCCATCTGTATGTCTTCTTTGGAGAAATGTCTATTTAGGTCTTCTGCTCATTTTTGGATTGGGTTGTTTGTTTCTTTAATATTGAGCTGAATGAGCTGTTTATATATTTTGGAGATTAATCCTTTGTCTGTTGATTCCTTTGCAAATATTTTCTCCCATTCTGAGGGTTGTCTTTTCATCTTGTTTATGGTTTCCTTTGCTGTGCAAAAGCTTTTAAGTTTCATTAGGTCCCATTTGTTTATTTTTGTTGTTATTTCCATTTCTCTAGGAGGTGGGTCAAAAAGGATCTTGCTGTGATTGATGTCATACAGTGTTCTGCCTATGTTTTCCTCTAAGAGTTTTATGGTGTCTGGCCTTACATTTAGGTCTCTAATCCATTTTGAGTTTATTTTTTGTATGGTGTTAGGGAGTGTTCTAATTTCATTCTTTTACATGTAGCTGTCCAGTTTTCCCAGCACCACTTATTGAAGAGACTGTCTTTTCTCCACTGTATATTCTTGCCTCCTTTGTCATCAGTATGTATTTCTAAGAGACTATATTTAATTAGGATTGTGTTGCAGTTTGCCTATCAAATAGACACATAAAATATCCTGCTATTACAGTATTTTCATTTATTTTTGTATTAGTTTCAAATGTCACTGCCACTTCCCAGGAAATCCCCAAATGTAACATTTAGTATTTTAAAATAAAGTAGTTCTTGAGAATGCATTATCCATAGCAAACTGTATATGGAATTATGTTTGCTTTTGTCAGAACAGGTAGTTTAGTGCAACTTATTTTTTTTTAGAGGGAAGGTAGGTTGAGGAACAGAAGGGTGAGAGAGACGTAGATGTCTCTGCCTCTCGCCATGTACCTGCTCCTTGCCTTTCAGACTCATCTTCATTATTTATTTCCTTTTCCCTGATTTTTAAAATTTTTGCAAAATTTTAAAGTACACTTGAATACCTTTCTCCTAGATTTCCAAATTGTTCACATTTTGGACTTTCACTTTACACATGTACAGCTTGTCCTCTTTCTCTTGTTTTCTCACAGTATCATTGTGAACTCAGTTTTTTTTTTTTAAATTCAGTATGTGGTCCATTACTGTCATTATTTTTGCTGTAAACATCTGAGTGAATTAAAGAACCCTAGTACTACCTGTAGATGTAAATACTCTATTTCAAAAGACTTCTATCATTTTACACATTAATATCTTAAAAGATCTGGGAAAAATGGGTTAAAATAAATCTGGTATATTCTATAGAGCCAAAAGAGCATAGGATACCCTGAAGTAATCCTGGGGTTACACAGGATCTTAGAAATCATTTTATTCTATTCTTCTCAAGCATTTGCACCCAAATACCATTTAGAATGCGTAAAGCCAATATATATCATCTGTAAGTCTGCAGCTTAATCTGAAGCTACCATAAGTAGGAAATGTCTTTGAAATCATATTTAACTTGTAAAATAGATCTCAATTTTTCTTTCTTCTCTATTATACACCAACTTTTGTTGAAGATTAATATTTTAAATATATTAAATATAAAAATGAACTCAACTGTAAGTAAATGGATGTTCATTACAGCAGGGTCTGCAGCAGTGAAAGACTAGAAACAACCTGGATGCCATTCAACAGAGGATAGATTAAATACACTATAGCCTTACCATGGAATATTATGTAGCCTTCCACAAATAAGGGAAAAATTTATGTGGAATGATCTCCAGGAAATATTGTGTAAAAAAGACAAGTTTTGGAACAGTCTTTAAAGGGTGGCTCCAATTTGTATAAATAAATATGTTACTCATTCGTGAAATTCCTGCAACAAATATGTATTGAGTACCTATGCATGGGATTATTCTAGGTTCGTGGGGTATAGCAGTGAATGAAACAAAGTATTCTCAGGGAATTTATATTCTAGTAGAAGCAGATAATAAATAAATAAATGAATGAATAAATAAATAAAATTATGTCCTGTAGTGATAGGTAATATTAAGGACAATAAAGCAAGTTAAGTATGATAAAGTTAAGGGAGTATGGCTATTCTTCCCCATAAGAGCCAGGGATACTATGAGATTTCAGAGCAGGCCTTAAGATGGGTAGGAACAGATTGGAGAGGTTAAGGATAGGAATGCTATCTCTAGTTTTATCATTTTGAGTTTTGAGTCATGTAAATATTTAATGAAACTAAGATTAAATTATTATATAGTTAGTAAAAATCCCTAAAATTAAATAGAAACACATATAAATGAACCTAATGTGTTATGAAATTGATAACTACACACAGTAAAAATTCAAATAACTTTAAACAACCCTTTGTAGAATGTATTCAAAGGGCAGAATGGCAATCAGATCTTAAACTTAGCAGGTTTGCTGTAGGTATTGCTATTGTAATTACAAAACTATTTTATGTATATTAGAAGATAAAGAAGGTGAGTTTATATATTGATCTTTTTAGGAATCAGGGTTTTCACTGTTAAAGAAGGCAGATGACAAGAATGGTATTGTAGAATATGAAGGCGACCCTCTGTTAGGGTATGAGGATACAGGTATACAGTTTTTTTGAGCCTTGAAGCTTATACAATTGTGGAGAATCTCTTTAAAAGAAAAATTAGAAATAACAAAATTAGGTATAGAACATTAGAAGGAGCTCATTAGCTTCACAGTGAACCTTTAACTGATCTGGTGGTGTTGACCTGGATTTGAAAGCATAGGTGTATTTTCTTGCTCTATGAACTGGAAAGGTCTAGATATAAGAATACTCATAGCAATGAGCACACCTAGTGCTCAGAATTTGTTTTCTAAATACACTCACCAAGAGAAAGAAATGAGGGTCTCTAGAGAAATGGCTGACCCAGGTCAGGGGAAGAAAAGTACAAGGAGATCCCGTCACATCTTGTGCCAGATGCAAGAAAGTGCTCCAAGATTAAAGGGGTCATATCAAGATGACACAAGAAGTAAAATCCATCAGCTTTTTGTCCAACTTTGCTGTTTATATTCACATACTTACATGCTAATACAAAGCCACTTTCCCCCAAGTAATCTTCAGGTCATTGTTCTGTATCAGAGGGATGCCCTGACAGCCAGATGGACTAGGGAGCTGAGTTTGATCCAACTGGGGGGAGTTGAGAAATGCTCATAAGAGAAAGAGCCCAGAGCCATTACTCAGGGATGGGCTTGTTTGCACCTCACTGCAGAACTCGCTGTGCTTTTCAGAGAATCCCTAAATGGGTGAAATTGTCTCCTTGTGAATATCTTGATTGGCTCTTTGCTAGCTGTCGCTTACCCAAGGGGGGGAAAAATGGTTTACTCTTCTCAGACAGTTTTGTTCTCTCTTCTGCTTTTGTTTGTAATTAAAGAAATTAATCTATTTATTCGTTTCCCTTGTATAAAAATAAAATGGCTCACTGACAGATAATGTCTTAAAATTATTCTTTGACATTTCCTAAATTTATTTTAAATTCATGAATCCTATTATGTCTGAAAACCAGTTGTACCAAAGAAAATAGTTCCTTTTTTTTTTTTTAATTAAAGATGCTACAGGAACAATAATCACCTTCTTTCCTATAAGGACCTTTTTTGAGAGTTAATAACTAGCTGGGCTAATGATCTTAAAATTTTAGGAACATCAGTTTTCTCATGTACTCATTAATTCTTCCAAAATGCTCAAGACTGAAATAATTAGCATTTAAATAAAAGCAGAAATAGGGAGACCCAATAGGATATTGGCGAGATGTCAGAAACAGTATTTAGAGTGAAAATTATGAGAAAATACTGAATACATGTGATGAATTGGTTGGCCTATAAAAAGAACTGAAAGCAAGCAATTACTGGAGTAAAAGGAAAAGGGGAACAGAAAATAGCAGAGGTTGGCCAAAGGAATAATGACTGGGTAGTTCAGTATTATTCAGAGTGGGTAAAAAAAAAATGCTCACTTAAAATGATAGTGGGAAATAGTCTAAATATAATCTTGGTGGAAATTTCAGCCAGGTTTGAATACTGCACAGCTTTTGAATACCATATGTAATTGAAAGTCGGCCTTCAGATACAATGTTACCCCTAAAAAAATGGGCCTATACATTAGGGAGTAATGAAGGATAGCATTCTGAAGAATGCTGCTGCCACGAAGCTAGATTGTTGTTAGAGCCTCCCTTTGATTTCCATGGTGGTAAATTAACATGACCATTTTTTGTGTGTGATGGACCAAAAGGAGAATATATAGAATACCATTGAAAACTCAGATAAATGAGAGAAAATGCAGAATTAACTCACATCCCCCAAATCAAATCCATTATATCATATTGAAATGAAAACATAAGTATGCTGCTGCTTCCCAGGAAGGCATACCTCATAATGTAGAATAAAATTGCATTAGAATAGATCAACATTTTGTGAAATTTGAAAAAAATTCTTCAGCTTGTTTAACTGAGGCTGGGTCTGTCATTAAGAATATAGAAATAATTGGGCTTCCCTGGTGCGCAGTGGTTGAGAGTCCGCCTGCCGATGCAGGGGACACGGGTTCGTGCCCCGGTCCGGGAAGATCCCACATGCCGCGGAGCGGCTGGGCCCGTGAGCCATGGCCGCTGAGCCTGCGCGTCCGGAGCCTGTGCTCCGCAACAGGAGAGGCCACACAGTGAGAGGCCTGCGTACCGCAAAAAAAAAAAAAAAAAGGATATAGAAATAATCTAGTAGAATCTGAAGAAATTGTGATATCTTTAGGAAGACTACTGGAAAGCTGATGAGACATTTATCTGATTTGGAGTTTAAGAAAATTGGACTGAGAATACAAAGAAAACCAGAAGGGCAGTTACATGTATAGACTGAATATTGTTACACAATTGTACTGTCACTCTTAGCACTTAAACAAATGATTGCCGGCAGAGAATGATGCATTTGAAATTCACTCCGTGTTACTCTGGAAAAAAGTTCTGAGGCAGACCATAAATCTTGTGTGTATGCTTAACATAAGCTTGGGTTTTTATTATTTTTTTGGCATTACCTCAGTCATTCTTAAGTTACAAAATCATAGAATCAGAGTTGGAAGGACATCTAGAGGTGTCAACTAAATTACTTCTCTGCATCAATTTACCTACATTTTGTCTAAACATTTCCAGGAACAAAACATTTCACAACTCTCTCAAGGAGATTGTTAAATCATTCCAATGTTTATAAGCTCTCAAAGCTAGGAGTTCTCCGTCTGATAGCCGTATTTACCCTCATTCCTCTGTTCCCTGCTTTCTCCTCTCCCACTCCATCCAGCTTCTTATTTTTTGGATACTATTTTTCTTTCTTCAAGTAAATCTGTTTTCCTTCTTTCTGCAACTCTATGTCCCACTGCCATATTTGTTTCTCTTGTATTCTCAGCATCCCCAGGTCTTTTATATTTTCTCCTAAATCCTCAGTAAGCTTATTTTATTTTCTTTTGGATTGAGAGCAAATGAACCAAAATACTACAAATCAAGCTGGGAGGAAGAGAAAGGATTGGAAAGTGTGAATATCTAAAGAAGTATTTTCACCAATTCCAGCATTTAAAGGTATTCTTGCAGGCTTAGGAGAACCTCAGTGGGGATGAATGCCAACGTCTCTCTTAGGTTTACTTACCCAGGCAAAATTGTTGGGGAGGTTCTCTGGCCAACACTATTAGCATACATAAAGCTCTCTGTTGGAAAGTTTACAGAGTCAATTAGAGTTCACAATATATATATATTTTTAAGTATGGTTGAGGGACTCATTTAATGAATTGCATTTCAAGATGTTTCTATTCTTGTAGGGACTGCCTGTAATAAATTAGCAGGTGGCACATTAAGGCCATAGGAGATTGTGCACTTAAATAGGCATTTATTTGGGTGTATATTTTCCATCTAGTAGATTACCACATCAATTTAGGGTTGTACTATTTCCCAAGTCCTAACTTTA
The DNA here is from genome assembly GCF_963455315.2 of Globicephala melas. Lineage (NCBI taxonomy): Eukaryota > Metazoa > Chordata > Mammalia > Artiodactyla > Delphinidae > Globicephala > Globicephala melas. The sequence goes on from NC_083316.1 coordinate 98,418,820, forward strand.
TAAGTTCTACAACATTTTCTAAAGAAGAATCTTTACTTCTAATCTAGAATCACTATCTATAAATTGATTTACAAATAAATCCATTGATTCTTCTTTTGTGAGCTAAATTCTTGATTTATTTATATGGATAATGCTAAAAGAATCCTGTTGAGTTTTCACCATCAAGGCAGTCCCTTGATTTGTTTAGCATAAGTGGATAATTTTGTGCTAAGTGAAGAGCACAGTTATTTCCAAAGTCTCTGCTCCTGATAACTATAAGATTATATTCTAAAAAAGTCATATATATTCATTAATTTTTGGACAAAAATAAAAGCAGTACCTTCATTTATAATATTTTTATTAATAGAACTTCTGTAGCCCAATTATGTTTATGGAGATTTACTACTTGCAGGATGTATTCAGTACATTATCAGTGTCTATCAGATAAGAATTTTATTGTAGTAGTAATGCAGAGGAATAGGTTACTGTTTTGGATGACTCAGGAGTGGGAGTGTTGAAAATTTGGAGTCAGGGCTCAAATACACTGGACATGGGTTTTGGGAAACATGAATGAATCAAGAGGGTAATTGAAGAATTCTTCATAGCTGAAGAAATAAATGTATCACTTAATTAGATTGTGACAACAAGGTTAGCCCTGGCAGATAACTGGACAAAAGCCACTCCCTTTTTTTCTGGAAGTGTGCATGTGTGTTGGTGTGTATGTTCTGTGTGTTCGTGTTCTATTCTATGGGATGATGAAGTATGAATATGAGGTAGGGATAATGAGCGCCCTGGTTAAACGGATGTTTAAAAAGAATAGTTTCTTCTGTACCATCAACCCATAAAATCTATTCTGGAGCCTGAAGCTGCAGCTTGTTATTATTCCTGGCCTCTGTCCTTAAAAGCCTATCTTCTAGGTAAGGCGATAGACAACTTTTTCTGTAAAAAGCCAGATAGTAAACAGTTTCAGCTTTATGGGCCACGTGGTTTCCATTGTAACTACTCAACGATTGTTATAGCTTGAAAACAGCCATAGACAATCCAGAGACAAATGGGCACAAATGTGTTCCAACAAAACTTTATTTTTAAAAACAGGTGGCAGGTGGGGTTTTTGCCCAAGAAGTATAGTTCACCGACCTTTGTTACAGATTGGTGATTCCTACCCATTAGTCACCTCTGTCTTTCCTAGAGGTCCTTAGATCATTTCAAATTCTGCTTTAAGAATGTTTTGAAAAGACATTTTTCAGTCCTTTTCAATCAAACCCAGAAGAACCGTATTGCAGTGTGTCCTTTCAGTGCCAAACAGTATCACATCGGGAGCATGAATGGGGTACTACTTCTCTTCTGGAAGTGCTAGAATGGCTCCCAGAGAAGAAGGGCTGCAGTGTGTGGGAGAAAGGGCTATGGCACAAGACTCAGGAAGCTTGAGGTCTAGTGTCTATCTCTGTGACTGCAGGCCTGGGTTTCCTCAGTGCCAGAGGAGGATATTGCGACTAGACATTCTACAAATTCTCTCCTGGCTCTAGGATTTTACAGCGCTAAATTAAGGTTCTTGGCAAAGCTGATTCTGTAGGCAGTATTGGATCTTCGTTTCAGTTTCAAGACATTTCCTCAGACAGAGCAAACAGCAGACACTGGTAATTTTGAATGGGAACACATTTCTTGTTTCTACCTTAGGAGGTGATGAGAACGATCACTTTTGGGCAGTTTTTCACAGTTTTGGGACTTGCCATACATTCACTGCTTATCTGCGTGAGACTAACATTGCCCTTGAAGATACTTGTGGATAGAATCAGGAGTATTTTTCTTTTAAAATTTGTAGCTATAATGCACATTTTAAAAAAATTGGCTTACATTTTTGGTGTGATATATTTCATCATTTCTAAGAACCGTGTTTCTTTGTACATTTTAACATGTGTGAGATCAAAAGGTGTCATGCGACTGCGGTCATGTAGGCAGCAGTTGTGATGTATTTCTTACTGCTCGTATTTGGGCGTACAAATTTATATCAATAAATAGATATATAAATATCGATATGTAATCTGCAGCTTACAAGAGAATCCTGAAGACAGAAATGAGGCACAATTAAAAAACGCTGTTTCACCAAGGCTCTTGATGGCACAAAGGGATATTTTATATGGAAAATTATGGACTTTAGTGATTCTGAATTGATCAGTAATTTGGATTCTAAATGTGAAGACATTTTAGAAATAATTCATTATGTTTATATTTCTTTTTACATAAATGCCAGTGATTTAGTAAACATTTACATCTAAATAAATTCAAATGGGCTCTTTTTGTAATATAAAATGAATCATACTAAAAATGAATAAAGTGAATAATATCGTAAATCAAATATACCTCAATAAAAAATTTTAAAAAAATTGCAAGTGATAAAAAGTATTGTAACATAATTTAATTATCAAAGGTATTTTTTTTGCTCTTAGTGGTACATAAAATAGTGGTATGTTCTTATAATTTATGGCATTTTAGATTTATAAACATGGTATTATTAAGTATGATGAGAAATTTTTGAGAATTTAGAAGAAATATTAAGAATTAAAAAGAGAATTAGGAGGTAAATTATGGCAAAAAAAGATTTTGTATTGCCTTCCAGCATTGAGAGAGGGAAAGGATGAGAAAAATAGAGATCTTGAAGTACGTTTGTCAGTCAGAAAAGAATGCACTAAGATAACCAGTGAAATGCTACAAAGCCCCTTGAAGAACACTGACCTTGCCCGTCTTTTACCTCAATGTCTCTAGCACCCAGAACAAAACCTGGCAAAGAGCTGGCTGCCCATAATTTTTGTTGAGTGGGAGAATAAGTGGCCCCTAGAGCAAAATTGGTATATGGGAGAAGTTGAGGCTATGCAGAGCTTCAGAAACAGCCCTGGTCCCAAATTTATATCTTCCTTTGGCTTTGAGGGTCAAGAATGTTTATAAAAGTTACTCTTACACTTGATCTCTGAGTTTGTTATATAAAGATGCATGAGTCAGTAGCACCGATACTCAGAATTACAGGTGTTCGTACTGAAAAATAACTCAGCTATTAAGATCTTGGCAAAACCCTTTCTAGTAGTATTCCTTGATTAAACTGTCCTTGAAGCATTAGCCGGAGAGAAGAAACCAAAAGCCAAGTTTCAGTTTCTGTACCAGTTATGACAGAAGCAGATGCTAACTATACAGAATTCTTGCAGAACTTGTTTCCATATGGTCTCCAGTATGCTGTGTTCCTGCAATTTTTAGAGTATGGAATACTTTGGGAAGCTTAGGTGTCATCACCACCCAAGCAAAACCCAATTCTTATAAAACTTACAAAAGTGTCTTTTGGACTAGAGAAATGAATTTATTTTTTAAAAAATAGATGTTAAGATGTTAAAGATGAAAGCTTTGCTGGGGTGGATATTTAGAATTTTAGTATATACACATGGGTCTTAGCTTTCTTTAAGATCCTTCTTATGAAGTTATCTAAGATATCTAATAAATATATCTAATACATATGAAGTTATCTGATTCTAATCAATTGATTCTAAACCAATGTTGTGTTCTTTGACATAGTAACTCTAGGAATAAGTAAATATATATACAAACATATGTATTCAGAGTTTAGTTGAGGAAATGATGGCAATTCATATTAAGGAATTAGAATATTGTATTGTATTATATATAATGTTGCATATATAAGAATTAGAATTTTGTGGAGAATATTTAAGTGATAGAGAAATGCTAAGGAGAAAAAGATCAGTGAGGGCAAGATGATTTCATCAGAATTTTGGCAGACCAAGCTGGAAGGGTTGAATATTCTCATCAAAGGGGATGAGTGAAATCTCAGAGATGGAAATAGTGTACCTTGATGCAAAGACGAGGCAATTGTCATGAACACAGTGGAGAGCAAGAATCTGGGAGTAGAGACAAATAATTAGTTGAATAAAATTAAAACCACTGATAGAATATTCCACAAAAAATGATGGCATGCACCATGCACTAGGCTCTATCCAGTTCTGGTGAGTCAGTGGTAGACAAGACAGATGTGATATACTGCCCTTGTAGGACTTACATTCTAGTTGAGTGCAGCAAACAAACAAGCAAATACATATAAGAAGCAAGTTTGTGGTAAGTAATGGTAGTAGTAATGCTACTAGTGTGATGAAGACAATAAGAGCTAGATGCTACAACAGTGAATATTGGAGATGGAGGATTTTTCAGGTGGAGGAGTAAGGGAAAACATCTCCAAGGAGTTGACCTTCAAGCCAAGATCTAAAAGTTGAGAAGGAGCCAAGTAGGTGAGGGGGTGAGGAGAGAACAGATAACACAGAAAGAGATTGATGGGTTCTGAAAACTAACAGAAAGTTAAAGCCTGAAGCCAAGTAAGGAAGGGGGCAAGTGGCTCAGGATGAATTAGACAGACAGATAGCACCCAGATCATGCTGGGCACTGAGGATCAGAGTAGAGAATTTGGATTTCGTTCTTAGGTAATTAATAGAGCTTCTTTGGAGACTTCTAAGCAAGATCATCAAATATGACCTATTTTTTATAAGATTGTTCTGGTTCTTGTGTATACAGTAAATTGGGTGGATCACTCATCATCATCACTGTCATCATCAAGCTACTACCTATACAGGCTTGCTGTAGTCTGAGAGGGAGATGCTAGTATCTTGGACATGAGAGTAAACCAGATAGGACTTGGTGATAGGTTAGAGCTTAATTTAGGAAGGGAGTTGGCAACAGAAAGGGAGAAGTCAAGAATGGTGCCAGATTTCTTAAGCTGGGTTACAGAAAGTATTAAATGTCAGATAGCGAGGGTCTGTGTTGATAAACAGGAAAATCAAGGAACACAGTAATTTTGGGAAGTGTGATAGAATATGCTTGTTTAAAAAAGATGTGTTATGTTACAGGAAATACTGTACCAGAATTGCAAAATCTGAGAATCAGGAAAGTCTGTGTGATGTCTGCTACAGTGAATCCTCTGTGAAAAGCTAGGGGCTTGGGTTAGGCTAATGGCCATGGGATTAGAAAAGAAAACATAGCCATGAAGGATATCGTTATGGAAGATTTTTGTCTTTTGAAGCTTATTGGAAATGAGAAATGAATCAGAAGCGTGTACCTAAGACAACTGTGGAACCTTTTGTGTGACCTGGATATAGTTTTTAATCACTAGGGCCTTCAATTCTGTTTCCAGGAGGTTCATGAACTCTTAGGCGGGGCTGAGCCTAGTTGCCTGGGCCAAACACCTTCAAATTAGCAGCCGCCCTCCCTCACCGTGAAATGTATCACGCACAGAATTGAAATTATACAATTAAAACTCATATCCTGCTCATGACTTAGAAATAAAAAATGCATTTTTTATTAAAGTTCAATTTAATATTCATTGTGGGCTTATGCTAAGTCAGTGAGGTGCCAGGGATACAATGGTGGCCAAAAAATAAAAATCGTGTACCTTCACTTTTACTTTGGAAGATTTCTTTGTACTTTGTGACACACAGACCCACAGTGCAAAATGGAAAGAACATATAAGAACACGTTAAAAATAACGTGACTTTCCATACATTTCCCTTAAATGTCAAGTCATCGAAGTCAAATATCCAGAGGCTTCATTTTCTGGGGGTGGGGATGATTTTTAAGGTAACTGTTGTAAAAGCCTCCTGAAATTTGTTCCAGTTTGTATTTTCTGCAAAATGATTTCAAAACATGACCCATAAAAATATCAAATGGCAACAAAAATAAAAATGTTTGTTTTCCTTTATTTAACACATATTGAGTGCTAATTTTCTGTTTTCTACAAAGTACGGATAATTAAACTTTGTCGTTGCCCTGCAGGAGTTTGCTGTCTGCAGCAGATAGTGCTAATGTGCCATTTCCATTTTCACACAGGACTAGGCCACGCCAAGTCGGGAGCTGGGAAAACTGCTTTTCTGAGGGGAACTTTAAAAGTTGTTTAAATGAAAACAGAAGCAGAGGAAGCTGTAGGCAGCTAGGTGGAGTGAAATAAAATGCGTATGTTTGCACATAAGACAGCTTTGTGGAACCTCAGGGTGGGAGATCAGGAAGAGGGAAAGCTGTGAATGAACCCATGATAAGCTGTGGAGAAGTGGCCAGGCCCAAACGACGTGGCACCAGACATACAATTCAGTCTTTGTTGGGAGACTTGAGAAAATAGGCTGAGCATCTTGGCTATGAACACAAGAGCCAAGAGAGTTATTTTCATGTCGAGAGTACAGTGTGACACTGTAGGAGGCCAAAATGAAGAAGATAAAGGGGAAATTGTAGTTGCTTAGGTGAGAAATGGTCAAGTCTAATGCTGAGACAGTGGCAGACTGATGAAGAAAAGGAGGGTGTGGAATTATCAAACCATAGATAGCATTTTAGAGTTAGATAGTGCCTTAAAGATAACCTTCCAGATGAGAAATTGAGATTATACCTTTTACTATCTGAGTCACATTGAACCAGTTTCCTAATGCTGCTGACGACCAATTTTTTTTTTTTTTTTTTTCCCCCGGTACGCGGGCCTCTCACTGTTGTGGCCTCTCCCGTTGCGGAGCACAGGCTCCGGACGCGGAGGCCCAGCGGCCATGGCTCACGGGCCTAGCCGCTCCGCGGCATGTGGGATCTTTCCAGACCAGGGCACGAACCCGTGTCCCCTGCATCGGCAGGCGGACTCTCAACCACTGCGCCACAAGGGAAGCCCGGGCCAGTTTTATTATTCTGTGAAATGGTGTCCCGCTGCTGTTGTGACTCCACGGACATCGTGTATGTGTGTTGTAAACCACATAGATAGTAAATAGGAAAGTTATAATTATAGGAGACATTTAAGAAATGATAGATTTTGGCAACAGACTCCATGTACAGAGTGAGAGAAATGAGTCAGAGTTTAGTCATTAACACATTCTGTTCTTTTCAGTCATATGTATTTATGAGACTCTATAAATGAGGAGGATTAACATTCACTTGACTGTTAAGAGGCATATTGGTAAAACAATTTTCTCTGTTGGCCTTCTGTACTATAACTCCTAAACATTCCATAGCTGGAAAAGCAATCATTTGTGTTGATTTTTTTATTGTGTTCTATCATTTGTTTAGCACAAGCATCGGGTCATTTGTTCCTCTTTTACCTTCTGAGCTAGGCTGTCTCTGAATAAAAGAGTTAATTTTGTGTGAAGATCTTGGCCTGGTTCTTCAGTGTCATCTATAGAAGTCCTTGTCACCTTCATTGGCTATGTTTTGCTTTTGAGCACTTAGTATAGGGAGTTTATTTTCAGCAAAGTGTTTCACAGAATCATTAGGCAGCTCTTGTTTCATATGTACCATTGCAAAAAAAGTACAGGTGCTGTTCTTCTGTTTGCTCAAAGAAACCTTGGAGACACCCTCCAATGCATAGCTCAGGACCCTGACCCCAAATCACCAACTTGTGAACACGCTGCTGCCTATGTGGCAAAAGGATGTTTTAGTTCCAAATAGAAAATTAAAAAAAGAAATTCCAGTTTATTGGCTAAAAAGACTGGCTTTGACAGCTTGCTTTCACTTCTGCTAAAGGTGTATTTAAGATACATCAATTCTAAAATCTGTCTTTACCCTCACAAAACTCCAGTATCAGTATATCTTATTGCTACAAATTTACAGCATGCCTTCTGAATAGGTCCCAGGGAAATAGAAGAGTCCTGTGACAGCTGTTGGTGCCCAGATGAGTATCCTGCCAAGACCTAGCACCAGCCTAAAGAGATCAGGCCATTTTATAAGACTCAGATGAGCTCAAAGAAACTCTGCTTCCTAGATTTAGAAGCAAGGTATTAGGTTCATGAGCCACCCTACACATCTCACACAACATCCTGTCTCTGTAGCATTTCAATCTGAACATTTGAGTCTCTCAATTGAATTGGGGGGAAAAATCCATTGTATGTTTCTGGAGGCAGAAGTGATAACTTTGCCTAGTAGCAGGAGCAGTGGGGCTCCCTGGAGCTCTCTCCAAATCTACTGGTGGAGAATACATCCAGTTTGGTAGGTATTTAGCAATATCTCTTAGGCATAAAATAAAAGCAACATATCGTTTGGGTCCTTCTAAGAACCTCAGACTCAGGGCAGACCCCAAACTTGAGCTCAAAAAGCTTCACCCTTGTTTTTCTTAGCCATATTTAAGGATTTAGTTTGTCTACCTGTCACAGTGTTGTCCAGAAGTATTGGAACACTGTGTTTCAGTACACTGGCAAAGTGCTTTCTCTGCCTCCCTTGCAGATGGGATTATTCTACGTGATCCCAGCAGGCTAAGTGTGTTTATTTGTTCTGTCAGCAATCTCACCACCATCCAAGGGATTGTTCTGTTCTTTTTGTCTTTATTCAACAAACATATGAGTGCTCCTTCTATGCCACTCTCTGTGATAGACTCAGTATGTAAATTGTTATTGTTGCATAATGCTAGATAAGCACCCTCATAAAATATGAACCAGCTGCAGTGGGCACAGAGAGAAGAGAAGCAGATTGTACAATTGGGGATTTGGAATTTTGGAAAGGTGTAGTCCATTCAAGAAACTGCAGACAGTTTGGTGTGGGTGAATTATAGGATCAAATAGGCAGAGATAAGTTTGCTGAGTTCCATGCCAAACCACAAGGGTCTGCTCTGCCATGTGAAGCAAACTCATGAATGCCCCACCCATCTTCCCTCAGCCTTCCTGAGTTGACCTGCAGCTGAAGGATGAGACAGTGTCTGGAACACTGATGCCTTTCCATCACAGACGTATCTGCTTCTCTCTTTTGTGCCTGAGATCTTTGTCTATACAACCAGGGAACATGGCTCCCTTTCAAGCAGTACAGATTGGGAAGGGTGTTACTACGTCTTGGAGCACTCTCAGCAAATGGGGCGGGTAGACCATGACTAAATGCCCCAGTCCCTATACAGTTTTAAGATGTGGTCCACACACAGAGAGTCTGTGGTGGAACTGAGCCCCAGGTACCTTCAGAGCTAACCTACTTGTTAACACATCCTTTATAGAATTTTCTCCATTCCCTGTCTCACTTTTTTCATTTCATCATTTGTGCATCTTGGGCTTACTCCAAAAAACCAAATTGTACCCAGATACTTGTTTCAAACTGAGACACAATAAAAAAGTGTAGAGTTGATCCTCTAGGCTACAGGGAGCCAATTATGAATTTTGAATTAAAATCATTATATGCTCTGGGTTTGTGACCAGGCTTTCCTCTTTGTTGAACGGAATGACTGATGCTTCATCAGAGTCTAAACATGCTTGAAATCCTGCTTCAGAGCAGAAAGGAGGGTTTGGCACTCCTCCCCAGGAGGTTGCAGCCTGGCCGTTAGAAGATCAGGGCTCTCCTTTTTTGGGGTTTACTCCCATGAGGCACTCAGTAAGTTTGCAAATTATGTAAAACAGCCCAGTATTACTAGTGTAATTTCCTGTCATTTTCTACATTTGTGTTTACTGAATTATGCTACTGAGGCTGTTTATTTATTTGGAGGATCATGACCTACAATTTGGATAATTGGCTACCCTGAAATTTGGGTAAGTTGGTGATGTTCAGGCTGTGACTTACAGGTTTAAAGAGGCTGTACTTATCACTGGCTTGGAAGGTGACCACAGCTCTAATGGGGCCTTGTTGTGTTGACTACCACAGGGTGGAGTCCACACCAGTGTCCCAATTACCTGCTGGGTAGGCTCCAAATATGTGGATTTCCACAGTTAACCTGTTGTACCAACCAATTACATGTTTTCTCTTTCAAATATGAACTCTGTATAAGTAACCAAACTTAAAAATAATTAGTCATAAAATTACACATTCTTTTTAAGATGTACAATGTAGTGACTTTATCTATCTTGCAAAATGCTTGTCACAATAGGGTTAGTTAACACATCCGTCACCTCACATCATTACATTTTTTTGGTGTGTGTTGAGAACTTTTCAAATCTACTTTCAGCAACTCTCAAATATACGATACAATATACTATTGTTAAATACAGTCACCATGCTGAACATTACAACCCCAGGACATAACTGGAAGTTTGTACCCTGTGACCACCTTCATTCTCCCCCTCCCTCTGACCCCCAGGCAACCACCAATCTATTCTCCATTCCTATTAGGTTGTTGTTGTTGTGGGTTTTTTTTTTTTTTTTGGTTTCACATATAAGTGAGTTCATACAGTAACTGTCTTTGTCTCGCTCATTTCACTTAGCATGACAGGTTCATCCATGTTGTCACAAAAGGTAGGATTTCCTTTTTTATGGTTGAATAATATTCCATTGTATATACACCACATTTTCTTTATCTGTTCATCATCGATGGCCACTTGGGTTGTTTCTATTTCTTTGTTTTTGTAAATAATGCTGAAATGAACATAGGGGTTCAGATGTTTCTTTGAGGTAGTGGGATTTCATTTTCTTTAGATATATATCCAAAAGTGGCATTGCTGGATCATATGATAGTTTTGTTTTTAATATTTTGAGGGACCTCCATACAGTTTTCCATAGTGGCTGCACTAATTTATATTACCACCGATTGTATACAGGGTTCTGTTTCTCCATATTCTCTTCAGCCCTTATCTCTTACCCTTTTGATAATAGCTATTCTCACAGGTGTGTGGTGATATCTTATTGTGGTTTTGATTTGCATTTCCCTGATGATTAGTGATGCTGAATACCTTTTCATGTCCCTGTTGTCTATTTGAGTATCTTCTTTGAAAAACATGTGTATTTCAGTATTCCACCCATTTTTTAAATCAAATTATTTGTTTTTGTTGCTGTTGAATTGTATGAATTCTTTATATATTTTGGATATTAACACCTTATTAGACATGTGGTTTACAAATATTTTCTCCTATTCCATATGTTGCCTTTTCATTTTGTTAATTGCTTGCTTTTCTGTGAAGAAGACTTTTAGTCTGATGTATTCCCACTTGTTTATTTTTGCTTTTATTGCTTGTGGTTTGGGTGTCATATCCATAAAATTCTTGTCACGCCAAGTGTCAAGGAGTTTTTTCCTTATGTTTTCTTCTAGGAGATCCTCTAGGTCTTAAATTTAAGTCTCTAATCCATTTTGAATTAATTTTGTGAATGGTATAATATAGACCTCCAGTTTCATTCTTTTGAATGTAAATAACCAGTTTTCCCAGCACCATTTATTAAAGAGATTGTCTTTTCCCCATTCTATATCCTTGCCTCCATTATCAAATATTAGTTGACTGAATATGTGTGAGTTTATGTAGTAAAATCATACAAATCATATGATATACTTTTGTGTTTATGTAATTATATCAGTAGTTAGGATCTAGGAACAAATCATTATAAACAGGTTTTCTACATACCTGACATTTAAAAGTCTGGCAATTTTGGCCCCACCTGCTAAATTTTAGAAGCACCTTCTAAATTGTGAGAGGGCCTAAAACTCCTCCACAAATTTTCCAAATTCCCCAAGGGATGCTATGTCCTTAGTTAAAACCCATAGCTCTCATGCTGATGACTCCAAAATTAGTGTTTCCAGCTCTCATCGCTCTCTTGAATGCCAGATTAATATATCCAACTGCTCCCTGGAGATCTACAAATGACTGATCTTTAATTGGCATTACAATATTAACAAATCCAAAATCAAACTATTGATTTCTTTCCCCAGACATTCTCTTCCAATAGTTTTCCCCATCTCTGAAATGGCACCACCATAATATCTAGTTACTGTAGGCAAAAACCTTGGAATCATCCTTTATTTATATCTTTCTTTTATACCTCACCTCTTCGATCTCTCATTTTTTTCTACACTCACAATCTGAATATGTGCTACCACAGATTAATCCATTGTTACTTTTGTGTGTGCTATTTCATTTGTTTCCTACCTAAACTCTTAATCCCACACAGGGTATTCTCCACAGTGTAGCCAGAGTGAGGTGTTTAAAAAGTATAGCATTTCATATCACTTTCTTCCTTTCCCTCTTGACTTCCTGCTTCCAAATACACTTGGGATGAGAATGCCACTAGATCCTACATCATCTTTCTTTTGGTGATCTAATTTTCCCCCTTACTCCTGGAGCTCCACCATATTGGTTTCATTGTATGATGTTGTATGAGCACACCAAGCTCATTCCTACCTCAGGGCCTTTGCCTTACTGCTTCCCTCCTACTGAAATACCCTTTTGATAATATTCATATGCTCTCTCTGTCATTTATTTCAGCCCTTATTTAATTGTCACCTCCGTAGAAACTTTCCTGACCATCCTGTTTAAATATACTACATTTTTCTCTGTACCTATATCCCACTATAATTTTTTGTAGTCTTTACCTGAAATTGATTGATCCACTTGTTTGTTTTTCTGACAGTAGATATAAGCTCCATGAGGGAAAAGCCTTTGTTTATTGACTTGTCCTCAAGATCCAGAGGCATATGTGGTCCATAGTATTTACTCAGTATTTGTTGAATAAATAAATAAGTGGTGAGTGTATTGTTAGGGTAAGAATAACAACTTTAACAAACAAATCATAACAAATATATATAATGGCTCAAAATAAAATTCCTTCTTGCTCATATACTTGAAAACATGTATAACTATCAATTAGTGACAATTTATGGACTCGGGCTCCCTCTAACTTGTAGCTCCACCAACTCTCACGGAAGGTATCCAGAACCACTGATGATCATCTATCCCGCTGGGAGAAGGAGAAAAGCATGGAGGAGAATATGCCATGTTTTTAATGAGCTGGGCCTGGAAGTGATACCTTCCTCTTATATTCCATTAGTTAGAACTCAGTCACAAGGACACACTTAACTGTAAGGGCAACTGAGAAATACAGTCCCTTGCTGGGCAGCTATTTCCCTGCTAACAACTCTACACTAAAGAATGGGAAGCAATATGTTTTTTGGACAGTGAGTTGCTTCTGCCACAATGAATGAATAAAAGAACTTGTAAAAATCCAAGAATAATTTGTTTTGTATATTATATAAAAGATATTATGTTGATATTTATTTGGAAGATTTATTTTCATATGCCTTATTACCATTTTATATAATTATTTTAAAATAAAATTATCCTTAGCTAATTATGTCCATTAATTATATTTATATGTGATTATATTAATACTATTTTGTCTTTATATAACTTATCTGAGGCACAACTGAATACAAACTAATGAGATTAATACAGTATTCAGGAAGGTTACATGACTGAAAATATAGTATGGATTCTTCACCTGGCTTTGCACCTAAATAACTCTTCCTGTAGAGTTTCCTTAACTTTTCTAGATTCTAAGGCTGTATTCCTTGGCTCATGGCCCCTTCCTCAATCTTTAAGGTCAGCAGTATAGCATCTTCCAATCCTGCCCCGCTCTTGTCAGATTGCCTTCTCCTCTGTATTCAAATATCCCTGCCTCTCATTTATAAGAACACTTGTAATTGCATTTATGGCTCATCCAGATAATGCAAAATAATCTCCATATATCAAGATCCTTAACTTAGCCGTATATGCAGAGTCTCTGGTGCTGTAATAAATTAACAACCTCAGGTTCCAGAAATTAGGACCTTGGTATCTTTGGGAGTCATTATTTAGCCTGTGACAGTCCCTTTTCTCAGGTCATTCCTCCAGACCACAGTTTCCTTAATCTCACATTTTGATGAACCAACTAAATCTTTGCTTCTAATCTGAGTATTTCTTAAAATTTGCTGAACTGTGCTTTATATTGATGAACAATATAAATAATTATTTAGAGTTAGATTTTTTTTTTGCTGTTAATGTTTACAAATAATGGCATAAAGCCTATCCAGTTTCATGTGGTGCAAAGAACTCAGAGTTTTGGTTGTAAATTAGACGTGAGTTTAAATCTTTTTTCATCTATTTATTAGCCATGTAAACTTGGTCAAATTGCTACAAATCAAGCATTAAGGATAACTTCAAGGCAGACAGAGAAAGAAAGACACACTATATATGGAGGAAAAATATAAGAGTATTAGCTGACGTCTAATCAGAAACTAGACAAGCCAGGAGAAAATGGAGTGACATCTTTAAAGAGATTTTTTTTTTTTTGAAGTCAGTTATATCCAGAAAAAATACTTCTCAAAAATGGAAAAGAAATCCACAAACCTACACAACTGATAAAATTGTATAGACCTTAATACACACATACACTCACACACACCCAAATGAGTACAAGTAAAACTGAGGCAATCTGAATAAGATCAGTGCATTGTATTCATGTCAATATCCTGGTGTGATAGTATACTATAGTTTGCAAAATGTTACCATTGGGGGAAACTGGGCATTGTGTACAATGGTTCTCTCTGTATTACTTATTATAACTGCAAGTGAATCTATAAATATCTTCAATCACAATTTCAACTAAAGAAAACAACAAAATAATCCCCCCAAAATAACAAAAGCAAATGCATTAAAAAATGAAGGAGAATAAAGGCCAAACATATAAAAGTGGAGAGAATTTATAACCAGCTTATCTGTGCTACAAGAAACATTAAAAGAAGTTCTTCAGGCAGAAGGAATATGACTCCAGAGAGAAAATTTGATCTATATAAACTATATATGAAAAATAAGCAGAGGAGGGAAAATTTTATGAGTATGATAAAAGGTTGTTTTAATGGTATAAAATTATAAAGCTACAGTAATAACAATTGTACAGTAGACCCTTGAACTCTGTGGGTTTGAACTGTATGGGTCCACTTTATACACATATACTTTTCAAGAGGAAATACTGCAGTACTACACTGTCAGTAGTTGGTTGAACCCACAGATGCAGAGGAACCCTAATTATGGAGGGCTTTTGATAAATTATACTCGGATTAACTCCCACACTGTTCAAGAGTCAACTATAGTTTGTCCAGGGGTAATACAGATATAGAAATAGAAGTGATATCTAAGAAACTCTCTCTCTCTCTGTATGATGAAGATAGCATGTCAAGTGTTAATATTAACCATTAAATAGTATTGGTTAATTGGTGAGCATTTTGGAATAAAGTTTGATCCATATTGCACTCCAAAATATATTCCAGGAATATAAGTATTTAAATACAGATAATGAAATCATGAAGTAAATAGATAAAATATTGTTGACTATTTTTCTGATCTCAGAGTGTTGAATGTCTTTCAATGCAGCATACAAACAATTAGTTTTCTTAACATCTGAGATGAGAATTTATTTCTAGAGGAAACCCTACTTATTTAGGAAAATGCTTTAATATGCCTGTGATATTTGCTACTGTCCACCAATGTTCATGTCTCTTCTTTTACTTGAGCACACTTAGACCACATATCCAGACCCCACTGTATCTAGACGGGGCCATATCACTATTTCCTGTTAATTGAATATGTGTGTTAGTGACGTATGTTATTTTAAGACCAAAGCAGTTAAGAGCATTTATGCCTTTCATAAGCTCTCTTTCTCTCTTTTGACCTCTGCGGTTTGAAAGCAAAGAAGATAGTAGAAACACAAGATGGAAGAATTCAGGGTTCCCAAACAATTGAACTTAGCCTCCCTTTTACCTCTACCATAGTACTGATCATAGCTAAAAAAACCTGTTGCCTTAAGCCACTGAGATTTGGGAAGTGTTTGTTACAGTAGGTAGTCCACTCTGACCAAAACAAAGTTGTAGGACTTAGTCAGGTCTAAGACAACAAAAGAAGTATTTAAGCCATTCTGCATTAATATTAATTTGGTGTTTGTAGAAAAAGATCTGTGGATTAGAGGAGAGCAAAGAGTTAGATCCACGTAGGAGATGTAATCCATCAAAAAGCCAAGAGGGTTTTAAGAAGAAGAACATCTAACATTGAATTTAGTCACATGGTTTTCCCCAAATTTGTACACAAAATTACCATGTGTGAATAATTTGTAATAAATTGAAGAAAGAGGCTGGGTACTTGGTCTGGGTAAATATAGTTCAGAACAACAGTATCCCGAGTGAGATGGTAAGATGATCATTACATTGAACTAATTCAGTGGAAACTGGAGCCTGAGGTGACTAAGAAAATGAATTCAATGTGTGGTTTTATCTTAGTTTTAAGAAGTATAGTGACATCAGTTGACGTTTAGTTTAAATGAGGATAAGAATAATAGAAAACTATAAAAATAGATTAGTGATTTTACATCTTTATATAATCTACTACGTCAAGAAAATTAAAAGCTAAATGACAAATTTGCTCTATTTGGCAAAATAATTATTTAATTCTCATGGATGATTATTTACAATAATAAAACTTGAATATTGCAATTGAACAAATGGGCAGAAAATATTAAAAGCCAATTCATAAAAGGAAAATTATAAATGGGTAGTATATTTGAAAAATGTTCACTCTCACTAGAAATCAAAAATGCAAATTAAGATGATAATGAGATACCATTGTCACCCATTTGACAAAGATTCAAATAAGGACAATAGAGTGTTGGACAGAGTGGACAATTGTTTATAATGCTGGAGGAATGTGAATTAGTATTAAGGTTAAGGATGTCTATTTGGTAATATACATATCAGCCTCTGCTTTGACTGCACACCTGAATCACCTGGGGAACTTTAAAAAGCAAGAGAAACTCTGCCAATATTTTTTGAAAGCTCCTCAAAATAATCTCAATGTGCAGCCAGGATTGAAAAACACTAATATATAAACAATTTTAAAATATATTGACTCATTATTTCTTTCTTATGAGAATAAAGTTAGAGTAAGTAAAATAAACTAAAAACAGAATAAAATTAGTTCACAAAAGAATGTTCGGTAATGTTTTAATAGTACAAGTGGGGAATGACCTAAATGCCCAGTAAAGAAATATTGTAGAATACTGTACACAAATTAAAATTAGGAGAATATCCCATAGGAAAATGCTCATTATTTGCTCACAGTGAATACAAAATTGTATGTAGGACATGATTCCAAATCTGTGAACCATGAGATACACATTCTGTACATTAATAGAAACAGTACTGAATGACATATATGAAATATTTAATATAATTTATCTCTAGGTAAACTGCAGAAAAGTTTTGTAATATTATAATACTATAGATATCATGTGGCAAACGTAGATGAATCTAAAATCGTCCATCGGAATCTACTGTACGTGTGTGTCCAACTTATGATAAAGGGAGTAAGAGAAGGAATGGAGAAGAATGGTTCATCTCTTCCGTGCTGTTTAAACTCTTCTACTGTAGCAGCAGTCTCATCTCTTTCAAACTGTCTTATCAGCTTTTTCTCCTCTTCATCTATCCAGCCAAAGTATTCATTCTACTCCTCACCTCTGGACTGTGTCCAGGTAAATGACCTCTTTAAATTACCCTAAAAATGTGAGCCATATTGCTTAGCAGCCATTCTGATTTGCCTCAGGTGTTGACTGGGTTAGGGAGGTGGAGAAAGACCATTTCTGGTTGTCCAAGATTAAATTTTTAATGCACTTCCTAAAGAGAAATGTGCTTACACATGATGAATAGCTTGCAGAGTGTTTCTCCTAATAGATTTCTATACATTGAGGTTCAAATAGGCTTGTATTGAATGCACTGGAGATTCAGTCATCATTTATAATGTTTATTCAATGGAGCAATACCTTTGTAAATAACATACTTGTGGCTTATTGTGATTTTGGAAATTGAGAATTTTTCATAATCTATTTAAAATTTTTGACAAAGTATTGAGTTATAAAAGACATTGAATCACTGCAGTTAATAGTAACCTAATATGTTATCTTTATAAATGTGGTTATTTATGATAGTTAGAGGGCCACCTCACTTCTAACTCCATCTTAATCTTCCTCTGTCTCTTTTTTCACTGAGGTAAGGGACAGTTATACCTAGTTTGGGCCTAATTACTTTTTGCTGTCAAGTGGCTAAAGGGCAAGATTTGCTCTGAAATTCTGTTTGGATCAACGGCTGCCATGTTGTTAGATATCTAGAGGTTAACCAAAGAACTGAAAAGAAAGACATTTATTTCACCTTAATGTCCCTATTATCCATATAGTTCAGGATTTCAACTGTGCGTGTGGTCAAGGTCAATGACACTAGTTCCAAGAAAGTTTAATGATGTATATTCTCACTTTCAACTCAGTTTAGAATGGTTGGGTAAAGAAAAGTAATGAAGGGTTGCGTTGTTAAATATCATAGAAGTAGCTCTGTAGTTACAGAAATCACATTCTTCAGGAACTTTTTTCCTAGGGCTGCCATTTTTCATTATAAGCCGTGGTTATAAATGAATTTTACTGGATGTTTTCTTTACTAGAAATTTATCACTACAAGATGGGCGAGGTAGGACCAGTTTTTCCAAATCAGATTCTGTATAAATGATGCCAAGGAATGCTTACTAATTTTGCTGTTTAAACCTCTGTGAAATGACTAATGGATTTATAGGGCAAATGATATTTCAAAATCTATTAAGTTAATTCCATATGTCTGAAGGAAATCTGTCAGCATAACAAGTGATTCAAAATTGGTTTGATCAGGATATAAAATTAAATATATCCTTGTTTCCATGGTACTCCAACATTTACCCTTTGTTGAATTACTGTAACAAAAATAGCTAGGCCAACCTTTAACTTACCCAATTATGTGTGGCTAGATATCTATACTTAAAATGGACCTCAAGCTGAGAAAATGGGAGCATTCATTTCTCATAATTAATTTGGCTTTCATATCCAAGTATATTAAACAAAAATGTTAGAGATTAAGAATATTTGTATTTGTTTCCCAGTTTGGCTGCTTGCAATTTAACTATAAAATGTAGTGAAGGCCTTTAAGTAGAATGGATACAGCTGTTTCCATTTGAGATTTGGGGTTACATGATTCCCTAATCTCAAATTACTAACATTATGGTGATGGAATGAGCAGTGTGTGTGTATGTGTGTGTGTGTGTGAGAGAGAGAGAGACAGAGAAAGAAATGTATACATACATACATATGTTCATACCTAATATATATGTATATAATATATATATACATACATTTCTAAAACTAGGTGAGATGTGGATATAAAATTTTAAGGTCCTTGATATTATTGACAAATTGTCTTCCAGAAGATTAGTCCACTTCACATTTCCACTCAATGTTTTACAAAATATTTCAAATCTGGACAAAATATTTTATCATTTACTAATGTTTATAAATATATATGTGTGTGTGTATACACACCAAATACCACTAATATTTTTAAACAGAATTTAAAATATACTGTTTATGAACTTTTTATCCCCTTTTCATTAATATTTTAATAAGTAATTAAATATTAATTGATGAAACATAATTTTAATGACCAAAAAATATTCTAACATATGGAAACATATGGATTGTTTTAGTTATTTATTATAAAAATAAACTATGTAGAATTAGTGTTAGTCATATTTTTATACTAATTTCTAAAACTAGGTGAGGTGTAGATGTAAAATTTTAAGGTCCTTGATATTGACAAATTGTCTTGCAGAAGAATTGTCCATTTCACACTTCCACTCAGCGTTTTATGAAATATTTCAAATATGGGAAATGAATTTTATTATTTACTCTTAGGTACTTTTCCAAAGAAGGCCAAGAACTATTCCTCAGCTAACTCAACTGATACTCAATACACTCTTTCATAGAAATTTAAATGCTGTGTGTTTCAAGTTCTGTTATCTTGGGGGAGTTCACAAAAGTACTTTGGGCTTTTATTTAGGCCTTATACTTTAAAGTTGATGAGTGAGATAGGGTGACTAAACTATAATAGCCTCCATCTTGAACAATCTGATGGGAATAATCCTGATATGTTACTTTCAAAGTAACAGATAGCAGAGTAAGAGACACTGAGAGGAATTTTGGTATACGAGGAATAGATCAGAGGCAGTCTATTTCAGTCTAGATTGTAGTAGCTTTACTGTCTACATTTGATGCACTCCAAGACTTAAGATATTTACTCCAAGCTCATTTAAAAAACAAAAACACTTCAAGTTTTAGAGCCCTTCATAAGTGTGGTTTTAATTAGTCCTGGGAAATTTAGATGATGTAAAAAATTAGGAAACACACTGATGTTCATAATTGACACGTGTATTTGCAGCATAGTTGGATAAATATGTCCTGCTTTATAACTTGGATCAGCTCTCTTTGGGCTGTGCTCCTAGTTTTCTTCACATTTAACTTTAATGTAGAGTAGTAGGAGGCAGAGCAATTTCTAATCTTTATATTAAAAGATAGGGATGAATTTTGATAGTTTTAGTTGGAGTAAGAAAGATGTGGAAAGAATAATGTTACTTAAATACAAGTATTGTTACTTAAATTTTATGTATTCTTTAAAGAGAAATTCTTCAGTTCTGAAAGGGAAAAAAATGAAAAAAAATGACATAAAATAAAAGCAGTAGTAAAGCACTGTGAACAATGGGAGGTTGTGGTGATTAGCTTGTGATACCCAATTTCTTAATTTCCTCTTTATTCCTACCTCTTTCACAGGCTCTATGGATTCCTGTGGGTCTCATCTTAGTGGTATAAACTCAGAAAGAAATTTTAATAGGAATTAGTTTTCAAAATTATTTTGGTATTAAAAAGTCTTTGGTGAATTAGGGAAGAATAATTTGTTTTTAGCTGCATGAAAGAAAACAGTAGAATTATAAGATAAAACTCAGGACTTTGAATTATAGAGGTTTTTTACAATGTCTAATATCTGGTAATTATTTTCTTTCTGTACACAGATAAGAACTGAGTTTGGATATTTTCCCTGAAGAATACTACTGCTCTTTATACACCATTAAAATAGTGATAATATGTAATTAGGAAATGGAAGAATGTTATGTAATTGGATAGGTTTATATATTTAAAAAAATGAAAATTTAAAAGAATAAAAATGAGGACAGGGATACAAGTATTTCTCAATTCAGGGGACAGAGGAAAGACATAAAATACTAATTGTGAGAGATAAATATGTTTAAATATAATATTTATAAATACTATCCATAAAAGTATTCCACAATATATAGATATTTAAAAAATAGTTCATGCATAGTATAATTTCTTTGGCTGAAGTAATAGCTGAAATGGTGGCTGAATCTTATTTTACTAGCAAAATATATTTTTAATCAGAGTTAATTACACAAGGCAGGCCTACCATTTCTGAAATCCTTTATTACTTTTGAAAAATGTGCTTTTTTTATTTATATCATTGTGAAACACTAACTAGATGACTGTTACATTTCATAATGTTCTACCACTTATTAGCTATAATATGCCTTTAAAATGTTCTTTTATCTTACTTGAAAAATGAAATTACAATACTATCTAATAGGGTTAGAGTGAGAATTAAATGAATTAATAAAAACACAACACTAAGATGCTCAATAAATAGTATGAATAACTATGAGGTATAATATAAACAATTATTGTTTGGATGAGTCAGCTTCTAAAATGGCCTGCAATGATCCTCACCTCCTGATATTCACTTTCTCATGTAGTCTCCTCCTTCATTGCACATGAGGATTCTGCTGCGTGACTGTGAGGATTCTGCTGCGTGACTGTTAGCATTCTGCAAAAGTGATAATATGTCCCTTAGGAGATTATGTGTGTCAGACCCTGCAGCCTCCATCTTGATGGTTCTCTCACTCTCTGTTGGATCTCTCACTCTGGGAGACGCAATCTGTCATGTGAACACTTTATGGAATGTTCTGTGTTCAACAGAAGGCCTAGTCCAGGAGCCATCCTGGAACCAAGGCCTGCTAACAGCCACATGAGTTAGTTAGAAGCAGATTCTCCAGCCCCATCAGGCTGTGAATTGACTACAGCTCTGGCCGACAGCTTGACTGCAATCCTCATGAGATATTGTAAGATAACCAGTGTTTGTTGTTTTAAGCTGCTAAATACTGGAATAGTTTATTATGAAGGTGAAAGCTAACACTGAATATTCACCTATTGTGTAAGATACATTGCAGTCATTTTTGCTAAGTTATTTCCTATGTAATCTTACCTCCCCTGCAGTATACCAATATTTAAGTTAACATATCCACTTTATGGGTAAAGAAATAGAAATACCTGAAATATACTCATCAAGGTACACAAGCAGTATCTCCTTTGGGCTTCATCTCTGTGGTGTAAGTGCCTGACACTGTTTTGATCGCCAAGGCATCCAGTTCAAAAGACTTCCATCTTGAATAAACGCATTACCAACTGTATGACACAGCTACTAGCAAGACAACCAGATAAAGAACTAGACCACCCACTCCATGAAGTTTCCCTTTCAGAAAGTCCTGGGTGACATAGGTAACCGGCTGCTTGAGTGACCCCATTTCCAGGCTTCTGTGTGCTCATTCCTCCTCTTATGCTTCAAATCAGCCAATAATGAGTGACCTAGAGAAATCCTAATCACCTTGCTCTTAGACCCAAATAAATGTAGAGCCCCAGGTTCATTCTCTCTCTCTCTCACTCTCCCTGCCCCGCCTCCTCCCTCTCACCCCTTTTCTCCCCCTACTCAACCTCCCCCTTGTGTGGTCTTCAGGCATGCTGTGTACCCTTCAGGATTTGTGGATAATAAATCTTGTTCCTCAAATTTCCCTGATAGGATTTTGCTGAAGTGCACTCTGTGACCATCATAGGACCACAAGGGCCGGCCCAGCCACAGCATTGACCTCGGTAAGGAAATATCTGTGGGCTTTTCTCCCAGTAACATGGGCCCAGGCGAGTACTGCAGGCATTCCTAGGGCAGAGCCTTATCATCAGTGGGCTGGGACGAGCATGCAGCCTCCATAGTACAGAGCACACATAACCCCAACATGTTGCTTTTCCCTCCTTAGTATAGCAATACTTTGCAGAGCCTTTAATAATAGAATTGATGTATGCCTCAATACTTACTGCCTAGAAGTTGTAAAATGAAAAAGAACTTTGCCTAGAGATGCCTGGAGGGAATTTACATGGATTCCTGGACTTGAGAGAATAATCTCATGTCAAATCAAGTGACAGATTAGCTTTAAAGACAGTTTTTTTGTTGTTAATTTTTTATTCTTTTTTTGCGTTCAGAGAGGTTTGTCAGGTACTGAGGTGGTAGAATTTCATGAAAGATTCCTTTAGGGTTTCAAAGGTTGTAAATAATTTTCTATAATCAGCTTTTAGATTTGATCCTCCTAGGTGATAGTAAGCAGTAAAAATTATGGGAAGTGAGACTCTGTGAATCGTATTTTTTATTAGTAGAAGGAATAACTTGGAGATGTTCTTATATCTTTTTAATGTTATTCATCTTAATTATTTTCCAGTAAATTCAACAGTCCTTTGTGTTTATTGAGAGACAAAGGGAAAATAATATATGTTGTCACTGAAAAAAGTGGGAGGAGATAAATAAATTTAGATGTTTTGCCCCAGCTTTTCCTGTAATGGAAAATCTGTCATGAAGTAGAAAATGAAGGTGGATCAGTTTTAGTTTCTCTGAATAGAAGTTTATGTTGTATCTTTCAGAGGAATGGCTATTTCATTACAGTATTTCAAGTACAAGAAAAATAATTATTGTTTAAAGTCTGTAGAGTACAATTGTGCAACCCACTGGTCCTTGACTTTAGAAGTCAAGTTCTCAGGAGTCAAAAACAATTTGATTGAATATGTACCTATCATTAATCATGTGTGTTTTGTAAGTTGATCATTTTTGAGGATTTTGCATACCAGCGTATCCAGATATTAAAACAAAACAAAACAAACAAAATAAAACCAAAGCAGAAACAAAACCCCAAAATTTAAAATAATTATTACCGTTTGAGAATTTTCTAACTGCCAGAAACTAAGAAAATCGGCAAACTGGTCAACTTTTCAGTACAAAATACAGTTTTGAAAGTTGCCTCAAATGTGACAGCCTAATCTTGGCAAGGAGAAGCTGCATCTGCCTTTCAAATACCCGCATAAAAATTTTCCCAGTACTTCAGCTAGTGTGTAGTGACTTTAAAGGCAAGTATACCTGAAATTATTAATCTCCTCCCCCTGCCCCCATTGCCCCCTCCACCACCTCCTCTCTCTCCCTCTCTGTCTCTCCCCCTGCCTCATAAATAAAAGTTCCTCCCTGTAAAATATATTGAAGGATTACTTATAAAATGTATAAATAATTTGTGTGGGGTGTAATGAATTTTATAAAATAAACACACCCATATAAACAGCCCTGAGATCAAGACATAGAGCATTACCAGGACTCCTGAAACCCTCAAGTTAACCATTATCCCAAATTCCAATACCGTATATTAAATTTTAAAGTTTTTGAAATTTTAAAAATAGAATCATATAGGATGTACTCTTTTGTCTTTTTTCCCCTCTCAGTATTAAAATTGTGTATTTGTGGGATTTATCTTGTACATTTCTTTTGTTATATGAAAAATGCATTTCCATTTGCGTTATGTATGCACTTAGGAGCGTAATATCTGCATCACAGAACATGCATGTCTCCAGCTCTTTTAGACACTGACAAGTAGTTTTCCAAATGGGTTGTACCAGTTTATACAAGAACCAGCAAATTATCAGAATTCTAGTTGCTTTATAATCTTGCCGATACCTAACTTTGTCTCACTCTTTGTTTTAGATGTTCTGATGGGTGTGAAGTTAACTCATTGTGATTTTAGTGTGTATTTCCTTGTGCTTTACTTGAATTCTGTTTCATATGTGTATGTGTTACTTGGATATTTTCTGTTGTGAAGTGCCTACTCAAGTTTTTTATATATCTTATACTAGTTTGATAGTATTTTCCTTATTAATTTGTAGGAATTCTTTGCATATTTTGAATGAGTTTTTTTGTCAGGTACATACCCGTATATACATACACACAATAAAAATACTTAACTCTGTGTTGCCTTTTCACTCTATAACTTTTTTCAGAAAAATTCAAATAAAATGTCATTTTATTATATGACATATCATACTTAGCATCTTAGCAACGTCCTATTGTTTTTTAATTAATTTTTATTGGAGTGTAATTGATTTACAGTTCTGTGTTAGTTTCTGCTGTATAACAAAGTGAATCAGTTATACATATAATATACCCATTATTTTTTAGATTCTATTCCTATATAGGTCATCACAGAGTATTGAGTAGAGTTCCCTGTGCTATACAGTAGGTTCTTATTAGTTATCTATTTTATATATAGTAGTGTGTATGTGTCAATCCCAGTCTCCCAATTTACCCTCCTGTGCCCCCTTTCCCCCTTGGTAACCATAAGTTTGTTTTCTACATCTGTGACTCTATTTCTGTTTTGTAAGTAGGTTCATTTGTACCATTTTTTTAGACTCCACATGAAAGCGATATATGATATTTGTCTTTGTCTGACTTAATTCACTCAGTATGACAATCTCTAGGTCCATCCATGTCACTGCAAATGGCATGATTTCATTCTTTTTTATGGCTGAGTAATATTTCATTGTATATGTATATATATATAGATAGATAGATAGATATACACCACATCTTCTTTATCCATTCCTGCACTGATGGACATTTAGGTTGTTTTCATGTCCTGGCTGTTGTAAACAGTGCTGCAATGAACATTGGGGTGCATGTATCTTTTCAAGTTATGGTTTTCTCCAGATATATGCCCAGGAGTGGGATTGCTGTGTCATATGGTAGCTCTATTTTTAGTTTTTTAAGGAACCACCATACTGTTCTTCATAGTGTCTGTACCAATTTACATTCCCACCAATAGTGTTGGAGGATTCCATTTTCTCCACACCCTCTCCAGCATTTATTGTTTGTAGATTTTTTGATGATGGCCATTCTGACCGGTGTGAGGTCATACCTCATTGTAGTTTTGATTTGCATTTCTCTAATAATTAGTGATGTTGAGCATCTTTTCATGTGCCACTTGACCATCTGTATGTATTCTTCAGAGTTATTGATAACATTTGATGGACAGAGTACTTTAATTGTAGTGTCATTTAATTTATTACATTTTATTTATTTTTAAATATCATTTGTGTCCTGTTTAAGAAATAAAGAAAGTGCTCTTTACTCCGAGGTCATAAAGATATTCTCCTATGTTTTCTTCTAAAAGTCTTATTGTTTTACCTTTCACTTTTAAATCTACAATCTGTCTAGGATTTATATGGGTGTGGAATACAGTAAAGGCAAAGGTTCTTCTTTTTCTCCCATAAAGATATCCAGTTGGCCACAACTCACTGCACTGAAATGTTACTTTTGACATGAGTTAGGTGACCGCATCTATGTGAGTCTATTTCTAGACTATTCTATTCCATTGGTCAGTTGGTTTATATTGTGCAAAAACTGCATTGAATTAATTAACATGGATTTATAATAGGTCTTAATGTCTCATAGTATAAGTCCTTCAGTTTTGATAGTTCTCAAGAGTTCATTGCATATTCTTGGCCCTTTGGATTTCCATACACATTTTACAACAAGCATGTTGAATTTATGAACAAACCTTGGATTTTAGTTGGTATTGCACAAATCTATACATTATTTTTTGAGTCTTCCAGTCCATGAACCTAGATTTCCCTCTATCTATTGTCTTTTAAATATTTCTGTCAATATATTTCTTGTTTGCAGAGTAGCAGTGTTGCATACCTGTTAGTTGCTTTTTTTCTTAAGTGTTCCAAGTTTTTTGATGCTTTTGTAAATGGTATCATTTTTAAAATTTAATTTTCTATTTATTTGAGACAGATATGTTGAAATGCAATTAATATTTGTATACTCACCTTAAATTTAGTGCCTTTAGTAAATTCACCTAGTAATTCTAATAATTTGGCTCTTGGTCCTTTTGTATTTTCTACATGAAAAAATATGCCATCTGCCAATAATGGAAGTTTTATTTCCTTTTTCCTTTTTTTTTCAATCTTTGTGCCTTTTATTTCTTTCAACTGTCTCATCTCACTGCTTAGGAACTCCAAAACTGTTAAATACAAGTGGTGATAACAGGCATCATTGGCTCATTCCTGATTGCAATAGAACGTTTTCAATAATTCATCATTAAGATATTTATTGTAGGATCTTTCCAAGATGGTTTTCATTAAGTTATTGAAGTTCCTTTCTACTCCTAATTTTTTGAGAATTGTTATCATGAATGGATGTTAAATTCTATCAAATGCATCTAATGTGATGATGGTATTATTTTTCTCACTTATATTCTATTAATAGGGTAAATTGCATTGATTTTTTTTAATGTTAAATCACTCTTGCTTTCATGGAAAAACCCTACTCATTTGAGGTATATTATCTTTCTTATATATTCTTGGATTTGTCTTGCTAATATTTTGTTTAAGATTTTTGCATTTATTATATTTATGAGAAAACTTAGCCTGCAAATTTTGTTTTTTATAGCATCCCTTTTAAGTTTTGGTATCAAGACTTTTGTTGATCTAATCAAATAGTTGGTAAATGTGCTATCTTTGTATTCTCTGGAAGTGTTAGTGTAAGACTGGTTTAATTTATTCCTAAAATGTTTTGAAGAATTCACCAGTATATTCATGTAAGCCTGGAGTTTTCATCATGGTAATGACTTTAATGCTGGATTCAAATTCTTTAATAGATGAGGAACTATTCATATCTTTAATTTCTTTTACTTTAATTTGGTAATTTGTGGTTTTTATGTAGTTTGTCATTTTATCTAAATTATTAAATTTATTGGTATGAAACTTTCCATAATTTTAATTTATTAACTTTTTATATCTGTAAAGCCTACAGCAAAATCTTCTTTTGGTGCATTAAATTGGTAATATGTTGGGTTTTTTTTTCTTGTTAAGTCTTTTGAATTTTTCATCTTTATTAGTGTTTTCAAATAATCAATTTTTGGCTTTGTCAAATTTTTTAATTGAATGTAATTAAAATTTTAATTAATTATTTTTTAATTATGTATTTTTTCTTATGTTAATTGTTTCTGTACTACTTTTTTGGGGTTGATTTGCTCTTTCCTTACAAAGTTCTTTACATGAAAGCATAAATCACTGTGATTTTTTTTCCTTTGTTATTTTCTAACATATGCATTTAAGGCTGTACATTTTCTTGCTTGCTGAGGAGGGCATTCCTGCTCCCTGGTGCCTACAATTTATGATGTCCTCACCGTGAGGAGGGGGCGCAGAGTGGGAGAAGGCCTGTGACGGGCGTGCTTCTTCTGGATGACCCAGGGCAAGAGGTCTGTGGAAGTGTAAGACCTGAGGCGCTCACAGGGGCCCCTCCTGACCTCCCCACTGCCCACCCCTGGGCCCTCTCCTGAGTGGGGACCCCGACTCTGTAAAGGAGCTATGCAAACGCGGGTTCCCCTCCCCCCAACAGTGCCTGTGTCTCTGCACAGCCGTCCATACCCTGCTCCTAGACAGAGGCATGTCATGAGATCTGAAGTTGGCTCAGGGTCAGTTGTCCTTGGGTGGAAATCCCCATGAAGAGACTGCATGTTAATGATTTCTTTAGGATTAAAGATACTGAAACAAAGAGACCCTTGAGTGGGCAAATACATGCCCCTGGAGGACTCTCCTAAATCAATCGTTTGAAAAATGTGACTCCTTGGTGGAAGGCTGGAGTCCAGAATCCGTGTCTTTGGGGTACCTGGCTCTCAGACGTCACTTGGTCGGTTAGAAGAGCAATGCCTTGGGCAGGGTTTTATTTTTCTTTTTTAGAAAACAGGGTGTTGAAATCCAGCCTATTTAAAAACCCCAGCATTTGGAGAATTACAAGGGTTTTGTCCTGAATTATAGTGTTGGCGAGCCCAAGCCACTTGTGCTCACTGCTTTTTGTCTTGGTGCTATTCCAAGAACAGGAGGAGGAAGCTGGCCAGTTAAAGCGCGTGCGCGCGCGCGCGTGCGTGTGTGTGTGTGTGTGTGTGTGTGTGTGTGTGTGTGTGTGAGAGAGAGAGAGACAGAAAGACAGAGAGAGAGACAGAGAGAGACAGAGAGAGACAGAGAGACAGCAACACAGCCAGTGGCTGGACAAGCAGGGGGATGAACGGGCCCAAGCTCACATCCTGCCCACTCACAGGTAGTTCTTACAGCTCTCTGCTGCCAGAAAAGGTCCTGGAGCCTTGGCAGCAAAAATGACTCAGCCAGGCAGAAAGGAAACGTGGCGTAACATCCAAATGGAGCCTTTACTGGTGGTAGAGCAAACAAAAAGGGGCAAGCGGGGCAGTGCTGTCATCTTCAGGTTCCCTAATGGCAGAGAGGTGGTCCTCAGCTCTGCCCCCAGCGCTTAGCACATAGATGTCTGATAAAAGTTTGTGGAATTAAACATTTCTTTTTTTTGAGCACCAAATATATGCAGGGTGTTGTCCTGGTGGGTGTGTCAAGCTCCCAGAAGCCTGACTTGGTGGTAGGATCACTTGCAAGGATTTGCAAAGGAGTCTTACCTGAAAGGAAATATCAGGGACTTTCGTTGAATATTTAAAATTCAGTTTTAAGTTTCATTTCCGGCAGTGTTATTACTTTATGGAGGTGGGGAATGTGCCTTTTCCAGAGTTGACCAGAAGCTTCCAGCGAGGTTGAGGAGAAGCAGGTGTGCCTCGGGCTTCACACCCAGGTGTAATGGTCTCTATCTTGGCAGAAGTAGAAGCAGCATCTCCGCAGCCTGGATGTCCCCTTTGCTTTGTGACCTCAGTAGCCCCGAACAAACTAGAATCTGTCTTCTTTTTCAGACACGAAGCTGCCCCAATAGACCCACCTAAGTGAAACGGCCATCCTCTCTCCCGTGTCCCTCACAGTGTTTGGATAACTCTCCCACTAAATCTATCTTGGTCCTCACAATAACCCTATTAACTTGGTAGGGCTTATTCATGTATTGCTACCTTTAAGAAAAGGAGCTGGGGTTCAGAATGAGTAGGGGTGTGGTGCTCAGGGCTTCCCAGCTCGAAGGCAGAGCTGAGGCGAGATTTCAGGTTGGCTGCTCTCTGAAGCTGAATTCTTTCTCTCATACGACACTCCTCCTCAAGAAATGAGCCCCCGGGCGTGTCCATGACCCAGCCCGTGTGCACAAGAGCCAGTTAGCTTTGTGGCCAGAGGACAACTGTTCAAGCTGTGGTGTCAAGGGGGGGCTCTGCTTCAGGACAAGGAAGTAAAAAGTGTGGGTCCCCAACTGGGTTAGAATGTGTGGCTCTTCTTCTAGTAAACGTGTAGCATCCCTAAGTCAGAGCTTTCTGCTCCACTTCCGGAAGAGGCCCAGGAGCTGGGGTGGGGGTCCCCCTCCCACACCCAGGCAGTGGTTCCTCCACAGGACAGCCACAGCTACTTAGGCTGGCTGACCAAGATCTCTCTTTTTTTTTTTTTTTTTTTTTGGTACGTGGGCCTCTCATTGTTGTGGCCTCTCCCGTTGCGGGGCACAGGCTCTGGACGCGCAGGCTCAGCCATGGCTCACGGGCCCAGCCGCTCCGCGGCATGTGGGATCTTCCCGGACTGGGGCACGAACCCGTGTCCCCTGCCTCGGCAGGTGGACTCTCAACCACTGCGCCACCAGGGGAGCCCTGACCAAGATCTCTTGAAGGGCTCTTTGTTAGGGGTATGTTGGAGAAAAGGCCAGGGGAAGAATTAGTGCCTTCACTTTGGAGCTACTTTTTGGCTGATAACTTGGGTTTTCTTGATAGTCTTTAGTCCCAGAAACCCCATATTTACTTCACGACATGTAGCGCCTCAAAATCAAATTCTATTGTTTAAGAGCCAACACGTGCCCAGCTGTGAGTGGAAAGCTGTTTCTGGATAGCTTTCTACCCCTGGGAAGTGATGGAATAGGAACTCAGGGTGCCTCTACACCCTCCTCTGACCCGATCTCTTTCTTTGACTAGCAAACCCCCATCTAGGCCGGATGAGAGCACCAAACGGTTTTCTTCTAAATTCTAAAGCAGTACACCTTCCGCAGGCTGGTCTGTTTCTCTGCCACTCTGAGTTAGCTGGAGAGCAGAAATCACCATCTCTCAAGCAACCTGAAGACCTCTAAGGTCCCTTTTGTCTCTGACACCATAGCGTTCTTTAAGAATCCCCATTGACATTGACCGTCACCTGGAAGTTATAGGGTGTGTAACAATATGATGACCAGTAGGTGGCAATGTGTTCCACCCGTGGTGATGGATGCTTGGAAAAGGAATGTTGGTGCCTTCTGTGTCACAAGCTAATGATAAGATGCTAATTTTTAATCGAAATAAGCACTGTTCTTAAAATGTGAAGATACTAGCTTTTCTCGCAGGAAATTTCTGTCATAGAAACTGCACAAAAATCACTGAAGAGCCAACAATGATGGTCCTTCCAAGTCCAGATTTTATCTTGATTGGAAGAGAGGCCATCTCCGATTGGGAGAGCAGATTGGTTGGAAGCTTTACTTACCTCCTGTCAGCTTTTAGAGTAATTTGATTGTGAAAATGTGAATTTTCTGGACAGAAAAGGGGAAGATATAAAATTGGTTTAAAAAAAGGAAGCTTAATGTCTGTTATGTCACAAATCAGTGTTAAAACACTAAAACTGTAACCAAAATAAATGTCTTACATTACAAAAAAAAAAAAAGAAAAGAAAAATGTCAACCTCTGAAAAATGTTGCCGTTTATATACAATATAGTCAATTTTATGTTCTTTAAAGAATGTGAATTCTGATGCATTGGATATTTCTTTTCTGTATATTTTTGTATTTTTTTTGTATCTTTGTTCTGTAACCTATTGAGAGAAATGTTTTTATGCCTATGATTATAGATTTATTTCTCCTTTTAGTTCTGTTGTTATTTACTTTAGCCATTTTAAAACTCTGTTAATGAGTGCATAAAGATTTAGAATTGTAATATATTCCTTGTAGGTGGAACCTGTATATATTGAAATGTCCTTTTTATTTTATATAGTGCTTTTTGCCCCTAAGTTTTTCTGTCATATATTAATGTAACTATACCTTCATTCTTTTGGTTAGTGTTCTACAATGTAATTTTTCTCCTTTTCCTTTTCAAATCTGGGTATTTATACTTAAAGCATGTTTCTTGTAAGCATTATATTGTTGAATTTTGTTTAATGTCATCTGGAAAACTTAGTTCTTTGATACATTTAGTCCTTTTATAATTTATGTATTTTAGTCTGTATGTGTTTGGGTAAATCTTGTATTCTATTTGTTTTATCTGTTTCATTTCTCTTTTTATCTCCTTATCTTCTTTGGATAGTCTCATTAAAATCTATCATTTGAATTCTTAATTTTTCACTTCCAGGTTTCCACTAGCTTTAAAAAAAATTCTCTGAAAATTTTAATCATTTAACATGTTTCTCTATATATTTAAATTTCCTTGAATATACTAATCATAGTTATTTTAAAATCATATTCAACTAATTCTAATACCTCATTTATCTGCAACTCAGTTTCTATTATATTTTTCCTCTTCGTTTTTGGTCATACAGTTGTTTTATATCATTCTGGTAGTTTGGATTGCATATCTGAACAAAAAGTTACAAAAGCTCCAGATAATATTATCTTCCTGTGCGGAAGTTTATTCTTCCCTCTGCAGGAAAGATAGTGTAGCAGTTATCACTTTAGCCTGTTGACGTGAAACAAAACATTTGCTAGATATTTCTTCAAAAAAGATGGCTTTATTCAGGATTAGCAGAGAATTGTATTTCAGGGTCTGCAACCCTGGCGAGCCATGTACGAGTCCCCCAATGGCAAGGGAATGAGAACAGTTTTATAGAGAGGAAAAGGAAGTTGGGTGGCTATAGTAAAGAATGCGTCCACGGTTTTTCATTGGCTGAGTCCATACCAGCAAAGAGGAGTCTCTCTTTCCTCCTGGGCTCTGCTATCCTTGCAGGGCATGAGAGCTCCCCCTGCTGGTCGTCCGACTCTGTGTGGGATTTTTGTTTATTAACTTTTTTCAAGTCAAGTAAGGAACTGTGCTGGCTCAAAGTTGAGTTTCAGGCTGCAAAGAGTCATCTACTTCTGGTTTACCTTTGGTCTTTCTTGGTTTCTACTCAGGGCCAAATGTATTTTGTGGGGTGCTACACTCTGGATTGTCCTTAATTCTAAATTTTGTTTCAGGAGACTTCAGAAAAGCTCTGCTTTCAGAGGTTTTATATGCTTATGTTTCTGCTTTTGTGCCCTGTGAATCTCTGTAATCACTAATTGCCTTGAGGGGAAAGCTGGCCATGTCTTAGAGATCCTCCAAGTCTCTGCCAACCATCTGGAATGCTGAAAGACTGCTAGTTTCTCTCTCTCCTAGCAGCAGCCTTTTCCTGGGATTTTGGTACTGGAATCTTAGCTTCTTGTTCATGCTCAAAATGGTAAATATCCTCACAGTAAAAATCAGCTTTGAGTTTTTAAATTTTTCTTTCCCCTGTATAGAAAGAATCTTAGCTTTGTGGTTTTCATTGCTCCCTCAGCTCTCTGCTGTCTTTAAAATATGAATTCTGTATCTCATCAGACTTTTTTAGTTGTTCTGTGTGGAGCAGAAAATGGCCACTAGCTATTCCACTCAAAGTTGGAAATAAATATTTCCAAACAGAAATTTGAAATCTACAAAGATGTTCTTCAGTGATGGGATGGTTAGATGAAGTATGCTTGCTCCATATTCTGGAAGATAATGCATTAGGTTAAAAGATGAGATAAATCGGTTTGTACTAACATGTGCTAATCTTTAAAAATACATTGAGAAGTGAAAAAAGCAATATGAAAAATAATGTGTAAAATGTGTAATTATGATTTAGAAATATAAAATAATACCCTATATTCCTAAAAGTATTTAAGTACATGTAGAAAGCAATTATAATAAGATTTATAAAAATACACAATAGGCTAATAGCTGTGCTTTCTTCTTTCCTGGATAGGCAACTTGTCCGTTGTGAATAAAGCCGCTGTTAACATTATATGCAGATTTTGGTGTGGATAGAAAATTTCAACTCCTTTGGATAAATGCCAAGGGGTATGTTTGCTGGATCATATAGTAAGAGTATGTCTAGCTTTATAAGAAATGTCAACTTGCCTTCCAAAGTGGCTGGCCCATTTTGCGTTCCCACCAGCAATGGATGAAAATTCCTTTTGTTCCACAACTTCATCAGCATATGGTGTTGTCAGTGTCCTAGATTTGACCATTCTAATGGATGTGTGGAGGTATCGTATTATTTTTTAATTTGCATTTGCCTGATGATGTATGATGTGAAACATCTTTTCCTATGCTTATTTGCCATCTGTATATATTCTTTGATGAGGTCTATGTTAAGGTCTTTTGCCCAGTTTTTAATTGGGTTGTTTGTTTTCCTGTTGTTGAGTTTTAAGAATTCTTTGTATTTTTGGAAAACAGTTCTTTATCACATGTGCCTTCTGCAAATATTTTCTTCTCTATCTTCTCAATCTCTTAAAATTGTCTTTCATAAAGCAGAAACATTTAATCTTAATGAAGTCCAGCTTACCAGTTAATTATTTCAAGATAATATCTTTGGTGTTGTATTTAAAGAGGCATCATCATGCCCAAGGTCATCTAAGTTTTCTCCTATGTTATCTTCTAGGAGTTTTATAGTTTGGGATTTTACATTTAAGTCTGTGATCCACTTTGAGTTAATTTTTGTGAAAGGTGTAAGTTAGTGTCTACATTCAAGTTTTTGCTTGTGGATTCCCAATTTTGCTAGCAGTATTTGGTGAAGAGACTATATTTGCTCCATTGTATTGCCTTTTCTCCTGTCAAAAATAAATTGATTATATACATGGGGCCTATTTATGGACTCCTTGTTCTATTTCAGTGATCTATTTGCTTATTCTTTCATTAAGCACATTGTCTCAATTGTTGTAGCTTTATAGTAAGTCTTGAAGTAGAATAATGTCAGTCTTCCAACTTTGTTCTTAATATCGTGTTGGCTATATGAGTCTTTAACCTCTCCATATAAACTTTAGAATCATTTTATTGAAAGCCATAAAATAATTGGGAATTTTATTGAGATTACATTGAATTTATAGGTCAAGTTGGGAAGAATGGACATCCTGTCAGTACAGTTTTACTATCCGTTAACATGGAATATATCTCCATTTATTTAATTATTTGTTGCTGTTGATCAGAATTTTTTTCATTTTACTCATGTAGATCTTGTTCATGTTTTGTTAGATTTATACCGAAGTCTTTCATTTTTGGGGGTGCTAATGTAAGTGGAATTGTGTTTTTAAATTCAAAATCTACTTGTTCATTGGTATATAGAAAATCAACTTTTTTTTAACATCTTTATTGGAGTATAATTGCTTTACAATGGTGTGTTAGTTTCTGCTTTACAACAAAATGAATCAGTTATATATATACATATATTCCCATATCTCTTCCCTCTTGCGTCTCCCTCCCTCCCACCCTCCCTATCCCACCCCTCCAGGCGGTCACAAAGCACCGAGCTGATCTCCCTGTGCTATGCGGCTGCTTCCTACTAGCTATCTATTTTACGTTTGGTAGTGTATATATGTCCATGCCTCTCTCTCGCTTTGTCCCAGCTTACCCTTCCCCTCCCCATATCCTCAAGTCCATTCTCTAGTAGGTCTGTGTCTTTATTCCTGTCTTACCCCTAGGTTCTTCACGACATTTTTTCCCTTGAATTCCATATATATGTGTTAGCATACGGTATTTTTCTCTCTCTTTCTGACTTACTTCACTCTCTATGACAGACTATAGGTCTATCCACCTCATTACAAATAGCTCAATTTTGTTTCTTTTTACGGTTGAGTAATATTCCATTGTATATATGTGCCACATCTTCTTTATCCATTCATCTGATGATGGACACTTAGGTTGTTTCCATCTCCGGGCTATTGTAAATACAGCTGCAACGAACTTTTTGGTACATGACTCTTTTTGAATTATGGTTTTCTCAGGGTATATGCCCAGTCATGGGATTGCTGGGTCATATGGTAGTTCTATTTGTAGTTTTTTAAGGAACCTCCATACTGTTCTCCACAGTGGCTGTATCAATTTACATTCCCACCAACAGTGCAAGAGGGTTCCCTTTTCTCCACACCCTCTCCAGCATTTATTGTTTCTAGATTTTTTGATGATGGCCATTCTGACTGGTGTGAGATGATATCTCATCGTAGTTTTGATTTGCATTTCACTAATGATTAACAATATTGAGCATTCTTTCATGTGTTTGTTGGCAGTCTGTATATCTTCTTTGGAGAAACGTCTATTTAGGTCTTCTGCCCATTTTTGGATTGGGTTGTTTCTTTTTTTGTTATTAAGCTGCATGAGCTGCTTATAAATTTTGGAGATTAATCTGTTGTCAGTTGCTTCATTTGCAGATATTTTCTCCCATTCTGAGGGTTGTCTTTTCGTCTTGTCTATGGTTTCCTTTGCTGTGCAAAAGCTTTGAAGTTTCATTAGTTCCCATTTGTTTATTTTTGTTTTTATTTCCATTTCTCTAGGAGGTGGGTCTAAAAGGATCTTGCTGTGATTTATGTCACAGAGTGTCCTGTCTATATTTTCCTCTAAGAGTTTAATAGTTTCTGGACTTACATTTAGCTCTTTAATCCATTTTGAGTTTATTTTTGTGTATGGTGTTAGGGAGTGTTCTAATTTCATTCTTTTACATGTAGCTGTCCAGTTTTCCCAGCACCACTTATTGAAGAGACTGTCTTTTCTCCACTGTATATTTTTGCCTCCTTTATAAAAGATAAGGTAACCATATGTGTGTGGGTTTATCTCTGGGCTTTCTGTTCCATTGATCTATCTTTCTGATTTTGTGCCAGTACCATACTGTCTTGATTACTGTAGCTTTGTAGTATAGTCTGAAGTCAGGGAGCCTGATTGCTCCAGCTCCATTTTTCATTCTCAAGATTGCTTTGGCTATTTGGGGTCTTTTGTGTTTCCATACAGATTGTGAAATTTTTTGTTCTAGTTCTGTGAGAAATGCCAGTGGTAGTTTGACAGGGATTGCGTTGAATCTGTAGATTGCTTTGGGTAGTAGAGTCATTTTCACAATGTTGATTCTTCCAATCCAAGAACATGGTATATCTCTCCATCTATTTGTATCATCTTTAATTTCTTTCATCAGTGTCTTATAATTTTCTGCATACAGGTGTTTTGTCTCCTTAGGTAGGTTTATTCCTAGGTATTGTATTCTTTTTGTTACAGTGGGAAATGGGAGTGTTTTCTTAATTTCTCTTTCAGCTTTTTCATCATTAGTGTATAGGAATTCCAGAGATTTCTGTGCATTAATTTTGTATCCTGCTACTTTACCAAATTCATTGATTAGCTCTAGTAGTTTTCTGGTAGCATCTTTAGGATTCTCTATGTATAGTATCATGTCATCTGCAAACAGTGACAGCTTTACTTCTTTTCTGATTTGGATTCCTTTTACTTCCTTTTCTTCTCTGATTGCTGTGGCTAAAACTTCCAAAACTATGTTGAATAAGAGTGGTGAGAGTGGGCAACTTTGTCTTGTTCCTGATCTTAGTGGAAATGCTTTCAGTTTTTCACCATTGAGGACAATGTTGGCTGTGGGTTTGTCATATATGGCCTTTATTATGTTGAGGAAAGTTCCCTCTATGCCTGCTCTGCAGGGTTTTTATCATAAACGGGTGTTGAATTTTGTCAAAACCTTTCTCTGCATCTATTGAGATGATCATATGGTTTTTCTCCTTCAATTTGTTAATATGGCGTATCACGTTGATTGATTTGCATATATTGAAGAATGCTTGCATTCCTGGAATAAACCCCATTTGATCATGGTGTATCATCTGTTTAATGTGCTGTTGGATTCTGTTTGCTAGTCTTTTGTTGAGTTTTGCATCTATGTTCATCAGCGATATTGGCCTGTAGTTTTCTTTCTTTGTGACATTTTTGTCTGCTTTTGGTATCAGGGTGATGGTGGCCTCGTAGAATGAGTTTGGGAGTGTTCCTCCCTCTGCTATATTTTGGAAGAGTTTGAGAAGGGTAGGTGTTAGCTCTTCTCTAAATGTTTGATAGAATTCGCCTGTGAAGCCATCTGGTCCTGGGCTTTTGTTTGTTGGAAGATTTTTAATCACAGTTTCAACTTCAGTGCTTGTGATTGGTCTGTTCATATTTTCTATTTCTTCCTGATTCAGTCTTGGCAGGTTGTGCATTTATAAGAATTTGTCCATTTCTTCCAGGTTGTCCATTTTATTGGCATAGAGTTGCTTGTAGTAATCTCTCATGATCTTTTGTATTTCTGCAGTGTCAGTTGTTATTTCTTCTTTTTCGTTTCTAATTCTATTGATTTGAGTCTTCTCCCTTTTTTTCTTGATG
Organism: Globicephala melas; assembly: GCF_963455315.2. NCBI lineage: Eukaryota > Metazoa > Chordata > Mammalia > Artiodactyla > Delphinidae > Globicephala > Globicephala melas. The sequence continues at coordinate 98,456,841 of NC_083316.1, forward strand.
AGCCTGGCTAATGGTTTATCAATTTTGTTTATCTTCTCAAAGAACCAGCTTTTAGTTTTATTGATCTTTGCTATTGTTTCCTTCATTTCTTTTTCATTTATTTCTGATCTGATTTTTATGATTTCTTTCCTTCTGCTAGCTTTGGGTTTTTTTTGTTCTTCTTTCTCTAATTGCTTCAGGTGCAAGGTTAGGTTGTTTATTCGAGGTGTTTCCTGTTTCTTAAGTTAGGACTGTATTGCTATAAACTTCTCTCTTAGAACTGCTTTTGCTGCATCCCATAGATTTTGGGTCATCATGTCTCCATTGTCATTTGTTTCTAGGTATGTCTTTATTTCCTCTTTGATTTCTTCAGTCATCACTTCGTTATTAAGTAGTGAATGTTTAGCCTCCATGTGTTTGTATTTTTTACAGATCTTTTCCTGTAATTGATACCTAGTCTCATAGCGTTGTGGTCAGAAAAGATACTTGATACAATTTCAATTTTCTTGTATTTACCAAGGCTTTATTTGTGACCCAAGATATGATCTATCCTGGAGAATGTTCCATGAGCACTTGAGAAAAATGTGTATTCTGTTGTTTTTGGATGGAGTGTCCTATAAATATCAATTAAGTCCATCTTGTTTAATGTATCATTTAAAGCTTGTGTTTCCTTATTTATTTTCATTTTGGATGATCTGTCCATTGGTGAAAGTGGGGTGTTAAAGTCCCCTACTATGAATGTGTTACTGTTGATTTCCCCTTTTATGGCTGTTAGTATTTGCCTTATGTATTGAGGTGGTCCTATGTTGAGTGCATCAATATTTACAATTGTTATATCTTCTTCTTGGATCGATCCCTTGATCCTTATGTAGTGTCCTTCTTTGTCTCTTCTAATAGTCTTTATTTTAAAGTCTATTTTGTCTGATATGAGAATTGCTACTCCAGCGTTCTTTTGGTTTCCATTTGCATGGAATGTCTTTTTCCATCCCATTACTTTCAGTCTGTATCTGTCTCTAGGTCTGAAGTGGGTCTCTTGTAGACAGCATATATATGGGTCTTGTTTTTGTATCCATTCAGCCAATCTGTGTCTTTTGTTGGGAGCATTTAGTCCAGTTACATTTAAGGTAATTATTGATATGTATGTTCCTATTCCCATTTTCTTAATTGTTTTGGGTTCATTATTGTAGGTCTTTTCCTTCTCTTGTGTTTCTTGCCTAGAGAAGTTCCTTTAGCAGTTGTTGTAAAGCTGGTTTGGTCGTGCTGAACTCTCTCAGCTTTTGCTTGTCTGTAAAGGTTTTAATTTCTCCATCAAATGTGAATGAGATCCTTGCTGGGTAGAGGAATTTTGGTTGCAGTTTTTTCTCCTTCATCACTTTAAATATGTCCTGCCACTCCCTTCTGGCTTGCAAAGTTTCTACTGAAAGATCAGCTGTTAACCTTATGGGGATTCCCTTGTGTTTTATTTGTTGTTTTTCCCTTGCTGCTTTTAATATGTTTTCTTTGTATTTAATTTTTGACAGTTTGACTAATATGTGTCTTGGCATATTCCCTCTTATATTTATCCTGTATGGGACTCTCTGTGCTTCCTGGACTTGATGAACTATTTCCTTTCCCATATTAGGGAAGTTTTCAACTATAATCTCTTCAAATATTTTCTCATTCCCTTTCTTTTTCTCTTCTTCTTCTGGAACCCCTATAATTAGAATGTTGGTGCGTTTAATGTTGTCTCAGAGGTCTCTGAGACTGTCCTCAGTTCTTTTCATTCTTTTTTCTTTGTTCTGCTCTGCAATAGTTATTTCTACTATTTTATCTTCCAGGTCACTTATCTGTTCTTCTGCCTTAGTTATTCTGCTACTGATCCCATCTAGAGTATTTTTCATTTCATTTATTGTGTTGTTCATCGTTGTTTGTCTCATCTTTAGTTCTTCTAGGTCCTTGTTAAACGTTTCTTGCATTTTTTCTATTCTATTTCCAAGATTTTGGATTATCTTTACTATCATTATTCTGAATTCTTTTTCAGGTAGACTGCCTATTTCCTCTTCATTTGTTAGGTCTGGTGGGTTTTTATCTTGTTCCTTTATCTGCTGTGTGTTTTTATGTCTTCTCATTTTGCTTATCTTACTGTGTTTGGGGTCTCCTTTTTGCATGCTGTAGGTTCATAGTTTCCATTGTTTTTGGTGTCTGTCCGCAGTGGCTAAGGTTGGTTCAGTGGATTGTGTAGGCTTCCTGGTGGAGGGGACTAGTGCCTGTGTTCTGGTTGATGAGGCTGGATCTTGTCTTTATGGTGGGCAGGTCCACGTATGGTGGTGTGTTTTGGGGTGTCTGTGGACTTATGATTTTAGGCAGCCTCTCTGCTAATGGGTGGGGTTGTGGTCCTGTCTTGCTAGTTGTTTGGCATAGGATGTCCAGCAGTGTAGCTTGCTGATCGTTGAATGAAGCTGGGTGCTGGTGTTGAGATGGAGATCTCTGGGAGATTTTTGCCATTTGATATTATGTGGAGCTGCGAGGTCTCTTGTGGACCAGTGTCCTGAAGTTGGCTTTCCCACCTCAGAGGCAGAGCCCTGACTCCTGGCTGGAGCACCAAGAGCCTTTCATCCACACGGCTCAGAATAAAAGGGAGAAAAAGTAGAAACAATTAGAGAAAGAAAGAAAGAAAGAAAGAAAGAAAGAAAGAAAGAAAGAAAGAAAGAAAGAAAGAAAGAAAGAAAGAAAGAAAGAAAGAAAGAAAGAAAGAAAGAAAGGAAGAAAGAAAGAAAGATAGAAAGGAAGGAAGGAAGGAAGGGAGGGAGGGAGGGAGGGAGGAAGGAAGGAAGGAGGAGGGAGGGAGGGAGGGAGGAAGGAAGGAAGGAGGAGGGAGGGAGGGAGGGAGGGAGGAAGGAGGGAAGGAAAAAAGAAAGGAAGAAGATAAAGTGAAATAAAATAAAGTAAGATAAAATATAATAAAGTTATTAAAATAAAAAAATAATTATTAAGAAAAAAATTTTTAAAGAAACAAAAGAAAACGGACGGATAGAACCCTAGGACAAATGGTGGAAGCAAAGCTATACAGACAAAATCTCACACAGAAGCATACACATACTCACAAAAAGAGGAAAGGGGAAAAAATCATAAATCTTGCTCTCAAAGTCCACCCCCTTAATTTGGGATGGTTCATTGTGTATTCATGTATTCCACAGATGCAGGGTACATCAAATTGATTGTGGAGCTTTAATCCGCTGCTTCTGAGGCTGCTGGGAGAGATTTCCCTTTCTCTTCTTTATTCTCACAGCTCCCAGGGGCTCAGCTTTGGATTTGGCTCCGCCTCTGCGTGTAGGTTCCCGGAGGGCGTCTGTTCTTTGCTCATACAGGACAGGGTTAAAGAAGCCGCTTATTCTCTGGATCACTGAGGCCGGGGGGGAGGGAGGGGCATGGAGTGCGGGGCGAGCCTGCGGCTGCGGAGGCCGGCATGACGTTGCACCTGCCTGAGGCACACCGTGCGTTCTCCCGGGGCAGTTGTCCCTGGATCCCGGGACCCTGGCAGTGGCAGGCTGCACAGGCTCCCCGGAAGGGGATGTGGATGGTGACCTGTGCTCGCAGACAGGCTTCTTGGTGGTGGCGGCAGCAGCCTTAGCGTCTCATGCCCGTCTCTGGGGTCCGCGCTGATAGCTGCGGCTCGCGCCCGTCTCTGGAGCTCCTTTAAGCAGCGTTCTTAATCCCCTCTCCTCGCGCACCAGGAAACAAAGAGGGAAGAAAAAGTCTCTTGCCTCTTCGGCTGGTGCAGACTTTTCCCCGGACTCCCTCCCGGCCAGCCGTGGCGCACTAACCCCCTGCAGGCTGTGTTCACGCAGACAACCCCAGTCCTCTCCCTGGGCTCCGACCGAAGCCCGAGCCTAAGCTCCCAGCCCCGCCCACCCCGGCAGGGTAGCAGACAAGCCTCTCGGGCTGGTGAGTGCCGGTCGGCCCCGATCCTCTGTGCGGGAATCTCCCCGCTTTGCCCCCCGTACCCCTGTTGCTGTGCTTTCCTCCGCAGCTTGGAAGCTTCCCCCTCCGCCACCCGCAGTCTCCGCCCGCGAAGGGGCTTCCTAGTGTGTGGAAACCTTTCCTCCTTCACAGCTTCCTCCCACTGGTGCAGGTTCCATCCGTATCCTTTTGTTTCTGTTTATTCTTTTTTTCTTTTGCCCTACCCAGGTACGTGGGGGTTTCTTGCCTTTTTGGAGGTCTGAGGTCTTCTGCCAGCATTCAATAGGTGTTCTGTAGGAGTTGTTCCATGTGCAGATGTATTTCTGGTGTATCTGTGGGGAAGAAGGTGACCTCTGCATCTTACTCTTCCGCCATCTTCCTGGAAGCCCCCAACTAACTTTTATATATTAACCTTGTATCCTGCAACCTGCTATAATCACTTATTAGTTTCAGGAGTTGTTTTGTTGATTCTTTCATATTTTCTACATAAACAATCTTGTCATCTGCAAATAAAGATACTTTTATGTGTTTCTCTCCAAACTGTATATCTTTATTTCCTTTTCTTGCCTGTTGAATTAGTAACGACTTCCAGTATGATACTGAAAAGGAGTGATGAGAGGGAACATCTGTGCCTTGTGCCTGATCTTCATTGGAAAATTGAGTTTCTCACCAGTAAGTATGGTGTTAGCTATAGGGTTTTTGTAGACAGTCTCTGTCAAGTTGAGGACCTGATTCCTAGTTTACTGAGAGGTTTTATCATGAAAGTGTGCTAGTTTTTGTCCCATATTTTTTCTGCATCTGTTGATATCATGTAATTTTTGTTTATGTGATGGATTACGTTAATTGAGTTTTTAATGTTGAAGCTGCCTTGCATAACTGGAATAAGTCTCGGTTGTGCTGTATAATTTTTTTATACTTGTTTTGATTTGACTTATTAGTATTTAATTGAGGATTTTTATATCTGTGATCATGAGAGATATTGGTCTGTAGTTTTACTTGTTTGTATGTCTTTGTCTGGTTTTGGTATTAGGGTAAAGCTGACCTCATAGAACAAATTAGTAAGTATTCTCTCTGCTATTCTCTGAGAGGTGATAGAGAATTGGTATAATTTCTTTCTTAAATGTTTGGTAGAATTGACCAGTGAACCCACCTAGGCCTGGTGCTTTTTGTTTTGGAAGAACATTAATTATTGATTGAATTCCTTTAATAAATATAGTCCTATTCAGGTCATCTATTTCTCCTTTTTTAAGTTTTGACAGATCATATCTATCAATAATTGGTCCATTTTCCAGTTTATTAAATTTGTGGGCATAGAGTTATTAATAGTATATCTTTATTATTCTTTGAATGTCCATGTCATTAGTGTGATCCTCCTTCTTTTACTTTATTAGAAATTTGTGTCCCCTCTCTTCTTTTCTTAGCTTGGCTGGAGGTTTATCAATTTCATTGATCTTGACAAAGAACCAGCTATTGGGTTTCATTGATTTTATTTATTGATTTCTTGCTTTCAGTTTTATTTGTTTCTAATTATTATTTCTTTTGTTTTGCTAACTTTGGGTCTACCTTGCTCTTCTTTTATTCAGTTCTTAAGGTGGAAACTTAGATCACTGATTTTAGATCTTTCTTCTTTTCTAATACATGCATTCAACACCATAAATTTCCGTCTCAGCACTGCTTTTACTGTATCTCATAAATCTTGATAAGTTGTGTTTTCTTTTTCCTCTGCTTTGAGATATAATTGATGTATAACATGGCGTAATTTCAGGGTATACAACATGTTGATTTGATACACTTATGTATTGTAAAATAAGTACTGCCATAGTGTTAGCTAACACCTCCATGATGTCACATATTACGTCTTCTTTTTGTGGTGAACATTTAAGCAACTTAACAACTATCAACTATACACTATAGTATTATTAAGTATAATCCCACCATGTTGTACATTAGCTCCCCAGAACTTATTTGTCTTAAAACTGGAAGTTTGTACCCTTTGATCAACATCTCCCCATTCCCCCCACCCACCAGCCCCTGGAAAACCCCATTTTACTCTGTTTCTATGAGAGCAAATTTTTTAGTTTCATCTTTAAGTGATATTATACAGTATTTGTCTTTTTCTGCCTAGCTTATTTCACTTAGCGTAATTCCTTAAGGTCCATCCATGTTGTTGCAGATGGCAGTATGTTCTTCTTTCTCATGGCTGAGTAGTATTTTTATATTATTTATACTATATGCACACACACACAACCCACATCTATTTTTATCTGTTTATCTGTTTTGGACATGGGTTGTTTCCATGTCTTGGCTATTGTGAATAATACTGCAACTAATATAGGAGTGCAGATATCTCTTCTACATTCTGTTTTCATTTCCTTTGGATATATACCCAGAAGTGAGATTGCTGGATGTGTTTTTAATTTTTTGAGGAAGCTCCATACTGTTTTACATAGTGGCTGTACCCATTTACTTTCCCAAAAATATTGCAAAAAAATCTATTTTCTCCACCAACATTGGTTACATCATGACTTTTTGATAATAGTTATTCTAACAGGTGTGAGGTGATATCTCATTGTGGTTTTGATTTGTATTACCCTGATTATTAGTGATGTTAAGCACCTTTTCATGTACCAGTTGGCCCCTTGTTTGTCTTCTTTGGAAAAATGTCCTCTACCTGTTTTTTGATATTGAGTTGTATAAATTCCTTATATATTTTGGATATTAACCCCTTACTAGATATATGATTTGCTCCCATCCCTAGAGTGCCTTTTAATTTTGTTGATTATTTCTTTCTTTGTGCTTTTTAGTTTAATTTATTAATTTTTACTTTTGTTGCTTTCACTTTTGGTGTCATATCCAAAAAATTGTGGCCAAGACCAATGTCAAGATTGTCCCCAATATCTAGGAGTTTTTTTTTTTTTTGGAGTTTTATTGTCTAGGAATTTTATTACTTCATACCTTATGTTTAAATCTTTAATCCTTTCTGTGTTAATTTTGGTGAATGATGTAAGATAGGGGTCCAGTTATATTCTTCTGCATGTGATTACCCAGTTTTCCCAGCACCGTTTATAAAGGTACTATGCTTTCTCTGTTGAGTAATCTTGGCTCTCTTGTCAAATATTAGTTGATTGCACATGTGGGGATTTATTCCTGGGCTCTTGATTCTGTTCCATTGATTTCTGTGCTATTTTTATGCCAGTGCTATACTTTTTTGATTACTATAGTTTTGTAGTATAGTTTGAAGTCAGAAAATGTGATGCCTTCAGGTTTGCTCTTTTTTTCTCAGTATTGTTTTGACTATTTGGATTCTTTTGTGGTTCCATACAAATTTCAGAAATATTTGTTTTATTTCTTTGGTAGATACCATTAGAATTTTGAAAAGAGTTGTGTTGAATCTGTAGATTGATTTGGCTAGAGTGGAAATTTTTACAGTATTAATTCTTTTAATTCATGAACACTGGATATTTTTCCTTTTGTTTGTGCACCTCTTCAATATCTTTCATCAAGGTCTTATAGTTTCAAGTGTACTAATCCTTCACCTCCTTGGTTAAATTTATTCCTAAGTATTTTACTGTTTTTGATGCTATTATAAGGGGATTATTTGCTTAATTTCTGTTTCAGATATTCTGTTATTAGTGTATAGAAATGCAACTGATTTCTGCATGTTGATTTTGTATCCTGCAAATTTACTGGATTTGTTGATTGTTCTAACTTTTTTCATGGACTCTTAGGGTTTTCTACATATAAGGTTGTATCATTTGGAAACAAAGACAATTTTACTTCTTTCTTTCCTTCTGATTTGTATTCATTTTATTTCTTTTTCTTGTCTGATTGCTCTGGCTAGGACAGTACTGTATTGAATAAGAGTGAGCGACCTTTGTTTTTCCTGATCTCAGAGAAAAAGCTCTCAACCTTTCATTGTTGAGTATGATGATAGCTGTGGATCTGTCTTATGTAGACTTTATTATTTGGAGGTATATTTCTTCTATTCCCAATTGGTTGAGCATTTCTATCATGAAAGGATGTTGTATTTTGTCAAATGCTTTTTCTGCACCGATTTGGATGATCAGATCATTTTTACCTTTTATTATTAATGTAGTGTATAACATTTATTAATTTAGGTATTTTGGATCATCCTGTATTCCGGGGGTAAATCCCACTTGATCATGGTGAATGATCATTTTAGTGTGTTTAATTCTGTTTGCTAATATTTTCTTAACAAGTTGCGCATCGGTATTTTTCAGGAATACTGGTCTTTAATTTTCCTTTCTTGTAATGTCTTTATCTTGCTTTGATATCAGGGTAATGCTGGCCTCATAAAATGAGTTTGGGAGGGTTCCCTCCCCTTAAATTTTTTTGAAAAGTTGAAGAAGGATTGGTATTAATTCTTTTTAAAATGTTTTGTATAATTCACCAGTGAAACCATCTGGTCCTCAGTTTTTCTTTGTTGGGAAATTTTTGACTACTGATTCAGTCTTCCTGTTATTTATGTGTTCAAATTTTATTTTTATGGGAGTCCTTCTTGGTAGTTTGTATGGTTATAGAAATTTATCCATTTCTTCTGGGTTATATAATTTTATTTTGGCTTACACTTGTCCTTAGTAGTCTCTTGTGGTTCTTTGTATTTCTCTGGTATCAGTTCTAATGTCTCCTCTTCTATTTCTGATTTTATCTATTTTACTCTTCTCCTTCTCTTAGTCAGTCTAGCTACAGATTTGTCAATTTCCTTTATCTTTTCAAAGAATCATCTCTTAGTTTCTATGATATTTTCTATTGGTTTTCAGATCTATATCATTTGTTTCTGCTCTGATCATTGTTATATCCTTTCTTCTACTAACTTTTGACTTAATTTGTTCTTTTTTTTTAGTTCTTGGAGGTGAAAAATTAGGTTGGTTAGGTTGTTTGAGATATTTCTTTTTTCTTAATGTAGGTGTTTATTACTATAAAGTTTCATCTTAGAATTGCTTTTGCAGCATCCCATAGGTATGGATGGGTGTTTTTCCATTTTCATTTGCTTCAAGGTATTTTTTTTTCTTTTCCAATTCTTTCTTTGACCCATTGGTTGTACAGGATAGTGTTTTTAAAATTGCACATATTTGTTAATTTTCCAACATTTCTCCTGTTACTGATTTCTAGTTTTACACCAGTGTGGTTGAAAAAGATACTTGGTATGATTTCAATATTCTTTAATTTGCTCAGAATTGCTTTGTGGCCTACCATATGATGGAGAGTGTTTCATGTGCCCTTCAAAAGAATGTATATAATAGTCCCCCCCATCCATGGTGGCTATGTTCCAAGACCCTCTGTGGGTGCCTGCGACTGTGAATAGTACCGAATCCTATATATACTATGTTTTTTCCATACATACATACATAAACATGATAAAGTTTAATTTATAAATTAGGTGCTGTAAGAGATTCACAACAAAAACTAATAATAAAATAGAACAATTATAAACTGCAGTAAAAATTATGTGAATGTAGTCTCTCTTTCTCTTTCTCAAAATATCTTATACAAATTTAATGCTTTTTCCATCTTAACTAAGGCCTTATCACATACTATGGCTGTAACTTTTGCAGTTTGAGGTGCAGCAGCAAAATTATCATGAATTTATTTTTCCTTTTTCCCAATTTCACTGATAGATTTGTTCTTACTGTGGATCTTAGCAACTTCAGTGTATGATGTTTTTCCTTCCTTATTAAGTTGAGAACTTTCACCTTTTCACATAAAGGAAGTATTTTACAGCGTCTCTTCAGCATATCCAAATTGCCAGCAGTACTACTCTTATACTTCAGGGTTATTCCTAAGTAAAATAAGAGTTACTTGAACACAAGCACTATGATACTGCAACAGTCAATCTGGTAACCAAGATGGCTACTAAGAGACTAATTGGGTAGGATACACTGGACAAAGGGATGATTCACATCTTAGGTGGGACAGAGCAGGAAGGTGGGAGATTTCATTATGGTACCAAAAATAGCACATAATATAAAACTTATAAATTGTTCATTTCTGGAATTTTCCATTTAGTAATTTTGGACAGTGATTGATTGTGCTAACTGAAACCATGAAAAGCAAAACTTTGGACAGTGGGGAACTCCTATATTCTGCTGTTGTTGGATGGAATATTGTGTACATATCTATAAAGCCCATTCAGTCTAAAGTAAGGTTTAAGTCTAATGTTTCCTTGTTGCTTCATTGACTGTGTGATTTTTGCAGTGTTGAATGTAGGTTAGTGAAGTCCCCTACTCTTATTGTACTATCTCTTTATCTCTTCAGATCTGTATTTGCTTAATATATTTTTTGTTCTCTCATATTGGGGGCTTATATATTTATGATACATCTTCTTACTGATTTGACCCCTTTATCATTATATAATGACCTCATTTGTCTCTAGTTATTGTTTTTGGCTTAGCATCTATTTTCTCCATTGTTTTTCCTTATTTTTCCTTTGTTCCCTTCTGAATGGACAGTTTCAAAGTTTCTGTCTTCAATCTCATTGATTCTCCTACTTAAGAATTCTGTTGATGCTCTCTATTACATTTTCATTCCATTCATTGTTTTCTTCAGCTCCAGATTTCTGTTTCATTCATTATTATGGTTTCTATCTCTTTGTTAAACTTTTCATTTTTTAGTGTATTATTTTTATGAGCTCATGGAATTGTCTTCCTGTGTTTTCTTGTAGCTCATTGAGTTCCTTAAAACAGCAATCTTCTATTCTTTATCTGGTAGTTGTAGATGTCCATGTCTTTGGATTAGGTTACTGGAAGATATGGTGGTTCTTTAGGTGTGTCATGTTACCTTAATTTTTCATGTTCCTTGAAGTTTTGTGTGGATGTCTTTGCATTGAAGTAGCAGTCACTTCCTCCAGTTTTCACTGTCTGCCTCTGGGAGAGAGATGCCTTCTGTCAGTCTTGGTAGATGTTCTGAGGATATTTCAGACCTTCTATGGGTACAACCTGCTCCACGCTTTTTGCTTTATCTTGTGAGTTCTTAAGCTTGTATGCTATCTATGGACACCGCAATGCCCATGGCTTAGTGCTGACAGCCTCTCTTCTGTTTTCGCAGACATGGTGCTAGAGCCCAAGTTCGTGGTCTCTCTCATCTCTCACAGATTTGTCTTACTTTGCTCACTCTCTAGCCATTTTCCAAAGACTGCTCTTACTGCTGCCATCAGAAACATGCACAAGAATCTGGCAAAAGTGTGCAGGTATATGTGGGTAAGGCACATGGAGTGCTGAGGGTGCTCCTGGATCAATTGAGGGGACCCATGGGTGAGGTGTTCCCAGTAGTCCATTTATGGGCTTCTTGATGGAGTCCATCATACAATTAGTAGGATCTGTGTTCCTTTACTGTCCCCCAAGTGTTCTGTCTCCCGCTCCTCCCAGTCCCCAGTCATGTAGCTTATGATTTAATACTATGAATGGGGTGAGAGAGGAATGAGTCTCTGTGGCAGCATCTTGCATACCTGGGGAAGTCAGAGGCTTAATCACATGCTCTCCCATTTCCCCACAGGAGAAGCTACAGGCTGAGGAAGATTTCTGTTAGCCCTAAGCTATGCTGCCTTGGGTGAGGGGTGATGCAGGTAAGTCAAGTTGTTTCTCATACCTACATAAATGTGTCCAAAGTCATATTTATTTTGCTCCAGTAATGTGCAGAAACTCTTCTCTAGAAAATTAGACTTCCACAAAGGCTCTTTTATTCATGGATGATTGTCTAAGTTAGTGTTCTCCAGCGGCTCCTGGGACCACAGCCAAGAGAGGCTGAATCTGGTTCATGGTCCACAGCCAGGATTGAGGTCTGTCTATCACCTGCCACATGGGTGGGTTACACTACTTCCAGGTTCCTTGGCATATGTCACTGGAACTCAAATCTCCCTCAAAGGCACTTCAATCCATGGATTGATGCTGAATTTTTGTTGTTGGGGGAAAACATGAGAGATGCTACCATGATGCTGATGTCACCCACCAATACATTGTGTTTCAGTTTCACTTAGTTCAAAATGGTTTTAAATTTCTCTTGAGATTTCTTCTTTGACTCATGTGTTATTTAAAAGTATGTTGTTTAATTGCCCAGATTACGGAATTATCCAGTTATCTTTCTGTTATTGGTTTCTAGTGTAACTCCATTGTGGTCTGAGAGCAGATTTGGTTTATGATTTCTATAATTTTAAATTTAAGGTGTGTATTATGGCCCAGAAATTGGTCTGTCTTGCAGAATGTTTCATGGGGGCTTGCAAAAATGTGTATTCTGCTGTTTTGGATGAAGCAATCTATAGATGTATATCCAGTTGATTCATGGTGTTGTTCTGTTCAACTATATCCTTACTGATTTTCTTCCTGCTGGATATGTCCATTTTTGATAGAGGATTGTTGAAGTCCTCAACTATAATAGTAGATTCATTTATTTCTCCTTGTAGTTCTATCAGTTTTTGCCTCATAGAGTTTGATACTCTGTTATTAGGCGCATGCACATTAAGAATTGTTATGTCTTTTAGGAATGCCCTTTTTTAAAAATCTCTGATGACTTTCCTTTGATGTCTGCTCTGTAGTACTTACTATTTGTACACAGTCATCAAGTTTGCTGGAAAGATCAGCTTGGAAAAGGTTTGAATTGCATTTCTTCTTGACCCTTGTTTGTTATTTTCACTCATTATCCAATGAGAACAAAGGTCTGAAAACTGAAGGTTCAGAGAAGTATTTTTGAACTGGTTTTCTGTTTGAATATGGCAGGATTACTAAGTGTTAAAAAAAAAAAAAGAACAGACAATGTCATGTGATTCTGTAATTACTGAAGATTTCTTTTTCACCCCTCCTTCTTTTTATTTCTTTTCCTTCCCTCTCTCCTTTCCTCGCTTCCACAATAATTAATGTCTAATAGCTATAGATATAGCACAGAATGGGAATAGAAAATGACAGTCTATCAAAAATAGAAGTAATGAACTTTAATTACTCTAAAATGGGAAGAAAAAAGGAAAGTGTCCTAAATGTAAAACACAAAAATTCTATAGAGCTTCTACCAGAAGGGAGGGGAGAGGAAAGGAGAATACAATGTGAATGCTATGTCATGTTGGAAAATATCAGCCTTTTTGGCAAAGTAATCAGTTTAGAACTTTAAATACACATCCACCAATATCAAGTTCAGATTTATTATATTCATTTGTTAGGTAATTCTCTTTGATACTCATTATTTTCCTGAGGGTCTATATATAATTGCATTTTTGTTTTCTTTCTTGACTAGTTATCTAGGACATTGATGTAACATAGTTTATCCTAAACCATACATAATTGGGCAATCTTATATTTAATCTGATCTATAGTTTTGTTTTTTAAAATGTGTTAAGGTTTTCTTTGTGTTTATATGCATTTTGTTGGGTACTGAGGTTAATTTTCAAACACTGTTTAGTACATGTGGTTTGGGAGTTAATTCCACATCCAGTGGTGAGTTCTAATTAGTACATGCCAGTGGTTCTCAGTCCCAGATGCAAATTAGAATCACCTGAGGATTTTCTACAAATTACAGATACCTGAGTACCACTCAAAGGGATAAGTCCTGATTATTGGGATATTGTTTTAAAAGCTCCACGGGTGAGTCTGAAGTGCAGTCAGAGTTGAGAGCAATTGATCTCAGGCAACTATTACTCTCATCCTCCTCTGGATCAAGCTCTGCGGCCTAAGTACTTAGTGACAGCATTGTCCTGATCACAGAGACAGGTCAAGAATGGACACATGATCTGGTTTAAAACATGGGACCAAAGAGGAAGTTGCTACATACTTTTGTAAGAATTCCTCACTTTATAGAGAAAGCCATTGAAATATTTGGTCTCTAAGGTCTCTGAATATTGTCATTTGTTTGGCCTAAGGTCCAATATTTCTGCATCTACCTTGCTATCAACATCTGAAGAAAGGTTAAGTGGAGGAAACCACAGGGGGATGGAGTGAGTCTAAACTCTATCCAACTCTAAAACTAGTCTTATGGCTAATGTTTATATATATGAAATTAACCAACTGATGTCCTCCCATAAAATTTTGGACACTCCTGGATTTCATATTTTTATTTTAATAGTTTAGTTATGCCTGATGCAGTAAAGAATTTTGTCTGTAAGCACTTTTCTTTAAACTTACCGTGGATATATTTTAATTAATGTATGTATGTATATCAGAGCATCATTGGTTATATTTATAGTTTTTTCACAAGCATTGTTTATTTTCTATTAAAAATATATTTTGGTTGTTGAGCACATCTTCTCCTGTACATCTTTATGATAGTTGTTCACAAAAGAAGTTCTCCAAGTATAGCAGAGACAGAATCTGCAAATGTTAGAAGTTGAGGTGTTAGAAATGACTATATTTTTATTCAACTGCATATCAATTTCCCACAGCATATAACTTCTTCGAATACTGATACTTTTACGTCTTTGGCACTGTCTTTTCATGTCTTCTAATAATATAAATTGACAAAGCAACACATTTTTGCTAACTTTACTGTTTCCCATGTATTATTTCAGCCAAGTAAAATGCAGTAGTCAGTGGTATGTGCCATTCTTGCCTGTTTACATTATGACACCCCCAACAGATGTAACATCATTGTGAAGTTTTATGAAATACTGCTTCAAAGCATTAGATTTTCATCAGAGTTCTCCAACTCAGGCGCTGATAAAAGCTGAGGAATTTACACAAGTGTTGAGTGTCCACATCAGGGAGGCTGAGGGGTGCCAGAGCTAGTCAGTTTCAGTCTATTATGGCCATGTGGAATTGTGGGGTCAAAGTTAAAAGGTCTTGCAGTTCTTTTATTATGGGGAAGCCAATTTTTTATGGGACCTTTTGATGTTTAAATGTCATTTAAACCAGTCAAACAACAAATACACAAACACACACTGTGTGGGCCAAACACATCTGGCTTGCTGGCTAAAATATGTACCCTTTGGAATAGCAAAATAATTACAATCATCAGTCTGAAGTAGGGCTGGGAGTCTTCTCTCTGCCCTGCCCCCAGCTCTTGCCTGGTATAGACTCTCTCTCCTAAGACACAGTGGTCAACTACCAGCAACCTGGGTTCACCTTCCTACACTGTTATTTTTTGGGAGTTACCAGGTGTGAAGAGCTATCAAAAAATGTGTTTTCCTGCTTTCTTAAGTTTGTATATTCTACATTTTCTTTCTTAATTTTCAGCTCCATTGGCCACCCAGATTAGAGCAATGGATTAACTTTTGGATTTAGTGTTTGGTGTTATTTTTAAGCCTTTCTCTTGAATCTTTGTAATTATTTTTGAGGCCTGCCTAGGGCCTGCTGGTTATTAATTATATTCTATTGAGAACTGAAAGTTCTATCATGGAGCTCTTTCACTATTATAGATGCATAAAATAAATTATGGTGTGTGTGTATGTATATATGTATACATATGCACATGTTTATACAAATACTTCCTCATAAATTTTAGGATAAATTTCAATAACACGGTAAATATAAAAGAAACTAAGAAAATAGTTGAATCTCCTGGTAGAGTTGATGGCAGAGTCTTATTTTATTAATAAAATTTTACTATGTTCCAAATTTGAGTGAAGTATAATGTATTTCTAGCTGAAAAAGTCAGTCACATGTGTTGTTCAAAATTAATGACAGCTTAAGGTGTGAGTTCTTTGTTGTCACTAGATAAGGGAATTGTTAGTGCCACTTTTATCATTCTGTGGCCTGGCACGACTGGTAGAAGGGAATGAAAACAGTAACAATTACCTTCAGAAACTGCGTGCACTACTTTGGCAGCAGTGGAGAGTGCAGTTGGCAGATTTTCTGGAGGACAGAACCCCAAAGGCCTTTTTGATATTTTCCACAATTTTAGAGGACTGCTCTGGTACTTAGCAGTCCCTACCACAGTTTCATACCCAGTTTTGGCGGAAAAAATGTGCCATCAAACAAAGTCTTGGATCTAGCAATGATTTTCTAAATGTTCAATTTCTTTGCATAAAATGGCTAAGGACATTTCTTATAACCCAGTAAAAAGTAGTTCCAGTGAAGTCCTAATTTCGTTTATTTTTAAAAAGCTGTCTTTTTAAATAAAAAATGAACATGATAAAAGAATTTACAATGATAAATGAGTATCATTTCCACCCTAGATTCTGACCTCCCTCCCCAAAGCATTTTATTTTTGTAAGAGCTTTTCTACACACACACACACACACACACACACACACACACACACACAGACATACTTGGGTGTTGAATTGTTTTTCCTTTGGTTTCTGAATTTTCAATAAACTGAAATAAAGTATATTTAGTTTCTGAAGAGATATACTATAATTTATATGCTAGATTACTAGTCTAGCAACTATTAATTGCAACTCCCCACCTTCAGGGTATATAAAAGGAAACTAGCCTTTGATAGGTGATAAAGCAAGTCTGTATGACAGAGTAGAGAGATGTAGGTCTTGTGTGGAGTGATATGTCTTTTCTCTATTCCCTACATTAGAGGAGAGATAAAGGGACCCAAACTTTTCTCAATCTAAGCCAAATGTATCTCTATAGCACCTTTCATAGTTACTAGGGGGAGTCTGCAAGAAGAAGAGGTCAGCATCTCACTCCTCTATCTGGGACCTAGGTCAGCCATGGCACCAAGGTTAATTTAGTGGGAATGCTGATGGAGCAAATTTCCATGTATCCCTTGGAGATGGAGCTCACAAACATAAACACAAAAGCCTGCTTCTTGCCTGAAGCATCCTCAAGGCAGAGTAAGGAGAGAAGGCAGTAGCAGAGCCTACCTGTATTACTACCACGTGGTAATGGGAAGAAGTGTGTTTATCACAAGTCAAATGGACACTAATGAAGGGAACTCGGCTTGAATTGTCTCGATAAACTTCTCCCAAAATGTCAGCTAAGGATGGTGGTGAGAGGACTCTAGTAATGGAAGGCTTTGGGGTATATCAGTAGGGGGCAGCAAATAATCCCTGATGTTTCACAGGAACTCATCTGGGATGGCATCAGGGATTATGTATTATGGAGGTTTTCTTGGAAGAGCCACAGTCCACCCTAAATTACATCCAGCACTTGGCTGCCTGCTCTCCTGACAGTAGGTATGGCCAGATTACATCAGTCACATAAGAGACCTGAGCCTCCTTTCTTCCAACCTCACCTCTGACAGTGTGGGACACCCAGAAGCAGCAGAGTGAGAGGGGATGGAGAAGGAGGAGGATGTAATAGAACAAGGAAGGGGAGTGGAAGAAGAGACACATCATAGCATCCCCACTGCATGACTCCAAGCCACAACCAACACCTGAAGTGGGGAATGAAGAAGTGTTGTGTTAGATGTGGTTTGGATTTAGAACGGACTAGATTTTATATATCTGAAAAATGAGTCATCATTATTAAATTAAAAAAAAAGACTATTCTCATGAGTTAAAAGTGATCCAAAAACTATGAGGTGATGAGAAAAGTCACCATGAAGACAGAAATATAAAGTGGATTCCTATTTTCCTCTAAGTTAAGCTCTCAGTAAGCCATTTATGCATATAGAAAATGTATCTATGTATACTTTGTGAGGCATAAATGTGAAATACTACTTGTGATGCTCCATACTTTTATTTCCTCCTTAATATATTTTGCATATATCTTAAATGAGTGTACTCTTTTAGTTAGGGTAATGCTAGCTGCTGCAACAGGTGGGTTCTGAAATCTTAGTCACTTAGCTTATTAGAAGCTTATTTCTTGCTCACATGATCAGCAATGAACTTCCTCCCTGGCCCTTTCTCTAGCAGCTTTGCAACTTGAATGCTTGGCTTCCAAGGTACCTATGTTCCTCTGCATTAAACAGAGAGAAAGAGCATAGAGGTAGAATGTGGGAGGTTTTTGCAGACTAGGACCAGAAAGGCTCATACCATGTTTGTCCACCTTCCCTTGACTTCTGTACATGGCCACATCTGCCTGCCAGGGTAATTTGGAAATAGAGCCTATTTCTGTGACCAGAATGAAGAGTAAACTGCTTTGGCTATTATCTTACTATCCAATGACTAGTAAGCTAGTATATCTACATTTAATTTCAAAATAGCTACAGACTATTCCATATTATGGCTGTTCCATAATTTATGTACCCTTATCCCTATTGGTGGACATATACATGTTTTCCAGTATTTTTCTCTTTCAAACAGTACTGCAAAGAACATTCTTATTCATGATTTTGGACACATGTGCAGGTCCCTTAAGATAAGTTCATAGAAGTGAAGTTGCTATTTGAAAGTTGAAAAAAAAATTGGTATTTGTTGCCTTCCAAAGAGATTTTTATCAATTACACACCTATTAATAGTTTATGAGGTTGTCTATCCTGCCTGCTTCCTGCTCCACTTAAGGGAAATTAGAGTTCCATTGTTATTTCTTTCTTTTAATAAATACATATTTTATTTATTTACATTAGTTTGTTGCAGTTATTCCTGAGTGCTGTTGTAGATATCCATTACAGCTAGTTTTCTTCTATTAAAGCAGGGAGTAGCAGAACTATACTCTGCCACTTAACCAATTCTGCGTCTTTGGACAAGGAATCACTTTGTATTACATGGGCTTACATGTCTCATTTGGAGAATTGGAATGTTAGATATGATTTTTTATAAGGATCCTTAAGTTCATATAGTTCTGTCAATATCTACAAAAGAAAGTGTTACAATCAGTTCAACTTTAAGCCAGGAACATGTTAATAATAGATTTCTTCATGAAGTAAAAGACATATCACTAGAAATAATGCTAGAGGCATTCAATCCATCTAAGGGCCAGAATGCTTACCAGAACATTGGTATAATACTGTATAGTGTGATACCTTATAATCCTGCAAAAACAGATGTTGCTATAATAATACAGAGTAAATATTTTTAAAACAAAGAAAATAATTAATGAAGTTTCCAGGTTTTATATCATCTGTTTTTACATTCTTTTGTTAAATAATCTTGTGAAATCTTTCTATTGGACAAAAAAAAAGGAAAGTAAAATAATTACAATTTTTTAATGAAAACATAAGCTAGTAAAAGTCTGAAGTGAAAAGTCTTTTTTAACTAATGGTAGTGTTCTAAAGATATCTGTTGCTTAATGTGCTTTAACCAAACTAATTTGCATTTGTGTATAGGCAGGTTCTTACGGCTCAATTTGCTTATATACATGTGTACGTATATACCCTTGACCAATGTGGAGTATATGAGGAATATTTGAGGAATAACTTGGAAGCTCCCTGTATCAGTTAAAATGAGAGCTTGGATTGTTAGACAAGTATGATCAGAAAGACTGGGACTGTGTTGGCAAAACTTGAAGGTCTCCAGTTAAAGCTGTATATCCCAGTAATGGAGCTTTGTAGCCAGTGGCCCCAGAGAAGTGTGTGTGTGTGTATGTGTGTGTGTGTCTGAGACCTGGGTGGGGGAGAGAGAGACAGAGAATGAGAATAGGGGTCCTATCTTTGCCTATATTGCTATAGTGGCTGTTGGATCTGAAGTCCGTTTGGAGCCAAGTTTCACCTCACAGGTGAAGAATGTGAATCCAGGGAGAGGAGGAATCTGATCAATCAAGGCAATGAAGTTTTCTGGCAAATTTCCAAGGGGCGTTGCCATGCTTTTTGCTTGACGTGGGCTCTACTAGGTCCAAGGCAAAGCTGTGAAGCAAACTAAGTTCATAGTTGCAATTTCTATTCCAACTCGCTCACTTCCACTTCCACTCTCCATCCCCTTATAGGGCTCAGAAAGGCAAAGTAACTCTAGGGCCTAAAATAGAAGGGCAGTGGTATTAAAATAAGGTAGATCTTAATATTCCAAATATAGTTCTCTTTTGCAGCATTTTGAGTGGAATTCATTAAATTTTAAGCTACGCAAGAGTAGGGTCCTTTCCTTCAAGTTCACCTCATTTTCCAGGCCAGATTCAGTGCAGGTTATAGGTACTTAGTATTTTTTAATGAATGTGTGAATAAATAAATAACTGAATAAAGAGAGGAGAAAATCAGTCTCTTTAACCACTAGCATGAATTGCTATCAATCTCTTATTAATACATTTAAAATGATAAAACATTTCCATGTGAAACTAAAATGTAAACATTGAACTTAAAATAGTCCTAAATTATCAATATATTCATTAGGCATCCCATTTAAACAAAGTCAAAGTAAAGAATAGTGCCTCATGACTTAGAGACTTTAATCCTCAAAGTTGTATTTTGCACGGTTGCTTTTATGTGTGTTTAACTGTTTCCCTGTGGAATACGTTAAAAGCTAACGAATTCGGTGGTCATTTGGAAAGCCTGGCAGTAGCCTTTCATTAGGTTGCACTAACACCACAGGGATCCAAAGTGAGCATTGTGGAGGTTAACCTGCAGAATCCCTCTGGCCACAAGATATACATGAGCACTGTGTGCAAGGAAGGAACACATTTTCTATAAAAGAGACCAATTAGAAAACAATCTTCTGATCTCAGGAGAACAGCCTTCCCAGATGGTTTTTCAATGGCTGGAAACTGGTTGTTTCTTAAATGAACCAAAACTGTCACCTTGTCACTGAAAAACAAATTGCCAATGAGGAATATGGGCCAATCTTCATTAAGGGACTCACAGAAGGGAAGCAGGTGATACCACATATTAGCTATTTACGTAGGAAGGCAAAGAAAGATTGAGGAAAGCTTGAAAGAATGAAATTACATCATGTTAATTCCACCTCTCATTATCCCTTGACCAGAAAACATCAGTGGCCTCCTGGGGCTGACATTACTGTCAGCAGTTTATTTCCCTTGCAATATGCCATTCAGGCGGGTGCTGGAGAGTAAGCGAGGACAGAATTGATCAGGGTAGTTTTAGATCTATCTTCAAAATATACTTTGAATGAGACCACTTCTGACCACTGCAAACACGTTCGGCCAAGTCAGCTTCATCTCTCATCTAGATGGCTGTGATAGACACTTGTTTATCTTGCTTCCATTCTTGTTCCTCTGCATTTTTTTTTTTTTTTTTTGGCCATACTATGGCCAGAATTCTCTATTTAAATAAAATCAGATGCTGCTACTCCCCTTGCTTTTCAGGCCCTTTATGATCTGGCCCCAGGCCATCTCACTGGTCTCATTTCTAAACCTCGTACCTATATTCCATTCACATTTCTTATAATTCCATGAAGCATATACTTGTTTGGATCTTTTCCATACTTTGCTTATTTTGTTTCCTTTACCTGATATTCTCTTCCTTGTTTTAGGTTTCCTAAAGGAGAATCTGGGCACAAGTGACTCCTATGTTGAAACTTGTGATTGCATTCCTTCTTGCCTAGGCATTGTAACTTCCTGATTTCTATAGGAAAAAAACATTCAGTTACATTCACTACTACCAAGAGTCTCTACCTACAACATACCCTTAACCTTCTATTTTTGGAGTCTAGATAGGACTGACTAGGTCCTCTGCTCAGGGTCTCACATGGCCAAAATCAAGGTGTTGGCCTGGCTGGGCTTTTCTGCAGGCTTGGGAGAAGAGTTTGCTTCTAAGCTCATTTATGTTGTTGGTACAATAGAATCTAGTACCTTGTGGTTGTAGGTCTGAGGCCCTGTTTTCTTTCTGGCTATCAGCTGCTGTCTGTTCTTTGCTCTCAGAGGCTGTTCACGTTTCTTTCCACTTGAAATCTTCAATTCAGCCATGACACATTGAGTCTTTCTCATTCTTCCAGTCTCTCTGACTTTCTTTTCTGCTATCAGCCCAAGAAATTTCTCTGCTTCTCAGGCTCATGTGATTACATTGGGCCCACCCAGATAATCCCTATCATAAAGTCAACCTGTGCCCAGGTTCCAGTGACTACAGTGAGACATTTTTGAGGGGTCATTTCAGAAATTCTTCCTTTACCACTAACCTAACACAGGCATTCATTAACGCAACTCAAGAGATATGCTTTTGTAATCACTCATTACACTTAAATGCACAACTTCTGGCAAATAAAATTTTCCAATTAAAACACTTGGATTCCCGTTGTCAGACCTTTCCAAATGTAATCACTTTTCCCAGCTAATCATAAGGGAAAGTATCACAGAGTTTCTTGCCAGGAGCAAAATGGTTCTTTAAAAGAGATTTCCTAGTTTTAACTCAGAATGTCCTTTTTTGTCCATGTGGCAAATACTTAATCTTCCTTCAGTGACAGTTCACATATGTCTCCCTCTTTGAGAGGCTTCTGCATTTTCCTCAGGCAGAGATGGTACCTTTACTGTGCTCTCACAAAGCCTAGTTCATGCCTCTGTATGTCTCTTAACATTTTGAGCTGTAATTTGTGATTCTGTGTTTCTCTGCATTAGTGGATTTGAACTTCCTGAAGGTAGATACACAGCACAGAGGAAATTTCCTGGAATGTAATAGATAGTCAAAATATATTTTCTAAATGAATGAGTGAAGATGGCGACTAAAATGGGATACAAGGGATGGGATCACATTATAAAATAGAAGACTGGGGACTCTGGGGTTTGATAAATCTGGCAACTTTATTTTTATGGTTATGATATTAAGTTAATATTTTCTTTGGGAATAACTTGCTCTTTCATGTACTGTACTTAATTTTGTTCTTCTATCACCCCACCGAGGTAAGCAGGGATTATAGACATTTTACAGATAAGGAAAACTCATCATAAATGAACTGCCAAGGTTCAGGCAGAGCCAGCACTTGATCTCTACCTGGAAGGCAGCATGACAGAGCAGAAAGGAAATGGATTTTAGAGTGAAAAAGGCCTGGACTTTTAGCAGTTGCTGAACTTGAAAAGTTAATTAAAATTTCTGAGATTCAAGATTTGTTCATTTGTAAAGTGAAGATATCCTGCTCCTTAAATGATTATAAAGATATTTGATCAATTAATGCATTGATATATTGTGATATAAGAAAAATTCCTAGGAACATGGTTGGCTTGTTTTAGGAACTTAGTAAATGTTTTAATTTTCTACTTTGATTGTAAGAGCAGTATAGTAGACTTTGTAGTCTTTTGTATCTCTACATATTCTTTTTGAACTATTTTATTTCCCCTTTCTTCATTGTCACCCACTTTGCTTCTGCTGCCATTTATCAAGGAATGTTATGCTGCCCCACATCTATCCTGGATGCAAGAAGAGGAATTTGCAAACTCATTTTCACTAAGGTGTTAGAATACAATAATAGTAATAATAAGAGCTTCTGTTTACTGAGTACTGCATATGCCTTACAGATTTTACACACTGCCTGCATCTGCACCACATTTGCAAGGTAGGGATTATAGTTTCCAGTTTTTGAAAAAGAAATTGAGCCTCAAAAGTTTAGTAATTTGTCTACAGTTGCACATTAGGAACCAAAGAAACTGGTATTCAGATACAACCAGAACTGACTTCAGTGTCAGGCTTTCTCCATTATACAAAGTTTCCTCTTCTCAAGAAGAACTGGTTGGCTGGCCTCTAGGATTGGATGGGAATATTCTTGGCTGGTGGAACTTTTCTAGAATGTTTCCAAATCTCAACACTTAGGCAATTAATGGAGCCCCTGGCCCTCCATGAGCCCTACACCCTGTTGTATAGGATATGGATTCCATTTTTCCCAGCTTGTGCTCAGAATTGCATGAGAGATTTTTAGCTGCTATGGAAATCTGTCAGGTGGCCTTGAGTAGGGTTAAGTGGGATTTTTCTGAGGTTTGGTAGGGGTATTATTGGGCTTGGACAGAAGGAAGAAAGAGGAGGTCGTAGGGAAGAATCTTAATCCTGGATAAAGGAAAAACACAACAAATCCAAGTCAAGTAAATGAGTGTCTCAGTGTTCAGTTAGAGATACTATTTAGTGGGATAAGAAAGGGATCATGAAGATTAGGCTAGGTGCTGGTGCAGGAGGGCTAGGTCAGAAGTAGGTGCTTTTGAGGTCAGGTGGTGAATTGGAGAGAAGAGAGGAGACTATCTCAATGTAAATAGCTCTTTGCATCTGTATTTTGGGCTTTGCTAGTAGTAACATAATAAATATGCATTAGAATAATCTTGAATATGAAAATTCTAATAAGCTTATTTAATGAGTGAGTAAGATGCAAGCCAATATTGACAATAAAAATTCTGACTAGCTTTGTTCTGGACCTGTTTCAGTTGTTCTGATCCTGGGGACTATACGGGGGTCTTGGGAATGGAGAGAGGCCACCAGAGGAAATCTGGTAGCAAGAGAATTGCCTGTTTGAAAAAGTAGTTCTACCTCCAATATTGTTTCCCTCTACTTGAGTCATTAAACTTCTACAAGTTTAGAAAATACATGTTGGTTAAAAAAATACATATTTTATTTATAGAATTGTGTGGAATGTTGGAAGAGTTAACTACTGAGAGGAATTAGTCATGAAAACATATCTTTTCCCAGGAGGAGTAAAAATGATATCCTTAGGGATTATTACTAAAGATGTGTTTTGTTGCTGGTGTTTTTATTTGAGGAGCTCCTATAAGATAAAGAAAATGTCATTAAATGTTAGAGAGACCTTTTTTTTTATCCGTTTTTTAGAGCTAAAGAATGTCTTGAATGCCAACTAGCCTGGTTTTGGAAATGTCTTTGCTATATGATGCCACCATGCCTCTGGTTTGTTCGTGATTTTCTTTTCTTTTATAGGAAAAAGGACATTTTATACCTTTTCATTTCAATGCCAAGTAATGCTATTAGTTAGGTTGTAGTTATCCCTTTCTACTAGATCACATTAAGCCTAAAATAAGTGGGAGACAAAATTGATAGTATCATTTTTCTACGGGAAAATGCTTTGTGATTTTTGGTTTCCTTGGAGCACTTTATGTTTCAATCAACTTTATACTTGTCTCTTCAATTGCTGTACCCTGCTGGATAGCCATTGAAGACCCTTGACAGGACAGAATGAGGTCAGAGAAACATATGCGAGAAGGACACAGCAGTGTGTAGGTCTAGCGGATGCCACTAGATTTTCAACAGCAGAAGGAAAGCTGACAAATGGTCATTGAAATAACTGCCTTAAATTAAGGAGATAGCACTTTCAGAATCTGATAAAACGCGTTTGAGAGGAGCTTCAAGATGGCGGAGGAGAAAGGCGTGATCACCTTGCTCCCCACAAATACATCAGAAATACATCTACACGTGGAACAACTCCTACAGAACACCTACTGAACGCTGGCAGAAGACCTCAGACCTCCCAAAAGGCAAGAAAATCCCCATGTGCCTGGGTAGGGCAAAAGAAAAAAGAATAAACAGAGACAAAAGGATAGGGACGGGACCTGCACCAGTGGGAGGGAGCTGTGAAGGAGGAAAGGTTTCCACACACTAGAAGCCCTTTCTCCGAGACTGCGGGTGGCGGAGGGGGGAAGCTTCTGAGCCGCGGAGGAGAGCACAGCAACAGGGGTGCGGAGGGCAAAGCGGAGAGATTCCCGCATAGAGGATCAGGGCCGACTGGCACTCACCCGCCCTAGAGGCTTGTCGGCTCACTTGCTGGGGCGGCCGGGGTTGGGAGCTGAGGCTTGGGCTTCGGAGGTCAGATCCCAGGGAGAGAACTGGAGTTGGCGGTGTGAACACAGCCTGAAGGGGTTCGTGCGCCACGGCTAGCCGGGAGGGAATCCGGGAAAAGTCTGAAGCTGCCGAAGAGGCAAGAGACTTTTTCTTCCCTCTTTGTTTCCTGGTGCCTGAGGAGAAGGGATTAAGAGCGCTGCTTAAAGGAGCTCCAGAGACGGTCGCGAGCTGCGGCTAAAAGCGCGGACCCCAGAGACGGGCATGAGACGCTAAGGCTGCTGCTGCCACCACCAAGAAGCCTGTGTGCAAGCACAGGTCACTATCCACACCTCCCCTCCTGGGAGCCTGTGCAGCCCACCACTGCCAGGGTCCCGGGATCCAGGGACAACTTCCCCGGGAGAATGCACGGCGCGCCTCAGGCTGGTGCAATGTCATGCCAGCCTCTAACGCTGCAGGCTCGCCCCGCACTCCGTGCCCCTCCCTTCCCCC
Organism: Globicephala melas; assembly: GCF_963455315.2. NCBI lineage: Eukaryota > Metazoa > Chordata > Mammalia > Artiodactyla > Delphinidae > Globicephala > Globicephala melas. The sequence continues at coordinate 98,482,659 of NC_083316.1, forward strand.
GGCCTGAGTGAGCCAGAGCCCCCGAATCAGCGGCTCCTTTAACCCCGTCCTGTCTGAGCGAAGAACAGTTGCCCTCAGGCGACATACACACAGAGGTGGGGCCAAGTCCAAAGCTGAATCCCGGGAGCTGTGCGAACAAAGAAGAGAAAGGAAAATTTCTCCCAGCAGCCTCAGGAGCAGCGGATTAAATCTCCACAATCAACTTGATGTACCCTGCATCTGTGGAATACCTGAATAGACAACGAATCATCCCAAACTGAGGAGGGGGACTTTGGGAGCAACGATATATATATATATATATATTTTTTTTTTTTTTCCTTTTTCCCCTTTTTCTGAGTGTGTATACTTCTGTGTGTGATTTTATTTGTATAGCTTTGCTTATACCATTTGTCCTAGGGTTCTGTCTGTCCGTTTTTTTTCTTTTTCCTTGTGTAGTTTTTAGCACTTGTTATCATTGGTGGATTTGTTTTTTGGTTTGGTTGCTCTCTTCTTTTTTTTTTATTACTTAAAAATATTTTTTTAAATAATTACCTTTTATTTTAATAACTTTATTTTATTTTATGTTACTTTATTTTATTTTACCTTCCTTCTTTCTTTCTTTCTTTTTCTTCTCACTTATATTCTGAGCTGTGTGGATGACAGGCTATTGGTGTTCCAGCCAGGCATCAGAGCTGTGCCTGAGGTCGGAGAGCCAACTTCAGAACACTGGTCCACAAGAGACCTCGCAGCTCCCCGTAATATCAAATGGCAAAAATCTCCCATAGGTCTCCATCTCAATGCCAAGACCGAACTCCATTTAATGACCAGAAAGCTACAGTGCTGGACACCCTATGCCAAACAACTAGCAAGACAGGAACACAACCCCACCCATTAGCAGAGAAGCTACCTAAAATCATAATAAGTCCACAGACACCCCAAACCACACCACCAGACATGGACCTGCCCACCAGAAAGACAATATCCAGCCTCATCCACCAGAACACAGGCACTAGTCCCCTCCACCAGAAAGCCTACACAACCCACTGAACCAACCTTGGCCACTGCGGACAGACACCAAAAACAATGGGAACTATGAACCTGCAGCCTGTGAAAAGGAGACCCCAAACACAGTAAGTTAAGCAAAATGAGAAGACAGAGAAACACAGAGCAGATGAAGGATCAAGGCAAAAAACCCAACAGACCTAACAAGTGAAGAGGAAATAGACAGTTTACCTGAGAAAGAATTCAGAATAATGATAGTAAGGATGATCCAAAATCTTGGAAATAGAATGGAGAAAATACAAGAAACGTTTAACAAGGACCTAGAAGAACTAAAGAGCAAACAAACAGTGATGAACAACACAATAAATTAAATTAAACTTCTCTAGAAGGGATCAGTAGCAGAATAACTGAGGCAGAAGAACGGATAAGTGACCTGGAAGACAAAATAGTGGAAATAACTGCCACAGAGCACAATAAAGAAAAAAGAATTGAGGACAGTCTCAGAGACGTCTAGGACAACATTAAACGCACCAACATTCAAATTATAGGGGTCCCAGAAGAAGAAGAGAAAAAGAAAGGGAATGAGAAAACATTTGAAGAGATTATAGTTGAAAACTTCCCTAATATGGGAAAGTAAATAGTTAATCAAGTCCAGGAAGCACAGAGAGTCCCATACAGGATAAATCCAAGGAGAAACACACCAAGACACATATTAATCAAACTATCAAAAATTAAATACAAGGAAAAAGTATTAAAAGCAGCAAGGGAAAAAAAAATAACACACAAGGGAATCCCCATAAAGTTAACAGCTGAACTTTCAGCAGAAACTCTGCAAGCCAGAAGGGAGTGGCAGGACATATATAAAGTGATGAAGGAGAAAAACCTACAACCAAGTTTACTCTACCCAGAAGGATCTCATTCAGTTTTGATGGAAAAATTAAAAGCTTTACAGACAAGCAAAAGCTAAGAGAATTCAGCACCACCAAACCAGCTTTACAACAAATGCTAAAGGAACTTCTCTAGGCAGGAAAAACAAGAGAAGCAAAGACCTACAATAACAAACCCAAAACAATTAAGAAAATGGGAATAGGAACATACATATCAATAATTACCTTAAGTGTAAATGGAGTAAATTCTCCAACCAAAAGACATAGACTGGCTGAGTGGATACAAAAACAAGACCCATATATATGCTGTCTACAAGAGACCCACTTCAGACCTAGGGACACATACAGACTGAAAGTGAGGGGATGGAAAAAGATATTCCATGCAAATGGAAACCAAAAGAACGCTGGAGTAGCAATTCTCATATCAGACAAAAGAGAGTTTAAAATAAAGACTATTACAAGAGACAGAGAAGGACACTACATATTTATCAAGGGGTCAATTCAAGAAGAAGATATAACAATTGTAAATATTTATGCACCCAACATAGGAGCACCTCAATACATAAAGTAAATGCTAACAGCCATATAAGGGGAAATCAACAGTAACACAATCATAGTAGGGCACTTTAACACCCCACTTTCACCAAAGGACAGATCATCCAAAAAGTAAATAAGGAAACACAAGCTTTAAATGATACATTAAACATGATGGACTTAATTGATATTTATGGTATAGTCCATCTGAAACAAAAGAATACATTTTCTTCTCAAGTCCTCTTGATAAATTCTGCAGGATAGATCATATCTTGGGTCACAAATAAAGCCTTCATAAATTTAAGAAAATTAGAATCATATCAAGTATCTTTTCTGACCACAGTGTTATGAGACTAGATATCAATTACAGGAAAAGATCTGTAAAAAATACAAACACATGGAGGCTAAACAATAGACTACTTAATAACCAAGAGATCACTGAAGAAATCAAAGAGGAAATCAACAAATACCTAGAAAAAATAACAATGAAAACACGACGACCCAAAACCTATGGGATGCCGCAAAAGCAGTTTTAAGAGGGAAGTTTATAGCAATACAATCGTACCTCAAGAAACAAGAACCATCTCAAATAAACAACCTAACCTTACACCTAAAGCAATTAGAGAAAAAGAACAAAAAACCCCCAATGTTAGCAGAAGGAAAGAAATCATTAAGATCAGATCAGAAATAAAAAGAAATGAAGGAAACGATAGCAAAGTTCAATAACACTAAAAGCTGGTTCTTTGAGAAGATAAAAAAAAAGTGATAAGGCATTAGCCAGACTCATCAAGAAAAAATGGGAGAAGACTCAAGTCAGTAGAATTAGAAATGAAAAAGGAGAAGTAACAACTGACACTGCAGAAATACAAAGGATCATGAGGGATTACTATAAATAACTATATGCCAATAAAATGGAAAACCTGGAAGAAGTGGACAAATTCTTAGAAATGCATAACCTTCCGTGACTGAACCAGGAAGAGATAGAAAATATGAACAGACCAATCACAAGCACTGAAATTGAAACTGTAATTAAAAATCTTCCAACAAAGAAAAGCCCAGGACCAGATGGCTTCACAGGTGAATTCTGTCGAACATTTAAAGAAGAACTAACACTTATCCTTCTCAAACTCTTCTAAAATATAGCAGAGGGAGAAGCATTCACAAACTTACTCTATGAGGCCATCATCACCCTGATACCAAAACCAGACAAAAATGTCAAAAAAAAGAAAACTACAGACCAATAACACTGATGAACATAGATGCACAGATCTTCAACAAAATACTAGCAAACAGAATCCAACAGCACATTAAATGCATCATACACCATGATCAAGTGGGGTTTATCCTAGAAATGCAAGGATTCTTCAATATACCCAAATCAATCAATGTGATACACCATATTAAAAAATTGAAGGAGAAAAACCATATGATCATCTCAATAGATGCAGAGAAAGCTTTTGACAGAATTCAACACTCATTTATGATAAAAACCCTCCAGAAAGTAGGCATAGAGGGAACTATCCTCAACATAATAAAGGCCATATATGACAAATCCACAGCCAACATCATCCTCAATGGTGAAAAACTGAAAGCATTTCCACTAAGATCAGGAACAAGACAAGGTTGCCCACTCTCACCACTATTATTCAACATATTTTTGGAAGTTTAGCCACCACAATCAGAGAAGAAAAAGAAATAAAAGGAATCCAAATCGGAAAAGAAGAAGTAAGGCTGTCACTGTTTGCAGATGACATGATACTATACATAGAGAATCCTAAAGATGCTACCAGAAAACTACTAGAGCTAATCAATGAATTTGGTAAAGTAGCAGAAAACAAAATTAATGCACAGAAATCTCTTGAATTACTATGCAATAATGATGAAAAATCTGTAGGTGAAATTAAGAAAACACTCCCATTTACCATTGCAACAAAAGACTAAAATATCTAGGAATAAACCTGTCTAAGGAGACAAAAGACCTGTATGCAGAAAATTATGACACTAATGAAAGAAATTAAAGATGATAGAAATAGATGGAGAGATATACCATGTTCTTGGTTTGGAAGAATCAACATTGTGAAAATGACTCTACTACCCAAAGCAATCTACAGATTCAATGCAATCCCTATCAAACTACCACTGGCATTTTTCACAGAACTAGAACAAAAAATTTCACAATTTGTATGGAAACACAAAAGACCCCGAATAGCCAAAGCAATCTTGAGAAAGAAAAACGGAGTTTGAGGAATCAGACTCCTGGACTTCAGACTATACTACAAAGCTACAGTAATCAAGACAGTATGGTACTGGCACAAAACAGAAATATAGATCAATGGAACAGGATAGAAAGCCCAGAGATAAACCCACGCACATATGGTCCCCTTATCTTTGATAAAGGATGCAAAAATATACAGTGAAGAAAAGACAGTCTCTTCAATAAGTGGTGCTGGGAAAACTGGACAGCCACATGTAAAAGAATGAAATTAGAACACTCCCTAACACCATACACAAAAATAAACTCAAAATGGATTAAAGAGCTAAATGTAAGGCCAGACACTATCAAACTCTTAGAGGAAAACATAGCCAGAACACTCTATGACATACATCACAGCAACATCCTTTTTTACCCACCTCCTAGAGAAATGGAAATAAAAACAAAAATAAACAAATGGAACCTAATGAAACTTAAAAGCTTTTCCACAGCAAAAGAAACCATAGACAAGACGAAAAGACAACCCTCAGAATGGGAGAAAATATCTGCAAATGAAGCAACTGACAAATGATTAATCTCCAAAATTTACAAGCAGCTCATGCAGCTCAATATCAAAAAAACAACCCAATCTAAAAATGGGCAGAAGACCTAGACATTTCTCCAAAGAAGATATACAGATTGCCAACAAACACATGAAAGGATGCTCAACATCACTAATCATTAGAGAAATGCAACTCAAAACTACAGTGAAGTATCACCTCACACCAGTCAGAGTGGCCATCACCAAATAATCTACAAACAATAAGTGCCGGAGAGGGTGTGGAGAAAAGGGAGCCCTTTTGCACGTTGGTGGGAATGTAAATTGATACAGCCACTATGGAGAACAGTATGGAGGTTCCTTAAAAAACTAAAAATAGAACTACCATACGACCCAGCAATCCCACTACTGGGCATATACCCTGAGAAAACCGTATTTCAAAAAGAGTCATGTACCACAATGTTCATTGTACCTCTGTTTACAATAGCCAGGGCATGGAACCAACCTAAGTGTCCATTGACAGATGAATGGATAAAGAAGATGTGGCACATATATACAATGGAATACTACTCAGCCATAAAAAGAAACGAAATTGAGTTATTTGTAGTAATGTGGATCGACCTAGTGTCTGTCATACAGGGTGAAGTAATTCAGAAAGAGAAAACCTAATACTGCATGCTAACACATGTACATGGACTCTAAAAAAAAAAAAAAAAAGGTCATGAGGAATCTAGGGGCAATGGGAATAAAGACACAGACCTACTAGTGAATGGACTTGAGGATATGGGGAGGGGGAAGGGTAATATGGAACAAAGTGAGAGGGTAGCATGGACATATATACACTACCATACGTAAAATACATAGCTAGTGGGAAGCAGCACAGGGAGATCAGCTCAGTGCTTTGTGACCGCATAGAGGGGTGGGATAGGGAGTGTGGGAGGGAGGGAGACGTAAGAGGGAAGACATATAGGGACATATGTATATGTATAACTGATTCACTTTGTTATGAAGCAGAAACTAACAAACACACCATTGAAAAGCATTTATACTCCAATAAAGATGTTAAAAAAAACGCGTTTGAAATATATGTTTTGAAAAGTGTTCTGCTTTCCTTTGGAAGTGTGACACTTGTCAGGAGAATTAATAACTGAACTTGCTTATATTAATTTGCTACTCTACAGTCAAAATAAAGCCAACGTCTCTTTATGCTAAGAGGGAATGATTTAATATTTGAACAAAGATATGTGAGTTGCATAATGTATGATAACCATAAATGTGTCGCTTGCTGTAGGGTGACAGAAGAACTCAGTTTTGCTTGTACATTGAGAAGATGAACTGGAGGTATCTGCTATAAGAAATGTTTCAGATCCTACTTAAATCACACCAATGCAATGAGAGAAAAATACTGTTAATTTTTATTTATGTTCTGGTTTGAAGCTTTGGTTGTATATTGAACCTGGGGAACTTTTTTAAAGTTCATTGATAGTTATGGAATTGAACTCAATTGCTATTGGAAGTTTCATCCAGGAAATTAAACTGAACTAACTTTAGACAATTTCTCTTGCCCCAGTTTCATTTCTTTGTTTAAACTATTGATCACTGTGCTATGTCCTTCCAGCATACATTTCTTTGATCCAATTCTATTCTGCCAAGGGTCTTCTTCAGTGGGCTGACCACCAGGTATAAGGTTGATTGAAATTATACTTTGAACCAAAAGATGTAAAACAATGGCTTTGAATATAGCTATAAACTAGAAAGCAAATCTAACTTTTGCATTATAGAGGCATTTAGTTAGATTAAAATATTCTTAAATACAGGCAGATAATTTTCATCTTACCCTTCTTCTAATCTACATGCACAGAGTCTTTGCTTTGATTGATTTCTGAGCCTGCCATACCCCCAGGAGAACTCCTATGTCATGTGTGGGAATGATTTGAACCTTCAATAACATGAAATATTTGGAAATGAGAGAAGCAGCCAGTATCTAGAATTCAGAAATGAATTTCTGAATCCAGAAATGTAAAACTGATCTTTCTTAAGACAGATTTTCAATTTCAGAATTTCACTTAGTTATTTTATTTTGGAATTTAAAAACCTACATTCTCCAAGGAAAAAGATCAGTATACCCAAACACTGTATATTTTTAGAGGATCTGAAACATGTTCTCTCCTGATTTTCTAACTTGGGTCCTGGTCATTTGCCATCCAGTAAAATGTTTTCTGTTACTTATATGATGTAAATATAGAGTACTGCATTCCCCTGTATTTTTAGCTAGGCAGCAGTAGCTTGAAAAATTTATCTCTGATTTTAGATGAAAGAATCACTTAGAAAAAGAAAGATGCATGTAAAAGCCAGCATCTAAAAATAGTTTCTAAATATGAAGCAGAGAAAGAACTGTAGTCTTCCTTATAATTAGAGATATGCCAGAATGTTGATGTGCAGGCATAAGACTCTGTTATGAAAAGAGAAAAATGGGAAAAAATATGCTACTGAGAAAGAAGAGTTTTAAATTTTTATTTAAAAGGATCTTATAAGAAAATTAAATACTCCTAAGAAGATTTGTATTTCTACCGTATTTAAAACATTCTGATTTGAAAACACACACACACAGAGAGTCTGAGAAATTGAGGCAGAATTGTATTTACAAATGTGAAATGCATATTCCCCAGCAGACTGTGAAAAGTTAAACATGCAGATAGTGGAATAAAATTGTAAACCAAACAAAAAGAATCATCATCAAATCGTGTGACTGATATTTGCACTTTCATTCAAACACACATGTGTTGTAGAGATAGTCTATAAAACTAACACAGTAATTGTTATATGGTATAGAATGAGCAGTTACATATTTATGCATAAGTCCTCTTTTCCCCAAGAAGGTTGTAAATGATTATAAGTACTTGGCTTTTAGCATCCTAAGAAATGCAGTTTTGTGAAATGTTAAAATTTACTACAAAATTCATAAAATCTGCTATCATTAAAAAAAATTCTTTAAACTACTTAAAATGCAAAAATACAACAAAACAATATTATTTACTGACAAAATTTTTTCAGTCTTGGAGTGTAAAAAATTTAGGAGCTATGCTAAAATGTATTATTTTTTAATGCAAGTAAAATTGATTATTATTAGAAATAGAATGTTTTCTAATTCCGTAAAGATATAAATGATTAAGGGTATATAAGTCTGGACTTCCCTGGTGGCACAGTAGTTAAGAATCCACCTGCCAATGCAGGAGACACAAGTTCGAGCCCTGGTCCAGGAAGATCCCACATGCCACGGAGCAACTAAGCCTGTGTGCCACAACTACTGAGCCTGCACTCTGGAGCCCACGAGCCACAGCTACTGAGCCCACATACCACAGCTATTGAAGCCTGTGCGCCTAAAGCCCGTGCTCCGCAACAAGAAAAGCCACCACAATGAGAAGCCTGCTCACCTGAGTGAAGAGTAGCCCCTGCTCACCACAACTAAAGCCCACACACAGCAACAAAGGCCCAATGCAGCCAATAAATGAATGAATGAATGAATGAATAAAAAAGAGTATATATGTCTCTTTGCATATGTCTGGTGTTGAATATAAAATAGAGGTGGGAAAATAGTGGACCAGGGAAAGAACCTAGTCTGAAGATTCTTTTATTTTTGAAAGCAGAAGGCTAAAAAATAATTCAAATAAATGTAAATGTGACCTGCGTCCTCCAGGTATCTGTTCTTTTTTAGTATCTTGCACAGTTCTCCACACTTTCTAAGTCATATGCTGATCCCAAATGATAATTCAGTTGTGATACTCAGTAAACAGTTACGATGTCAGAAATCAGTGGTCAGCAGCTCTCCAGAAAGAGTTTTGTGGGGGTGATAGTTCTTGGTGAGTCCAGTCTTTGGTTCTCAGATCTACTCAGCTTTATCGTTTGACCCCAACTTGATAAAAAATTTTGGGATACACAAAGATTAACTCAGAAGAGATAATTCTTATACCAGGACACTGTCTATTAACTTTACAATGGGATATATATTTCTCTATTAACTAGACACTGGTATCAGTAATTCAAAGTATCTTCTCTGTAGTATTAAAGCACCGAGGAAACCAAATTTTTATGGATACATTTATTTAGTGAACAATGACTTATTCAAATTGTACTGGATAGTCATGAAATCTATTTTAGGCACACTATGAAAAGGCAGATTCCCCACAATAAAATTCTCCCCAATATTGACTAAAGGACCAGTAGTTGTTGGAATATAGTTATTTCTCTGACAATGTTCAATAAACTCAATATCTTACTATCCATTTACTTTTCTAGGCACACGTCAAAGAACATTCCTATGTTAACATATTGGAACTCAGATTGGTAGCATCACAAATGATTAAGCTAACAGGTTTCTTTGGTGTTTGCCAAACCTCAGTTAGGTAGAATTACTTCTGTATATGGCTAAGGTTATCCATCATGTTTTAATTATTAATAATTTTGCCTTCTATAGTTCTAAAACAAGACATAAACCACATTCATAATACTAATGAAATGATGATTATAATGATAGATACATTTAACTACTTTAAAATAAAAACTTCTTACATCAATATTTACCTTAAAAAATAAGCCATACCAGGTAAAGATAACCAACAAAAGATCTGTATCATGGCTACATAATTAAAACATTTCTACAGACCAAGAAGAGACAGATGAGCAACCTAATGCAAAATGGGGGAAAACAGGCATTTATAAGCAGAAGAAACAAATTTCCAAGGAAAATATGAAAAGGCCATCAAACTTAACTTAGTGTAATATTATTTTATACTAAACAGACTGGGTAAAATACGTTTTGCTGTATATTTGGGACAACAACATACACCGATGATGAGAGAGTAAATTGCTAAAAACTCTTTGGAATTTGGCATTATTTTACAAAGCTGAGGATGTATATATGTATCTCTCTCAGAAATTCCTTTTCTAGGTTTACACTCTGGAGCAGGGATTTTCAGAACGTAGGTTGATTTAAAAATTAATTTAGCAACGAGCTCTCTCTCTCTCCCTCTCTCTTCCTCTCTTTCCCTCTCTCTCTCCCTCTCCCTCTCCCTCTCTCTCTCCCTCCCTCTCTCTTCCCTTCCCTTTCCTCAAGCATGCACAAAGAAGAGGTTATGTGAGCACACAATGAGATGGTGACCACCTACAAGCCGGGAAGAGGACTCAGACTGAAACCTACCTTGCTAGCACCTTGATCTTGGATTTCCCAGCCTCCAGAACTTACGTGGGCCTCTCACTGTTGTGGCCTCTCCCATTGTGGAGCACAGGCTCTGGACGTGCAGGCCCAGCGGCCATGGCTCACAGGCCCAGCCGCTCCACGGCATGTGGGATCTTCCCGGACCGGGGCACGAACCCGTGTCCCCTGCATCGGCAGGCAGACTCCCAACCACTGCGCCACCAGGGAAGCCCTATTATATATTTTTTAATTGAGGTACAATTGGCATACAACATTTTATTAGCTTCAGGTGTATAACATAATAAGTTAATACTTGTGTACATTGTGAAATGATCACCACAATGTCTAGTTAACATGTCACCTTACATAGTTACAAAATTTTCTCTTTTATTTATTACATTTATAATTCATATTTTCTCTCATGGTTAGTAGTTTATCAAATGTATTACTATCTTTAAAAAAATTAATTTAGCAACCAAATACCAGCATTTTAAAAGTGAAATATAATAGTATACAATATAGTAGAATACAAGAAATTAGAAAATATTAGAATGTGTCTAAGTAGTTAGGGTAAATATTGTTTCCAGAACAATTTGCTTAGGTTATGTGTGTGTGCACACATGTGTCTGTACGTGTGTGTACTAGGCTGCCATATAATGGGTCTTCATCAAACAAAGCTATCATGGTAGAGGAAACTCTTTTATATGTTCTCTGGGAGACACGTACAAGAATATTAAAAGTAGCATTGTTTATGATAAAGAAAAAATTGAAAGCAACTCAAACGTTTAATGGCGGGGAAGTGGTTAAACAAATAGCAGTCTCTTTGTACAACAGACTACTGAACAAAATGAAAATGAATGAACCGAAGTGTTACACATCAAAATGAATCATCTCACACACATGTTGAGAAGAAAGCACAAACTGTAGGAGACATCACGACAGTAATTTTATAAAGCACCCAACAGATAAAACTCAACCACATTATGTAGGATATATCCATTGTCATTAAACCATAAAGAAAACAAAATTATAAACACATGTTTTAAAAGAATAATGGGAAAGCAAAAGGATGTGACTGGGCAGGGGCACAGAGGCTTCAAATGTATGCGTAATGTTCTGTTTCTTATGCGAAGTGGTGAATACACTGATCTTTATTTTATTGTTCTTTATATAATCAAGGCATATTCTGTGTTTGCATTAAATATATTTTTAACATCAACTTTAAAAATAGGTTCCACTCAGATGATGACTTCATGTTGCAGTCCTAGGGCTTTTGTAGGCTGACTATAATAGATTCAACAGTTATTACTTAATATCTGTCAGTTTATTTTCAGTTTTAGTCTTCTATGATTTAGTCAACTGAGGGATTATTTTCAATTTACTCACACTTAGTCATGACACGTACTACCTAAACCTGTCCCGGATTTTACTAAATACAAGTTGATGACTTAATATTACTGCAATATTTTACTACTTCATCTCTATAACCCCATCCCTAGTGTAGCCCCTTATCCTCTTTCACCTGTAATATTGTAATGAGCTGTTAATTGCTCTTTTCTCTGATTTTTCTCTCCATCTCAAAATATATTTTATTTACTGTTGACAGTAATTAATCTAAAATGCAAGAATATTTGTGTCACTTCCCTACTACCGAAGGATACTGTGGGTAGACTTCTTTTTAACACATGATTGTTTTAACACAAAATTGACACATGACTTACTTTAACCTAGAATATAATTCTTACCTCTTCCTTGCCTGATTTTTCTAACTTGTACTTCACATACCTTCTTCATCTAGCACTTTATGCTGTACTAACAATTGTTCTCAAGCTTTGATGTGCATCAGAATCACCTGAGGACTTGATAAAATACCTCATCTACTTCCACAGCCCTGGTCTTTTGCATGCTTTGTTAGTTCTCCAGGTGACTCTGGTACTCACCAAAGATTGAAAATTACTGTTCTAATACTATTGAGAATTTTTTGCCTTCCTAAGCTGCCCCACTTTGCACCATATAATGACTTGTCATGCTTCTATAGATTTTGCATGTTTTCTTTCCCTAGACCACTCTTCTTTCCACTTCCCCTACCTTTATTAACCTAGCTACTTTGTTCTGTTTCCTTACATTCAGCTCTTGTGTAATTACCACTTTTATAATGACCCCTAAGCCCTACATGGTCGTCCTCAGTACTTTCTGTGCATCCCTCTGTCACAGTAATGATATTATAAATAAAAATGGTATGTATGTCTCCCCAACAAAACTCAAAAGATCAGTAGCTAATATGGTGCCCAAAATGAAGTAGGTGATCATCAAATATTTATTAAGCAAACTAAAACAGAAAATATTATATAAGACAATTATATAAAGATTATTTTCTTTTTAGTAGTATGATAAAAGAAATAAAAATTTACAAACCAATGTGGTAAGTACAATAGTAAGTGCATGTGTACGGTACCAAGGAATAGCTAGCTATGTGAAGGGCTATAACGAAGGGCTACATACATGTTGTGACAAATCTATGTTAGTTGCTCCAACGATTAGTGAAATTGATTAGTCACATTGATTGAACCATCTGATTACTTAAGTTAATTTGATAAAAAACACTGAAGAAGTTACCACTGTTGTCTCTTTGTCTTTTTGACTCATTTAAGAGAATGCATTGATCTTGTTCAACTACAAAGAGTATAGCATATCAATTTTTAACTATATTGAATTTGAAAATTTGGGAGCCTCCAAAACAATCTTCACATTCTTTAAAAACTTTCACCATTATTAGAAAATAGACCCAATTTAAAACTTAAAAGAAAGAAATAGACAATCAGGAGTCACTTCTGCTTGGATTTGAGTTGAATGGGAATATTTTGGGGTGACAGATTTGTCTTCCAAGTGTTTTGGGGCTAGGAAGAGTTGAGAATTCTGCAGTGGGAAGGATATTGCCCCTCAAAACAGGGTCTTGGAGCCACTTTGGAGAACAGTATGGAGCTTCCTTAAAAAACTAAAAATAGGACTACCATACAACCCAGCAAACTACTGGGCATATACCCTGAGAAAACCATGATTCCAAAAGAGTCATGTACCACAATGTTCATTGAACCTCTATTTACAATAGCCAGGACATGGAACCAACCTAGGTGTCCATCGACAGATGAATGGATAAAGAAGATGTGGCACATATATACAATGGAATATTACTCAGCCATAAAAAGAAATGAAATTGAGTTATTTGTTGTGAAGTGGATGGACCTAGAGTCTGTCATAAAGTGTGAAGTTAAGTCAGAAAGAGAAAAACAAATACCATATGCTAACGCATATATATGGAATCTAAAAAAAAAAAAAAAAGGGTTCTGACGAACCTAGGAGCAAGACAGGAATAAAGACGCAGACGTAGAGAATGGACTTGAGGACACAGGGAGGGGGAAGGGTAAGCTGGGATGAAGTGAGATGGTGGCATGGACATATATACACTACCAAATGTAAAATGGATAGCTAGTGGGAAGCAGCCACATAGCACAGGGAGATCAGCTCGGTGCTTTGTGACCACCTAGAGGGGTGGGATAGGGAATGTGGGAGGGAGACGCAAGAGAGAGGGGATATGGGGATATATGTATATGTATAGCTGATTCACTTTGTTATACAGCAGAAACTAACACACCATTGTAAAGCAATTATACTTCAATAAAGATGTTTAAAAAAGATAAAACAAACAAACAAACAAAATAGCGTTTTGGGATCTAGTCTAGATTTTCCTACTAGTTGCTTGTGCAACTATGGGCAAGGCACTTAGCCTCTATGTGCCTCAATTTTTTATCTCTTGTTAATTAAGGAGGTAGTCTATACCTTTAGGATCCCTGACAGCTGAAATATTCTCTGAATCTGGAAATTTCAAGAAAAAGAGCATCAGTCTCTACTAGCTATGTGTTAGAATCTTATTCCTTTAGGAATTGTCTTTCCTCTTCCTCTGTACACTGGTTTATTTTCAGTACAGCAGATGTTTTTCTTTCTTATGAAATTCTAACTTCAGCATTGCTGACTAACCTTTGGAAACTGAAGCCCTGGTATCCTCTTTAAAAAAGTTTCAAGATAATCCAGTGACAAAGGAATATGGCTGTGAAATATGGTTAATGGTATATTAATACACAATATAAATAATGGAATGCCATCAGTATCCAATTATTTAATTTCCAAACTCAAGGATTCATACTGATTTATTAATATCATCCTCATAAAAAAGACTTTCATGATCTGAAATTTAATATTTCTTACCTTTATCTTTGTATACTAAACACTTAGTGATATACTGCATATTGAAAAGAAAAATCTCTTTTCATGTAGGTACTTTTGTAGAATAACTTTGACAAAACCAAGAGCATAACATTAAAGTACGTCTTAACGAGAGTGATGCTGTTAGAATACAAAATAAAGGTAGACTTCTGATTGTCTCAGTTAGTTAAACAGTGGACAGTAGAACAACTACCTAGAGCCAGGATTTATCCTTGATTTTGATAATAGAAACACAATAATTTATTCTCCATTTCTGTCACATGTAGCAGGAATCAGAGAGCCAAATATAGCATCATCACAGCAATTATTAAATAAATGGTTTGGCCCAGTTGATTTAATATTTCTTTCTGTCCTTGGTCCTTACTTTTAAAAAAAAATTATTATTATTGTTATATGTATACTTTTTGTGGTACATTTTATTTTTTTAAAACTTATTTATTTTTATTTATTTTATGTTTGGCTGTGTTGGGTCTTTGTTGCTGTGAGTGGGCTTCCTCTAGTTGCAGCGAGCGGGGGCTACTCTTCATTGTGGTGCACAGGCTTCTCATTGCGATGACTTCTCTTGTTGCAGAGCATGGGCTCTAGGGTGCACGGGCTTCAGTAGTTGTGGCATGCAGGCTCAGTAGTTATGGCACGTGGGCTCAGTAGTTGTGGCTCGCAGGCGCTAGAGCGCAGGCTCAGTAGTTGTGGTGCACGGGCTTAGTTGCTCAGCTGCATGTGGCATCTTCCCAGACCAGGGATTGAACTCATGTCTCCTGCATTGGCAGGTGGATTCTTAACCACTGTGCCACAAGGGAAGCCCTGCTACATTTTCTAAAAGCCACTTTTGAATGAGGCAGGGCATAAAGAAAATTTGGTGATAAGGAATGTCTTGCAATAAAATGAAAAAATGTTCCCTTCCTTTAAGAATTTAAGTTAAAGGAAAGACAGGGGTACAGGTGTATAAAGAGGTATCCTGAGAAAGGAATTTATCAGAGTTCCAGGAGCTAATAGTTCTTTGGGAAGAGAGAGTGGAGGCCTCTGTCACCAGATGCTGGGCTTTCTAGCAGTGGGTCAGTTGCTGCATGTCTAGGGACATTGTTATTTACTGATGTCTGGAGCCAAAGTTTTAGAAATTGCTCACAATATGTATCAAATACTTTTTCCCCTAAAATCATAAAAATCCTGCAAAAATGAGATAATATAGATTTGAAAATCTGTCTTTTATTCAAAAAATTCTGTGTTGTTTATGGAATTCAGGAAATCTGTTAGTTTTATTTGTAGTTGGCTTGCTTTAGGAACTGACATTGCCTTGTCATATGGGGAAACACTAATCTAGATTGGAAGTTTGACCTTTGAGCTCCCGGGCCCTACAGAATTGGGAGGGAGACAGACAGTTCTTTCTGGCTTAATAAACCATGAAGCCACACTGCTCTAAGATGACAGCATCTTCTTTTTGTCAAAAAGTAAAATTCTATGCCTTATTAAAATATGTCACATTGCATAAAGAGCTGACTGACATGGGAGGGAGATGGGCATCTATCTGTCTTTAGAGGGGTCTTTATTTGTCTTTATCTTTTCTGAGCAAGCATCCTTGATCCCAAGCAGCACCCAGGGGAACATTGTGAATCACACACACTTTGTGTCTGAAATTGCATGCACTTTGATACTGATTGAAACTGGTGTCAATCAGCATCATGTAGGGCTCCTCTGGGGCCCTGGCAGTAGGCTAAAAGGGCACTGCTTCTGTCTCAGGTCCTTGTGTACTTCTTGATCACTCTAAGCTTTTTCTTCCTTCATTAGATATTCTCATGAAAAAGCAGAGATCTGCCTGTATTTGTAAGCTAGTATTCGGGTTATGGCATCATCAGAAAATTGCATTTTGAATGTGATTTTCCTCTTTTCAAGATCCACCCAATGAAAGTTGTGTTCTGAAATTCAGCCTTAGAAGAAAACACTTTTTACTGCACACCTAAGTCTTTTTTATCCAACCTGGTCTTGAGCAGCAACAAAACTGATATTTTAATCTCCATCATATAGTCTTCTCTATTGACTTATAAGTATTTATAGAATTGGTTCAATTCTATAAACACTCCTTGACTTTTTAAAAGGATACACTTAACTTTCCTTTACTATTTTAAGGGAAATATATCCAACTAATGCAACAAGATAAAGGAAAGGTAGTTTGAGAAAGTGGTTCAAGTGGAAGGGCCTAGCATTGATCATGGGCTCTGTTAAGTTCATAGAGCAGTGCACACATACCTACTTCACACTGGAGCTCTGCCTGGCACGTATCACCAGCTGTGTGAACTTTCTCTTATCTCTTATCAGGCTACATTCTCATCTTCTAAATATAGCCGGTCTGTGTTGTGTTATGTGCCACATCTATTTCTCTTTAGCCACTGATGCCCGTGACAGATGGTATAGGACCTTGGGGCTTTTTATAATCTCTAAAAGCATATCTAATAGCTGAGTATCAGCACTCTAATCGAGGACCAGAGCATTATCAATTTGTGAAAAATGTCCAGCTTTAACCACTGAGATTATATTTGTGACGGGGCCTCTCTTTGGACTCTTACTGTACCATTTTGTAAAGTAGCTTAATACCATTCAAGAATTAGCTTCCTACTTCATGGCTAGGTAGTATTTACCATAGCAACAAGATATGTTTATATGAATGAGTAGTTTTTATTCCATAGCACGTTAATAAATGCTTAATTAACCAACCAATAGCTTTACTGGGTGTATCCTTCTTGAGGTTAGTGCTACTATAGTTAATTATGATAATAGATTTTGAAAATTTCAATTTATTCATTATTTATTTATGCAAATTGGTGGTCAGTCTTTTTGTCAGCATATGATGATTAGGATAGGAGACATTGGGATTCTGAAGATTGCTGAGTAGAAGTATTACAAAGTTTTGGTCAATCTAAAATCATGTTCTACAACTTAGAAAGCATAGCTGAGTTGGACTCAAAAGGGTTTGAATCTTAGTTATCCACACATTTTGTATATCTTGGGAGAGTGAATTAAACTTACTAATTCTCAATTTACTTATGTGTAAAATAGGAGTAAAAATGTCTGTTCTGTTTTTCTCCATCGTATTTTTATATGGCAAAGTGTACTTTTGTTCATTTGTGTTTTGGTTGAGAAAGTCTGGCACCTACTTCTTTCCCTTCCTTAAAGGCAAAGAATTAGAAGACAAGAAGAGTGTGTCAAAGACTTTTGAGAAGGCAAATGAGGTGAGAACTGAACAGATTTTATTTTTTATAACAGGTTTTATTACTTGGGAGCCTGGTGGCCACTGGGTCCTTCATAATGTAGAGGACAGTGGTAACTCCAGTGGTAGGGTTAAATGGTGCGCTGAAAGAGAATTGAGAAATTGGAGACAATAAGCATAGAAAACTCTTTTGAGAAGTTTGACAGTGTACAGAAGGGGTAATTAGAAAGGTGAATGGACAAGAAACATAATTCTAGGGAGAGTGGTTTACACTGTGATTGTAATTATTGTTCTGGTCACAGTTGTTTTTATGACAAAAAGCCAGAATATCTTTAATATTCTGATAAGAATGATGAACATGGGCAGAAAGTTTCAAGATCTAGGAGTAATCACCAGCATTTGATTTCTGAGAAGGCATAAACTGTAATAGAACATGTGTGGAGAAACTGGTTATTATTGAGAATGAAAGAGGAGAAGTTGAACTAAGCTTATAGATATGGTAGCCTTTTAAGTAATTTCATATAAGAACTTTTATTTTCTTTCTGAGTTAGAAGACAGGCCCCCGCTAAGAGTCTGGGGTTGAGGAAGCAAAAGAGGTGAGGTTGGAAGTATGAGGAGAATGAGGAAGATTGAAAAGTAGCTAATAAAAACTGTGGTTATATGAGACACAGGAAACTGGAATAGTCAGTTTAGTTAATTTTCATGATAATAATCCTTGATATGTGTTTAGCACTTTATTTTTCAATAAATATTTTCACATGCATCATCTCATGTACAAAATTACCAGCTTTTTAATTTTTTGCCAGCTTTTTTGAGGTATAATTGAGAAATAGAATTGCACATGTATATTTAAGATGTTCAACACGTTGATTCTGTATACATTGTGAAATGATTACTGCGATCAAGGTAATTAACACATCATCATCTCACATAGTTACAATTATTTTTCTTTTTGTGGGGAGAACACTTAAGATTTACTTTTTAGTGCATTTCAAGTAGATAATACAGTATTATTAACCATAATCCCCATGCTGTACATTAGATCCCAGAACTTAGGCATCTCTTTTTCCCCACTTCCCCTGCCCACCCAGTCCCTGGCAATCACCAACTGATTCTGTTTCTTTGAACTGACTTTTTAAGATTCCACATATAAGTGATATTAGTATTTGTTTTACTCTGTCTGGCTTATTTCCCTTAGTAGTGCTTTCTAGGTTCATCCATGTTGTTGCCAATAGCAAGATTTCCTTTTTATTTATAGTTGAACAATAATCCACTACATATATACTACATTTTCTTTATCCATTCATCAGTCGACAGACACACAGACAGACTATAGGTTATTTCCATATCTTGAGTGTAGTAAATAATGCTGCAATAAGCATGGGGTACAGATAGCCCTTTCAGATGCTTTTTTTGTTTCCTTTGGATATATACACAGAAATGGAATTTCTGGACCTTTTTTTAAAAAAATTCATTTATATTTATTTTTGGCTGCGTTGGGTCTTCGTTGCTATGCACAGACTTTCTCTAATTGTGGCGAGTGGGAGCTACTTTTTGTTTTGGCGCGAGGGCTTCTCATTGTGGTGGCTTCTCTTGTTGTGGAGCATGGGCTCTAGGCGCACGGGCTTCAGTAGTTGTGGCACACAGGCTCAGTAATTGTGGCTCACGGGCTCTAGAGCACAGGCTCAGTAGTTGTGGCACATTGGCTTAGTTGCTCCACGGCATGTGGGATCCTCCCAGACCAGGGCTCGAACCCGTGTCCCCTGCATTGGCAGGCGGATTCTTAACCACTGCACCACGAGGGAAGTCCGAGTTTCTGGATCTTATTGTAGTTCTATTTTTAATTTTTTGAGGAACTTCCATACTGTTCTCTGTAGTGGCTGTACTAGTTTACAGTCACACCAACAGTGCACAAAGCATTCCTTTTTCTCTACATCCTCGCCAACACTTTTTACCTCCTGTCTTTTCAATAATAGCCATCCTAACAGATGTGAGGTGATAACTCACTGTATTTTTGATTTACATTTCCCTGATGACTAGCAATGTTGAGTACCTTTTCAGCTACCTGTTACACATTTGTATATCTTCTGTGGAAAATTGTCTATTCAGGTCCTTTGCCCATTTTTAAACAGGTAATTTGCTTTTTTGATATTGAGTTGTATGAATTCCTTATATATTTTGGATATTTAACCCTTTATCAGATACAGAGTTTACAAATATTTTCTTGCATTTCCTAGGTTGCTTTTTCATTTTGTTGAATGTTTTATCTGCTGTGCAGAAGATTTTTAGTCTGATGTAGTCCCACTTGTTTATTTTTGCTTTTGTTGTGCCTTTGTTGTCACATCAAAAAAATTCATTATGAAGACCAATGTCAAGGAACTTTACCCCTATGGTTTCTTCTAGGAGTTTTAAGTTTTCAGGTCTTACATTAAGTCTTTAATTCATTTTGAATTAATTTTTGTGAGTAGTGTTAGATAGGGATTTTTTTTCTTCTGCATGCAAATATCCAGTTTTCCCAGCACCATTTTTTTTTTTTTTGCGGTACGTGGGCCTCTCACTGTTGTGGCCTCTCCCGTTGCAGAGCACAGGCTCCGGACGCGCAGGCCCAGCGGCCATGGCTCATGGGCCCAGCTGCTCCGCGGCATGTGGAATCCTCCCGGACTGGGGTATGAACCCGTGTCCCCTGCATCGGCAGGCGGACCCTCAACCACTGCACCACCAGGGAAGCCCCTGTCTACATATTTTTATGCCAGTACCATGCTTTTTTTTTTTTTTTGAGTGACTATAATTCCTTAATAAGTTTATTTCCTGTTCCCAAGGAAATTTGTAATTAATTCACCTTGAAAATTCTTCCCATTATGCTTTTCTGATACATGGAACTGTTAGTTTTGTAATACAATTTGAAATCAGGAAATGTGATGTCTCCAGCTTTTTTCTTCTTTCTCAGGATTGCTTTGGCTCTCAGGGTCTTTTGCAGTTCCATATGAATTTTAGGATTGTTTTTCTATTTCTGTAAAAAATGCCATTAGAATTTTGATGGGGATTGCATTGAATCTGAATAGCATTTGAGAAGGTTGGGCATTTTAACAATACTAAATCTTCAATCCATGAACTCAGGATCTTTCTATTTATTTGTGATTTCTTCATTTGCTTTCATCGATGCTTATAGTTTTCAGTATATAGATCTTCTACCTCCTTGATTTTTATTTCCAAGTACTTTATTGTTTTTGATGCTATCTACCTGTGAGTATATGACTTTTTTTAGTGTTGATGTAAATTCCTTCTATACTCAATTTGCTGAGAGTCTTTAGCATGAAAGGATGTTGAATATTGTCAAATGCTTTTTTTCCATCCATTGAGATGAACATTTGATTTTTATCCTTCATTCTGTTAATGTGGCATATCACATTTATTGATTAGCATATGTTGAACCATCCTTGCATCCCACAGGTAAATATCACTTGATAATGTTGTATCATCTTTTAAAATAATTTATACAGATTTTATATCTTATTCATTTCTTTGAAGTATAGTTGATTTACAATATTATGTAAGTTTCATGTGTATTACATAGTGATTCACAATTTTGAAAGGTTATACTCCACTTATAGTTATTACAAAATATTGGCTATATTCTCTGTGCTGTATAATATACCCTTGTAGCTTATTTATTTTATACATAGTAATTTATACCTCTTGATCCCCTACCCCATGTTGCCCCTTCCCCCTTCACTCTCCCACTGGTAACCATTAGTTTGTTCTCTATATCTGAGGTTTGGACAATTATCATATGCATTTTTTAGATGAGATACAGAATCAACAGAGAAGTTATATGTCTAAGTTCACATAACACAGTGAACAAAATGAATACATTCCTTGCCATTTTTTTAAGAGTAAAATTGTAATTTATCATTTGCTTCAATGCCAGGTCATGATACTGTGGGTACTATTCATTTTTGTAGCCTCCTTGTTTTTAAAATTTTTCCTCTCCTTTAAACATTGGTGATTTTAATGAGCCTTTCTTTAGACCCTTTCCAACTCCATAAGCCTTCAACTCCTTAGTTTTCTAAACCAAAGTAATTAACTAGGAATTTCTTAAACATTGACATTTATTACGTACCAGGTACTGGGCTAAGCCCTGAGCATAATAGAATAATATAAAAAAAATCAAAACGTAGAACCCAAAAGACAGTTACATATTTGATCTCAAGGCACACTCAAGGGCAACAGATTATACAGCAGTGTGAATACCTGGAGACAGAGATTATTGGGAACCCTCTAGAAGCTGCCCGCCATAGTTACCTTAGTTATAAGACCTTTGAATGATTTCACCTCTGTGTTAGTTTCCTGGGCTGCTACAACAAATTGTCATAAATTGAGTGACTTCAAAAAACAGAAATTTATTCACTCACAGTTCTGGAGACCAGAAGTCCAAAATCACAGGGTCGGCAGTGTTGCTGCCTTCTGAAGGCTCTGAGGGAAAATCTATTCATGCCTCTTTCCTAGCTTCCGGTGGCTTCTGGAGATCCTTGGCATTCCTTGGCTTGTAGATGCATCATTCCATCTCTGGCTCCATTCTTACATCATTTTCTCTTCCGTATGTCTGTTTTCTCCTCTTCTGTTTTACAAGGACATGTGTCATTGGAATTAGGGCCAACTCTGTTAATCTTTGATGATCACATCTTGAAGATCTTTTTCATAATTAAATCTGCAAAGACCCTTTTTCCAAATGAGATCACATTCACAGGTTCCAGGTGCACATATCTTTTGGAGGCCCACCATTGAATGTACTACATTATTTTATCATGCCATAATTCTTTTTGTTCTCTACGCTTCTGCCAAACTGGCCTTCTTCTCTCTATTCCTCAGAGTCCAAACTTCTTTTTACTTCAGAGCATTCCCATGTACTGTACATTCTATATCACTTGTATCCTTTGTCAGGCTATCTTTTATTCATCTTTGCCATCTCAGCTTAAAGGTCATTTCCTCAAGGCAGCTTTCTCTGACTATCCTTAAACTATATCCCCCAAGTTAGGCTAGAGCTTCATATAACACATTTTCACAACATCATATACTTTTCTTTCATAGGACTTAATACAATTAAAATTGAGTATTACTGCAAAATAGTTATTATGAGATTTTGCATCCGTTGATGAGTTTAATGACCAAAGAGTACCCTTGGTCACTAGTGTCTACCACATTACCTAGTAGAAAGAGCATAATAACCATTTGTTAAATTTGATGTTAAAATAGGCTGTGTAATGAGTGGGTGGGTAATATTTATGAAAGATTTGGGGTCGAGATGGGTATTTGTGTATTCCTATATGGCTCAGTTCAGCTGAGTGCAGTTGTCCGTGGTCATCTAATATTTGTCACAAATGAGTTTGTGCATAATCAAATGCAAAATTTGTGTTTTGCTCAAATAGTTCTCTAATACATCAATCATTTGGAACAAGTTTGCATTTCAAAGTAAGCATATGGCAGAACAAACTGTATAATTTTAACATATGGTTACTGATGCTTGACTTCAATGGATAATATTGGGGAGCTACCAAGTCTATATGATGGCAAACAAATTTCTTAGTTAATAGCACCAAACATCTAGATCCTGAAAGTAATATTATTTTTAAAAAGCTTTAAATTGAAGAGTAATATGTTGTCATTAGAAAGGAAGGAAAAAAGAATGGCTCAGAGAAGAGCTGATAGGCGTGAAGGTGGTGGGGGATTGTTAGCAAAAGCTTTTTACATGACTCAACTTGGAGTCTGAGAAACTAAAGAAAAAGAGGTTCAAAATGAATAACTTAAATACAGTAGATTGGCAAAATTAAGAGAACTGATGCTATCAAGTGTTGCCAAGAAGATAATGCAACTGGAACTCTTGCATACTACCAAATGGAATATGAATAAGCCTAAGCGTTTTGGAGAAAAATTTAGCATTGTCTCACACAACCAAAGATGTGTACATCCTATGGTCCAATAACTCTTCTCCTAGGGTACATTCACTGAAGAAAATCTGGGCCATGTGAACACATTGCAAGTTTTTCTTATAGATTAATTTTCCTAGTCTCTGGAAGAATTTATAAATTATTGAAATTATTTGTTCATTGATTGAATATATAAGTATGACAACCGTTCATTGAATATACACTATTATTTAGTCTGACATTTTTATGAAAATATTTTAATTATTGATCACATTTCTTTAATTGTTATGGGTGTAGTCAAGATATTTATTTCTTCTTGAATCATTTTTGGTAAGAGATATTTTTCTAGAAATTCGTTCACTTAAGTTTTCAATGTAGCCCCCTTAGATGATCCTGGCTTAGTTGGATAGACTACACCTCAGCTCCCGGCTTTGTAGGGGCCAAAGGCTTAGTTTCCCATCCTGATATAGCACTTGCCTCAAGGTTACATGTTTGCTTACCATCCAAGTTTTAGTGAACTTTTCCATTGTGGATCTTTAATTTTATTGGTTTTCTTTTTTGGTTTTGCTTTGGGGAAATTTTTCTTTTTCCTGCAATCTCATTTGTTCAACATTGTATTAAAAAGTATCTTAGGTAAAACCTAAAAAAAAATCCAGATATATCTGTAATACAGCAGCAAGGCCTTAAAAAACTCAGACCAAAGAAAATGATATTGATCTCATCCTTTTTCCCCCCAAGATTTCAGTTCCAAATATTGTATATATTGGGCAGCTAGAACTTTCCTGAATGATGTTTTATTTTGCAAAATGACACTCTGTGGTGCCTCCGTAGCTCATTCAAAATGGTGACCATTGGTCTTGAGACATTAGTCTCTCAGCCTGTCTACAAAGGTTATAGTATTCACTCTGAACCATTCAGCAGCTTTGAGAAAATACCAGGCTTGATTTCATAATAGGTTCTTCATCTCCCAGACCTTTTAATAGTCAAATTATCATCAAGATTGCACAGTTGAAATGTTCACCTGCTGTGTTTTGCATGTATATTCTTCTTCACTGTATGACTATTTTATCTTCTAGCTTACATCATAATTCTTTAATGAATTTTCAAAATCTTAGTGTCTGTACCACATTATGATAATAGAGAATATTAACACTGGAAGGAATATTGGCGATAATTATGCCTAGTTTTTATTTTATAGCTTATTAAGAAACTTCGGTCCTCAGAAATCAAATGATTTGTCGAAAATTAGAGCTGTGATGTAAACCTGAGACTCTAGTTCTAGCCCATTTATTTTGTCACAGCACCACAAGATTCATGTTTCTGAGCATCAGTTTCCATTTTATAACTAGAGATGTAAATTTTAAAAGTTAAAAAAAATAGGCTGACTATGGGTAAACCTGGATATAGTCTGAAAAGTCTTTGTGAATCAGTCTATAGATTCACCTGACTTAAATTATTTTTCATTTGTTTCATCAACTGAGTACTTCCACACTTGTGGTTAATTGTATCTTTCCTCCACAAATAACTTGAGACTCCATTTTAATTTCATCTTGAAAAGTTCCAGAATCACAAATGATACTGAATTTTATTGCCTGACTATTGGTTACTTACTTAATGATTATTATGCTCTTAGAGATTTACCCATCATAATTTTAGTCTGTATGTGTTTATTAATTTGTATTATATCCTATCATTCAAATATCAGAAAGGGAAAAAATGAATAGTCTATTTCCCACCATATATACCCTGAAAAATGTATTTGGGAATATTTTTTTATATCGATACAAAAGAGCTTTCTTCTTTTTTTTTTACAGCTGTATTTATTCGTGTGGATGTAGCGTCATATATATATGTGTGTGTGTGTGTGTGTGTATATATATATAATTAGAGGCATTATGAATACTCTGTACAAATATTTTCAACTATTTTGCATATAGGTAAATATGTGTATATGATAAATTTCTAGAAGTTGAAAATCTGGGTCAAAATACATTTTACAGTTTTGATATATAATGCTCAATTACCTTACGTTAAGGTTGTTCTATTTGTACCAATTTATACTTTTAACAGCAATGGGAAAATTGTGTCTGTGTTGAACACAAAAAGGCAGATGGTTAGATGGCAAGACCAAGTCATCTGAAATAACATTTACCGGGGCTACAGGTATTCAGTTGCCCATCAAAATCTGGGATTCTGATGCAGGCATGCTGCCATGAGGTTTTTAAGCAGTGTAAGTGAAGAAGTGCCAGTCCTTTTTTTTTTTTTTTTTTTTTCAGTACGCGGGCCTCGTACTGCTGTGGCCTCTCCTGCCGTGGAGCACAGGCTCCAGACACGCAGGCTCAGCGGCCATGGCCCACGGGCCCAGCCGCTCCGCGGCATGTGGGACCCTCCCAGACTGGGGCACGAACCTGCGTCCCCCGCACCGGCAGGCGGACTCCCAACCACTGCACCACCAGGGAAGCCCTGTGCCAGTCCTTAAACAGCCACGTTCAAGGCCTTGGGTCCAAGTCCTGTGTGACAGCAGCAGTATGATGTGCCAGAGCTTATCCTCCATGCCTTTTTTGCTACCTCATTATTTATCAACTGGAGCCCTTCTGCTTGCATTATTAGATGTTTGGGGTTTGAAACTCGTGGTTGCAGCTCTAACAGCACCTTTGTCCTGAAGTTGCCACCTCAGCTTTACTAGTATGGCTTGCCTCAAGAATTTGACAAGGGTTGGTTTCCATGGATTCTTACAGAAGGCCAGCCTACAGGAAACTGGCTGAGCCATGTTAACCCTTACCTCTTTGTCTCTCTCCTCAGAGCCTCACCCACACTCTGTTGGCTGTGGTACTCAAAAATGCTGAGGCTTGTCCCTCTCCATTTTCATTCATCTTCTGACTACCGAAAGCAGGACATCAATGCCCTAGATATGGCCTAGAAGACTGGCCCTCTGACTATCCACCTGAGCCTTCTCTAGTGAGTAATTTGGATATCAATTTGAATAATTCAAGAACAAAGTCAATTTTATAATGGTAGAGGCTTGCTTCTCCAAGATTAGGATTTCCACACTCAGAATCCCAAGGCACATTTTCTTTCGACTTCACTTTGCACCAAGTAGGCTAATAGAAGAATCAACATCTATTATCAATTATTCTTTTGTTTTGTAAGCAATTATACGGAATCAGTGGAATTGGTGTCTTGTCAATATCTGACGGGGAGTAGTATAGAGGCAGCTCAAGGATGAACAGAAGGCAAAATCCAAATGAGTATGAGTCATGGTTCAAGACCCTCCAAATTGTATCAAGGTTTGAAGGAAGCCTATCTGATATAGTGGGGTTTTTCCCCCTTCATTAAGTGGGACAAAAATGAGAAATTAGATAAATAATTGAATTTTATGAAGAAAAAGTAATAATTAAAAGACATTTCTTTGTTATTTCCCTCGTTCCAACCTTATGTTTAGAGGTTTCTGCAAGATGCAGAGACTGAAATCTTACTTCCTCATAGGATATTTGTTGAAGTCCTGAATCTCTGGACACATCCTGTACCACTGGAGGAAGAAATGTCAGGAGATTGCAGGATGGCATAACCACATCTACCTTAACTCCCATGTTCCCCAAGGAGGGAAGGTTGGGTTCCCCATGATCCTAAACCAGGCAAACGAAGGAGGTACAAGCATTTGCTTTTTGGATACCTCAGGAAGTTGACCTGTTGTGTGAAGGATCTGCCTTAGTGCGACTCCAAGAGAATATTTACAGGTAGCAGGAAAGAATCAGCTCTGTCTTAGAAGTCTGTAATTAAGCGACTGAGGAAGAGGTGTCAATGGAGTCCTTGAAGACAATCCACTGTACACCATAAAAGAACTGAAACACGTGCCGTCCAGGTCAAGAGAGACAGAAGATAGCGTAGGACCCATTGGCATGTGGCTGAGGGGTGATCTTGATAATATCTTTATACACAAAATATCAGAGCTTTAACCATGTACTGTGTATCACAGACCACAGAAAGTAGAGTCCAGTACATTTTGCAACCAGTAAACTAGGCTTGTATAAACATTGTGATTAAAACAGTTGCTCTACATAGATGACACTGTTTCAAAGTTAAATAATGTTAAATAATTCTTGTTCTGAATTTAACTTTGGAGCATTTGTTGACTAAAAGCTACTTCCATTTAGTTGAGGAGTGACATTATGTACACTGCTTTCATTTTATAACAAAGCTAGGAGTTAAAAAAATTCTTAATATATTTTGAAAAGCAGGAAATGAGATAAAACGTGTTTATTACTTTGTGTATGGGCTTCTGGTTTATATGTTTATTTCTTAAAATTTAGGTTACAGAAGGCTGAGTTCCTATTTTAGTATAGAAATAAAAATGTTTTGAGATCTATGAAGGCAAGATCTTTAGATTTGTAAGTAAGTGTTTTGACTGGCATGACTATGAGGGCTTAAGTCAAGGAACAAGTCTAGAAAGAACCAGATTTCTCAGCACAGTTCTCATAAATGTTATGTTAACTTTGATTCCCACGACTGTTTCATAGTACTGTCTGTATGAAATTGTATACATTTGATAACAGGGTTCATATATATTCACATCATACAACTGGTTTCTTTCTCTTTGGTATAGAATACCCTGGGGAGTATTTGCTTAATTGATATAAAGGGTGAATGCTTTCCATGGAACTGTTTCTGGTTACCTTGTGACAATTTATAGAGCATTTCATGATCATTTAACTCTTACTCTTTTTTCCAACCTCTTTTAATAAGCAACATCTCACAATAACATGGGGATTTAACAGTTTTAAAGACCTTTAAAATATTTAACTTGTTTTAATTTTCACAACTTTGTGAGTTAGGCCTTAGACTTCTCATTTTACATCTGAAGAAAGCTCAAAGATCTTAAGGGATTTGCCAAGAGCTACAGGGTAAATAAGTGGCAGAGGCTGAGTCAGGACTCTCTGAAAAATATATGTATCTTCAAAGATTCTTAATAGTGGCATTTAGTCTCTTACACGCTGGTGGTACCATATAATCTAAGGAGTTTTATGAACTTATACACAAAACAGAAATAGACCTCCGGGGAATAGGAAACAAACGTGATTTCCAAAGGGGAAAGGGGGGGCAAGAGAGATAAATTAGGAGTTTGGGATTAGCATATAAACACTACTATATATAAAATAAACAGCAAGGACCTACTGTATAGCACAGGGAACTGTATTCAATATCTTGTAATAATCTAGAATGGAAAGGAATTTGAAAAAGTATATATATATATATATGTATATATACGTGTGTCTGTGTGTATATATGTATCTATCTATACATACATATGTAACCGAATCACTTTGCTGTATACCTGAAATTAACACATTGTAAATCAACTATACTTCAATTAAAAAAAAATGTTTTCTGTCCTTGAAGTGATTCTTTGGTTTCCCAGTGTTTGGAGGACTGACTTCAAGTTTTGGGTGCATATAGTTGGACTAAACTAGAAAAATCCTTGTAGAGTGTCCTGGGAGATTTTGTGGTGCTTTCCTAGAGATGATAGTGTCTGGGAGTCATTATCAGGTATAATTAACCTAGACAGCTTATGAAGAGGAAGTTAAAATTGTGCTGGAAGGAACTGATTCTGATTGATTACTTTAGGATTTTTTTTAATTTTAGATAATGAAACAACTGCCGTTGTTGAATTTTAGTTTTGAAGTATCCACAGGGAATGATGATTTAAATGTTCATTTGAAGTATATTTGTTGTAAGATAGTACAATTAAAATATTCTAAAGGAATTGTCACCACCTGGAGTCTGCAGTATAGCATTTGTCTCTAAATAGTTAGACTTTTTTTTTTTTTTTTTTTCGGTACGCGGGCCTCTCACTGTTGTGGCGTCTCCCGTTGCGGAGCACAGGCTCCGGACGCGCAGGCTCAGCGGCCATGGCCCACGGGCCCAGCCACTCCGCGGCATGTGGGATCCTCCCAGACCGGGGCACGAACCCGTGTAACCTGCATCGGCAGGTGGACTCTCAACCACTGCGCCACCAGGGAAGCCCTAAATAGTTAGACTTTTGTCACGAGCCTCTTGAAAAAGACAACCTCACTTAGGAAAGCTGAGCAGATAGCCTCAGAAATCCTGAGTTCTGGCCACTCTTGTCCGTCTCTGAAAGCTTGCAGCTCATGGAGTCCTCTTCCCAAGCTGGAAGTAGAAGACCATCTTGCTGGAAATACCCAGTTGTCAGAACTTTTATTCCTTGTTCTTGACCTGTTCTGCAGACGTCTGGAAACTAAAAGTGATGTGTGTGTGTTGTTCTAACCATTCAAAAGCCCTTTTAAAGACGTGGAACTATGAAGTGTGTATGTTTTGAGATACCCATTTTTGGTGTGTGAATCACCTTGTAGAGGAGAAAAACCTCAGATTTAATGAACAAGATTCATGACTTTGTCCTTCTGAAAGAAAACCTAATTTAATAATGGTAAAGGTCCATACTGACCAGAGGCTGGTACCAAAGAGGATGCTTCCATCCTGGCCCCGAAATCTGAGCTGATCCTATGGCCACTCCAGCCTCACTGGCACAAGGAGGGTTGTGTGTGGTCTTCAGCCACTTGTCATAGAACAGTATCCCTCTATACAATTTTTAGAATAGAATAGCTAAGCCTAGTTCTCCCATGTGAAAATTAGAATTAAACAAGTTTCTTTTAATTTTGTTTGATAATCTATACTAAGACCTAAAGAAGAAAAATGTGAAAGGTGAGTTAGAGCTGCTCATCTACAAAGATTGTTGCAATATTATGAATAATGGTTATGGCTCACTTGTTTCAAAAATAAGATTTCTGTTCTCATGTCTTTTACGAGATTCAAGCAAGCTAACCTTAAGTAAGCTAAATATTTGATTCAGAAATGAACTCAGACATTTTTGTGGCCTTGTATGGGAAGATCTTATTCAGAACAAAGTTTTTAATAAAAGGTTCATAACTAAAGCAACAATGACTAAACCTTTGGAATGTGTTAAAGTCCCAGTTGCCCTAGTAAAACTCAATGGGGTTGGTGTAAAAGGGACAGAACAGTTTATCTTGAATAATTATACATCCATTTCAAAGAGAAGCATGGAAATGTTTTAGAAGTTCCAGTGAGTGTCTTTCACTTCCTTGAGGGTAATATCTGAAGAAACTGTGTTTACAGTACAAATGCATGCACACCTTTTATGCTTGCTCCCTTTCAGTGCTCTGTTGGGTTTTGCAATAAGAGAAACTGTCACTTACCGGTGATTGAAAAAGTCTGCTTATGTGAGATGACATAGGAAGGAATGAAGTGGAATCTTGATACCATGGTGAAGAACCAGCTGGCTCTGTTTAGCTTTTCTTTTCTCTCAAGGTGACAATCAGCATGTTTAAAGGAGTAAGGAAAAATGTTAGATGGAAAATAATTCTTTCAAGGTTTTAGCTGCAACTAAAAATTGGTTTTGATTTGATTGTCGAAAGCTTAGTTCAATTTAA
Organism: Globicephala melas; assembly: GCF_963455315.2. NCBI lineage: Eukaryota > Metazoa > Chordata > Mammalia > Artiodactyla > Delphinidae > Globicephala > Globicephala melas. The sequence continues at coordinate 98,513,872 of NC_083316.1, forward strand.
ATAAACCTGATGATTTTTCTGCAAGTGGATGACTTAATTCTCTGTCATCAGGCAGGACCCACATTATTTTCTAATCCCCGTCCACTGGAAATAATTTAACTCTAGTCACCTGAAGATTATTTTAGCACTTTTAAGTGTACCAACTATGACAGTCCAAACTTCGCCATCTTGGAAGTAAACTTGATGACATTTGTTTGATTCAAATTATAAAACTAAGTGATTTACAAAATTTTTAAAACTCACTTTTATTATTTGACCTAAAATATACTGATTATTGATGGAAAAAACACAGTGTGTGTCTCTAATAATACATGTTAATTTTATTCATATCTTGGTTTATTGTATTATTTCCAGGTTGATGAAAATGAAACTATGATGATTCTTATGCCAGATTACTGACTGCCCAAAGGACAGCAAAGAGCCTGTAACTCATAGAAATGTATTTTCCCCTGTTTGTACTCAGAGATACCCAGCCAACAGCTTTGACTAAATTGACAACCGTTTCCTGGATGACTGTGATTGTGTGTTATTATGTGTGTGTGAGTACAGGCACATCTGTGATTTCAGGAATTCAACTGAGTCAATTTATAGTTTGGTATTATTGAGACAAGTTTCTTCCCGCTTCTTTTTCATTTGAGGAGCTTTAGAGTATCATTCTCCTTCGATAAGCTGGCTGAAGTCACAGGTGCACTTGTAGAATATTGGACAATAGAAATTGAGAGTGATTACATCTGAGATCTTAAACTAAAAGCCAAATGCGTTTATTTTCACAAAATATAAAACATTAATAAAGTCCTGTGAACTTATGAAATTATTTCATCTTCCATTTCTAAAGATATTCAATGCATGAAATGCTAGGTGGCTCCCTTTGTGCAGTTTACCATAGGATACTGCAGTGGAATGGAAACAGGTTGTTATCTGGAGAAATCGCTCACCATTTCTCATATCTGTTGGCTTTGGAAAAATTCAAAGAAAACCAGGAAGTTTCAGTGTAACATAAAGATTCAATCTTTCTGTAAACTGAACATCCAGGAAAGTACGTACAGTTATTTCTCTTGTTCAGCACATGCAGAAGTATTTAAGGAACCTATTAATTTTTGCTGCTGTGCAAGGAAGGGTGAAGTAGTATCTAATTGATAGTATCAGACATGTGACGGGCAGAGAAGATACTTATGTTTTGCACATAAAAACTGATCTAATTTGATATTGAATCAAAGGATATAACAATTTCACTTCTCTGAGACCAACTTCCTCACATGCCTACCAAAGGAGTAGGATCAAGTTATGTCCATAGCGCCTTTCCAAAAATCAACCAGTCTCTACATGTTCAATTTCTTCTTTTTAAAAGTCTTCATTAAATTCCTAAATGGTAACAGTTCTAGAGAAATCCAGATTTTGATGTTTTAATGTTAGATTACTTATTTCCAGGGAAATGGATTTCTGCGTCACCTAAATCAAACATCTGCATTATGGAAACTTAACTTTTGTTGTATCTGTTAACATTTATAGTAGCATGTTTTTGTCTTCTTTATTAGGAATTCGCTTTTGGTATGACTATACTGATGCCAAATTCTGCTTCCTGGAAGAGAAACAGTGTCAAAAGCTCTGAACGATTTGGGCATAATTAGTCTAAATCATATACTGGATAAGAGTTGTTAATTTGAATTCTCCCAGATACATATTTTATTTAAAATTAAATTAGGTGCTTAATAGGGCATTTGTATAAAAATATCCCAGGAAAAGTCAACCCATAAGTAGTGATGTCTCTGCATCTGTGTTTTGATACTTCAGAATGATGTTGCTGATGTATAGTTTGCCACCTCTTAGTCTAACATTACAGAGCAAAGTATGGAGGGGCAGTTTTGGGATAAAAGACAACAGGTTAAACAATGCAGATCTTCCTGTCTGGCAAGTTATTTAGCTTATTGGAGTCTCAGTTTCCTCACCTGTAAAGTGGGGATAGGACTGTACCTAACCTGGAGGGCTATAGCCAGAGTTAAATGAAGTAGTGAAGTTAAAACATTTGCACAGTGCCTGAAACAGAGGATATACTCATATAAATATTAATTATGGAAAAAATGATCATGAGAAGGGACAGGAGATGAGGGGTGGCTGATGTGGTGTGGCCTCATGTGAGTAGAGTCAGAGTTACTATGGCTGTTGAAATAATTCAGTTGATGATGTTTGGCTTCAGAGCACTTCTTTCCATTTGGTGTTTGACTATAAAGAGGGTTGGGATTTTTAAAAATGTATTCATTCATTCAACCAATGTTTAAATTTCTTGTGTGTCATAGACACTGAGGCTAGTCCTAATAAGTCCAATCTCTACCTTTATGGAGCCAGGGAAGAGAGACTTTAAACACACATATACCCTGCCCCCCAGTAAATCCATGATAAATTATGTCATTGAAAAGGCCTGAGTTAAAACAATAAACGTTAGCTTCAGTTAGTATGTTTGTATTTTCATAGTTCTAGACAGTCATATCTTATTACCTATTTGTTTCAAATGCAGAACTATTAAGAGAAACATATACTGATCAATTAGTGTGTTTTAGTTTGAGATATATAACCACTGGAAAATAAATTAGTTGAAATATATTTTTGATAGTGTGGCAGTCATTAATAGTCAAGATGATCCATAGTGCTGCTAATTAAAGAATGGGCAGGCCTGTAACTGAAATATTTAAAGTCTGCCAAGCCCCCATGCCTTTCAGCAGTTTAGTTCACAATAAATATGATGATGTTAATGCAGAATGCCAAAAAAGAATGAATGTACAGATTGTGAATTCCTAGATTATGCATCTGTTGTTATAATGAGCCAGGGCTTGTCTAACCTATTCTTGTATTAGAGTTTTTTTAAGAAGAGAGGTATTGAAGTCTGTGTGCTGCGGTAACTGAATTCAATTGTTTCAAACTTTTCTCTTCTCATCTCTTGATCTAACTCAGGAGTCTATACATTGTTTCAGTGATTCTGGTTTGAGTAGGAAGAGAGATAGGACCAGAGAAGGGGTGGTGAACTCTGCCTGGGGAGGTTAGAGAATGCTTCTCCAAAGGACTCACATCTGAACTAGGTTTTGAAGAAGACATATAGACATTTGACAGGACATTCGGCTCTAAGAGATCTTTTAAGTATTGCTGCTTTACAGTAGCCAAGCATTCACCTTTCTGATTAGACGTTTTATCACTGAATCACTACCTCATTGTATGCCTCACAGTGCAAAAGAAGACCCACAGGTAGATATTTTCTCTTTATTAAAGGATACTGAGAAATTTTGAAATAAATATAACTGATATCTAAGGATAGGTAATTAGCATGATTTTTGTATATATCCTTACATAATATGACCTTGTAACAAATGCACGGTTCTTGGAGCTCTGCTGAGTGAATTCTGGTATAGCATAAAGATGATGATGATTAAATATTTTCCGTTGCTACATGTATACTACTTTTTTTTTTTTTTTTTTTTGCGTTACGTGGGTCTCTCACTGTTGTGGCCTCTCCCGTTGCGGAGCACAGGCTCTGGACGCGCAGGCTTAGCGGCCATGGCTCACGGGCCCAGCAGCTCCGCGGCATGTGTGATCCTCCGGAACCGGGGCACAAACCTGTGTCGCCTGCATCGGCAGGCGGACTCTCAACCACTGCGCCACCAGGGAAGCCCTATCCTACTTTTTAAGCAATGCTTTAAGTACTTTACAATCTTCACAACTGTCCTGTTATCGGTCCTATTTCAGAGATGAGCACCCTGAGAATGGTGAAGGGCTGTATACATGCAGATTCCTGGGCTTACCCCAAGTCTCAGAACTGGGTCTTAGTAGCATTTTAGCAGCCTCTTCTGGTTTTACCCTTTTTAAACTGAGAACCACTGCCCTCCGCAGGCAAAGTGTAGGGACTTTGAAATTCAACAATCATGTACTACATCTGCTTATATATCTATATCCACACACATACACACACAATGGAATACTATCTATATATACATACACACACAATAGAATATTACTAAGTCATAAAAAAATAATAAAATTTTGCCATTTTCAACAACATAGATTGACTTGGAGAGCATATGCTAAGTGAAATAAGTCAGAGGAAGACAAATACTGTATAATATCACTTATGTGGAATCTAAGAAATACAACAAACTGGTCAATATAACAAAAAAGAAGATTCACAGATATAGAGAACAACTAGTGGTTACCAGTGGAGAGAGGGAAGGGGGGAGGGGCAATATAGGGGTAGGGGAGTAAGAGGTACAAACCATTAGTTTTAAAATAAGCTACAAGGATATATTGTACAACACGAAGAATATAGCAAATATTTTATAATAACTATAAGTGGAATATAACCTTTAAAAATTGCAAATCACTGTATTGTACACTTGTAACTTATATAATATTGTATATCAAATATACTTCAATTAAAAAAACTTGTCACGTGCCACATGTGAAAATTTTATTAAAAATGTGGATCCTGGGACAGGGCCTGAGATTCTGCATTTCTAACAAGCTCTGGATAATGCCAATGCTGCTGGTCTGCTGACCAAAGAGTACTAAGGTAGCAATCACTGATACTCACAATATCCTAAGGAGGTAGATGTGAACATTAACCCCGTTTTTCCAGATTAGGAACCTGAAACAAAAACGTATTGTATACATCGCCCAAAGTCACAAGCTTATAAGTGGCACCACCGGGATTGGACCCAGGTACGAAGGCTCCAGAGTTTGGGCTCTTAACCAGCATTCCACACACCCCCTTCAATATGGAAGTTTGCCTCCCACTTACATACAATTTTGGCTCTTTCTGTTTCTAGACGCTATGGCACTTATCCATATGAATTTGGAAGGTAAAGAAGTGCTGACTCTTTACTCTTTGCAAAATGACTTAATGCAGTTGCCTGGGAATGCATTTGCTTTTCTTAGAAGGAATGATGATGGGCAGGGGGGGAAGAGAGAAGAGTTAGATCAGTGGTTTCCATATTGTCAGAGCCCAGATTATTCTTTTGTCACATATCTCATCAAAAAAGTTCAAATAGACCTCATTTCCACACCACCTGTAAGGGTTGCTAATTATGATTCACTTACCCTTGGTTCAAATATTTCTGTATAAGAATATCTGAATTGCTTCTTTACAGGGACATTATAAAGACAACCAAAAGTGGTAGTTAAAAAATTACTTCTGGACACATGATTAAATGAATTATAGTCAAGATCACTAAACTGACAGATGTATATATATAAAAATATAAAATTTATCTATCAGTTTGTATATATATATCATTCATATATGTATATATGAATGATATGTAAAAGTAAATATACCCAATACAATTGGTATTTATATACAGCTATAGTATGGTTCCATCATTTATTCTAATAAATAGTGAGGCAAGCCTCATTAGGGAATTAGAGAAACTTTCCTAACTGGGGAACTTCATAAAAAAATATAGATTCCTGGTCTCAAGGCTGCTGAACAAAATTGCTGGGCATGAAGCCCAGGAATCTCTAGATTTAAAATGCTGCCCAGGTGATTCTGGTGATCGTCAAAGTTTGACCACCAGTTTTAGACCACTCTTCTGGCTTCTGGCTTCTGGCAGAAAGAGAACAGCTACTTCAATATCTCTAAGCCCATGAATCAAGGAAATGTCTCTAAGGTTATTTTTTCTACCATATCATGTATCTCTGCTGACTGCAGCTGCTGAGGGCTCTGCCACGTAACCGCTTCATGCTCCTTGGGCCTGGGCACATCTGTGCATTACTGTGTGATTTAGACACTTCACACTTGGGAAGCTTATTTGCAGAAATACTGTCTGCTGGAAGTCAGACACTGCTATAGTGGGAAAACAAATCACTAAAACATGCTTGATCAAATCTCTGAGACGTTGAGACAAGTGTTAAATAAGTTTTTGAAGAAATGCCAAGTAGCAAATGAGAAAACAGTTGCTGGTTTCAGAAATATTTTGCGAGTGTCTGGTAATTCAAATTTAACTGGGAAGGTAATTTTACTTATTGAACAGAAGTGATTTATAAATAATCCTGGAAAATTAAGCAGCTGGGCTAGCACAGGGCTTGCATATTTCATGATTTTTAAATGATTGCAAAGCTGACTCACAATAAATCTGAACAATTTAAAATGATTTTATTTACCAGTGTAACCTCACTCAGTTGCTACAAGAACTTCATGTTTGCTTATTTTCTATATAAAGTAGATTATCCTTCTACTGAATATTTTTTATTTTCTATGCAAAAAGGATCACATATCTGATATTTATGTATCTGAGGTCTCTTTTACATTGAGCTCTGTAGGTCTTCAAATAAACAGATAGCAGATTATTTTGAATGTGACAAAAATTAAGTTTCTAGAAAGTAATTGTTACGCTTTCCACCATAGCAGGCATGTGGATAGTAATGCGTTTTACCATCATTGACCCTTTGAATTTCAAGAACTTGTTCAAAAGTGTAGAAAATCAATGTTGAGCCATTGAGACAGCAGCATTTGACGAGTGGGTTTGCAGTAGAGGAGCTGAGATAGGAGTTTAAAAAAATGGATTGCAAACATACATTGAGAATCAGAAGGATGATTTTGGGGGGTTCAAGGAAGCAATACGTTAATTTTTAGTTTCCTGTCACCCAAGAAGAGGAAACAGATAATTTTTAAAAATTAATTATTGTCTTTTATTGCTAGAAGATATTCTTTTTATCCTAATAAAGAGGGCTTTCTAGCTAGTGCTTCCAGGATTTCACTGTGCAAAACTTTAAATCTGTGTGAAAGTGTATTACTCAGCCATAAAAAAAGAATGAAATAATGCCATTTGCAGCAACATGGATGGACCTAGAGAATATCATACTAAGTGAAGTAAGTCAAACAGAGAAAGACAAATATCATATGATATGTTTATACGTAGAATCTAAAAAAATTATACAAATGAAATTATTTACAGAACAGAAATAGACTCACAGACATAGAAAACAAACTTATGGTTACTGAAGGGGAAAATGTGGGAGAGGGATAAATTATGAGGTTAGGATTAACATATACACACTACTATATATAAAATAGATGAACAACAAGGACCTACTGTATAACACAGAGAACTATATTCAATATCTTGTAATAACCTATAATGGAAAAGAATCTAAAAAAGATTATATATATATATATAATATATATACATACATATATAACTGAGTCATTTTGCTGTAGACCTGAAATTAACACAACATTGTAAATCAACTATATTTCAATAGAAATTAAAAAGAAACTGTGTGAAAGTGACCTGCATAAAATTGAGGGTAAGATGAAAATTTCCTTGAGAGCAGTTATCATGTGTATTCATCAGTATATCCCCTAGACTTCTAGAGGCCTCTGTATTTGTTGCAAAGTAAATATTTCCTAGATGAATAAACAATGTGAATGGAAGTGTGCTTCTTCATCAGTTCTCTCTGTTGAACCCTGAGTTGTTTCGAAGTAATTTAGCATATTATATATATTAAATTTATTTTAGTATTTTGTCAATTGATTTGAAGTTGATTCTTCTTTTTTTAAATATAAAACATGGTGCATGGAGAGGGAGAATAAATTGGCCTCAGTGTCTAAGTCTCTTCATGTTAAGAACATGGGTAGAGAAAAAAATAACAGATTTTTAATTGATAAGGGATATGTAAAATGCCAAGAGTAGCTACTATCTGAGAATCAGGTATGTTTGAAAGCATAGATTGCCAATAGTGCTTTGGTTCAATTAAGCTTGCCTTTCTATTTATTTTTCACTATATTCACTTTTACAAAAACAATTTGCTTATTTTAAACTAAGAAAAACAAAGTTATAATCAATGTATGTAAAGGTACATTTTCTCATGATTTTCCTTGGTTCCATTGCTTTCTCCTGTAGTACAGACAAGAGGATTTAGCTCTCTCTCTCTTTTTTTGGTAACTTTTTGTTTTTTTAATTTGACGTTTAAAACAGTAGAGTTCTTTGTTTTCTACTGTGAGTCTTTGAGGATCACATGGCTAATACCTTTAATTGCTCTTCCATTTTATTTGTAATTACTGCAATGAAATGGTTTGTGAATTTTGATGGAAAATAGTTTAGACTAGTAGATGTTTTCGTTTAAACATGCACAATGTAAAGAACTTCAATAATGTTTAGCTGTTCAGGGACATTGTACTGGAAGAATCAATATATTTGTGTACATAATTAGTTTGGCTTAGTAAGTATTTAGTTTTTCTGATGAATTGTCTTTCAGCTGTTTTCATGATAGAAACTAAGCAGATGGAGTATTTTGTCAATAGGGAAAAACAAAACAAAAGATATTTTTTTAGCCTCCAGTAAATGTTAGATGTTTACTTTTAGTGGAATGTATTTAGAAATAGGTATTTCTTTTTTGCATAAAAAGCTTTTCAATTTGTATAGTATGTATATTTTTGTATATTTTAATTGGATTTGGGAAAAAGTAACTTGATGAAAGCTTTGGTTTACCAACTTATTGATAATTTACAAAGCCCTATAGTAGTCATTCATACTATTATTTTTTTAAATAAAATGACATATTTCAACCCAAGACATAGCTAAAAGTGGCTATATAAAGCACACTTTATTCTATATCTTCTGTTCTACATTTGTTGACAGAAAAATTTATCAATGCAGCAACTTGGGGCATAGCATCTTTCAATTCCTAGAAGTAAAATGTTATATAAAATATGTTAAAGTCATATAAAATGTATATTTTATATGTATATAAAGTTATATGGCAAAGAAAATGATTATGTTAATTGTTAGTCCATCTTTCTGAGAGTATTCATATTTAAAAGTAATATTTGTTATAAATTTTTTCAGAGCTTATTTCTATGTTCTCAGGAAAATAAAAATAAAAGAAAATTTTTTTTAAAATAACAGGAACAGACATTTCAACAATGGATGTTTTCTGTTTATTTTTTTATTTTTTATTTTATTTTTTAGGATTACTGTATTAAGTAAAGCCTAAGAAAGTAGAAGAGCTGAGGATTTCCTACCAAAAATTTATTGCCTTCCTTTGAAGTTAACATTCCAGAGTAGCTAGGAGGGTTTTAGTAGGTCTCATTTGTCATGAAATTAAGAAGAAACTTTTTAATTAAAAAAATGAATAGCACGTCTGACTTTAAAGAAATATGTGAGCACTCACATATTTTTATTATTATCAACTGAGAAATGTATGTTATAATTTATGGTAATGTGACTGCTACCATTGCATGTTTTGACCTCTGGTCGTTAATCTTTGATCATTGAAAGCCACTTTGCTACACCCTCCAATATTGGCTATGGTTTGTGCCCATAAATTACATGCTCAGTAAACTTAATGGTGAAATCTGATTATTTCTATGAATCAAGTTTTAGTCAAAGATGCATTTGTTTCAGGAAACTGTATTTGAACACATGTGAAATGTTTTGCAAAGAAAAATGGGTTGATTGTGCCCTAGTGTAGACATATGATCCAGATTACTGGATCAATCAGTAAGCAGTGGTTTCAGAGGCCTTATTCCCATTTGATTAGAGAACCTCATGTATCCTATTTGATTGCTCTTCTATGTATTACAACTCTGGATTGACAACAGACAGGTAGGATCTAGACACAGTCTTGATCATAGATTTTAAAAGAAATTTTATGTAATAATAGAAAGCAGAATGGAGCATGGTTTATTATCTGTGTTTATTTTGCTAGCTATTCATACCCATATAGGCATATAAACACTGCTCATAACAGTATTTTTGCCCTTGTCAAGTCATTTGCTTCTTCAAATCTCTGTATTGCCCATTGGGTATTACTTTCTTTTAAGAAAGGAATTGAAAATTCACACAGAAGAGAATAGGCAAGGTGGCAAAATGCCAAATGTTAAATGTTTCATTAAGCTAGTGGAAGTGAAAAAATTTTAATAAGTAAAAGATGGAAATAAAACTGCTTCCATTGCCTTTTCCAGAGAAGCCAGAGGGTAGGTGAAGAGTATAGGAAGGAGGTTTAAAACTATTTAATAGAAAGTAAATTGGGAGAACAACTGTAAGTGGTCTCCTGGGGATATGAGGAGATGAAAACAAATAATCTGGTAGTGCAGAGTACAAACCAAATAAGACCTCTCTCTTTGTCTCTTTTTTTAACCATTTTTTAATTGAAGTATAGTTAAATTATAATGTGTTAGTTTCAGGTACACAGGAAAGTGATTCAGTTATACATTTTTTCAAATTTTTTCCATTATAGGATATTATAAGATGTTGAATATAGTTCCCTGTGCTATACAGTAAGTCCTTGTTGTTTATCTGTTTTATAAATAGTAGTGTGTATATTTTAATCCCAAACTCCTAATTTATCACTTCCACCCAGCCCCAGCTATCCCCTTCAGTAACCATAATTTTGTTTTCTGTATCTGTGAGTCTATTTCTATTTTGTAAATAAGTTCATTTATATCATTTTTTTTTTTTTAGATTTCACATAAGAGTATTTCCATAGTGGCTGCTTCAAATTACATTCCCACCAACAGTGCAGAAGGGTTCCTTTTTTTCCATACCCTCTCCAATATTTATTATCTATTGACTTTTTATGATGGCCATTCTGATTGATGTGAGGTGATACCTCATTGTAGTTTTGATTTGCGTTTCTCTAATAACTAGCTATATTGAGCATCTTTTCACGTGCCTCTTGGCCATCTGTATGTCTTCTTCAGAGAAATGTCTCTTTAGGTCTTCTGCCCATTTTTTATTTATTTATTTATTTTTATATTGAGTTGTAAGTGCAGTTTGTGTATTTTGGAAATTGATCCCTTGTTGGTTGCATCATTTGCAAATATTTTTTTCTAGTCCGTAGGTTTTCTTTTCCATTTTGTTTATGGTTTGCTGTGCAAAAGCTTTTAAGTTTAATTAGGTCCCATTTGTTTATTTATTTATTTTTATTTTTTTTGCGTTACGCGGGCCTCTCACTGCTGTGGCCTCTTCCGTTGTGGAGCACAGGCTCCGGACGCGCAGGCTCAGCGGCCATGGCTCACGGGCGCAGCCGCTCCGTGGCGTGTGGGATCTTCCCAAACCGGGGCACGAACCCGTGTCCCCTGCATCGGCAGGCGGACTCTCAAACACTGTGTCACCGGGGAAGTCCCTAATTTGTTTATTTTTGTTTTTATTTCCATTACTCTAGGAGATGGATCAAAAAAATATTGCCGTAATCTCTCTTTTTTATAACCTCACATTGCAGGGTGGTTTATATCCTCCAAGGATATAGACAGTTTCTCAGTGGCAATACTCTTGTTGATGCCCTGCCTGTAGATACTATCACTACCCTTTATAACTCACCTCCTCATCCATCTGCACACAAATTGCAGATTAATTTTGTCTTTCCAGACATGTGGTACATTCTATTGGCAGTCTGTTCAATAAACATTACCTCTTTTTCTTTGCTAATAGAAATGTGATTAAGAATAGCAAAATGTCTAGTGCAGAGTATAAATCGTGATAGGTGTGGTCTAATTAATGGCAACCTGTTCTCCCTTGACAGTGATTGGTCTAGGGTAGTTGTGTGACAGTTTTGGCCAAAGAGATGCAATCAATTTTATGCTGGGAACATGGGAATATATTTCCCCCTAAGAAAGAGAGAGCTGTGTAAAGAGAAGTTTATTGTTCTAATGTGTGAGGATATAAAGCCATAAGACAAATGTCACCACATCAAGGAAGACAGAGTAGAAGAATGTTAAGGCCGGGGAATGTCTACTTCTGGACTTCTTAAATAAAAAATAAATGCTCTATGGCATAAGCTGCTATTAATTGGGTATTTTGTTATTGGTTACAAATTCATTCTAAATCACACGTTATGTTACTTCTCCGCAAATGTCAGGGGATTCCCATTAGTAAATGAAACGTCAACCTTCTACCCTGGCACCATTTCACATGAGTCCTCAATATATACATTCAACACCCCAGGCAAATTTGCCTTTTTTTGACCATCCATTCAAAATTGGTTTTTTTGTCAGTGTCCATTTGCTTTATAAGTCCTTCAACCTGGGATGTCTTCTTTCTTCCAAGAGCCTTCAACTACCTAAATTCTCAAGGTCCATGCTCAAATTCCAACTTCCCTCAGGTCGTCTTTAATTGCTCACACACGCAATAAGTCACATAATATGTACACAGATATATATTTTGTATGTAATGTATGTATATATATACATTTTTTGCCCCATTCAGCATTTATTATCCTCTCTTCTCATAATAGTAATCTGACATTCTTTTGAAACCATTCCTCTACTATCCTTAGCTTATGTACATTTGACATATATTTAAGCCAAGCAACACCATCCATCCTCCCCCTCCCCTTCAACCTAGCCATATATTGATTCATAAATATCAGTATAACTTAATTGAGACTCATGAGACTAGCCCAGAATGCTAGTTAGAAATTTGGGGGAAAAGATTCTTTTTTTTCTGCTAGAATTTAATTATAATAAATAAATAAATAAATTATAAATTAATTATATATAAAGTATATATATATAAAATATAATTTATATATATGCCTGGATCTGCTGGGAGCTCCCACAAGTAAACAGTCTATCTACAAGTGAAGACTAAACAGAAAGAAGTAGAGCTATAATAGAGACCAGTTTCCTATCACCACACTTGAGACTGAAGTTGATGGTACCATGTAAACTTTTACAGTTAAATGAATCCACTTTTTTTTTTCTTTTTTTTTTAAAGTTATGTACATTTAAATCATATAGAATGAAAAGTGATCCGGTCTCCAACAACTTACTCATTTGTTAGTTACTTTACACATACTGAATTAAATAATAAATATCTGAGTATGACTCATTTATTTTCCTAGTGTATAAACTTCCTAGGTATAGGGACAGTAAACCTGATCTTTCACTTGGCATATTTCTCTGCCTTTTATTTAGTAAACATACCATAAATAACTGCTGAATAGATATAAATTCTAAAATTCTGTATATCTTGAGATGACAGCCAATTTGAGATTTTTCTAAGAACTTCCTTAGATCATAGTCTCATACTTGAATAAAAGTGCAATGTTTCTTGTCACATGTTTGTACTCCATAACTGTTCAGGGAATTTTGTGTATAACTTCTTCCCTTTGTTAGCCATAATTCATCCTTAACTGTGTCCTTTTGACTTATTGAAAAGCTAATAATTTCCTCCTTTTATGACTGGTCTGCAACTTTAAACTGCTCTAATGCTGAGTTTTTAATTTTTTTTCATTTTTTATTCTCTCTCTCTCTCCCCTCCCCCCACCACTCTTCCCCTCTCTCCTCACCTCCCTCGCTAGCCATTGCTTAGTGATCTCAGTCTTATAGCTTTGAATACCATTTATATGCTGACAGTTCAAAAAATTTACATCTCCCAAATTTACATCTCCAGTTCAGACCTTCTCATGACTTTAACACACATAAACACAGCTGTTTACATATTAAACTTGTAAGTCCAAAAAATGTTCCGGATCTTATCCCCATAAACCTACTTCTCTCACATTCTTCTTCAACTCATTTAACGGTAAATCTATATACTTCCAATTGCATAGATTAAAGCCTTGAAGTTATCCTTGATTCCTTTTTTCCCTCACATTCCACTGCAAATCCATTTGCATAACAATATATTCTGAGGCTAATCCCTTCTTACTGCTTCTACCATTACCCAAATCGCCATTATGTCTCACCTGGATTGTTAAATTGTCTCCTGATTGATCTCCATTACTTACTTCCTCCCATTGTGTTCTCTTCTCTACATATTAGTAAGAGTAAAATTGAAAAATCTAAACAGGTAAAATTAGCTCAAACCTCACCATGACTTTGTCCCATAAATGTTAAGGAAATTTTTGTATAACTCCTTAATTCTTACTTTATTTTACCTAATTTGATAAAAATTTAACCCCAAATTAACTGATAGTAAAAATAATAAAAGTCAAAATCCTTCTAAAGGTCTGTAAAAGCATTGGGTTTTCCACTGTCTGTCTGGTTTCATCTCTAAACGTTCAGCCTCTTGCAAACTGCTCTCCAATTATTCTGGTCTGTTTGGTGTTTATGGAACACAGCAGACAACTTCTTGCATGGGAAATTTTACATTTGTTCTTCCCTCTGTTTGGAACGTTTTTCCCTCACTTACTCACATGGCTTCTTCCCTCACCATCTTCAGATCTTTGCCCAAATGTCACTATCCAGGAGATGGTTGTTCTGACAGTTAAAATGATACCCACTCTACTCCAATCACTCTCTCACCCTTTTCTTCCTTTATCTCTGTAGCACTTATGAACCACTGATTCTCTCTCTCTCTCTCACTCTCACTCAGTCCGTTCCTACACACACTGTCCTCTTTCTCTTCTTCATTTATGTATTCCTAGTCCCGAGAATGATGCATGACACAAAGTAGACTTTCAATACATACTTGTTTAAAGAAGGAGTGCATGGACTCTAAGATTTATGACTTTATTTTTAAATGACTTCTAATATTGATCTTTTATAATGTTGCACAGTGAAGAAGGGTTTTACATGTTTAAAATTGTCCTTTGGTATCCTCATATTCTCTATATAGAATACTGATGCCTCACCTGGAGAAAATCCTTCTGTTTCTTCATCCTTATCATGCAAACATATTCATTTTAGTCAGCCTAGGTAACCTCTTTCTACAACTTAAAATTTTCATCAAAAACTTCTATGGCTATAGTATACTTCTCCATTTATTATGTACTTTTAAAGAAAATCATATTCCATGCCATTTTAAAAATTAATTAAAAATTTATTACAGTAAAATATATGTAACATAAAAATTACATTTCAACTATTTTTAAGAGTATAGTTCAGTGACATTAGGTATATTCATACTGATGTGCAAACATCACCACCATCCATCTCCAGAACGTTTCCACCTTCCTTAACTGAAATTCTATCCCTTATACACAAACTCCCCACTTTCCACTCCCCCAGTCCATGGCAACACCACTCTACTTTCTGTCTCTCTGAATTTGTCTACTTTAGATACCTCATATAAATGAAATCATGCAGTGTTTGTCCTTTTGTGACCGGCATATTTAATGTAGCATAATGTCTTCAAGGTTCATTCATGTTGTAGCATGTGTCAGAATTTCCTTTCATTTTAAGGCTGAATCATACTCCTTTGAATATATATATATATATATATATATCACATTTTGTTTATCTATTCATCTGTCAATGGATACTTGCTTCTACCTTGGTGATTATAAATAATGCTGCTGTGAGTGTGAGTGTACAAATATCTGAGTCCCTGCTTTCACAACTTTTGGGTATGTACCCAGGCATGGAATAGCTGAATCATATGGTAATTTTATTTTTAAATTTTGTAGGAATTGCCATACCATTTCCCATGATGGCTGTACCATTTTACATTCCCACCAGCAATGTACAAGGGTTCTAATTTCTCCACATATTCATAAACAGTTGGGTTTTTTTACCTTTAAAAAAAAGTAGACATCCTAGTGGGTTTGTGATACCTCCTTATGGTTTGGTTTGCATTGCCCTTATGATTAGTGATGTCAAACATTTTTTCATATGCTTATTGGCCATTTGTGCATCTTTTTTGAAGAAATGTCTATTCAAGTCATTTGCCCATTTTTTAAATTGGATTTTTTTTTTGCTTTTTTTCATTGTTGTTTAATTGTAGCAATTAAAAAAATGTATTCTGGATATCAAGCACTTATCAGATACAGCATTTGCAAATATTTTTCTGCCATTCCATGTGTTATGTTTTCACTCTTTATAGTCTTTTGACACACAAAAGTTTTAAATTTCGATAAAGTCCAATTTGTCTATTTTTTCTTTTATTACTTGTGCTTTTGGAGTCATAAAAAGTTATCATAGTCAACACAAAAACCTGTGCATGGGGGTTTATAGCAGCTTCATTTATAATTGCCAGAACCTGAAAGGAACTAAGATGACCTTCAGTAGATGAATGGATAAGTAAGCTATGGTACATCCAGGCAATGGAATACTATTAAGTACCAAAAAGAAATGAGCTATCAAGTCATGAAAGGACGTGGAGGAAGCTTACATGCATACTATTAAATGAAAAAAGCCAGTCTGAAAATGCTCTCTACTGTATGATTCCAACTGGACAAGGCAACACTATGGAAATAGTAAAGATCAGTGGTTGCCTGTGGTAGGTGGGATGAGAGATGAATAAGTAGAACACAGAAGATTTTTAGGGTAGTTAAAATATTCTGTATGATTTTATAATAATGGATATATGCCATTTTATTGTTGTCTAAACCCATGCAATGAATGACACCAAGAATGAACCCTAGGATATTGACTGTTAACTGTGGGTGATTGTGATATGTCAATGTAGGTTCATCCGTGGAAAGTAAGTAAGTATGTAAGTAAGTAAGTAAATAAATAAATATATACATCGCCATCTGGTAAATCATGTTGACCAAGGTTGTGCTTGTGTGGCGGGAGCAGGTATATCTCTCTACCTTCTTCCCAATTTTCTTGTAAACCTAAAACTGATGTAAAAATCTTTAAAAAAGATATCAGAGCTAAATTCAAATTATGAAATATCTTCCTATCTTTCTTCTAGGAGTTCATAAACATAGTTTTAAAGCTCTTATATTTATGTCTTTGATCCATTTTTAGTCAATTTTTGTTTACGGTGTAAGGTGAGCGTCCCTTTCTTTTTTTTTTTTTTTTTTTGCATGTGGATATCTAGTTTTCCCATCACCATTTGTTGAAAGGACTATCCTTTCACCCACTAAATGATCTTGGCACCCTGGTTTAAAATCATTTGACTATATGTGTTTCTGGGTGCTCTATTCTATTCTACTGATCTATATGTCTGTCTTTATGCTACGCTGTTTTTATTACCATAGCTTTGTAGTAAGTTTTGAATTCAGGATGTGTGATATCTCCAGGTTTGTGCTTTTCAAGATTGTTTGACTCTCTGGGGTCCTTTGAAATTCCATATGAATTTTAGGATGGGTTTTTCTGTTTATGCAAAAACACCATTGAGATTTTCATAGTATTGCATTGAATCTAGAGATCAGTTTGGGTAGTATTGACGTATTAGCAATATTAAGTCTCCCAGTTTATGAAATGGGGTATCTTTCCATTTATTTGTTTCTTCTTTAATTTCCTTTAGTAAAGATTTGTAGTTTTCAGTGTACAAGTCTTTAGTTTCTTTGGTTATATTTGTTTCTAAGTATTTTATTCTATTTGACAGTATTTTAAATGGAATTATTTTCTTAGTTTCCTTTGTGAATTGTTCATTGTTAATATATAGAAATATAGTTGATTTTTGTGTGTTAATTATTTTCCTGTAACTTTGCTGTACTTGTTTGTTGGTTCTAATGTTTTTTTTTTGTGTGTGTGTGCATGGAATTTTTAGTGTTTTCTACAGATAAGATCATGTCTTTTGTGAACCGAGATTAATTATACTTCTATCTTTCCAGTTTGTATGCTCTTTATTTCTTTTTCTTGCTTAATTTCTCTGACTAGGACTTCTAGAACTATGTTGAATAGGAGTAGCAAAAGCAGGCATCCTTATCTTGTGTCTCATCTTAGAGAAAAAACTTTATCTTTCACCACTGAGTATGATATTAGATGTGGGAATGTTTTTCTTGAGTTTCTTTGAGATAAAATTTACATACAGTGAGATGTACAAACCTTAAGTGTACAATTAGATGAATTTTGGCAACTATAACACTCATTGTAATCCATACCCCTTTGAAGATATAAAGGGGAATTGGAAACACCAATTTATATTTATGTTATACCACTTGATTTTGTCTCTCAGATCTTTGAGCCTCTGTCTGTATGTATTTTTTTCTTTTCATTCTTGTGGACTGGATAATCCTTTCTCTTCTGGTGTTTCCTTGTTTTACCTACTCAGCCTATCCCACCTCCTTCCCTATAAGGGGGCAAATTCTGTTTTGATTTTTTTCACCATAGGGTACATTTACCCCTTCTAGAATTTTATTAATATAAATGGAGTTGTACTGTAAAACTCCATTGTGCCCAACTTCTGGATTTTAGCATAATATATGATATTTATGTATGTTTTTACATGTATCAGAAGTTCACTCTTTTTCTTTTGATTGTTAACATTCTAGTGTATGAACATATTATATATAACTTATTTATTTTCTTATTGATGGAAATTTGGATTGTTTCCCTTGTTTTGCTATTATGAGTAGACAGCCTTCTATGAATCTTTGTGACTATATTCATGATCATAAATTTTCTGACCCCTTGAGTAAATACCTAAGAGAGAAATTTCTGGATTAAAGGGTAAATGCATATTTAATTTTATAAGAAATTTCTTCTCCAAAGCAGTTAAACAGTTTTGCACATCTGCTGACCGTGTGTTAGACTTGTGGTTGATCCACACCCTTGCAAACATTTGGTGTTGTTACTCAATATTTTTAATTTTAGCCATATTGATGGGTGTGTATTGGTGTTGCATTGTGTTTTTAAAAATTTTTTATTTTATTTTATTTTATTTTTGCGGTACATGGGCCTCTCACTGTCGTGGCCTCTCCTGTTGCGGAGCACAGGCTCTGGATGTGCAGGCTCAGTGGCCATGGCTCACGGGCCCAGCCGCTCCGCGGCATGTGGAACCTTCCCGTAGCGGGGCATGAACCCGCATCCCCTGCATCGGCAGGCGGACTCTCAACCACTGCGCCACCAGGGAAGCCCTCCATTGTGTTTTTAATTGTATTTCCTTGATGGTTAATTGCATTAAGAACTTTTTATATGTTTATTGGCTATTTATCATTCTTTTTGAAATTTTGTTCATCTAACTTTTAATTAATATAATTATTGATATGTTTGGTCTACAATTTCATTATTTGTTTTCTATTTGTACCATACATTGATTTTAATGATTGAACAGAGGATGAAAAAAAAACATTTATTGTGAGTTAATCAAATATATGGTATTCCTATTGGCTTTTTAAGCTAATTTCTGTGTGTGTGTGTGTGTGTGTGTGTGTGTGTGTGTGTGTGTGAGATTTAGTGTTTCCTCTTGGTTTTCAGTATGCATTATTGCTGATTATATTACTTCAAATAAATTGTAAGACCCTTGAAACAATGTATTTTCATTTATTTTCCACTGAATTTGGTGTTGTGTCATATGAAATTCGTTTACATATATTATAAGCCTCAAAATAAAGTGTTATAATTTTTACTTTATACAGTTATATGTATTTTAAAGAAATAGGGAAAAGTGTAATTTTTTTACAGTTATCCACATATTTATATTGTTCTTTTTCCCTTCCCATATATTGGCGTTTCCATATTGGTCACTTTCAGTCTGAATAACATGAATTTGCTTAGTTTTTTTCTAATCCGAAAATGCTTTTATTTCACATTCACATTTGAAGGATTTTTTTCACTTGATATAGAATTCTGAGTTGACAATTTTTAAATGTTTTTACTTCACCACTTTTAAGATTTTGTTCTTTTGTCTCTGGCCTACATTGTTTCTGATTAGAAGTCAATAGTCACTTATGTCATTGTTTTCATATGTAATATGTTGTTTTTCTTGCTGCTTCCAATGTTTTACCTTGATTTATGATTTCTGGCTGTTAGAGTGTGATGTATCCAGATGTGTTTTATTTCTATTCATTCTGTTTGGGATTTGCTGACCTTCCTGGATCTTGAAGTTCATGTTTTTACCAAATTTTGGACAGTTTGAAGATATCATTTCTTCAAATCTTCTTTCTGTCTCATTGTCACTTTGTCTACACCTGTGACACCATTTATATTTATGTTATACCACTTGATTTTGTCTCCCAGATCTTTGAGCCTCTGTCTGTATGTATTTTTTTCTTTTCATTCTTGTGGACTGGATAATCCTTTCTCTTCTGGTGTTTCCAAACTGTATTTAACCCATTTATTGACACCCCCACCCTTTTTCTTTTTCATTTCAAATATTATAAATTTCAGGTACATCTGTCCCTTTCTTATGGCCATAAATTTATTTAAGCTTCTGAATATATATAAATATATACATGTTTTTTACCAATTCCAACATCTAGGCCTTCTTCTTTTTTAAAATTAATTAATTAATTAATTAATTTTTGGCTGTGTTGGGTCTTCCTTGCTGCTTGTGGGCTTTCTCAAGTCATGGCGAGTGGGGGCTACTCTTCATTGCAGATGCGCAGGCTTCTCATTGCGGTGGCTTCTCTTATTGCAGAACATGGGCTCTAGACGCACAGGCTTCAGTAGTCTTGGCTTGCGGGCTCTAGAGTGCAGGCTCAGTAGTTAGGGCGTACGAGCTTAGTTGCTCCGTGGCATGTGGGATCTTCCCAGACCAGGGCTCAAACCTGTGTCCCCTGCATTGGCAGGCGGATTCTTAACCACTGTGCCACCAGGGAAGTCCCCATCTAGGGCTTCTTGTGGTCATTTTCTGTTGCCTTTTTTTGGAGAGTGTTGTTTTATCCTTGCAGGCATTAATTTACTAGTGAATAAGCTTATCTTTTTGAAGCATTTTAAAAGCTTTGTTATTGTGAGTCTTTATTTGTCATTATTCTAGGATTAGTCTGGGACTTTCTGGGTATCAGCTGAATACCAAGAACATTGAGCAAAGACCTTTCATTTTGGCTGGACTTCTATGTCTCTTAGCTGTGCAGAGATGCTGAAATCTCTACTTAGCCCACAGCTCCCAGCAGCTATTCTCTTCCAGGCCTTGCAGAGTCTCACTCAAAAAGCACACAACTTAATATTTGACCAACAAAGGAAGGGGAATTCCACGTAGGTTTCTGGGGCTCCTTCTCTATTCAGCTCCCTTCTGTCTGGTATCTTAACGCACATCTTCCAGCCAGCATTGTAGTCCATATCTGCAGTCTGTGTTTTCTCAGTTTAGCAAGACTACTGTGCTCTGCTTGTCCTTTTCTTTCTTCAGTTCTAGAAAGTGCTTCCAGACATAGAGCCAGGGCTATTGTGGGGCTTATTCCATATATTCCCACACTCTCAGTGATTGCAATCCTGTGTCCCTTTTGTAGAATGTTTACAAACAGTTGCCTCATACAGTTTTCTATTTTAGTTTTGGATGGCTTGGCTAGTATCAGACACTCCTCTATTGCTAGGACCAATGTCAAATTATATTTTTAGTTATCCCACATAGACTACAAACCTTTGGGAAAACACTAAATAATTGTCTGTTTCTTATAATCTAGGCTTCTTCCCTTAATTACTTTTCTGTGTGTATCTCAAAGATATGAAGCAAAACAATAGCTTCGTAATGAGAAGACCTTCTAACAACATCTCATGTGCTATTTGAATATGACATATGGCTTTTCCAAATTAAACATGAACGATCCACATTTGGGCTCTGGATAATCTCTCTGTCTGCTCTTAAACTAAAGGTTTCAGTATGTAACTTGGGAGAATAGATTATGTTAAGACTATGCTAGACTACTATATTTAGAAACACAAATTTTTCTGGGCCTGATCAATGGATCTATGTCATAATAAACAGAGGTAGTAAAGTAGGTCAGACAAAAAATGTACATGAACGCATATGTAAATATGTGTGCATGTATACATATTTCTAATATCTCTCAGTTTTGCATCATAATCTTCCTACCTCAAATCAGGTACATGATCACTTATTTGAAATTTTGAGCTCTAAGTTCCATAGCTATATATACATCTTATAATTTTTAATATATCAATTTATAACTAATAACACTTGACTTTTAGGACAGGGATTATTACTTAAAAATATCTGCTCTTCTCTTTTATTTGTACCTCTCTATATCATCTAGTAATCTTTCCTCTATTTTCAACAACTTTAAATAGTGAATTTTCACCTAGAAATTATATTCATGTCCTAAATCCCATTAGGAAGTTATGCTACTAAATTAATAACAGGAATATTGTTGTATGTTTTATTATTTTTCCAGTTTTGGAAATTATACTTTTTGGCAACAATGGTAGTTAAGAATCATTACTGTTGCTGCTGCTCATGGCCCATGTTGGTCTCTACCTATAAGTTAAGGACTTTGCTTTTAGTAACCACTAGCAACCTAGAATCTCAGTCTGGGAATTGGTAGCGCAGTGAGTTGGCTCCACTCCACAAGTTTCCCAAGTGGAAATGGCTGGGCTCCCGAAGGGAAGAGAAGGGTACACTGAGATCTCAATTTCAGTGAAGCAGAAAGTAAAACTGACTGTGGAGCCCCCTTTGCCTTATTCTCCCTGCCTGCCTGGTCCACCAGACCTCTCCGCTGGGGCTGGTCCCTCTTCATCTGGACAATGTCTCTTCCATATGGCAGCTGGACACAAAGTGTGCTGACAAGTCAGGATGGCCCTTCCCATGCAAATGGTTGAAGACAGAATAGGAGATATCTCACTTGTTGTATGATTACCTATATAATATACTCAATTTTGCTTCTTGGTCTGCAAAGTCTAAAAAGTTTATTATTCAGCTTTTTATAGACAGTCTGCTGATTCCTGCTTTAAGGCAATAAATGGCTGGTTCCATAATCAGTAGATGAGAGGTTGAGAAGTTGAGCAGTTTTCAGCAGCTTCAAGGAGATCAGAAGACAAAAATTCAAATTTAGAGAGAGCTAAGGAAAAGTAGTCTTGGTAAATGCCAGTTTTCTGAGGGACATTCCATAAGGCTATACCCTAGGGTTAAGTGTAGTCAGAACTGTACAAGTAGTTCCCCAAACTGAAGCCCTGCTGCAAATAATAAGTCTTGATTGGGGTAGTGTTAACTGTCTCTAGCTTGCATGGCAGAAAACAATGTAAATCTCTGAAGGAAAAAACATTTTCCAGTGCCTCAAAAATACCTGTATAATCTTTATATGTACTATCCAGCAGTTGATCGAATATATTAGGTATTCAGAAACTAAGAGGTTCAAAAGCCAAGAGGAAAAAGTGACAATAGAAACAAATCCACAGGAGATCCAGATAACCAAATCATCCAATGAAATGTTAAAATAATTATAATTAAAATATACAAGGAATTAAATACAAGTTGGACAACTTTGGCAGATAACTAAAAAGGATGTAATGAAAATATTAGAATTAAAATGTAAATGATAACTAAAAGTATAGATTATAACCCAATTAAAGAACTCAAAAGAAGGGTTAACTCTAGATTTCATATGTATGATTTCTAGGTCTATTTCTATTATTGGATTTTTCTTCTGATTAAAGACATCATATTTCTTCTTTGTAGTTCTAGTAGTTTTTATTTTATACTAGACTATCAATCTCATGGTGTTGAGCATCTAGGTTTTGTTATTTTCTCTTATTAATGAAGTTTTGGGTGTTATTTATGTTAGCAGTTCATTTACTTCATATCAGTTGTTCCTCTTAGAGGTTGTTTTAAAGCTTCTATATGAAGGATCTAAAATCGCCTTTAATTTGGGGCTGTATTAGATTTACATATAAGATGTGGTTCTTACAGGGTCTCTCTTAAGTGTCTTAAGAATTCTGCAGGGTTTTTCCTAGTCCTTTGAAATCATGCTCTAGTAGTTATTCAGAGCCCTTTGCATGCTCTAGTAGTTATTCTTTCTCCAGTGTTCGTTCTTTGCTTGGCCACTTAGATTCTTTCCCTGTAGAAGTGCTTTTTTTTTTTTTTTTTTTTTTGCAGTACGTGGGCCTCTCACTGTTGTGGCCTCTCCCGTTGTGGAGCACAGGCTCCAGACGCACAGGCTCAGCGGCCATGGCTCACGGGCCTAGCCGCTCCGTGGCATGTGGGATCTTCCCGGACCGGGGCACGAACCCATGTCCCCTGCATCAACAGGCGGACTCTCAACCACTGCGCCACCAGGGAAGCCCAGAAGTGCTTCTTGATATTAAGCCAAGATCGCAAGCAGGCTCTTTATGCAGATTTGTGGAAGTCTCACACTGCACATTTCTCTTCTTTCCATTAACCTTCCTCACTCATTTCATCCAACTCACTAGCCTAGAACTCCAATCTCTATATCCTCAATACAGTGATACTGCTGTGTTCTACTTTGACTCTCTCTTCCTGCACCACATCCAGGAAGTGTCTCTAGCAAAGAACCGAAGCAATCATGGAGGTCAATGATCTCTCAAGAATCTTAGTACTGTGTTTGCTACCTGTTGTACAACCTCTGAAGCAAGTTATTACACATATTTTTGTCTAGTTTTACAGTTATTTATGGCAGGAAGACATGTTCAACACCAGATACCCCCTTATGGTCATAAGTGGAAATATATATTTCTAGTGTTCTTATAAATATTTTATCTCTTGTTCATTTTCCTTTGATTGCATATTCATGATACTCTTGCTTCTTAAATATAAGTAATTTGGGTGAAAATAACAATGTAGCTAAAAAGTTTGTAGTTTTAGCCCTCATAACTCAGAGCCTAGTTCATCTTCCTTTTGCTATTACAACTGATTGTGTATGTATTTAACTGAAAGATGAAATGAAAACACTGAGAGTTTTAAATATATCTCTGCTTATTGGGAAATAATCTCTGTTGTGCAAACAGAAGGCCCCATTCTTTGCTTTGAGCCCCTTACTTACAGCTTTCTGAGTAGTTATTACATAATCAAGCTGTTATGTGTTAATAATTATGCCAGCAGTCCAGGTGAATAAAATCTGTTTCTACAGTTATTTCCATTGGTCATTATGATATTTTGCTTCCAAGTCTTTATTATCTGTGGGATTTTTACCATATTACAACCCACATTTAAAAAATAATAAATGCAACATAAGCTTTGAACTGGGTTGTGTTTTCTTTGGTTTCCATTCTCCAAAGGAATTGTTTTGATCACATAATAAAGAATTATTTATGGCTGAAATAAAATTTTTGGTGTGCTCCAGTTTTTCGTTAGTTTGAAAATCAGAATTAGAACTTGAGTGAAAAGAATGAATATACAAATTAAACCTTAAGTTAAAACATAAAATAATCGTGCTTAATGGTAAGTAACTTGAAGCTTTCCCACTAAGATCAAGTACGAGGCAAGGATATCCCCTTTCACCACTCCTTTTCAACATCATACTGGAAGTTCTAATATGATAAGACAATGAAAGGAAATAAAAGGTATACAGATTAGAAAGGAAGAAATAAAATTATGACATGATTATCTATGTAGAAAATTTGAAAGAATCAACCAAGACGTTCCAGGAACTAGTAAGTGATTATAGCAAATTTGTAGTATACAGGGTTAATATTCAAAATTCAATCGCTCTCCAAGTCTATCCATGTTGCTGCAAATGGCAAAATTTCATCTTTTCTATGGATGAGTAATATTCCATTATATATATATAAAACACATCTTCTTTATCCATTCATCTGTTGATGGACACTTAAGTTGCTTCCATACCTTGGAAATTGTACATAATGCTGCTATGAACATTAGGGTGCATGTATCTTTTTGAATTTTTTTACTATAGGCCCAGAAGAAGAATTGCTGGGTCATATGGTAATTCTATTTTTATACTAAGTCAGACAGAGAAAGACAGATGCTGTATTATATCACTTATATGTTGAATCTTAAAAATACAACAAACCAGTGAATGAAACAAAAAAGAAGCAGACTCACAGATACAGAGAATAAACTAATGTCTACCAGTGGGGAGAGGGAAGAGGGGAGGGCAATATAGGGGTAGGGGAAAAGAAGGGTTAGTATGAGATTATATGAAATTATGTGTGTGAACCTTTTGAAAACTGTAAAGCAGTAGAGAATTTAAAGAATCTTTTATTCAATAAAAAGTCAATTGCCTTCCTGTATATCCGCAGTGAACAGGTAGAATTCAAAATTAAAAACACAACACCATTTATATTAGCACTCCCCAAAATGAAATACTTAGGTATTAATCTAACAAAATAAGTACAAGATATATGTGAGAAAAATTACAAAACTCTGAATGAAATCAAAGAACAAAAATAATGGAAAGATATTCCATGTTCATTGGTAGGAAGACACAATATTGTTGAGATGTCAGTTCTTCCTAGCTTGATCTATAGATTCAATGCAATCCCAATCAAAATCCCAGCCATATACTTTACGATATTGACAAACTGATTATAAAGTTTGTATAGAAAAGCAAAGAACCCAGAACAGCCAATAAATGTTGAAGGAGAAGAGCAAAGTTCAAGGACTGATGCTATCAAATTTCAAGACCTACTATGAAGCTACAATAATCAAGACAATGTGGTATTGCTGAAAGATTAGACAAATAGATCAGTGAAACAGAATAGAGAGACCAGAAATAAACCCACATAATATGTAGTCAACTCATTTTTGACAAAGAAGAAAAGGCAGTATGATAGAGCAAATATGGTCTTTTTGACAATTGGTGCTATAACAACTAGAGATCCAAATGCAAAAAAATAAAATGAATCTGGACACAGGCCTTATACCCTGCACAAAAATTAAAATGTATCACAGACCTAACTGTGTGATGCAAAACTATAACACTTCTGGAAGATAACATAAGAGAAAATCTAGATGACCATGGATATGGTGATGCCTTTTTAGATATATCACCAAAGACATGATCCATGAAAGAAATAATTGATAAACTGGACTTCATTAAAATTAAAAACTTCTGCTCTGTGAAAGACAAATTTCAAAAGAATGAGAAGAAAACATACAGACTAGGAGAAAATATTTGCAAAAGACACATCTGATAAAGGACTATTATCCAAAATGTACAAAGGATTCTTGAAACTCAGCAAGAAGAAAACAAACAACTTGATTCAAAAACAAGTCAAAGACCTTAACAGACATTTCACCAAAGAAGATGTATAAATGGCAAGTAAGCATATAAAAAGATGTTCCACATCATATGTCATCAGGGAACTGCAAATTAAAACAACAAGATACCATTTCACACATTTTAGAATGGCCAAAATCTGGGACACTGATGACACCAAATGCTGGTGGGCATGGGGAGCAATAAGAACTCTCAAAAATTGCTGGTAGGAATGCAAAATTGTATAGCCACTTTGGAAGACAGTTCAGCAGTTTCTTACAAAACAAAACATATTCTTACCATACGATCCAGCAGTCATGCTCCTTGGTATATACCCAAAGGATCTGAAAATGTATATCCACACAAAATCCTGCACATGATGTTAATAGCATCTTTGTTCATGACTGCCAAAACATGGAAGCAATCAAGATGCCCTTCAGTAGGTGAAATGATAAATCATGGTAAATCCAGATAATGGAATACTATTCAGTACTAAATGGAAATGAGCCATCTAGCTATGAAAAGACATGGAGAAACCTTAAATGCATATTACTAAGTGAAAAAAGCCAATATGAAAAGACTACTAATATATGATTCCAACTATATGACATTCTGGAAAATGCAAAAATATGGAGACAGTAAAAAGCTAGGTGATTGCCATGGTTTGGTTGGGGGTGGGGTGAGATGAATAACTAAATCAGAGGATTTTTAAGGCAGTAAAAATACTCTGTATGATACCATAATAATCTATCAGGTTGGCCAAAAATTCATTGGCCATAAGATTTTATGGAAAAACCTGAAAGAACTTTTTGGCCAACCCAATATATGTGTCATTATTCATTTGTTCCAAACCCATAGAACGTATACCACTAAGAATGAACTCTAATGTAAACTGTGGACTTTGGCTGATAATGATGTGTCAGTGTGGGTTCATCAATTGTAACAAATATACCACTCTGTTGGAGGATGTTGAAAATGGAGGAGGTCATGTATGTTTGGGGACAGGGGTAAATGGAAGATCTCTGTACATTCCCCTCAACTTTGCTGTGAACCTTAAACTGCTTGAGAAAAATAAAATGTTAATAAGAATTTATTTGAAAAAAACACAAAGGAGACAACCTTTAACATTTTAAAAAGAGAAAAAGTGATATTTACTACTGTTCCAGTATGAATGTAATTTAATATCATCAGTAGAATTAATCTAATCTCCCAACTTAGTATTTCTTTCATATGATATACTGACCCTTTCACAAAAGTCAAATGACATTTACCAAGAGATATACTAATTTAGGGGTTATGGGCTCCTTCATCTATCCAGTAGACAGTAAGAAATCTGTCTAATCTTTATACAATCAACCACTGTCTTGGAGCCATCCTTGAAACACCTAAGAGACCGGAGGCAAGTTGCTTAATCTTTCTAGATCTCCATTTCCTTATCCGTACCAAGGGGAATAATGACATATTATATTATTAGATTATTGAAAGATGTTGTTATACTTAATCTTTATTATATTTAATGTGAAAATCATTTAAAGTCATGTAATTTTAAGGTGGTTACACTTTCTGTTCTTCCCTTTCTGATAATCTTATGCCCTTCACTGTAGTCTTGGTGCTTGGGTGATGTGGGTTCTTTTAAAGATGCTGACATGTGTCTACAGTAGTCTTTTGGCATATACTTAGTTGTCCTCTTACCTACTCCCACCCTTCAAGCCTTAAATTTCTTTTCTAATTAATAGTTTTACCCATTTTTGATTAGGTATATATTTATCACTGTGTAACAAATCACTTTAGAACTTCGTGGCTTAAGTTCTTAAAGTGATAATAGTCATTATTTCCCACAATATTGTGCATCAGTAATTTGATCAGGGCTCAGCTGGGGAGCTGGGGGTTGCTTGCCTGTGTGGTCTCAGTGCTCTGTCATATGGCCTCTCTCTCTTTCTGCTGTGCTCTAGCATTGACCTCCTTAGAGCATGAATGGGCTCTGAGAGAGTTTCAAGAAAAGCTGCCCCAGGTTTGCCTTAGTTTGCCTCATGATTTCTGCTATACTGTAGGCCAGTGTAAATCATATGGTCAGGCTCCAAGTCAATGTCTAGAGTGGCTTATAAAGGCATGAATACCAGGAGTTATGGTCCATAGGGGTTTGCTAATGAAAATACAGTTGACCTGTGAACAATGCAGGTTTGAACTGCATGGGTCCACTTATATGTGGATATTTTCCAATAGTAAATACTATAGTACTAGTTGGTTTGTGGTTGGTTGAATTCACAGATGCAGAGGAACCGTGTGGATATGGAGGGCCAACTATGAGTTATATGCAGATTAACCCCAGTGATGCTAATGGGTCATCTGTAATCTGCATAGTGGCTATGATGGGAATTAAATAGTGTGAAAGTTGATAGTTTTCATAAAGCCTCTTATGATGTAACTCAGTAACTCTCAAATTATTGAGATTAACTCCAAAGACATCCAAACAGGCCCTACGAAACGTATACATTGATGATATTTTAAGATCTGCATTCAGTTGCATTAAGGACTTTCAAAAAAAGGAGTAGAAAACATTGAACATTTTTCCAAGATGAGCAATTGAAAGACTGGTAGCTTAACGGCCAATAGCCAAACTGTTTTAGCAGGGCTGCCTTATGCGTTTGACCCTTACGGATTCCTGGGGCCTACTAGCTTTTCAAGAGGCTTTGAAAATATTGGAGACCTAAAAGTTATTGGTTCCACAATACAGAAAGAAAATAGTGCATTTAAAATAGATTAATATTAAAGATGCACAAAATTGCAATTTCATGTAGTCATTTGCAGTACAAACCAAACCAATAGCATACAAACCATCTACTTTTACATGGTTATATAGAAACAGTATTAAGTGAGGATGTGCATACATTTTGATGTCTGATACTATGGGGGGGGACATCACAAATAATTGCCTATAGCCTAAGAAGTTAAAATTTCTCTCATTCTTTTTCTCTCCATTGTTCTCTCTCTCTTTCCCTTTCCTCTATTTATTACTCTTACAAACACCCTCCTTTTTTGTGCTCTTCTCATTTTTCTACCCCACCCTCATTTAGGCAACTGGTTGAACTCAAAGCAATTCTATACTTTGTAAGATAGATAGCGAGGGCTTTTTCACTCATGAAGAATAAAATCATTACAAATTGCTTTGAGCTTAAGAAAATAAATACCATGGCCAGTTTTTCAATGTTCTACATCCATTAAAGACTGATTTTATCTAAGTTCCTTTCTGTAAACCATTCTCTTATTGGATCAGGTATTCTATTAAAGGGCACATGAGTGAGTGCTGCTGTTGCTTTCTTAATGATATCTACTCATCATTTGGATTTTTGCAGGTATCTTCAGGATAGTTAAGACTTTAAAAGCAGAAACATATTATTTCATTTGCTACTACTGAGAGCTTTTGGGAAATGACAAAAAAAGTGTATTTTCATATTTTGCTGAGAGCTTCATTCAGAGATTTAGTTTACATTTCTGTTTCTAAACATATAAATGAGAAGTGAAATATTTACTTTTAAGAATAAATAATTTGATAAGAGCAATCAGTAGAAAATTACTTTATCAGGAGAGCTTTTACTTTAAGATTCCTTGAGAAACAATCTAGACTTAACCATGCAAACTGAGTTCGTACTGCTGTAAAAGTGACAATTACTTCTGTCACTTCAATAATTTCAATATTATGAGAAACACTTATTCTAAACTTGACATGGTTTATTGTTAGTCAAATGTAGTTAAGTGTAATATTATACAAATTTCAAGTTATGATTCTTTGTTTCTATATCTCAAAATATAAAATTTCTGGTTACACTTGTACTTTATAGCTGTTGTTCAACATCATTCGCAAACTTTATTTCCTAATGATAGATAGGGTATCTTCATTTGACATGCTACCGAGATGGGTTATCTCTAATAATTTACATGCTTTAATTAGATCATATGCTCAGTGAACATGATATGAAATAATCTTCAGTTTAATTTTTGATGTTACAATCACTTCATTAAATGAGATATTCATTGCATTTGCACACAGTTTGCTTACATTGAGTAAGCAGGTGATAGTGTGGCTTAAAACTCTTTAGTAAATCATAGCCATATGACTGTATTCAGTTAGCATGACTGCCTAACTTTGGAGATAAATGGACTTCTCTGGGGAATTTTTAATTCCCTAAGAATTAAAGGAAGAACAGTTATCATTATATACCAAGTCAAATCGACCTAAACTGAGATCTCTTTAAATATGTGGAGATAAACTGATACCCTTTTATGATAAAAACGGGTTTGGTTTGATTGGTTACATGACTGACAATGGATAGGAGGAGTCAAGTGTGATATAGCAGTGGGACCTCAAGGATGACTTGAATAATATATACTCCAGATACAGCAGGGTGCAGAGATCAGACTTGGACTTGGTGTTCTCATTCATTGATAAATCTGTTACTAACACAGTAATGTCTCTGAGCCTCAGATTTACAAATCCATTGAATAGAAATGATAATATTTATTTCATAGGATTGTTGAAAGGATCAAAAAATGGATGTAACAAATGTTATAAATATATGAAATGCTATTTGATATGAGAAGCAGTGTTGTCAACTAGGAGCCACATGACATAATGTGTACAAAGTATTTAGCAATAGTTTGTGCTGAATGAAGCATTATAAGCACGATGTAGAATAATAATCAGTATTATATTAATCTTAAAATGCAAGCTGAGTAGTAATAAACGAAGAATACATGATTACTGGATTTCTTTCCCTCCTTCAGTTTGCCCTTCTCCAGAAGAATTAAAAATACATCAGGAAAAAAATATACATATAAAATTGAATGTAAGCCTTTTCTGTTAATCTTACTTATTTGACCATTAACCTCCTACTTCAATACATGTTAACTCTGCCGTATCATTTAGTAAAAGTTGAAACAGCTCATCTCCACCTCTCATTCTCCCTTTCTGTCTCTCTGCCTCACCCCCTGCCCACCACTCCTGGGAATTTAGGTAAGCATACTTCCTTTTCAGAATGAATATTTTCTTTTTTCTTTTTTTAACATCTTTACTGGAGTATAATTGTTTTACAATGGTGTGTGAGTTTCTGCTTTATAACAAAGTGAATCAGCTATACATACACATATATCCCCATATACACTCCCTCTTGCGTCTCCCTCCCACCCTCCCTATCCCACCCCTCTAGGTGGTCACAAAGCACCGAGCTGATCTCCCTGTGCTATGCGGCTGCTTCCCACTAGCTATCTGTTTTACGTTTGGTAGTGTATATATGTCCATGCCACTCTCTCACTTTGTCTCAGCTTACCCTTCCCCCTCCCCGTGTCCTCAAGTCCATTCTCTAGTAGGTCTGCATCTTTATTCCCGTCCTGCCCCTAGGTTCTTCGTAACTATTTTTTTTTCTTAGATTCCATATATATATGTGTTAGCATGCGGTATTTGTTTTTCTCTTTCTGACTTACTTCACTGTGTATGACAGACTCTAGGTGTATCCACCTCACTACAAATAACTCAATTTCGTTTCTTTTTATGGCTGAGTAATGTTCCATTGTATATATGTGCCACATCTTCTTTATCCTAGAATGGATATTTTCTTAATTGAACTACTATATAGCCTTGAGAATTATATCCTGGATTTTCTTCTATAAAAACTACAAAAAAATTATTTTCAGGAAAGAGAACATTAATTTATTCATTTACTTGTATGTCTATTATGCATCAGGTATGTGTTTGGAAATGAGTTTTCAAACACTCCAAGGAGGATTCAGTAGTCCAGAACCATGGTGGGTTCTTTTCAGATGTAGGGAGAGATGAGATGCCTTAATAACTGCTCTGAAAGTTCACTCTCTGAAGAAAAGTAGTAGCAATGTATTGTGTATTTATCACATATGTAAACATAAGATATACAACAGGAATAGCACAATGAATGAGAAGAGGGAATTGGAAATATATTTTTATAGAATCTTTACACTTTATGTAAGGTAGTATAATATTATTTCAAAGTAGACTCTAATTAATTAAAGATATATATTGTAAACCCTAAGTCAATGACGAAGCACAATTTTTACACTGATATAAATAAAAGTCAATAGAATCTCAAAAAATGCTCAGTTAATTCAAAGGAAGGCAGAGAAAAGAAAAAAAGCAAATGGAAAAAGTAGATAACAGCTAGGAAGATGGTAAATTCTAATCAACCATATTAATCATCATATTAAATACACAAGATCTAAACACACTAAGTGTGTTTAGATGGGGGACACAGAGTGGAGGGGGGTATAAATATTTATTGCTGTGGAATCATACAGTTTTAGACTTAGAAACGTCCTTGAAATTTACTTAGCTCCTTTTTTTTTTTTTTTTTTTGCGGTACGTGGGCCTCTCACTGTTGTGGCCTCTCCCATTGCGGAGCACAGGCTCCGGATGCGCAGGCTCAGCGGCCATGGCTCACGGGCCCAGCCACTCCGCCGCATGTGGGATCTTCCCAGACCGGGGCACGAACTCGTGTCCCCTGCATCTGCAGGCAGACTCTCAACCACTGCGCCACCAGGGAAGCCCCCAGCTTCCCCAACCCAAAGATTGCAAAATTGGGTTAAAAAAGCATGGAGCAATTTTATGTTGCCTACAGGAAACCTACTTTAAAAAGAAAGGCATACAGGGACTTCCCTGGTGACTCAGTGGTTAAGAATGTGCCCGCCAGTGCAGGGGACACGGGTTCAATCAGTGGTCTGGGAAGATCCCACATGCTGTGGAGCAGCTAAGCCCGTGCACCAGAACTACTGAAGCTGGTGCGCCTAGAGCCTGTGCTCCGCAACAAAGAGTAGCCCCCGCTCGCCAGAACTAGAGAAAGCCTGCGCACAGCAATGAAGACCTAATGCAGCCAAAAATAAATAAATAAATTTATTTTTAAAAAGGCTTACATAATTTATAGGTATAGGATAATAAAAGATATACTATACAAACACAAATTAAAATTAAGCCAGTGTAGCTATATTTACATCAGACAACGTAACCTTCAGAGCAAGGAACATTATCAGAGATAATGAGGGTGATTGTGATAAAGGGTCCATTTTCCAAGAAGAAATAACAATTCTAAATATGTATGCACCAAGCTTCAGTTTCAAAACATATGAAACAGACCAAAAAAAGAAGATACATTTTACATCTACTAAAATACCTTAAATAAACCAAAAACGATCATACTAAGTGTTAGCAAGAATGGGGAGATATTGAAACTCTTTCATATTGATTGTGGGAATATAAAATAGTACAATCATTTTGGAAAACAGTGTTTTAGTTACTTAAAAAGTTAAACATGTTTTTAATATGATGCAGCCATTTCATATTTAGGTATTAAACTAAAAGGATAGAAAACATATGTCTATACGAAGACTTGTACACAAATGTTCACAGCAGTTTTACTTGGATTGCCAAAACTTGGAAACAACTTATACATTCATCTGAATGGCTTAACAAATTGTGTGGAATACTCCTGCGCAGTAAAAGAAAACGAACTCTTGATACAAGATACAGCATGAATGAATCTAAAAATAATTTAGTTCAGTGAAAAAAAAGAGCCAGAAGAAGAGAGTAAATACCACCTTCTTCCTTTTGTATGAAATTCTAAAACTATAAAACAATAAAAATTTTCAAAAATGCCAGCTAATTTACAGTGACAGTATGCATATCAGTGTTTCCTTGAGGCAAATGGGAGAGAGGCAGTAGGAATGATCATAATGGAACATGAAGAAACTTTGGAGGTGATGGATATGTTCATTATCTTGATTGTAGTGATGGTTTCACAGTTGTCTATATGTAAAAACTTATGTGATTGTACGCTGTACATGGGTGCAATTTATTATATGTAAATTTTTCTCCAAAAAGTAAAAAAAATATCCAGTTATTTAGACTTTTCTAAATGCTTCATGTAGAACTAAGGCATAAATATGTGAGGGGCCAGGACATGAACAAATCTAAATGACTGACAGCTTAGTAATTCAATTCTTTTGCTGGGTTCAGTTTGCCCCCAATGCTCACTCTTTCTTTAAGATGAGTTCTTATCCAGAAGATTCTACATGTAAAGGTATTTTTTAATTATTTAAACCTCCAGTGTGTCATTATACTGGAATGTATGCAAATTCCAGTGGTGAGCCTTTGTACAGTTCATTCACTTAGGAAAATGAGAAATATTAGTAGGTATTTAAGGGGGTATTATTAATGAATACAGAATTAGAGATAATACGACTTGCTTCTGAATTCCTCTCTGCAACTAACTTTGGCTTCAGGCTCAGAATTTCACCTCTGATGTTTCTATATACACACCTTCAAAAATAAGGAGCTGGGGGCTTCCCTGGTGGCGCAGTGGTTGAGAGTCTGCCTGCAGATGCAGGGGACACGAGTTCGTGCCCCGGTCTGGGAAGATCCCACATGCGGCGGAGTGGCTGGGCCCGTGAGCCATGGCCGCTGAGCCTGCGCATCCGGAGCCTGTGCTCCGCAATGGGAGAGGCCACAACAGTGAGAGGCCCACGTACCGCAAAAAAAAAAAAAAAAAAGGAGCTAAGTAAATTTCAAGGACGTTTCTAAGTCTAAAACTGTATGATTCCACAGCAATAAATATTTATACCCCCCTCCACTCTGTGTCCCCCATTGTGCTAGTTGTTACAGATAGGAAGATTCCCAGCAAGTTCACAGTTTACTGGAGGAATCAGTAAGCAAATCATTTTAATACATTGTGTTTCCTGCAACTATAGACATCAGGGTGCTTTAGGAACACAAAGGAAAGAATGATTATTCTGGGAGCGTAGAGGACTCCTGTTGGTTATTTTCCCATTATCCACTGCCTCTTTCCCACTTGCCAGAGCACTTCATGACAAATCTTCCTTAACTTATAATGGGGTTGCATACTGATGAACCCATTGTAAATAGAAAATTATCTTAAACTGAAAATGCATTGCATAAACCTAAGCTATCAAACATCATAACTTAGCCTAGCCTAATGTTAAACATGCCAAGAACACTTACATCAGCCTGCAGTTGGGAAAAATCATGTAACATAAAGCCCATTTTGCAGTAAAGTGGTGAATGTCTCATTTAATGTATTGAATGCTCTACTGAAATGAAAAATTGAATGGTTGTAAGTGTATCAGTTGTTTAACCTTATGAACACATGGCTTACTGGTAGCTGTAGCTCTCTGCTGCTGCCCAGTATTATGAGAGAGTATTACAGCGCATATTGCTAGCCCGGGAGAAGATCAAAATTCAAAATTCAAAGTATGATTTCTACTGAATGTACATTGCTTTTGCACCATCATAAAGTTGAAAAACCATAAGTCAAACCGTCATAAGTCGGGGACTGTCTGTATAACGGATGTCCATGTGATTCTAGAGAGGTTGATTCTACCACACCTCCAAAATATACAGCCTGAGCTTGTCCAGTAAAAAATCTCAGGAACTGTGTTGAGAATTTTAGAATACACACATAATGAACACGGGCTAGGAATCATGTTACCTATATTCTAATTTCCTCTCTGAACACTAATACACCAATAATACCGGCATACCCTATAACCATCTCCATGGTTAACTTCTTTTCAATATCTATCATAAAGCATTTGAGTCTGATTCTCATTTCTCTTACCTGGAGAGCATATTCATGTTAGACTAGACCAGGGTATGTACACAGTTCTCTAACTGGCTCTGACTGAGTCATAAGCCCACTAGTTTCACCTGCCTGTGATGGGCCAGCTCTACTTGATTGTGTGAAGTGAAGATGGAAATGAAATGGTCCTTAATTAAAGACTGCAGTACCATCAATAACAGTTGGAGAAGATGTGTGGCTGACAATCAATAGACATCAATTATAATATATAATAAAATGAGTTACTGAATCTATTTTTTCTAACACCCAAAGACTATGCCTATTACCTGAAATTGTTTGTGCCTAATGCATATATTGAACCTAATTTAAGAGCCTTTTTAAAAACAAATAACTTGTAAAGTATGAAATGTATTTTATTCAGGGTTTTGAAGATAAGAATTAGAAGGTTAAATAAATTATAATATTGTCAGAGAAAAGAAAAATTTAAGAGTGTATGGGGAATTCCCTGGTGGTCCAGTGGTTAGGACTCAGCACTTTCACTGCTGGGGCCCAGGTTCAATCCCTGGTTGGGCCACTAAGATCCCACAAGCCTCGTGGAATGGCCAAAAAAAAAAAAATGTTTGCGTAACCCAGAGAGTTAACTATTTGATCCCTTACTCCCTAAAGGAATATTTATTTTCTGGAACTAATCACATAAGGAATAAATTATCACTTTCCAGTAGTTCAAGGAAATTCTTATTAAAGCTTCTTTATTTCTGTTTACATGGTAACTTCTCTACCACCTTTTGGTCTATCAGTATAAATTGATATTATATGTGCTTTTTTTTTTTTTTTTTTTGCAGTACGCGGGCCTCTCACTGTTGTGGCCTCTCCCGTTGGAGAGCATAGGCTCCGGACACGCAGACTCAGCGGCCATTGCTCACGGGCCTAGCCGCTCCGCGGCATGTGGGGTCTTCCCGGACTGGGGCATGAACCTGTGGCCCCTGCATCGGCAGGCGGACTCTCAACCACTGCGCCACCAGGGAAGCCCTGTGCTTTTTTTAAACAAAATTATTTTAGATAAATTGCCTGATTTTCAATTTTTAAAAGTTGCATTTAGGGTGAACTTTTTCTAGTATGTTCCATCATTAATTGTTTTATCTGTTTATTATTTTTTATTTTTAAGTTCCCAATGATTTTATATTTCTGTAAAATTCATGGAGGCTCGTTTATCTTTTAAATGAGAGAGGAAATCACATATTTGGCTATTATTTAAAGGAGAAGATTAATATGGGCTTCCAAATCTCCATGGGAACACAATAAGTGCTCCCCATGATTCATTTTCTATAAATGGAGGGAAAAAATGAGTTTCCATGGAGATACAAAGGTGATCTAAACAGAGGCATCCCTGAGGGCATTGACATCCATAAGCACATACAATTCTGCATCCTTCTTGCAGAATCCCAAATCTATTTGAGATACTTCTGAATTCAACCTGAAATGACAATGAGTGACTTCATTAAATATATTTTTGTGTCTTCTGAGGAATTAAAAACCTATTTGGGTTTGTCATATAGTAATGGAAAAGTGAATATAAAATAGTCGGGGGGAAATAAAACTTCTTTGGACAGAAAATAATGAAGTTCTAGGCTTACTTTAGGGAAAAAGATGCAATAAGACACCCGTGAGATGACAATATGTCATTGATTTTTGGAACAAAAAATCTCTTAATTAGTGGATCTTATCATAGATGATTTTTTAAAATTAGAAAACCACTAAACCAGAACATATTCATTGTTCTCATGTAAGAATCCCTACACAAAACTTTTTCCTTCTATAAATGTGGTGATTTATAGATCCAAGCAATCAATATTCAATTTGCCAGTAGTGGTTTTGTTTCAGTGAGGTAGAATCATTAATTCCTTCCTTTGTAGATTTATACTTGGTTAGGGTTAGGAGATGTATCTAGGTGTTTGAGTACAAATGATAACCATACCATGTGTTTAGCACAGCTTAACAAAAGAGAACAGCACACAGAATACAGAAGACTAGGTTCTTGTTCTATCTCATTAACGAGTTCATTCATTTAAGAAAAAAAAGGTATTGAGTACATTGTATGCCTGGTACTGTGCACAAATCTGGGACTATAGAAATAAAAGATATTTTCTCTTCCCTTGGGAATCTCACGGAAGCAATTACAAAACAACATAATAAATGCCATAGAGGAAGTATGAATAGGGAACAGTGAGAGCGAGCACTTAGGAGGGGCTCCTATCTCAGCCAAGACAGGGGGGAGATGGTATGACACTTGCATTGGCGCTTGAATAAATGTGGGATATAACCAAATAAGGGAAGGGAAGCAGTGTACAAAGAACCAACATATGAGCTAGTCTGAAACATTAGGAAAATTGTAGTATGAGTGTTTCACCATAACTGGAAGGATGAGAACAGGTATGGAAATACTAGAGAAATGGCTAGAATGTTGAGAAAGAAAGTTTTTGAAGGGTTCTATAAGCTGTGCTCAAGATTTAAAGCAAATTGGTACGATCAGATGTGGGTTCTATAAAAGAGCACACTGGGGCTGTATTGGGGAGAGATTGGAAGCTGATGAGACCATAAGCAGAGAAACCAGTTAGGGCCCACTAAAGTATTTAAAAAAAAAGAGAGAGAAAGAAGAAAGAAAGGAAGGAGGGAGGGAGGAAGGGAGGGAAGGAGGGAGGAAAGAAGGGAGGAAGGGAGAAAATAAAATAACAAGGGAGCAATTCATGTGAGTACATTCAGAATTTATGATTGAAAAATACAGATATTTTATCCTTTGAAAGAAACTTCTGAATTTTATGGATACAGGCCCAAACCAAGTTGATTTTGTATCAATATATTGGTTTATGACAGAGACTGCAAAGTGACTTATGAGCCTTACTTTGTCCAACTGTGTGCCAGCTCACTCTGTGTTTAAAATAACTCAGTTTAAATGCCTTTAGATTCAACAGGTAATTTAAATCCAGTTTGCCACAGTCCCCACCACTCTCTAATGTTATTTACTTCAAATATTGAAGTTACCATCATAACATGTAGATTTGAACCACGTGAGTTGTAAGCACTCATTTAAGGAGTCCCTGTTTATTAATTTTGGATGTCACCTCATAATTTTTTGTGTGCATCCTCTTGTTTTATTCATCTTTTACTTATGCATTCTCCTGACTTTTATAGTAAAATTTTTCTCAATAGGACTTGTCATTATCATTGAGTTTTATGAAATTATTTCAAGTATTTGCTCTCTAAATGGGCATTTTTTATCAGACTTAACACATTTGAAATTATTTGATAAATTTCACTACATTTTAAGACTACACCTAGTACGATGATAGGTATAAAAAGAATTTCTGGATAAAGGCTACCACCACATGAGCCATGTTCCCAGAGCTACACTTGCTGCCTCAGAGCCACCTGCAGCTCAGCAACTGCAGGAACTGCCGTCGCCAATGCTTGTTGTAACCGTGTGGCTGACAGAGTCTTGGTGCTCCGGCCAGGTGTGAGACCTGAGCCTCTGAGGTGGGAGAGCAGAGTTCAGGACATTGCACCACCAGAGACCTCCTGGCCCCACATAATATCAACTGGCGAGACCTCTCCCAGAGATCTCTTCCTCTCAACGCTAAGAACCAGCTCCACTCAATGACCAGCAAGCTCCAGTGCTTGACACCCCATGCCAAAGACAGGAACACAACCCCACCCATTAGCACAGAAGCTGCCTAAAATCATAATAAGTTCACAGACACCCTGAAACACACCACCAGATGCAGTCCTGCCCCCCAGAAAGACAAGATCCAGCCTCATCCACCAGAATACAGGCACCGGTCCTCTCCACCAGGAAGCCTACACAACCCACTGAACCAACATTACCCACTGTGGGCAGACACCAAAAACAATGGGAACTACAAACCTGCAGCCTGCGAAAAGGAGACTCCGAACACAGTAAGTTAAGCAAAATGAAAAAAGAGAAATAAGCAGCAGATGAAGGAGCAAAGTAAAAACCCACCAGACCAAACAAATGAAGAGGAAATAGGCAGTCTACCTGAAAAACAATTCAGAGAAATGATAGTGAAGATGATCCAAAATCTTGGAAATAGAATGGAGAAAATACAAGAAACGTTTAACAAGGACCTAGAAAAATAAAGAGCAAACAAACAATGATGAACAACACAATAAATGAAATTGAAAATTCTCTAGAAGAAATCAACAGCAGAATAGCTGAAGCAGAAAAACGGATAAGTGACCTGGAAGATAAAATAGTGGAAATAAGTACTGCAGAGCTGAATAAAGAAAAAAGAATGAAAAGAATTGAGGGCAGTCTCAAGACCTCTGGGACAACATTAAATGCACCAACATTGGAATTACAGGGGTCCCAGAAGAAAAGAGGAAAAGAAAGGGACTGAGAAAATATTTGAAGAGATTATAGTTGAAAACTTCTCTAATATGGGAAAGGAAATAGTTAATCAAGTCCAGGAAGCACAGAGAGTCCCATACAGGATAAATCCAAGGAGAAACACATATTAATGTGTTTACACATTAACAAACTATCATATTAATATGACACATATTAATCAAACTATCAAAAATTAACTACAAAGAAAAAGTATTAAAAGCAGCAAGGGAAAAAAAAAATAACACACAAGGGAATCCCCATAAGGTTAACAGCTGATCTTTCAGCAGAAACTCTGCAAGCCAGAAGGGAGTGGCTGGACATATTTAAAGTGATGAAAGAGAAAAACCTACAACCAAGATTACTCTACCCAGCAAGGATCTCATTCAGTTTTGATGGAAAAATTAAAAGATTTACAGACAAGCAAAAGCTAAGAGAATTCAGCACCACCAAACCAGCTTTACAACAAATGCTAAAGGAACTTCTCTAGACCGGAAACACAAGGAAAGGAAAAGACCTACAATAACAAACCCAAAACAATTAAGAAAATGGTAATAGGAACATACATATCGATAATTACCTTAAATGTAAATGGATTAAATCTTCCAACCAAAAGGCAAAGACTGGCTGAAGGGATATAAAAACAAGACCCATGTATATGCTGTCTACAAGAGACCCACTTCAGACCTAGTGACAGTACAGACTGAAAGTGAGGGGATGGAAAAAGATATTCCATGCAAATGGAAATCAAAAGACAGCTGGAGTCGCAATTCTCATATCAGACAAAAGAGACTTTAAAATAAAGACTATTACAAGAGACAAAGAAGGACAGTACATAATGATTAAGGGGTCAATCCAAGAAGAAGATATAGCAATTATAAATATTTATGCACCCAAGGTAGGAGCACCTTAATACATAAGGCAAACACTAACAACCATAAAAGGGGAAATCGACAGTAACACAGTAATAATATGGGACTTTAACACCCCACTTTCACCAATGAACAGATCATCCAAACTGAAAATAAATAAGGAAACACAAGCTTTAGATGACACATTAAACAAGATGGACTTAATTGGTATTTGTAGGACATTCCATCCCAAAACAACAGAATACACTTTCTTCTCAAGTGCTCATGGAACATTCTCCAGGATAGATCATATCTTGGATCACAAATCAAGCCTTCATAAATTTAAGAAAATTGAAATTGTATCAAGTATCTTTTCTGACCATAATGCTATGAGACTAGATATCAATTACAGGAAAAAATCTGTAAAAAATACAAACACATTGAGGCTAAACAGTGTGCTAATTAATAAGCAAGAGATCACTGAAAAAATCAAAGAGGAAATCAAAAAATACCTAGAAACAAATGACAGTGAAAAAACGATGACTCAAAACCTATGGGATGCAGCAAAAGCAGTTCTAAGAGGGATGTTTATGGCAAAGCAATCCTACCTCATGAAACAAGGAACATCTCAAATAAACAACCTGACCTTACACCTAAAGCAATTACAGAAAGAAGAACAAAAAAACGCCAAATTTAGCAGGAGGAAAGAAATGGTAAAAATGAGAT
Organism: Globicephala melas; assembly: GCF_963455315.2. NCBI lineage: Eukaryota > Metazoa > Chordata > Mammalia > Artiodactyla > Delphinidae > Globicephala > Globicephala melas. Next base: position 98,556,129 of record NC_083316.1, read on the forward strand.
CAGAAATAAATGAAAAAGAAATGAAGTAAACAGTAGCAAAGATCAATAAAACTAAAAGCTGGTTCTTTGAGAAGATAAACAAAATTGATAAACCATTAGCCAGACTCATCAAGATAATAAAGGGAAAACACTCAAATCAACAGAATTAGAAATGAAAAAGGAGAAGTAAAAATTGACACTGCAGAAATACAAAGGATCATGAGAAATTAGTACAAGCAACTATATGCCAGTAAAATGGACAGCCTGGAAGAAATGGACAAATTATTAGAAAAACACAACCTTCCAAGACTGAACCAGGAAGAAATAAAAAATATAAACAGATCAATCACAAGCATTGAAGTTGTGACTGTGATTAAAAATCTTCCCACAAACAAAAGCTCAGGCAGATTGCTCACAGATGGATTCTATCAAACATTTAGAGAAGAGCTAACATCCATCCTTCTCAAACTCTTCCAAAATATAGCAGGGGTAGGAACACTCCCAAACTCATTCTACGAGGCTCCCATCACCCTGATACCAAAAGCAGACAAAGATGTCACAAAAAAGAGAAAACTACAGGCCAATATCTCTGATGAACATAGATGCAAAAATCCTCAGCAAAATCGTAGCAAACAGAATCCAACAGCACATTAAAAGGATCATACACCATGATCAAATGGGGTTTCTCCCAGGAATGCAATGATTCCTCAATATACGGAAATCAATGTGATACATATGATAAGCAAATTGAAGGATAAAAACCATACGATCATCTCAGTAGATGCAGAAAAAGCTTTGGACAAAATTCAACACCGATTTATGATAAAAACCCTCCAGAAAGTAGGCATAGAGGGAACTAACTTCAACATAATAAGGGCCATATATGACAAACCCACAGCCAACATTGTTCTCAATGGTGAAAAACTGGAAACATTTCCACTAAGATCAGGAAAAAGACAAGACCCCCCACTCTCACCACTGTTATTCAACACACTTTTGGAAGTTTTAGCCACAGCAATCAGAGGCAAAAAGAAATAAAATGAATCCAAATCGGAAAAGAAGTAAACTGTCACTGTCTGCTGATGTCATGATACTATACATAGAGAATCCTAGACACTACCAGAAAACTACTGGAGCTAATCAATGAATTTGGTAAAGTAGCAGGATACAAAATTAATGCACAGAAATCTCTTGCATTCCTATACACTAATGATGACAAATCTGAAAGAGAAATTAAGGAAACACTCCCGTTTGCCATTGCAACAAAAAGAATAAAAATGCCAAGGAATAAACCTATCTAAGGAGACAAAAGACCTGTATGCAGAAAACTATAAGACACTGATGAAAGAAATTAAAGATGATACAAACAGATGGAGAGATATACCATGTTCTTGGATCGGAAGAATCAACATTGTGAAAATGACTCTACTACCCAAAGCAATCTACAGATTCAGTGCAATTCTTATCAAACTACCAATGGTATTTTTCACAGAACTAGAACAAGAAATTTCACAATTTGTATGGAAACACAAAAGACTGCAAATAGCCAAAGCAATCATGAGAAAGAAAAATGGAGCTGGAGGTATCAGTCTCCCGGACTTCAGACTATACTACAAAGCTACAGTAATCAAGACAGTATAGTACTGGGACAAAAAAACAGAAATATAGATCAATGGAAAAGGATAGAAAGCCCAGAGATAAACCCACACATATATGGTCACCTTATTTTTGATAAAGGAGGCAAAAATATACAATGGAGAAAAGACGGCCTGTTCAATAAGTGGTGCTGGGAAAACTGGACAGCTACATGTAAAAGAATGAAATTAGAACACTCCCTAACACCATAGACAAAAATAAACTCAAAATGGATTAAAGACCTAAGTACAAGGCCAGACACTATCAAACTCTTAGAGGAAAACATAGGCAGAACACTCTATGACGTAAATCACAGCAAAATCCTTTTTGACCCACCTCCAGAGAAATGGAAATAAAAACAAAAATAAACAGATGGAGCGTAATGTAACTTAAACACTTTTGCACAGCAAAGGAAACCATAAACAAGACGTAAAGACCCTCAGAATGGGAGAAAATATTTGCAAACCAAGCAACTGACATAGGATTAATCTCCAAAATATACAAGCAGCTCATGCAGCTCAATATCAAAAAAACAAACAACCCAATCCAAAAACAGACATTTCTCTAAAGAAGATATACAGATTGCCAACAAACATATGAAAGGATGCTCCACATCACTAATCATTAGAGAAATGCAAATCAAAACTACAATGAGGTATCACCTCACATTGGTCAGAATGGCCATCATCAAAAAATCTAGAGACAATAAATGCTGGAGAGGGTGTGGAGAAAAGGGAACCCTTTTGCATTGTTGGTGGGAATATAAATTGATACAGCCACTATGGAGAACAGTATGGAGGTTCCTTAAAAAACTAAAAATAGAACTACCATATGACCCAGCAATCCCACTACTGGGCATATACCCTGGGAAAACCATAATTCAAAAAGAGTCATGTACCACAGTGTTCATTGCAGCCCTATTTGCAATAGCCAGGACATGGAAGCAATCTAAGTGTCCATCAACAGTTGAATGGATAAAGAAGATGTGGCACATATATAAAATGGAATATTACTCAGCCATAAAAAGAAATGAAATTGAGTTATTTGTAGTAAAGTGGATGGGCCTAGAGTCTGTCATACAGAGCGAAGTAAGTCAGAAAGAGAAAAACAAATACTGTATGCTAACATATATATATGGAATCTAAAAAAAAAAAGGTTCTGAAGAACCTAGGGGCAGGACAGGAATAAAGACACAGAGGTAGAGAATGACCTTGAGGACCTGGGGAGGGGGAAGAGTAAGCTGGGCCGAAGTGAGAGAGCGGCATGGACATATATGCACTACCAGATGTAAAATAGATAGCTAGTGGGAAGCAGCCGCATAGTACAGGGAGATCAACTCGGTTCTTTGTGACCACCTAGAGGGGTGGGATAGTGACGGTGGGAGGGAGGCGCAAGAGGGAGGGGATATGGGGACATATGTATACGTATAGCTGATTCACCTTGTTATACAGCAGCAACTAACAGAACAATGTAAAGCATTTATACTCCAATAAAGATGTTAAAAACAAAAAACAAATGAACAGACTTATAGAAGAAGAGATCAGGTTTGTGGTTACCAGAGTTGAGGGCTGGGGAAGGGAAATTGGATGGAGGCAGTCAAAAAGTAGGAACTTCTAGGTATAAGATAAGTAAGGACTATGATCTGTATATTTTGTATCTGTATCAGGTGATAGATGTTCACTAAACTTTGGTAGTCTTTTCATGATGTATGTAAGTCAGATCATTATGGTGTGGACCTTAAATTTAAACAGTCCTTTATGGCAATTGTATCTCAATAAAACAGGAAAAAAATAATTTCCTCATTATCTAATATATCCTGTTGGGGTATATTTATTAATATATGAAAAAGTATTTTCTTGGGTAATTTATTTTGACATGAAATAATACCATTTGATAGTTCTGAGATTATTTTTCTATAGATTTTTTTGTTACTCCGGCTTGAGTGTGAATATAGTAGTCATATCTATATGTCATATATTATGTTATTCTTCATTTTACATTTATTTAGCCAATGCATGAGCTTGAATTAGTGCATTATTCTCTTCTTAAACTGTCTAAAGTGTTTTTAGTCTTTTGCCAGTATTTTAATAATTGATTTTGATAATTTAAAAACTACATACTTATGAATTTAAATGCTTCTTGCTGTTATATAGAGCAAGACTTTGAGGTTATCAAGATGAGTAAATTATTGCTGTTTGAAATCTAGTAATCCAGGGAGTGTTCTGAAGGTATTTCTTAACTGAGTGATACACCAGGAGACCAAAGATAACTATTGCCACTGCGTAATAAAAATAACAAATATTGACTATTTACAGTGTACCAAGCACTATTCTAAGCATTTAAATGGGATGAACTGATTTAATATTCACAATAACCTTATACTGATTTTTACAAATGAGAACACCAGGGCACAAAGTGGTTAATTGGCCTGGCTAATAAGATATAGCTCATACGTGATAGAGTTTGTGATTTGAACCGAAAGAATTTAAATTAGAGTGACTTCATACGATGAGACAAGGGAATTAGTCTTCTATGTGGTATATGACAGGAGCTCAAGCCATCAACATCTGTGGATTTATTTGATATCACATAGCATTTAAAATATTTTTATTATAGAAATTTTCAAATAGATGCAAAAGAGGGAATGCCTGTGTACCCATCACGCAGCTTCAAAAATAATCCACATATGCCCAATCTTGTTTCACCTATACTCCCACCCATGTCCCTTCAAAAATCTGGATTATTTTAAAGAAATTTAAAATACTGTAGTATCTTATAGGTAAAAGAGGACTCTGTGAAAAAGAAATACATAACCATTGTACCATTATCAAAATGAAAAAAAATTGTTACTGTCATTAAATAGTCAGTCAGTTACATCACATATACTTTGACTTGCATGGAAGTTTTCCCGAGCCTTGAAAACTAACATGAAATTATTTTTATGATATTTCTGGAAGTTATGGAAAACCTGTTAAACGCATATTTTTTTAAGACTATAACTTCTAGTGCCTGGCCCAGTGCCCAATTCATGAAATATATGTTGACTTTAATTTCTTTCTTTTAAAACATGAAACAAAGATGTCTACTATTGGTTTTCCTTCTGTTTTAATTTCCCTGTTTAATATGTGACATCATGTTTTATGGTGGTTTAGCACTATAAGCTACCTCCTATATATTATTGAAAATATAAATAATGACATTAAATTATTTTTTCTGTTGCTTACCTTAAGGACTTTTTCATACCACTATGAACACCATCAGTTTTATTGAAATACTCTATGTTTGCCATCATTTACTCCTCTGATAACTTCCTTCCATTTTCTTTCACCTTCCTGAATATTGAGATTCTTTCTACTTTGACTAGAAAGGTTGAAAGGAAAGTTACTTCTTTAGCAGAAATGCCATGTTATATTTCAAGTTTTGGAAAGGAGCCTACTATACTTCCAGAAATGATAAGCATTCTGAACTAGAAGTCATCCACTTTCTCTCATTCAGTTGTAGTCTGCCTCTGTGATACTCCAGGGACAAGGTGCTATAAATATTACATCAGTGCAGAGTGGCACCTACGAAGGAAAATTAATTTGGGAGGCCTCTATATTAATTCTTAGAACTTCTAAACTTCTGTATGTCTTATTTTTAGCTTCAGTTTTCCACTAGAATAAGCCAATGTGAAGTATATTCACTGGGATAACCTAATAAAAGCTGTTTGTAAGGATGGATAGAAGGAAATGGGGAAAGTGGGTCCACAGTAATTAATTTCCTAGTACGCATCAGGCAATTTCAATTTATGTCATTGAAAGTCATGTATGACTTGAATCTTCAAGACAACCCTAGGAGGAAGACATTATCCCTATTTTAAGGGTGTGGAAACTGAGATTTAGATTACATTACTTGCTTAAAGTGACACTAACAGATGGTGAAGGTGTTTCAACTCTAAATTTTTTCTTTTACCATCACATTGTTATTAATCCCAGAGACATTATCCTACTGTTTTATAGAAACAAAATAAGATATAGAGAGGTGCTTTAGTGTATTATGAAGTATTTTACATCATTGGGAAATATAATTATTTTTAATGAACTGGATTGGTACAACTGGCTATCCATCTGGAAAAAGATAAACTTGGTTTCTATTTCACATTATTGAATAAAAAATAATAAATAAATAAAAGAATCCTTAAAGGCAGAACAGAAACTATGAATATTCCAGTAGGGAAAACTTGTCTAGCCATGAGGTAAACCTCAGAAACCATAAGGGATAAGATCAAGGGATTTGGTCTCATAAACATTAAAAAAAAAGTAATGGTTAAAGGCACTATTAACGAAATTAGAAGGGGAAACTGGAAGAAACATTTTTATAAGCCATTTGAACAGAAAAAGTTTCGTGCTTTCACTGTATAAAAAAGATGCACAACAAAATATACAACACCCCTACCCCCAACAGCCTAGAAAAGAATGGATAGAAGGTAAGGAGCAACAATTCAGGTGAAATGTAATGACTAAAAAACATCTGATAAAATAAAGTTTCAAATGCAAATTTAAACAGGTATTTTTCCATCTATCAAAAGTGCACAGATATGTTTAAACTTTATTAACATCGTCTGGGGATTAATGCATTTATATATCCATTCGGCTGTGAAAATAATGGTATATATGTGTATGTGCTGACTTATAAAGACAGTTCATGATATATGCTTTATCTGTACTGAAGCAAGTCACACAATTCCATTGTTTTGGTATAAAACTTAAAAAAAAAATCTGTGTGTGTATCTCTAGCAATTATTCATCTTCCTATCTGTATTTATAGCTATGAGATTAAACACAAAAATATGCTTATATATATAGTAGGCATATATCTATAGATATATATATATAAATAAAATAAGCTATTGGTAACTCTAAGTGTCATACTGGAAAAAGAAATATTTTTTTCTTATTTTTCTACATATCTAAAACATTAAGAAAAAATAATAGGATTATAAGTGACTTTTTTGTCACCTTTTAAATGCAATAAACATCTCATTATCAGAAGCAGTTAATAGTAATATAGTGATTTCAAATGTCTCCTGTAAATTGTGAAATAATATGCTTATTACAGACTTCAGGAATTATAGTATGTTATATAATATATCATGCTTAGGGCTTAAAATATCCTTTACAAGATTTTCATCCTAATTATTACTCGTGGTATTGGAATAAAGAGAAATGTCCAAACTAGAACATTAGTACAATGCCCCAAGCATAACTTACACATTTAAAAAGATGAAAATATAGACTGTTAAAACATAAGCAAATACCTTCAAAATAATATTAAAAAATGAAAATATAGACTTCAACATAGCAAGTATCCATGAATTCAGCTCTAATCCTTTTACATGCATATGAAGTTACATTGGCCACTGATACAAACTGGAATAATTGCACATGCAAATAAAAGGTCTTGATGCGTTACTGCAAACTGAGAACAGTGGTTCCTAGTGGAGAGAAAAAGGAACTGGGATAGGGAAGTGGTTAAGGGACTTATTTACTTTGACTACAAATGTACTTTAAGAAGAGAATGTATTGATATATTAACTTGTGTAATTGAATTTTAGAAAAAAATATACATTTGAAAGGTTTTTGAAGGGTGATCTCTAGCTCTTTTCAATGAAGGACAGTTCCTGGGAGGACTCAGAGCTGAGGCCTGTCAACAGTGCTCACAGAGGCAGTGGACAGGCCTTTAGGTCCTGTGCAGGGGCTCTGGATGGCAGAACATAGTATCCATTACAGTTCATTCACTTCTTCATGTAAGTTCTCTGAGCAGCTACTTCAGGATTCTTGCAGGCCTCTTTCCTGGGGGAAATGTCTAAGAGGGAGGCTGGTGCTACCATCTGTAATCCCCACAACTGAAGCACATCTCAGACCTGCAACAGAGGAGACATGCCATTTCCCTCTACATCCATTCTAGGCTACCCTCACTCTCAGAGCCTTGCTGTTCTAAGTGGCTTACTTGGGGGTGTGGTGTAGACCTTCTACATTAAGGCTTCTGAGTCCTTGTCATGTCCTCCTCCATCTCCTGAACTTTTCCATTTCACTTCAAAATTGACCAACGTAGAACCAAGAGAGACTCAGCTACTTCACATTGTTGCCAAAAAATTACTGTCCACCTTGGGTAACAGAAGCTCTATTTTCTCCTGATGATCAGTCCATGATCCCTGCCAGCATGGCGACCCTCTCTCTTGCCCACTAACCCCTTGGCACAAAGAGCCCAAAGTATGAGACAAGCAGCTGTAACTTAAAGTTCAGTGGGACTTTTGCTGTATGTCCAGTGTCCCCTTTAAGACCTAGGACTTATAAACGTATAAAGCTCAGATTATCAGAACTATCCATACACAGATAGAGTTATAGATACATGTGCATTATTGTATTTATATGAATATACATATTTGTATATGATATAGACTTTATGTCTATACATCTTTATAAATAGATTATATATAAAATAATATATAGTAAATATACAGCTATATATATTTCCTAGCTCTGTTTGCTGAGAAGGACTCTGAGCAGTGACATCCCAGTAGTAATCTGCATACCAAGTGCTCAGATTTAATTTCTAAGAGCAGTCTTCCACTAAAAGGAATAAGAATCCTTGGACTACAGAGCTGGGACAGGCGAGCATTATAACATGAGCATTAAGATTAGTATGTAACCGATTGTTGTGTCAGCAAACAAGTGAGTGCTCAAAGGATGACGCAGATATGCCAGAAGCACGTAGATGTAAGACTAAAGGGCCTCCCGCTGACCAAATCTATGACAATTTGAGAATCAACATGAGAGTATTAAATTACAACTCAGTGAATAAAATAGAAATCCACCACTCACTCTACCCTTACATAAATAGATGAAGAAGAAGAAAAGAACACTTTCTCAGAGTAGAGCACCAAGTAATAAATATGAAATAAATGATGAAATAGATGATCATCCTCTGGCGGCCATCACTGGGGTAGTCAGCACAGGTGAGAATCATCAACTGATATAAAGCCTGGTGGGTAGGGTTTGATGACAAACAGAATATTGGTATAATCAGAATTCATTACCTCCCATAAAATTGCAACCAAAACAAGGGGAGAAAGAGGTACAGTGGATAGCACTGAGAACAGCTCTACCATCCAACCCTCGCCATTTGAGTTCACCAAGTTCCCTGACAATATCTCTTTATCCTTTTTGGTCCAGCCTCCTGTCCAAAAATGGGTTTACAGTGAAGAAACCTGGCAGAAAGGTGACAATGTAATGATCATCAGTGATGGGACATTGCCGTAGTGTGCTTCCTGATATGACACCAAGAATGTATGTCCTCAGTCTAGTCATGAGGAAACAGCAGACAGACATACTGAGGGTAATCATGTGACATGAAAGGCCCGTACTCTTTAAGACTGTCCAGGACTGAAGAAATAGGGAAAGATGGATGAGACTGAAGGAGTCTGATGAGAAATGATAGCTAAATGCAGTCAATATTCTTGAGTGGGTTGCTGGACCAGAACGGCCAAAGAGGTATTGGTAGGGAACCTTTAGAACTTTGAGTAGGACCTATGAGTTGAGTAGCAGTGTTGTCAGTGTTAATTTACTGACTGGAAAGGGTGTGTGGTGATACTGTATAGGAGTGTCCTTGTCTTTGGAGTACACACTGGCATATTGAGAAGCGATAGTCCGTCTTGTTCAAAAGAAAAAAAAAGACTGTATACCCAAAGAATGAGAGGATAATGAAAAAAATGTGGTAAAACATGAACAACTGGCGATCTAGACAAAGTGAATATGAGGGTAAGTTTTTACTATTCTTGTCATTTATTCTGTAGGTTTGCCATTATTTCAAAATTAAAAAGTTGAAAATTCAACATACATTTTTTTTGCCTGATTTATTATGTGCTAGAAGAATCCTTAACCCCTGAGTTGCTTATTTCAAATATAGTACATTGTACTTAAAGCCTACAGTATGTGTGTAATTTTTGATGAAGAGGTAAACCTAATGAGGTATAAAAAAAATCAATCATTGCTAAGAATTGAATATCTCAGGTAATTATACTTTGGTTAAATCAATATGGTAGGTGATGCTAATGGTCATTTTCTAACACTGAATACAAAGAGGCCTGATGGCTAAAGCGAGAAAGCACAAAAGCAAAACCCAGAAATTCCAATATACTCCTGACTTTCCTTGGGAGCAAAATGTTTTCAATTTAGATTAAGTTACTCAACTTCCTTTTAGTGCTTTCCTCTATGTTTATTTTCTGCAAAAACCATTTTCTTTCTTTTTTTTAATTGCAATTTTCTTTATAGGCTTCTATGGGAAAAAGCTCTGTAACTTTAGTATATATTTATAGTTGTGAAATAGCTTTTCTTTTCTTAATCCTTTTGTTTACTCCCATAAATGAGTCATTGATGTTTCCCAACAGTTCTTGGGAAACAGGCCTGCTTCTTGTTAATGTCACAAGCTGTCTTTTCCTGGAAATCAACGAGTAAACCAGAATAAGTCCAAATGGAATTTAATAAGCATGGCTTTCAGACCAACAGTAATTAGCTAATGTTTTTTAAGAATATCATGTATTCATGGGTTTTTTTAAAGGTGTTTGTGTAAATATTATCTTACTGAAGAAAACTCAAGACTCTTTTGTCATCTCTAATACACTATTTAAAAAATATAGGTTCAGTTAAATGATGAGTTTTTCATTTAGTACTTCCCCAAACCATATTTCATTCACTGTTATTTTCAGGTCCTTAGTTCTAGTTCCTTTTTCAAAGCCCCCCAAATCATGCTTACAGCATACTTACTCTACAGGAATGTGTCTTTTGGCAATTTGCTTGCTAATTGGACTAGAATTTTTATTGGATTCTACTAGATTGTTCAGGTTCTTTATCAAAAGTACGCTGAATCCTAATACCTGGATTCCTTACCCTCTCCTTTTTCCTATCTTTTATCTTTTTTTTTTTTTTTTGCCTTTGCACCATCTTGTTCTTTTTTTTTTAATTTAAGTGGAAGTATAGTTGGTACTATCTTTATCTTTTATCTTGCTTTCCTGCTGGCTTTCTACTTTCTATCAGTATGTGAAATTGCCTACTTGGATCTTAGTGGTTTTAGTTTAGCCCAAACTGTCGGTGGCAGGTCGAGGGGAGAAGTGGAGGGTGAGAAAGCTTGGAAGGGAAAGGCCCTCCCCATCCCCACGGGATACTCTTGCTGTGTGCGCTTCCTGTTCCTTCTGCTCTATCTTGTCTATCTTTGGAGCATGTTATTTAAAAAAGGGCATGAGGGGCTTCCCTGGTGGCGCAGTGGTTGAGAGTCTGTCTGCCGATGCAGGGGACACGGGTTCGTGCCCCGGTCCAGGAAGATCCCACATGCCGCGGAGCAGCTGGGCCCGTGAGCCGTGGCCGCTGAGCCTGTGCGCCCGGAGCCTGTGCTCCACAACGGGAGAGGCTGCAACAGTGAGAGGCTCGCGTAACGCAAAAAAAAAACCCAAAACAAAACAAAACAAAAGGGCATGAGGAGCTCCCAAGTAGGAATAAAAGATACTAGTTTTTCTGGAAGGGAAGAAAGTAAAAACATAATAGGAAAAGAGGCCGGTCTTCTTTAGCTGATAAAGTTGTATTGTAACCATTTGGGAAAGAACTGAGCTGAGGAGAGAAGAGGGATTTCTCTTCAGGCAGATGATATTCGGGAGGTAAGCCAATATCCTCTTCATTGGATGCTGTCTTGTTCACATGCCCTTGAGAGGACTCTTGCTCAGGACGCTTATCTCAGCTTTGTAGTCTCAATGACCCTATGTTGTTTTATTTTAAAATATAAAACATCTTGATAATTACCTGGAGTTTATACATTATTTCCTTGATATTTTTTCTCTTACAATTATACTTGTTTTCAAACAATATTGATATTACCCACCCACTGTAAAATATGTAATACTGCCTTTGAGAGCGTGTCTGGGAGGGAGGAGTTTCCCATCAGAGGGGAAGGGATGGCAACTCAGACAGTAGTAATGGTAACGGGTTATAGAGCCCTCATTACAGTGTGTGGCAGGACCATTTTCTCTAAGTCCTCTGATAACCTGTAAGACAGGCGTTGTTACCCTTTCTCACAGACTAAGAAATGAGGTCCTGAGAGAGTAGGTAACATGCCAAAGACGCACTTGCTCCCTGTCTACTTGGAATATGCCCAGATCTCAAGGTTGACACTTCAAAATTCATTGTTCAGGTTCCAGTTCAGGCTGACACTTTCTTTGCTTACTCTATTTAAGTAATTCCACTCCCTCGCTGAGCACAAGACACTCACTGTGACATTATTTTATTTTCTTCATGCATTGATCACTTCTGACCTTCTTTTTGTGAGTCCCAAGACAGAATGAAACGCGTTAGTCCTCTTCACTGTGATATTCCCAACTTCTAGCACTGTTTATCGTATGAATATTTTTAGATGAATGAAAACACCCAGGTTGCCCTAGGTTATAAGGCAACAGAAGCCCTCTGGGGGGGTGTCAGAGCAAGTACTCCAACAGACCTCCACTAGATGCTCTCAAGATTTTTTTCTGCATAAACCCTGGGGACCCAGATTCTGACACTACCTTGAATATTTTGGATAATGGCTCAGACCTACTGATGAACCTGAGATGTTTGTTTTTGCCCTGCAAATGGATTCTTAGCAAAATCCTGTCTGCCTACTCATGTTATTGCTTAAGAACAATGTTTAATCTCTTGTGACCTTAATATTGTGTAATTTTCTGCTGGAATTGTTGACAATTAGCTCACACAAAACATCAAAAGAATACTTTAAAGGACAATTATGTTCAAAAGGCCCATGGCCACAAAAGGAGAGCTTCTCTTGGAGACATAAACTGATCCAATACAGGAGAAGCTGACATTTTCATCTAATTACAGTTATGCTGAAAACTACTGAACTAAACAGCCATGATACCCTTCACCGTTTTCAATCACTTACCATAATTTGCACTTAAATGTAGTTGAAGAAGACATGAAATTCCCCTTTATATTTTTTCTCATCCTCTTTTAATTGTGATTTATAAACACCTAGGATCCCTTTTTCACTCATAAGGCTTTGACTAAACTCATGACTGCATCTTGATATCATGTCTCCATGTCTCCATGTCTCCATGTGTTTGTAATGATGCTTCCTCCTTTATTTGGGGATGGGGCAATGAGTAAACAGAACAAAACAAGTTCTCTAAGATTTCTTACTTTATGCCAGCTAACTTTCATATTTCTTTTTCTTATTGTAAATTTCTTTGGCATTATTGCTTCACATGTGGCTTGCTTTTATTGTGAAGTCTGTAAATATGTAAACATCTCCAGTTCTGGGGAAATTATCTTTTTATTATGTCTGGCTCAACTTCCCAAATGCTATTTTATTATCTCTCTTGGCTCAATGAAATAATAGCTGAGTCTCTGGGGATCTGACAAAGATACTGTGTATTGAGTTGAATTATACCTGAAAACTGGCTGGACGAAATTCCTGATGAAGTGAAAAATGCACTTGTTAGTAAATAGCATAATCATTATTAGAAAAACAAAATTTGAAATAAATATTGCTGCAGAAATGTAAAAATAATTGGCTTTTCTATTTAACAAATTCTTCTTCGCTATTTTTTCTTCTCTTCATTATGCTTTGATTTCATAAGCAATTAGCAAGCTGTTTAGTTCATCTTTATATTGTACCAAATTATTTTTCATCTATGTCTCCCGGAAATTTCTTCCCAGAATTTCAAGACCTCTGGGTGAAACATCACTAGTCTGGCATACACTCCTGCTTTGGATAGTGGTTGTTTTTCATTTTCTTTTGATCTTGACCTACAAATAAAGTTTTTTTCCCACATGAAATTCCTTATAATAATGTATCAAGAACTTTTTATAAAGTCTAAGTAAAAGCTACTTTTGTCCCTTATATCTTGTTAGTGATATTTGATAAAATGTTTCTCCATTTCTGCTATTTATGAATGCTAACAAATCCAACTCATTTGTTGCTCATCATGAAATTTTCTTTAAATTGCTTTCAGATGTTATAGTTTTCTCTCTGTCACAGAAATTTACATTTTAGCTTTCTAAACAGCAGTGGTGAAAATTAGAGCTCTGTTTTTATTATTATGATGGTTGATAAATTAAAAGATAAAAATGAACTAATATTCTGATAGCTAAAGCAGGCTAATGACATCTGTCATTCTGATGAAACAAAATGAAGAATGGAACTGTGCTTTGTATATTGTAAAGCTCTGCCTATGAAATTAGCCCTAAATTTTTTTAAAAAAATAATTGTGATTTGACATTTTATTCTTTGAATTATATTAGAGGCTTATCAATTTTTTATTACATTTTTTAAAATGGTGGTCTCTGCTTTTAAAACTTTCAGGAATAGTGTTTTTATTCCATGAATTTGTGTTGGAGTCTTATGAAATTTATTTCCTTAACTCTTAATTACATTTTACAAACATGTCCTCTTCCATTAAAAAAATTTAAACAGTGACCTTGTTTAAAAAATACAATTTGCAAATAAAGGGAAATAGGAAAATATCAAAAAGGAAGACAAAAAGTAACTGAAAGTCAGGGCTACGTACTGTATCACACATATTTATATCAAGAACATATTGCAAACCCTGTTTTGTTTCCTTATTTTCTCTCTTAAAATTAAAAATCTTAGCATACTCAACGGCTGAATGGATAGATTGTGCTGTAGTCATACAATGGCAACGAAAGGAAATGCACTACTGCTGTATTCAACAGCATAGATGACTCTTAAAAGCATTGTGCTAAATGAAGAAATGACACAAAGAGCCTTATGCTGTGTAATTCCATATATATGCCATTTTAGAAAAGGAAAAGCTACAGAGTTGGAAATAAAGTTAGTGGTTGCCACGGGTTGGGGTAGAGGAAGGAGTTTGTTTCTGAATGGGCACAAGGGAACTTTTTGGAGTAATGGAAATACTCTATTTTTTGATATGTATCCATTTATAAAAACTCATAGAACTGTACACCAAAAATATGTTAATTTTAATGTATGAAAATTATACCCTAATGAAGCTTACAGTCATAACACAGAGAAGTTTGCTCATGGGTAATTTAGTAAACTTCTGTGGATGTTTCCAGAGGTGGACTTTCTTAATCAGCTGTCTCATCAAATAAAATAAACTTTCTTTATAGTTAATAAAACTCAGCATCTTGAACAAAACCAGTTTTCTGTTAAATATGCAATGTTAACTTTTAGAGAAGAACTCAAACAAGAATTGGAGGGCCATAGAAAAGAGTATTGGTTTAAGTGAGCTAAGTCTTTCTCTTTCACAGCAGAAAGTAAGTAGGCAATTTCTAAAGTCAGTAGAATTTGAAATAGGTTTTTGAGCATATCATTCAGTTGTTCAAAAGTAATCATTAGAAGAACCAAAGCCTAAAATGGTTTAAAATGGTAACTTTAGGGTCCAGACTCATAGACCCTGGAAGAATGGGGCAAAAGTTGTTGTTTTTTCATTCATAAGCCCCTTTGTAGTATTCGAGTAACCAAGTGCATATATTACTCTGGCAAACAATATATTTTATTTAAAAAAACAAACTCATAGTACCTCATTAGCAAAGTTTAATCAGCTGCATTGTGGTTATCTCCTGTTTATCCCTTCATATCTTTTTTTTTTAATTTTTATTTATTTATTTTTGGCTGCCTTGGGTCTTTGTTGCTGCACGTGGGCTTTCTCTAGTTGCGGCGAGCGGGGCTACTCTCCGTTGCAGTGCGCGGGCTTCTCATTGCGGTGGCTTCTCTTGTTGCAGAGCACAAGCTCTAGGCGTGCAGGCTTCAGTAGTTGTGGTGCATGGGCTTAGTTGCTCCACAGCATGTGGGATCTTCCCGGACCAGGGATTGAACCCGTGTGCCCTGCATTGGTAGGTAGATTCTTAACCACTGTGCCACCAGGGAAGTCCGTGCCCCTTCACATCAGTTTGCCACTGTTCCTCACTGCTCTCTGCTTAGGAGGCTGATCTGTGTGGTTTGTGTCAACAGACTCTCTTACCATAAAGCCAATGGAGATATTGAAGGGGTGGGAAGAGAATGAGGTCTCAATATTTATTCTGCCGGTTCTCTCAATGTGGTGCTTCAGAATAGCTATGTTTCTCAACTAAATGCCACTGCTCCTCTCAAGGTGGCTTGCTCTACTCACCAACTCTTTTTCCCCCAACTAGGATGACTTCTTCCTTTCCATATCCCTTTGGGCCTAGGGATTATAAAAATTCCCTTTCATTAGCCCCAGGGCACTATAGTAACTCCTGTAGTTTCTACACCTTTGTAATTAGTCACTTTATTAAATCTTCTTCAAATTGTACTAACTTGAGTATCCCATTTGTTCCCTGCTTGGGTCCTGACTGATACCCCAGCCAAATTAGCATTCTCAGAAAATGAGAAATGAAGAAGATAAAGGAAAGGGATAAAGGCAAGATTGTAAGAAAGGGTAATAACAAATGAATTAGAACTGAACTCTTGAATTAGCAAGTGTAACGGGATGCCTGGAACACTGGTTTCATAACAAGGGTAGGCAATGATTTATGTTGTTATTGGGGGAAGAGAGTGCCTGTCTCTTTGCCTATGCTTTCTGAAGTAACTGCAGGAGATCAGGGTACAGTGTGGTTTTGTGGAATATTTTATGAGCCATGCGTTTCCATGATCTAAGGCCCACAGAACATGAGCCCTCAGATAAATTCCTCCTTGGTCTTCTGTTCTCACATGTATCAAAGACCATGACCTTTGCATTTGCCACAAGTACAATTTCTCTTTTCCTCTTCAAGTTTCTTCTGCCTGCCCTTCGTGCTAAATAGTCTGGCTTATTGGAATTCCCTTCTGCCCATTGTACTCCCCTGGCAGATTGATAAGGTCTCGTACTACCCAACTGTAGTAAATTAGGAAAGTAGGACTAGGTGATTTCCAGAACATGCAGTCTGGAAACTAAGTGGCACCATAATCACATCAGCATCTTCACAAAAACATCTGATATTCTATGAAGTTTTTATTTTATTTTATATTTGTCTATTTTCCACTTATTTTGTGCTAAGGTGCGGAGGACTGAGTTAATCATATTGAGTGTTTGTTATCATCATTGGCCTGTGCAAGGCCCTTCTCTTGTTTTATATGTATATTTATTCCTTTTTAACCCTATTTCCCTCTCTTATTATCCTAATCCCTGTAAGCAATCATTCTAATGTAGTTATCATTTTATAGATGTAGAAGGTGAAACTTGAGATCACACAGCAAGTCATTAGCAGAACTTGAAGTCAAACTGCACTCATTTGTCAGACTCCAAAAACCACATGGGATACCTTCCCATAGCTGATTTGATCAGTGTACCATCATAAAAATGGAAGCAAATTTATGTACTTTTACCCACTAAATTTCTAAACATTCAGCAAGAGGTACTTTTAAGGCAAGGTAAAAAATGCAAGTCTCAACATGCCATGTCCTCCTCTGTGTTGGAGAAGATAGACAAGCAGAATAATTAGATGCATTGAGTCATGTTGGGATAAAATATCATGAACTCATCTTTAATTTGGACAAAAAATGAAATGGCAAATTCCTTCTAGAACTGCAACCATATAACTTTGGTGGGATAGGGAGGGTGGGAGGGAGGGAGACGCAAGAGGGAAGAGATATGGGAACATATGTATATGTATAACTGATTCTCTTTGTTATAAAGCAGAAACTAACACACCATTGTAAAGCAATTATACTCCAATAAAGATATAAAACAGAAAAAAAAGAAATTTACTTTCTAAATGTAAAAAGAAAACATTGAGAAAATTACAAGCATTTTTATGTTTATATATAGTATATTATATAATTATATATGATTATGATTCCCCAAATTGTCTAAAATTGAGAGGAGCTACATAGTATTTTCAACTTGTTCTTCTCCATAGACTATACACTATGAAATATTTTTGACCTTTTGAACTTTTAAATGTTCAAGCATAATTACAATTGTTGCAATAAATATAATGAAATATTAGTGAAAGAATTGATAACAGAAAATAAAATCATGACATAACTTTGTGCACAAAAACCTGGTAATTGGTTTTATATTTTAAAGTATTGTTCATGAGATTTTAGTTTAAAAAAAGCAAGGGGCTTCCCTGGTGGCGCAGTGGTTGAGAGTCCGCCTGCCGATGCAGGGGCCATGGGTTCATGCCCCGGTCCGGGAAGATCCCACATGCCGCGGAGCGGCTGCGCCCGTGAGCCATGGCCGCTGGGCCTGCGCGTCCGGAGCCTGTGCTCCGCAACGGGAGAGGCCACAACAGTGAGAGGCCCGCGTACCGCAAAAAAATAACAACAACAACAACAACAAAAACATAATAAAAGCAAGGAAAAGTAAAATATACAGCACTTGGCATGTACTGTAAGACAATGATGTTTTGACACGTAGAAGGTAAAGGAGCCATAAAATAGACAAGATGCGCCAGTTTTCTCATATATTAGAACAGGTACCCGGAGGAGCTTAACAAATATATACAGTTCAGCAAAGAAGAAAAACACATTTGACAAATGAGTACAAGGCACCTAATTGTGTAACTCTGTGACACTTTTATTAGTCAGAATTCATTTGGCTCTAAAAGAAATCTAACTCAAATTGGAGATAATGGAGGTGGGGGGGAATTGGGCTCACAAACCAGAGGTTTCACTGGCCATTAAACAGAGATTCTAGTTTCTCTGTGTGAGTGAGCCTTCTGCTCTCAGACTAGCCTTTCCACGAGGCTGTCTGAAAGAAGCAGTGAGCTCTCACACCTTTTCAGTCACAGGATCCCAGCTCAGGTTTACAAGATATGTGGGAAGAGCTCTGACTGGCTAACTTGGGTCATTGCTCATCCTTGAATTCATGATGGCCAGGAGTAAAGTGTTATAGTTGGTGCATGTTGGGCCAGGTCTCTACTCCCAACACTGGTCATTGTGTGCAGAGAGGTGATTTTTACATAAAGAAATAGCTGCTCCCTTTAAAATTACATGGCAAAGGGCAAAAAACAAAACAAGCAAACAAACAAACAAGAAAAAAATCAGTGTTTGAAAAGAAAGTCTAATTAAATTTTTTGGATTTTCTTGAAAACATATCATGGAACTTTAAATATTTTAATTGTGGAATTTTCAACAGGCAGGAATCTTAAAGTTCATCCCATCATATTATACAGATTGATATGGCAAGAGTGATGAGTAGTAACACTTGGGATTAGAACAGTCTCCTTTACTCCTAGAACCATGACTTTTCTATGACATTAGGCTGTGAAACCAGTCTTAAATCTGACCAGATAGAGTTAAGGATTTATAGATAGAGATATAAAAGAGAGAAAAGAATGAAATCTTGCTGGTAGCTAGTGCTACCATATAGCTAAGATAATATAGAAGGCTAAGAATGATTTCCATAAATGCAATTATTTTTTAAAATAATTTTAAGGCTCAGTGATGCCAGAACAGTTTTACATAAATATACTTTTAAAATGATTTGCCCCCTTAACATCCAAATGATCTAAGCAAATAGATGTCCTTCCTTGACATTTCTATTTATTGGAAGAGGCAGCATTATACCTTCCATTTATGACCTCAGACTGAAATTAATTACTTTCTGAAGTGGATAATACTGGAAGAAAAGAATACATGGGACTCTAAAGACAAACAGTTCTTTCAAACCATATTATATTTAACATCTGTCATTTCTTCCCTCAATTTTATGTGCTCTTATTTAACTAGCAGTGATTTCCCTCCTGTCTCAAGTAAGCCATTTATCCCAACACTTCCATCTCCCTGCCAGGAAGATGATGAGAAGACATAGTCAGTGCTTAGGGCTAGACTCATGCCTTTGAACACCGTGGACAGTAAAAGAATATCATATTAATGTGAACTTGGGGAGTTTATTTGTTGGGGGCATTTTAGGGCACTGAGGTCATGAGGCTATGATAAGAAAAGAATCGGTATAATAAAGACGGGTTCCCTTATTGATCCTGAGCACACCACGTGTATTTATACCTTTGTTTATTGTTTGCCCCCTGTTTCAAATCTTTCGAAACTCCTTCTGCCCATCCTTGAATCTAAACATAAGATCCACTTTCCAAATAATTCCCTTCTGAGCATGGTAGCCTCTACTCAGTATTGATATAGACAGATTCAAGTGCTTGCTGTGTCTCCTTTATTATTAGGTTTAAATTTGTTGTGGATGCTAAACTAAGACCATTCATTTATTCATTATTGAGTCATTCTCTCATTCATTTCTAAATTTGTTCAAGGTCCACGGTGTTCCAGGCATCGTTCTGAACAATGCTAAATCTTTATAATTTAGAGAAAAGATAAATCTTTATAATTTATATCTACCACTGTAATTGATTGATAGCCAATAAATACCTCTTGAATGAATGAATGAATAAGTAAATAATTAGAAAGGGCATACACATAGAAATGGAGCCCACTCTGATATGAGAATAAAAAAATATTTATGAATCCAAAGCAAGTAGAAAGTCCACATCCTATGTTATTACAACATTCTGTAGAAGGAACTTACAGCAACACATGGCACCAATGCAAGATATTTTATGAGAGAACTGAGGGACAGAAATAGTGCTTTATTTTATGAGCTCTGGAAATAGTTTCCTTTTACTAGAAGGAAATGATGTTTTCAGTCCATGAAAATATTTGAAAAATTGCAAACCTTGCCTCCGCAAACCATCTTTGCAGTGTAGAGAAAATTAAGCACTGCCTTTCACTTTCATCTAATAAATGTGTGCCTGCAATGATGTGAATTTTTACATTTCTGTGAACTGAACTCTACTTGAAAATCACTGAGCTTTTTGTTTATAGGGATTCCCTGTTGAATTCTTTTCTAAAATAAGGAATTCTTACTGAGTGTAACTTTTCCTGAATTTTACTGGTATTTCTCAAACCATAGTATTCCTATGCTAACACTACCAGTAGTAACAACACGCAAGGCAGTCATGTGAAGCACAGCAACTGGCCAGCAGTTCTGCATTTTCTCACAACCATGGCCTCATGGAAAGGCTGAGTATAACTTCTGGAGTCAGATTACCTTGGTCTGAATCCTGGGCCCAACAGTTCTGAAATGTCATCTTGAGGAAGGTTTTTATTTTTCGTATTTGTGCTTCAATTTCCAAATCTATATAAAAGGGAAAATGATTGTATCAATACCAGACAGTTAATTGCTCAGATGTAGTATTGTATGGGTCTGATGCAAACCAGTAACAGGGGATTTGAAAATAAAACAGCTAACTGAAAAGTTAGAAGAACTTGATAAAGTACAAGCGGACTCTGCTGCTTAGCCCAATAGTATACATTAGAGGAGGAATTGTAATGTATTGAGCGTTAATAAATCTATAGGTGAATGACTCTGAAAGCTGTACTCTAAAATTTAGCCTTTGGTTTAGGATAATGCTAGCTACTCTCACCAAAAAATACCTAGACACAATAAGTTAATTTATTTTTCACAAAGCAGTCCAGGGTGAGTGTTCCTTGTCAGGGATAGCTCCCTTCCATGTTGTCTGTCACACAGGGGCTCATGTTGATGGGAACTCTGATCAGAGGCATCCAAAACAGCATGGTTGTCCCATTCCAGTGGGCTTTAATGGATAAAGATTCAGGGACATTTTCATCAGTTAGGCCTGGAAATAGTACATATTCATTGGCTGGGCCTGGAAATAGCACTTTCACACCATCATATGGAGACACAATAATGCAAGAGAGACTGAAAAATATTGTCTAACCTTATGCCCTCAAAGAAGAGAAAATATTTAAAGTAGACTCATCTACTGTCCAAGTGAGATAGCCTATAACTTCATTCCATTGCTGTACCCATTTCAAAGTCCAGGATATCTAAAAGATGCTCAGTCCTCTCAATTAGGACCACTGCTGTGTTATTATATTTTAATTCCTAAGAATTAAAAGATAGCATACGCTAGTAAAGCAGGTACATGGCAATCATAAGAAACATTCATTCAGGAAATGGATGAATAGGAAACTCATGGCAGCCTCTAGCACAGAGCAATGGTGGAATCCTTCTGGGAAGGCATTTGAAAGATCTCTCTACACTGTCAACGGAGGAGGTTTCATGAACACAGGTAGTCCTGTGTTCTGGAAGAAATCTCTTGTCCATTTATCTCCATGAATTCTCCTGCCATTCTCTTGAAGAATCGTCTTTATGTATTTTCATCTACAGACACCTTTGAAATGAACATTGGGAAGTATTGCTCTCCCAGGAATCTATGGAGCTTTCAAAACCCAATTCTTGATCATAACACAGTTGGGAGCCTAAGGATTGTTTTATATTTAGTCTTTTTATTTAACTTTTTTGGCTAAACTAATAGTTCTTTAGCAATAGAATTACTTCAAAAAGTTATTAGGGTTCTAATCTAGTTGTGTCCAGTTTATTCCAAGTGCTAGTAAACATACCCAAGGTCCTTTTTTAAGGTTTACTTCTCTATCTTGCTATATTTCTTTGCTTCTTTGCTTTCATGCCTATTTCTTTCAACATAGTGATAGCTGCCCTCTGAAAAATAGGTTTTGGTAGGAAGGCGACATCCTTAATCTTACCTTTTGCAGCAGGGCTGAATTCCTTGTCTAACTGAGAAAACTTACTGCGATTTTGTGCTCAAAGCCTTTTTCAGTTTTATCTCTTATGTTAAGGGTTTTGAAGAAGTAGGCTTCTGCAACACTGCAAAATGCTTAATTTCTGCCTGCAAACCAGCCTGTTCTTTCCTGAGCTCATTTATTTCCCATGGTGCTTTGACAGATACATCAAGCAGCAGCCAATACAAACTAATATGCTGGCTTTTTTCTAACCTTTCCCCCTGAGCTACAAGTTTGTTAGACCCTTAGTCTTCTTCAAAATTTTCACAGGCAACAGTTTTAATAAATATTTAACCAAAGAATTACAGAGTTCTCCAATATTTTAGCATTCTGTTTCTGTTTCTTACCTACTTGTTGCCACCATTTTTAAGTAGTGGACTTCAATAACACAGTGCTCCTTCCATTCTATCCGCCTTAAGTAAGAAAGAGCATGGAGACGTCCTAGAGAGATTTTCAAACCAAGCCTGGAAGGAAGCAGCACATTTCGCTTTGAATCGCATCCCTTTGTCTAATTCTCAGGCATATGCCCAGACCTAACTGCTTGGAGGCTAGAAGATGTAATCTAGCTCTGTGCCCAGGAAGTGGATTTTAGTAAGTGCATAGTAATCTCTGTCACAGCTTCTCATGGATTTAGTATGTACACCAAAGTTTTTTGTCTCATACAATTATACCAAACCTGGAATTTTTACTGAGGGTTCTGTCTGAAAATATTTCAGGTAGTTGTCTATTCTGAATTGTGTAAGTAAGCATTTATCACCATTTGTGGATATAAATTTTATGTGAAAAAATGTACATTTTTTAAAGTTCATTATGAGATACAAATCTGAAGAAAGCATAGAGAATGAAATGTATTACACTTTAGAAGAAATTAAAATTTACTACTTTTAACAGATCATCAAATCAGTCTTATAAAAAATATCCTTGAATCATAGTATGATAGTTGAACATGGACATTTACATCATTCTGAATGTTTTGTTTAGAATAAAAAATGTTCTAAGAAATACTCGGTTTATATTAATAGACTTGAAAGTTTCTGAGTGGAAGAGGAAACTTCCAAAAACATTACACTGCAATGAAAGTATACAGAGAAAAGAACAAATGCAAGATCACAGTAGATTCTAAGAGTTCAAGGACCATGTCTGTCTTTACCTCTGACATGCAGTCTTTACCTCTCCAGCAGTAGCGGAGGGCTGGGTAAGCAGGTGGTGTGCAATACATATATTTGATGAATCAGTGAGTAAAAGAATGATGCATGCGTCAAACAGCTACTAAAATCTACTAATACCTGCTAAAAATAATAACTACAAAAAATGTTATGGGATCTCAAATTTTCCCAGCAAAATTGCTAAGTTATATGAAAATTTATGGCAAATATATGGAAAAAATATTAAAAGGATACATATCAATAAGATGTCACAGTATGGTTTGATTTTTATATTTGAATTTTGCTGATTACTAAACCAATATTGGAAGTATTTGAAAGGTATTTGAAGACTTGGATAATATAACTGTGGTAATGATATTTAAAATGAAATGGGAAATATGACCAAAGATGAAACTATGATATTAACACAGTCTATGTTTAAGATTATCATGAGGGGAAAAGTTTATACATAGGTAAAATATTAAAGTTTAAATCATAGCAATCAAGTTATATTTCAACTAGCAAGAATTTATTAGGATAAATATCTCTAAGGCAAAGTTTGATGGTTCTTATGATTAATGAGTACAAAGAGAGTAAATATAACATGGCTCTCAAAACTAATTTGATAGCTGACATCATGCAGTCTCATTTTTTCCAAATTGTTGTGGCTATGTATATTAATAGAGAAAAATCAAATAAAAACCAGGGTAATTAGATAAGCTTTGTTGGGAGTGAATGAATCAATAAAGTTAGTGTTTCATAGATGAGCTAAAGAAAAAAATGAAAATATTTTTCTGAGTCTTCTCCATTACTTTGAAGGTAGTTGCTATTGAAAACATTACTAAAAAGAGGAAAAATATAAAGGGATTACAGCAGGCTGAATCTTAATATTTACGGAGTAAAATTATCAGAAATATTTCTACTATCACTAACACTTGATGGTTTTATATTAGCAAAGTATTTCTAACAAGAAAATATTTCTAGCAAACGATTATCAGCCACATGCCAGGCACTATATGCTTGGTACTAGGGCTAAATCAGTGAGCCAGACAGACAGGACCTAATCTCCGGATGCTCAAATTATAATGGAACTTTCCTCTTGTCTATGTAATTGAACTTCTCTCCATGCTGAAGAACAATAATCAGAAAGTCTGAATCCTCCTCACTTTGACTTTCCTTACCTTTAGGTATAACTGTGCATCTGAACACATGTTCTTAATCTATTTAGATACATGTTCCCTCACTTCTAAATCATATCACGTATAATAGAATTATTTTCCTTTGATTTTATAAATGGTCTTTTTGAAAGTGTGAGTCAATGGAATAGTAGCAATTAAAACCTGAAGGAAAAAAGCAAGAATGTGGAGGTGATAGCTGATGAGACTATAAGTGAATAGCTTACTAAGATTAAACATGCACATGATTTTTTACAAATAGCAAAACGATTTCATTGGCAAGGAAAAGGATCCCTCTACAGAACTTACGAAGAGTGTTGGGATAACCTTCAAAAGAGGAAAGGAATGCAGTGACAGCTAAATTGTATGGCATTGCGATACAGAAAAACAGTGAGAGAATTTCTGTCGAAAATCATCAAAGACAGACCTAGGAGAAATTGAGACAGTCTGTCTCATAGACATAACTATAGAGATAAAGTGGATGATCTAATAACCCTTTTCTTTATCCAATTTTGTTGTTTCTCCATTACAGTGAAACAAGGATTGTAGAAATCCAGGTTCACACTGTGCACTGTTTGAAGAATGAGGTATACAGCTATTGATAAGAGCTATATCTGTGTCAGAAAGAGTAGAAATCTTGACATCACCCCACGGGTTTAATTTTTAAATGAATATAAATAGCTTTAAGTACTTTTTTGTTGTTCTGTTTGTGTGAGCCATAGGTCTTCCTATATTGCACTGTAAATTAACAGTGTCACTAGCATTGGACTCATTGTGATGGATGGTATACCTTTCTCAAACCTCAATTGTCTCATTATCCAAGTTCTACTGGGTCATTAAGCAAACATAAGGAACGTGGATACTTGCTCTCTCCAGAATAAAATTACTCACTTGGGACTCGGCTCCAGAATGACTTAGTAACTAGAACCCTTTGCAAAATTGATAGATAGAGAGATAGATAGATAGGTAAGTAGATAATAGATATATAAATATAGTAGATTATCTATCGCATTAATTTCACACTATATATATATATATCAGTGCTTTGATTTTATAGCATGAGCTATATGGCTAAGCACATAAAATACCTCCTTTTTTTCTTTCCTAGTTCTAAAGCCTTCTGATTTTGTATACAGTGTTGGAATGCTAGCTAATGTCCATTAGTTTATTGAGGACTTGTGTTTCTATTTACAATTCTCTTCCTAACGTTAACTGTTAACTTTAATGAGAGGTTCCCTCTTACTGATAGAATATTTCAGAGAAAATTGAGAAGTTTTGAATTGTAAACATTCTGTATTTTTCACAAGGCTGCAAGTCTTATCTAAAAAAAGAAAACACAAAGAAAGCAAAAGTAATGCACTTGTCCCTTTTTCTTTTTCTTCTGTGGCCATGAGACTTGGTCTTTCATCTTCAGTCATTCATGTACTTTTGTGTCCTTAGATGAAGATTAATGCCTGAGAAGTGAGAATTGAACAGTTCATGTTATATTTAGATAATTTTTTATAACTTTTACTTTTTTGGAAGAAATAAAGGGTGTTTTGTACATTTTAATACATTCTGATTCTTGCTGATAGAGTCATGAAATTGAGGGTAAGAAAATGCTGTAGTGTCCATTTGGAAGCAGAGGAAGTTCCACTAATTTTATGTAAAGCAAAGCACAATTTTGTGCTACTGAAACCTTTAAATAAATAATCCAGTCACTGTTATGTATCACAGGGCAGGGACTAATCTTTTAAAACCCACAGGAACTTTTCCATTTTCCAATCTCTTTGATCACTGGCATTACTTGGAAGTTGGAGAGACTCCTTTGAGCCTTGACAATCAGTGAATAAGTCGATCTATCAATACATATTTACTGAGCACTCTCTTTGTGTATGATACTAAGACAGGTGTTTTGAGAGATAGAAATATAAGACAGGATAGGTACTTAAAATAAGTTTAATATCTAGTTAGAAAAGAAAGCATAATAAACTAAAATGTAACATTAATTACAAATTAATAGTGATAGCATATAAATAATAT
Organism: Globicephala melas; assembly: GCF_963455315.2. Classification (NCBI taxonomy): domain Eukaryota; kingdom Metazoa; phylum Chordata; class Mammalia; order Artiodactyla; family Delphinidae; genus Globicephala; species Globicephala melas. Next base: position 98,582,698 of record NC_083316.1, read on the forward strand.
TTTAGTATAACAGTATGAGTTATGTGCTTTCAAAGTGATTCTTTGACAATTTTTCTGCTTTCTTTACTCATTTCTGTTGAACTGCTAATTTGAAATATGATGGGAGGGATAGATGTCACTCTTTTTCTAGGATAAATAGAGTCAAAGGTCTACATTTTACACACTTGTTTCCACCTATATTAGCCTGCAGGGTACCAAAGTTATCAAATTTATAGAATTGGGTCCTTGATAGTCATGACACTCAGAAAACTTAAGGTCTGTGTACACACAAACTGAAAGTTTAAAACTTTTGAGATTATTTGACCCTAAAAAGAAAGATGAGTTATTGTTCAGTTACCTTAGTACTTGTACAAGGTATCTCTATTCTGTAGTTACTGAGCTACCACATTTTTTAAGAGTCAAGGTTATGCAAGAACATGTCTTCTCTGAGACTCCAGTTTGTATTGTGATACATGAGATTTAATTGGAGGTCCTTGTGTATTCAATGAAACCAGTGTCCTCTTTCAGTCCCTATGGATAGATCTATGAAAAGAATGTCAGCAGCGTGCTATAAATTTTAAACCTCTTTATTAACAAGTAGGGACATTCCTAGTATAAGCTCTTGTTTCTGGTTAACTTGTAGATGTACTCTATCACCAAACTGGCTGGAAAAGAATTCTATAAAATAAGCTTTGATGGATTAGAGTGGAAAGGTATTGAGGAGACTTCATGAAATAAAAAGTCCTAGTTTCCTCTGAGACGTGCCTTTGTGTTGATGGTTCTGAGGTTTTCTACTAAGTCAAATGACAAGGAAATCGTAGTTCCGTATGCAGTATAAAAGAAAAAAACAAGAAACTTTAAATGGAAATATCCTCTGAAGGACTGATCTAGTAGTTTTATGTAATCAAAATTTCTACCCTATGAGAAAATCAGTAAGTTTTTTAATTAGACCAGGGTAACAGGTTAACTTTGCTTTTTTCTTACTTTGGACAAGAAGTAGCTGAGGCACAAAAATACTATACAAGTTGTTTGGGGTGTCACAATTACTCACAATGAGAATATACTGGAACAATTGAGGTCTTCTCGCACCTGTGGGGCTTCTCTTCCCACCCTGACCAAGGTCAGGACCCTTTTGATTCTTCCTATCACAGTCATCACTGAAACCTGCATATTTTATGTTGCAAATTCCATTTCATCTCCTCTTACAAACGAACTTTGCACATGCTTTTTATTTTGAATGAGTGGATGGTTTCTTTTCAGATCAATCTTTCTGGTGGTATTAAAGGGTCACCTCACACCAGTCAGAATGGCCATCATCAAAAAATCTACAAACAATGAATGCTGAAGAGGGTGTGGAGAAAAGGGAACCCTCTTGCACTGTTGATGGGAATGTAAATTGATACAGCCACTATGGAGAACAGTATGGAGCTTCCTTAAAAAAACTAAAAATAGAATTACCATATGACCCAGCAATCCCACTACTGGGCATATACCCTGAGAAAACCATAATTCAAAAAGAGTCATGTACCACAATGTTCATTGCAGCTATATTTACAACAGTGAGGAGATGGAAGCAACCTAAGTGTCCATCATTGGATGAATGGATAAAGAAGATGTGGCACATATATACAATGGAATATTACTGAGCCATAAAAAGAAGTGAAATTAAGTTATTTGTAGTGAGGTGGATAGACCTAGAGTCTGTCATACAGAGTGAAGTAAGTCAGAAAGAGAAAAACAAATACCGTATGCTAACATATATATATGGAATCTAAAATAATGGTCATGAAGAACCTAGGGGCAAGATGGGAATAAAGACGCAGACCTACTAGAGAATGGACTTGAGGACACGGGGAGCGGGAAGGGTAAGCTGGGATGAAGTGAGAGGGTGGCATGGACATATATACAGTACCCAATGTAAAATAGATAGCTAGTGGGAAGCAGCCACATAGCACAGGGAGATCAGCTCGGTGCTTTGTGACCACCTAGAGGGGTGGGATAGGGAGGGTGGGAGGGAGACGCAAGAGGGAGTGTATATGGGGATATATGTATATGTATAGCTGATTCACTTTGTTATACAGCAGAAACTAACACAACATTGTAAAGCAGTTATACTCCAATAAAGATGTTTAAAAAAATTAAATAAAATAGGTATCTGGGCATTACCATATGATTTGTTTTCTATATAAAAATAGTACTTTCTATTATTTTATTTTTTTGTTTTGTTTCCAGTCTTTCACATTAGAATGAGAGTATATAGCAATAAATATGTTAAGTGAAAAAAATTAATGAATACATTAAATTTAAAATTCTAAGTTGCTTTTGGCATGTTTTTTAATCAAGTCTTTTTAGTCGAATGTCTTAGAGTTCTAAGATATCTTGTGTATTTTTGTGTGGTTCTAGTGTAAGAACATTCTCTGTATAGAATGAGATAGAAATGTCCTATAGTTAGTGAGGATGAGAAGGGGATTTTAGAAGCATGGAGTCAAACTGGAGGCGTTTGAAGTAATCTTAGCAAGAAAACACTGGGATGTATTTGTGAATAAAGCTATTGGTATTTGCTAATGGATTAAATGTGACAGTGAAGGAATGAGAAGAATCAGAGATGACTTCCAAATTTTTGTTCTAAGCAAATTCATGGATGATGTTAACATTTGTGAGAGAGTCCTTATGGATTAGTAAAGTGATGAAGATTCCTAAGCCTGTTAAATTTGAGATTATAAATAAGAATGTAATTTTGAGAATTACCAACTTATTCAAGGATCAGGATATCTCCTAGGCAGAGAGGAGAGATAGAAAAGAGAAAGAAGCTGAAGATGTCCTAGGTCACTCCAATATTTGGACAGGAATAGAAGGGGGAGGCAGCAAAAGACATGAAATAAAATATTTAAGTTGCATTATTTTAGATCGTTTGTATTCTTGCCTGAACATGAAGCACTTTTTTTCTCAGCATCTTGGGGCTATAAAAGAGAAAATCAAGAAGACATGCGAACGCTTAGTCAACCCAGATAGCTTTCGACTTCTTCTACAGTGTACCAAAGAGTGTATGGCTAGTGTAATGAAGCACCTGTGGCTGCTCTCACCCTCTCCTACACTTTTTAGCTTGTACCCAAGGCTGTTTGACCCCCACTGAACCTTTAATTTGTAATATCTGATATATTACCTGCTTAGATTTCATATAGTGTAAAAGATACCAGGCATTTTTTTCTCTTGTCCTTAAGTGATGGCCAACACCAAATGCTGATGACAAATGCTTTAAATACTGCTCATTTATTTCCATGAATGGCTTCCTGGGAAGCATCAGTACAAAACTAACTTCCACAGTCAATATAAGAAGAGGACTGAGGAAAAAATTGGGTGTCCTTGGTCTTTTGTGGGGTATAGCATTCTTGGAGAAAGCTATTTTCTCTCCTACCTGAATCCAAAAAGACTGAGTTCCAAGAAAATCACTTCCAAAGGTTGGGGGTACCCAAAATAAGGAGACTGACAATTTTTTCCCAGTTGGAATTTTTCTTAGTGAACTTCCTGATATGGAACTTTTCCTTGTGCCTCTCTGAGCAGGCGAAAAGAGAAATGGGAAAGAAACAAGCATGTTAATGATTCCAATTTTTTTTTCATGGCAAGAATATGTGAGTTTCCTGTGGAACAGTTGGGCACTATGGCATTTCTGCTTGATAAGGCATTGGTTGGCTTTCCGTTCTGGTACGGGTTGTATTCCTCTCTTCTGCTTGAGCTCAGTTCCATTGTTAAGCCTTGGTTTTCATGTCTTTCAACTCCCTTTGTATCCATGAAAGATAATCTATCCCAAAGTGTTTTACTTTTAGTGCCCACATGTTTAGCACTACACTTCTCCAACTAATTATACCCATGACATCCTGAGGTCAAAACTGTGTAGATAGGGAAGTGTGTGTTCTCACTAAACATGAAACAGATCTTTGGACCTTGGACTCCAAGTCATCTTAGGCAAGAGGAGAAAGGGTGAGTCTGGGGGAAAGAACTGATGGTGACACAGTTTTCTGCTTGGTTATAACTAACATCCCAAGTAGACCCAGACATCAGTGAAGTCAGCTTTTTCTGCAGCAATTTTCCCATCTACTAGGAGCAATTTTATATTTATTCATAGCAAATAGCTAAAAGCACATTATTAGAAAACTTTCACTTACATAAAGTAAAAGCCAAGTTTTTTTAATTGATTCTTTTTGGAGAGAAAAGTGTGCAAAATAGAAATTCATTTCTTTAGAAAAGAGTACTAAATTCTTTTATTTTGAGTTGCCGAATTTTATTTTTTTCAAGGAAAAACGTTCAATGATATCATCGTACCATTATTTAATTGAAAAGTAAACATCAGTATTATTAATGGACATACACATACATTCTTGCGACACATAACCTTACTTCTAATTTTTAAATTTAATTATTTTTTAATTCTTCTTTTGGTTTTATTACGATATAATTGACATACAGCACTGTATACGTTTAAGGTGTGCAGCATAACGATTTGATTTATGTAAATCATGAAATGATTGCCACAATAAGTTTTGTTGAACATCTATCTTCTCATATAGGTACAAAATAAAAGAAAAAGGAAAAAAAAATTTTCCTTGTGATTAGAACTCTTAGGATTTGACTCTCTTAAAAACTTTCATACATAACATACAGCAGTGTCAATTATATTAATTATGTTGTACTTATTTATCTAAAAAACTGAAATTCGTACCTTTTGACCATCTTTCTCCAATTCCTATTCCCCCCACCCCACCCCAATGGCAAACATAAATCTGATCTCTTTTTCTATGAGTTTGTTTGTTTTGAAGTATAATTGACCTACAACATTATGTTACTTCCTGGTACACAGCATAATGATTCAGTGTTTCTATACATTACAAAATGATCACCATGGTAAGTCTGGTTACCATCTGTCACCACACAAATATATATTACTTTGTATTATGTACAGTATTAAGCATCTCTAATTTCACAGAATGTTCTAGCTTTCCTTATGATTAAAAAAACCAGCTGTCTATTTATTTAGGCTGTGCTGGGTCTTAGTAGTGGCATGTGGGATCTTCATTGTCGCATGTTTTTAGTTGCAGCATGCAGGATCTTTAGTTGTGGCATGTGGGCTCTTAGCGGCATGCGATCTTGTAGTTGCAGCATGCATGTGGGATCTAGTTCCCCAACCAGGGATAGGACCTGGGCATCCTGCATTGACAGCGTGGATTCTTACCCACTGGACCACCAGGGAAGTCTCACAGCTGTCAATAAAGTTAAACTGTAGGACTTCTATGTAAGATTTTCAGGGTAGGCATCTGGCTAAATTTTAGGTAGAGGAGTGGAACGGGGCAACTAAAGAACTTACCTAGAGACTTTATTTGCACCATATGCCCACTTTTCTTCCTTCCAGAGGATTTGTGTGTTTGAAGGTGGAGGAAGATGGTGGTATGCTACAATCTCCTAAATCCATGTCTTGGGGCTGCCGTGATTTAAATCAAACTAATACACTCTTCTACATCCTTAACTTTATGTCCCTCTGGAATCCATTTTGCCTGCATCTAGAAATATATATGACTACATCATGTTAATATCATTTTTCAGAGTCACACTTTGGGGTGGGCCCAAATCACTGAGGAAAAGAACATTGAATTCCACAGTAAGTATTTGACCTTCATAAAGAAAATTTTATTTCAAAAAATAAATTATTTCTGGTTTGGAAGTGATTACATTTTTCGCTGTATGTACTTACTTTCAATTCTAAAAATATTTGTTTGAAGATGTCTGAGTAAGGTTGAAACAATTTTTTATGAACTCAAAACGAATCTCTTTTCCATGCTTCCTTAATTCAAAAGCATCAGATAAACTTTTTTTAAGATTAAAAGAAAATTTCTTTTATGTTAAGATGAAAAAGAAGTTTTACCTCCTATAAACATTACACAGGCATCTTCAAAGCATGTGAAAAGAACTATTCAGGTAGAATGACTTATTGACCTTTAACTTTATTATTATCACTGTTATTTCACACACACACACACACACACACATGCACACACACACTAAAAGATCCCTTTCTGTGAAGCATAGACAATGCTTTATTTAAGGCCATAAATTTTATTATGTCAGTTATTCAATTTGGCCTAAGTTCTGTTGACCTTAAAAAAACAAGAGAGCCAGTGATTTTACCAGCACAATGAGTTTATTCTGGAATAGCAGAGGAATTGCAATTCAGGACGTGCAAACGTGCGAGCCAAAGGCAACCCTGAGTGGTATGGTGGTTCCTCATTCACTGCTGGTGGTGGGTAGCTTGCTGTTGATGAGTCAGAAGGAAATCTTTCTTCCTACTGAAGTCTGTAGGCTGTAGTGAGTGATATGGTTGTGAAAACACTCCGTTTGGGGCTTCCCAATTCCATTTTAAATGAAGCTTTCCTTATTTTCACATTTCCAAATGCCATTTTCTAAAATTACAAGTCTCAGTGTGTGAAGGTGGATTGAGAAGAAAAGGTAACTCACTATCAGTGTATAATTACGGTCTAAACTGAAGCTTATGTGTATTGATTAATCATAGAAGTAGAATGGAGGGAGATGGGAGTCATGCCAAAGCTTTTCTAATTAAACCTTTTGTCAGGGAGAATTGTTCACCACAATTATTTTTAGATTGTTGGAGGCAAGTTTTAAATCTCAAGCTTAAAGAGACAAAGTAGGAAAATTTTGCCTACCAATCACTTTTAAAATTTCTTTTTGAATCAGATTAAGATTTCTCCAGCATCTTAAACATCTTTTTCATTGCTTAACTAGTTCCTATCAGGCTGAACTTTAAATGATGCTCTGTACTCTCTTCTCTGAATGGTTCTTGACTCTTTCTACAATGGTTTTCCTTCAACTTGTACTTTTTCCAAATTATATGAAATAGTTTAAAAATGATCTCATTATATTTGAGAACACATTGTGTTTGGCTATCCACTTTATCATGCAAATGCTGAAACATTTGTTTCCAGGGATTTCTTTTAGCAAATTAATTGAAACTTGACTTTATCTCTCCCTGCCCCCATTCCACTGTATGTTTTCATTTTCTTCTTCAAACAGATGGATAATTCCATCTCTGTGACTTGAGAGGGAGCTCGTTCTGGGAAGATAGGCCCTGCATTTTCCATGACCTTTTCTCACAGTCTAGGAAGACATTTATTTACCAGGTGACAAGTCAGTATACTTTCATTTTTTATGCATTTATTTTGCAGTTATTATTACCTACAATGTTTTCACATTGGAACGTCTAAAAATTATCTGACCAAATTTTCTCATAAATAAAGTATATGTGTTAAGGATATTCTGAGGCTTTAGTAGCTCATGTTATTTACTGGAAGCCAAGAGACACATAGTTTTCTGATGGTAACTAAGCTAAACGTAGACTTCTGCTTCTTCCTTAGGAACTAGGGACTACCCTTAGCCTTACTTACATTATTAAACAATCAAATATTTGAGAAACACGTGCCTGGTTCTGCAGTGTACTCAAAAGCACTTAAGGAATTTGTCTTTGCTTTCAGTGAGCTTATGCTGCAAAGACATAACACCAGGAAACAGCGTCACAGAGCTAAGATTACAAGACTGAGCTGTGTTATGCTGGTAAATGTTTAACAACTGGCTCCTGGTGGCAGTGTTTGCTGAACTGTTGGTGTCAGTACTCCATAACCCCGCCTTTTCAAGTTCATTCTTAGTTTTTCATTGTTCTGTTTTTTTCCAAAACATCATTGAATTACTGCAGTGATTAATAATGTGAGTATATAATTTTTTATTAACTCAGACTGCTGCCCCTTTAGACCTGCTGAGCTACACATGTTCAAATGTTCAAAGCATGTATTTCTTTCTTTTTTTTTTAATATAAAAAGCCATAGTTTCATGATCAAAAGAATAAAGGTCAGTACCTAAAATTTACATTTCTGGTTACATACACACCTGTGTGTGTTTCAGCATCACACCCCCTCCTGGGTCCAGCCCAGTCTGCTTTCCTATGCAGGACAGCAGCTGCCCCGGTGAGACTGACGGACCACAGCCTCAGGCTGCTGCCCCCACCGTCTGCCTTTGTCCCCACTCTCAGCTACCTTGGAGTCATTTACCATTGCTTCATCTTTCAAAAGATGTCTCATCACCTTCCGTATCTGAGTCCCCACCCAAACTGATGCCTTAGAACCCCCCTGGCTCTCTGTGCCTCTCTTCTTTGGTCTTCGGTTGTGATTGTTTCCGTGCTTCTAAAAAAAGAAAAAAAAAAAAAATCCCTATTCACTGTGGTTCTCAGGCTCTGCCTTGTCACCACCAGCACTCGGGGCTGCATCTCTTTCTCCGTTACTAGTCTGACTGCTCAGGGCTCCACACGTGGCTCTGCCGGCTTCTCTTACCACCTCCCTCCTGGATGGACACTTCAGTTCTCACAATTCTACAATAAAGATCCTTCTCAGCTGTCGGGTTTCTCTGGGATGTACCCCTAGGAGTGTCCTTCCTGAGTCACAGAGCGTGTGCATCTTCACTGACTGGGTGTTTGCACACTGGTTCGCCGGGGGCTGCACTCGGCTCGCGCTCCGGGTCCCCGGCACCGCCTCTCCAGTCCCTCTCACGATGCGTCTCCTTGGTCCTTGGGTGCATCTCCCGCGTGCCTGCAAGCTCGAGCATTTTCTCGTCTCTTCCTGCCCTGTGGGCTTCCTCTTCTGGGCATTGCCTGTGCGTAGGCTTTCCCCATTTGGGGTCATTTTGCTTTCTTAGAGCCGCGTAGAATTTCTTTACATTGTCTTCAAAGCGTGTATTTCTTTATCTTCTTTTTGTCATAGATTTTCCCCCCAAAGCCCTCATTGTTGCCTGATCTTCTAAAATCAATTAGTGCCATTTTTTAGTTGGTTCACTATTTCCAGTATCTATAAATAGTTTGAGTTGTGAATTTAGAATTAATTAACCTCTTACCCTCTCTGATCATTGATCAGCCAGATGAAGGAAGTAGATGAGGTGACAGCTTCTCTGGACGCCAAAAGAAAGAGGAGGAGGCATCAACTTATAGGTATATGCATAGCAAATGGTTTCATGGCTGGAAGCACAAGCTCTGGAGCCAAACTGCCTAGGTTCAAATCCTAGCCCTGGCACCTGCTAGCTTTGTGACCTTGGAGAAGTCCTTTAACTTAAAAAGTCCCTCATTTTCCTCTTATGGATAATAAAGATGATAATAGTAATCGCTCAGAGGTTTGGTGCATGGAACATTTAAAAGTACTCAATAAATGTTAATAATTATTTCTGTTCTTATTATTCTATTTGTATATTGCCTGTGTAAGCATCTTGAATGCATCCTGAGGCACTGTGAGAGTGTGATGTCTATGTCTTTTAAAGGCTCTCTTCATACCTGCTTTTCCCTGCCTGAATTCTGCCTTCGTATCTATTCATCCCCTTATAGACTTTTCACTCAGTTTCCTAGGCTCTAATTTTTTTCTCTCCACACTTTCTTTTTAATCTCCCTCCTCGGCTTCATATTGAAGCAGCAGTGTGTTTCCGAATTGTGCAGTGCCTTATCCCTGGACCACTCCTGAGACCTAGGCATTGATTCATCTATAAGAAGAAGACTGGAAATTTTTCTCTTGCACCTTTATCTTTGGACAGATTTTTAGACTCTCTTTATATCATTAGTTAATGTGGTCCTAGGCTAAGTACAGTGACATATATACGTGCAGATAATTACTGTTTCTTTTAGGATTGCCTCAGGCAATTGAGTCATCATACTTTTGTGATCTGTGCCATCTTTCCTGATATCTTTTCTCTGTCTATTCTGTTCTGGCTCTCGAAGAGAAACCTAAATTAACTGCATATACACTAAAAGTATATAAAACCGTCACTATAGAAATTTGCATTTAAATTCTAGGCTTCTAACCAAATGACTCTCACAAATTTTAGTTCTTTCCACCAAATCCTCACAGCCTACACTTTACCCTGTGATGGTTAATTTTATATGCCAGCTTGGCTAGACTACGGGGCCTAAAAATCAGTTGACATTAAGTAAAAGAGATTACTTTCAAGAACATGAATGGGCCTCATCCGATAATGTTGTTGAAGACCTTAAGAGCAAAAACTGAGGTTTTCCAGAGGAGATGGAATTCTTCCTCAAGATTGTAACATAGAAAACCTGCGTAAATTGCCAGCCTGCCAACCTGCTCTACAGATCTGGGACTCCAGACTGCAATTTTAACTCTTGCCTGACTTTCCAGCCCACTGGCCAACCTTACAGATTTTCATTTTGCCAGTCCCAACAATTGCTTGAGCCAATTCCTTAAAATAAATTCATATTTCTCTCTCTTTCCCCATCTCTTCCTCCCTCCCTCTCTCCCTCCCTCCCTCCTTCCTTCCTTTCACTCTCTTTCCTTCTTAATATATCTCACTAGTTCTCTTTCTCTGGAAAACCATGATATAGATTTGGGTACTAGGAAGAAGAATGCTGCAGTTACAAATACCTAGAAATGTCAAGTGGTTTTAGAATTGGGTGACGGATAGAAGCGAGAAGAATTTTGAGGCATATGATAGGAAAAGCCTAAACAACCCTGTGTGTAGTAAATGGAGAGTGAGTCCTCCTTGTGGGGTCTAAGGAGCACTCCAGTGTGGTCACAGAAATTGCACTTTGAAGGGCACATAAAATGAAAGGATTTACTATATTCATAGGTCCAGGAAGAGGAAGGCATGACACACCACGCAGGGGGCCATGTGGAAGAAGTGCCAAGGGAGTGAACTCGGCCAAGCACGTAGGGAGCCGAGAGAAAGAGTGAGGACCCATGGGCAGATGCCTTTCCTGGGGGTCAGGGTGCAGTACACAAGCAAAAGATGTGAGAGAATTTCATTGGTGTGTTTAAATGTTACTAGCTTGCAGTCAGAGGAGGGCAAGAAGGGGAACTTGTGGCAGGGACCAGCCTGATCACACTGGTGCACCTGGTCACCTGAGCAGGTTGCTCCCAGCCCATCTGTGGGAATGCTGAGGCATCAGGAAAGTATGCAGTTTTGAAGATTGGCAAAACGCCCTGTAAAAGACTTGAAGGGACAGTTGGTAGAAATATAGACGTTAGAGGAAATTGCTGATGAGAGCTCAGAAAGAAAAGAGACAATGAGGATGCCATGTGATGATGGAGGCAGAGATTGGACTGATGCATCTACAGGCCAAGGAACACAAACACTGCCAGATGTCACCAGAAGCTAGGAGAGAGGCAAGGAACAAATTCTCTTCAGAGCCCTCAAAAGCAATCAGCTCTACTGACAGCTTGATTTTGGACTTTTAGCCTCCAGAACTGTGAGAGAATAAATTTCTCTTGTTTTAAGCCACCCAGTTTATGGTACTTCATTATAGCAGCTCTAGGACACTAATACATACTTCTTCCCACTTCCAGAGGATAAAAGAATTCTGCAATAATGCAGAATTATTAAAAGCCTTACTAGGATATCTCAGCAAACATGTTGCTGTCATGCAATATGAATCTCCTATTATTTACTTTAGAATAGAATAATATGATCTTATACTCATGATTTTATATTCTAAAACCTAAAAAAGATAATATAATTATTCTTAATTTGAAAGTAAATTATAATTCATTTAAACAGCCCAAATTCACAGACAGCACATCCATAATGAAATATGATCATATAATAAAATTTAGAGGGCTGGGAGGATTACGTGTATCTTTGCCTCAGTGACAGGGCTAAGAATAACTTCTTCTGCAACCTAATTGCATAAGTGTCTTAAAGCCTAGTTAGAAAATTTTGGAAAAATATTCTTGATACCAAGTTACATCTATAGGAGATCGATAGACACATAAGCTTTTACAATAATGAAGCTATTATAACAGTAATTCATAATTTTAAAAAGTCAAAATGATATCAATGGTAGGACATAACTCAAGATAACACTGGTGACTGACTGGAAAGAAAGTAATCTTCCCCCAGATTGTAGGAATTCTAAGTATATGTTTGGGTGTGCCCAGTAGGATTTCTCTATCTTATCCAAATGCTAAAAGGAAGTAGGTCCTCTTAGAATAGTGAAATGGGAATATCAATAAAAGCTATTAATGTAGTTATGCTTATTTATGAATAGTAATATTTCTTAAATTTTGATAATTTACTTAAAGGATTTCTGGTGGCAGCCTTTAATCAGATGTAAAAATCAAAGTCGTGACATAGAATATTATTCACCCCTATTGAAGAATTTGCTAGTTTCAGGCCTATAAAGAAATTCCTGGTGGCATAAAGCCTACTACTGGAAACCTTCTAAAATGAAAAGTCCAGTTTCCACATTTTGCTTCAGAGATCATGCATGAAGATAGTGGTACCTGGTCTCGCTGTCTCTCATCCAATACTCCTGAAAGGAGAGGGTCAGATATTATTCAAGAGCACTTGGAAAATTACTGATGGAGATTGTGGAAACTTTTCCTGGGATGTTTTTAGATGTTATCAGTGTCTCTGGTTACTTTGGTTGTATTGACAGTGGGGATTCCTCAGTATCATTGAAGGAGCCTGAGAGTATAAATCCTGTCTTTGCTACTTAATGGCTATATAACTTTAGGCAAGTGATATGATAAAATGATAGTGGTAAAATTTACAGTTTATTGAGCACTTGTTGTGTAGCAGATGAGGCTCTATATGCTTTATTCATAACTCTCCTCTTCACAATAATTTCTGAGGAAGGCATCCTTACTCTGTATGTGGGGAAGTTGAGTCCCAGGAAGTTTGGGTGGGTTGTCCTACTAAGTGATAGCCAAGGCAAGTAAATGGGGATGTTGCTTACTCCCCAGACAAGGTGGAGGAAGCAGACTGGAACTGCCCAGGACTTTGGCCAGTTTCCATGACTGTCCCAGCTTGTGCCACACTCGAGATAAGGACTTGTTCAGGCCCCTATTACTCCACTGTGGGTGGAGACTGTCATGGCCAAGGAGAGGGTGCAGCTGTGAGGGATTAAGCCAGCTTGGCTCTGGTGTGGCATCTGAAAGGGACAGGGGAAGCTAGAGCCACAGGGGTGGCAGGCCTGGAGGGGTATTGGAGCTCTGACTGGTGCTAGGACAACCCCAGCACGTGAACCAGACCATGCAGAGCGCCCACTCTGACCCCTCTTGCTACACAGCACAGCTGCCCCTTAGGACAAAGGCTGCTGCTGCTGCGGAGAATGTGCAGTTGTGGGGATGCAAATGGCTCAGACCTGGCTTAATCGATGCGCAGGGCAAGGGCAGCCAGTACTGGCACTTGTGGATGTGGCAGATTGGGAGCAGTTCAGAACTCTAACTGGTTCCAGGACCATGCCAGCCCATGCTCCAACCCATGCCAAGCTTCCGTTCTTGCCCTTCTTCCTCCAGCACTGTTCCCTTTTGGGGTAAAAGTGCCAATACGGGGAGAAGGGAGAGCACACACCTAGAACAGAACCAGCTCAAAGCCAACACTCAGGGCCTCAGCTCCAGCAACTTGGGACCCTCTCCCCACCCCCAATAGGGTGATGTTGGCCACTGAGCAGAGAAGAAGCCCCAGCTCACACCTGGCTCTGGCTCTAGCCCCACCTCCTACCAAGGGGATAGCTGCCAGCACACCCTGGGGGAAGATGTGACTTGTGCTCATTTCAGATGCAGTTCTCTCTACAGAGCCACTGGACACATGCAGACTATAGGGGAAAACCTGCAACCTAGGATGCTCTAGGTTATCATTTAGGACAAATAAAGATTTTCTCAGATGAGCAAAGACTAAAAGGACTCAGCAATATGAAACCTACCTTAAAGAAATATTAAAGGATATTTTCTAGATAGAAAAGAAGCAAGAATCTATAGGAAAGGGAAAATCACAGTAGGAAAGGCAAATATATAAAAGGATTGAAGAGCACTTAAATAAACAAGTACATGGATTAAAAAAAATCAAAAAATTTTGTGAAAGTGATTATGATTAACAGCAAAAGAATAAATGTGAAGATGAAAAGAGCACATTAAAATCACAAAATGTGGGGGAGGGGAGTATAAAAATGTAAATCTTTTAGAATATGTTTGAACTTGTTTGACTATCAGTATAAAGCAAGTAGATATAGTTATGGACCAACATATTTGAACTCCATGGTACTTGCAAATCAAAAATATACAGTAGATTCACAAAAACCAAAAAGAAACGAACTCAGCATAATACAAGAGAATCATTAAACCTCAAAAGAAAAAACAAAAAGAAGAAATGAACAAAGAAGAACTACAAAGACAGTTGGAAAATAAGAAGTAAAATGGCAAGAAGTACATGCACATCAATAATTAGTTTAAATGTCAATGGACTTAGTGCTCTGATAAAAAGACAGAGATTGGCAGATGGGATAAGAACACAGGAACCTACAATATGCTGCCTACAAGAGACTCTCTTTAGGGTTAAACGCACAAACACATACTGAAAGTGAGGAGATGGAAAAAGATATTTCATGCAACTGGAAATGACAAAGTAGGGGTAGGAATACTCATATCAGACAAAATAGACTTTAAAACCAAGGCCATAAAGAAAGAAAAGAAAAAGAAAGACATTATATAATGATAAAGGGATCAATACAAGAAGAGGATATTACACTCATTAACATAAATGCACCCAGTATAGGAGCTCTTAAATATATAAAACAAATACGAAGAGACATAGACTCTAGAAGAGTCTATGAACTCCTAGAAGAGAACATAAACAAAACATTTTCAGACATAAATTGTAGTGATATTTTCTTAGATCAGTCTTCCAAGGCAAAAGGAAAATAAAGCAGAAATAAACAAATGGTACCTAATCAAATCTTTTGCACAGCAAAGGAAATCATCAACAAAACAAAAAGACAACCTCCAGGATGCAAGAAAATATTTACAAATGATGCAACTGACAAGGGGTTAATATCCAAAATATACCAGCAGCTCATACAACTTAATATCAAGAAAACAAACAACTCAATCAAAAAATGGGCAGAAGACCTAAATAGACATTTCTCCAACAGGCACATGAAAAGGCGTTCAACATCACTAATTATTAGAGAAATGCAAATCAAAAGCATGATAAGGTATCACCTCACAACAGTCAGAATGGCTGTCATCAAAAAGTCTACAGATAATACACACAGGAGAGGGTGAGGAGAAAATGGTGCCCTCCTACACTGTTGGTGGGAATGTAAATTGGTACAGCAACTATGGAAAATAGTATGAAGGTTCCTCAAAAAACTAAACATAGAAGTACTGTATAAGCCAGCAATTCTACTTCTGGACATATATCTCGAGAAAACAAAAACACTAATTTGAAAAGATACATGGACCCCAATATTCATAGCAGCATTATTTACAATAGCCAAGATATGGAAGCAATTTAACCATCAACAGATTAGTAGATAAAGAAGATGAGAGAGATGTACACGCACGCACACACACACACACACACACTCTGAACTATTACTCAGCCATAAAAAAAGAATGAAATATTTGCCATTTGCAACAACATGGGTGGACTTGGAGCATATTATGCTTTGTGAAATAAGTGAGACAGAAAAAGGCAAATACTATATGTTATCACTTGTATGTGGAATCTAAAAAAATAAAACAAATGAATGAATATAACAAAAGAGGAACAGACTCACAGATACAGAGAACAAACTAATAGTTACCGGGAAGAGCGGGGTGTGGAGAGGGGCAAGATAGGGGTAGGGGATTAAGAAGTATAAACTACTCTGTATAAAATAAGTAAGTTACAGGGATACATTGTAAAGCACAGAGACTATAGCCAATATTTTGTAATAACTTTAAATGGAGTATAATCTATACAGATATTGAATCACTATGTTGTACACCTGAATCCAATATAATGTTGCAGATTAACTATACATCAATAAAAAAGAGACACTACTCAGATTTTCAGTGGAAGGGTTGGTGTTTTCTCATGCAAGCTGCTGCTGTTTTCAAGTGAGTAGCTTAAAGGGATGAGACAGATTGTGGAGACCAACCTCAAGAGTCAGGTCAGGAGTAAAATTTCTCCCTGTAGAGATGAAAGTGTGTCCACAGCTTTTGTCCTATACAGAGGAATAACTAAGTCAACTGAAATTTTTTCTCTTTGTTATGTTTCATTTTATAGTCACCTGAGATTTCTGTGCCTAATTTTTAAGTATTTCCCAGTATATCTTATGTATAGTATAGTTAATCATGTTGGTCAGACGGTGGTCCTCAGGTTCCGGGCCAGAGTGTCTACACTGTGTCATTCTGATTCAAGCTCTGTCAGACAATAAGGGGCCTAATAGCATCAATGAACACCTACTCATAAAGCATTAGAGTTGACTTTGGATCAAGACCCAATGCATCTGAACTTCTGAAGTACCCCATCAGTTAACCTTCACACCTACAGTAACCATGTTACTTGACAAGTATAGATGATATAATTAAAGTGCCTGGTATAAACTCAGCACATTGTAGATACTCATGATGGTGGTGATTATAGAGATGATAATTATGGCTGTAAAATGTTTTCCATTCCAGTGAATCTGTTGTTTGAATTTCTCGGCTCTAAATAGAAAACCCGGAAGGAGAGCACATGTAACTTTCCTTTGTTTAGAGAAGAACCTGCACAGATTGTGGTGCTCCTAGGACAATGGTGCTTCAAGGACAAAGGACGACCCTGCCTGAAAATGTGTCAGCGTTACACCCCCTACCGGACTCTTAATCGCCCTCCCCACCATGTTGCAATGGTTATGAAATTCCTGAGCCCACCTGGGCGACACCTACCTGGGCAACGGGACCTGTCCCAAATAAGGAAAGGCATCTGCCCTGTCCCACTCCCACCTTATAGAAGGAAGGTATATGTGCTCGACCAATCAGTAAATGAAAATTTCACTTTGGACCATTCCTTTTTTTCTGGCTATAAAGGCTGATCAATAGCACATGTTTGGCTCTACTCTCCCAGTCTACTAAGAAGTCGGCCGCTGTTCTGGCAACAACCCTTCCCTCTAATAAATTCTATCTTCTTTACATTCTGCCTTATGTCTGGAAATTCTTTTCCAACCCGTGTTCAGACCACGACACAAATCCCATGGGTAGACAGTTAATAAAAATAATTTTAATATTAATTATGATGAGAATGATATGATTAATTCTAATAACCAATGATTACCCTGGGCTCAAATGCAGAAGAATGTCACTATAGCAGGAAGCAGGATAAAGGGGAATTCCCATAACGCACATACTCCAAATAAAAAAAAAATGTCATATTGATGATTCAACAGCAGTTTTATTTGTTTGGCTGCAGTATAATTCACATATGTACCCTTGAGAAGTAACTAATAAGAGAGTTTTAGCAAAGTTTCTGCTTCTGAAAAAGGAAGTGATGAAAACATAAAAAGTTTTCATGTTCTACTGAACAGAGATGTACGTAAAACATATCATCCAGGGAAAAGCAGTAGCATTTTGTAGGTTTCAGACACAAATTTTATTTCAAATAGGCTAAATTTGTGAGTAATTTAGGAAAGATTTCATAACAAATACTGTTTCAAAGAGGATTTATGTTTCTAAGGCTTGCTCATAAAATGCAAGCCTTTGTTGGCCTGTTCACTATTCCCCATTGTTTCAGAATTTTGGCTAAATCCTTACTTATAGCCGAAGGGAATGGGTAATAACTCCTTCCATGTTTTAAAAGGAAACACTTGAAATAGCACATAGAAGCCTTATTAATAGGAGCAATAACCAGCTCTGCGATCATGATCGCATCATCGTCTCCAGCTTACATAGGTAAAACACAGACATTAGTTAGAGAAGAAGATCCAGATCCTTTAACAGGTATTTGTGTGATAAGAGCACTGTAATGTTTTCCTGTTTTTTCAGATGGGGGTGGGGAGAAGAGTTTCCTCTTCTAGTGAAAAAGCAAGAATGACAAACGGACCCATCAGAGAGATAGGAAGTGGCTTTGCAAACGGCATTGCTTATTTTGTGGCTGGATGCTACCAAAGTGCACAAGCATATAGGCCTGTTCTAACCTGCTCCTGGAGGAGAGTAGGAAGGAAGTATTGGGAAAACTAGATACGTGTCTCCTGCGATTTGTGAGTCAAGGAAAATGGTGCCTGACTTTCATCCGGAATTGTCTGAAGGAAGGAGTTTAGCTGAAGCTACTTCTGATTTTAAGGCAAGAAAATCATCTACTTTGGAACAAGCTTCATTTGTGCCGTTTAGCTGGGAGAGTGTATAAGACTTCTTATTGTCCAAGTGAATGCTTAAAAGGTAGCCAGACTACAGCTCTCTTTAAAGGACTTTGACCAAGAGGAAGGTCTACTGGTGTGATGAGGCCTCAGGAAATAGGGCCCTGTTGGAAGGCAGGTGTTATGGGAGTGATAGGCAATCAGTGGTGAGTATATAGCCTGCATCAGGAAAGGTGCAGTGAGGGCTTCTTGGTGGGGGGTCGCTGACGTTCTTACTTGTGTGTCCCACAAGAGTGAGCCAGAATGTGAGCATCTGCCTCGCAGAGGGTTGATGATCACATTGTAAAAGCACAAGTCAGATTTCCCTCTTTGGTCTAATTCTATCTCCCCCCACCCCTCACCAGGAGAAACAAAAAGCAACCATTCTTAGGGGTAGATGTGGAATAAAACAAGAGAGAGAGAAAAGAACACATCTCTCTTTTCTTATATGGATACACAGAGTTGTGTCCGGTCTGAGGAAAATGAGAGGAGAAATGTTAAATTGGATATGAGATGGTAGTACTGAATTAGATTGCACTGGATTTTTTTTTACTACTTGGCCGTGAATTTTTTTTTGTTTTTTGTTTATGTTTGTTTGTTTTGCCTAAAAGTAACCAGAAAGTGATGTTATCTTTTGAACGAATGCTAAGGAATAGGGCAAAAAGAGTGACCAGGGAAAAATATGCTGTATTCTGCTTATATCCTGCTGAATTTGGCCTAGTTAATAGACCAAATATATATTCCATAAATCATCTTAACAAGTGTTCTCTCCCACCCCTGTCTATATAAAAAAATTCTCTTTAATTAAAAGTTTGAATCTTAAGAGAGACAGAGAAAGATGGACAGATTGACACACGCACTCACATGCATGCACGCACACACACACACACACACAGAGAAACAGAGAATGATTGAGAGAGACTAGACATTAACTAGCCCAACACTGTGTTTTCTGAATGAGGAACTAAAGCTAAGACTAAATAAGGTAACGTTAGCTTTGGAACAGACTTATAAGACCAGCCAACAGAGCCAATCGTTTTCTACATGAGTATCTTGAGACCAGGAAAGTTAAATTATTTGCTTAATGCCACACAGCTTGATTTAGAAGGAGAACCCATTTTGGTCTTGATATTCCTGACTCCTAGGCAAGTTTTGCACTTACCATGGGGGTAAAAGTTTACCTGAGTTAGTCTGGGAGAGACATAACTTGGATTATATTTTTTTGATTATCAGTTCTGGGCTTTGGCTCCTTTCAGTTAGTTCATTACACCTTCCTGTGAATTGAAGTCGAAGACAAGAAATGGGCTCTAAGTGATATCTTTGTAATTTATTAGCCTAGTGTATGTTGATTTAGATTCTCTTTACTTGCTCCCAAATCAAACCAATATCCTCAATCCTCTTGGATACACAAAGTGGTACCAAAAATTAAGGAAAGAGAAGAAGGAATAAAGGATTTGAGGATTAATTTGTACATGATAGTTTTTCTTTTACTAAAAGAAAATTGATAGGGAGCTTGGAAACATTGAATCTATTTCTTCTCTGGGTCCAATGGAAGCAAATATTGATTTCTAACAATGAGTTCATTTCAAGAAAACAATACTATACCAAAATATTTTAACTTTTAAAATAACTAGCTAATTATACATGGATTTAATGCATATTTCTCGATCTGTAGAAGCTAGATTACTATAGGAGAATAGATTTACCTTCTCTAGACCAAAAGAATGAGTTGCAAATAGATTTGACACAATCTAAGACCGGTAAGTTGCTATTTTAGTTTACTTACAAAACAAACATATTCATTCCTTCGGTAAACTGAAATGAGTAACTGAACTGTCTTTAGCTCTTGTGACCATGAGGATGCTTTGAATTGGAAGTGGCAGAAAACTATCTAATATGAGAATCAATAAGAAAATTTATTGACCTCCTAAATATAAGTTAAGAAGTCTTCAGGATGGTGGAATCAGTGGCTTAATAATGTAAACAAGGACTAAGGTTTTTCTACTTTTCTACCTTTTCTTTTACTATTTGCTTGCCACTAGCCTGGATCATTTATGAACCAATCCCAAGGAAGAAAAATTCTATAGCTAATACCTCTATTTGCCTATTCTGAGTCTATTCTCCCCCATTGCCTCTGAATAACAAAAATCTGATTTTGCTTAGGGCTGCAATGCACTTTGCTTAAAATTGCATTCTCCCTTTTATTTAGGTATGCTTATGTGTTTAAGCTTTTGCCAGGCACAAGAGATGTGTGGAGCTTCCAAGCAAACGCTCTAAAGAGAATGAGCATTCACTGCTTGTAAGTCCTGTCCAGGATGTATAACATGCAGGGCTCCTAGCAATGATTTTTAAAAGAAAGGGTATTAAGCCCTTCTTGTACTCCCTTCTTCCTTCTTTCTGGTTGAAATCAGGTTCTAATGGATGGAAATATGGAAAGACCCTGGGTCTCTGATGACTTTAGATCTGCTAAGCCATGCCTGTTTGGTCTATCTCCAGTCTTCTTTTAAGTTGACCATTGATATTAGTCACAACTGAAACAAGTACCATATTTTGGTTGTTTTGGACTTTGTGGATCAATGTTAAGGGAGCTGGGATTAACATGATTGGTTTAAGCCAGTGATTCTCAACTTTGGCTGCAGTTTAGAGTCACCTTGGGAGTTTTAAAACCCTGGGCTCTTCCTCAGACCAATTAAATTAGAATCCCTGGCTTAGCACGCAGGCATTAGAGTTTTTAAAGCTCCACAGGTGATTCCAGCATGCAGCCAGCTGGCTGAAACAACACAGAGCCACCCCTGGAGGGAGCGTCCATTCCCAGACCACACTGATCCTACATAATCAGGGAAGAGTGGCCTGGATGTCGTAGAGTCAACTCCAGCGTGCACTAAGATCCTGTCCTTAGAAAGGTCACAGAGCAGTAAAAAGGGGACAGTTTACTATAGAAAGAAACACGAATGTAAAAAACGAAGTTGGCTGGCAATGATGTTGTCCTTATTCTATCATAAGCAATCAGAAAAATTCAGAGGGGAGAACAATAATTTGGGTGCTGTTATAATGCCGGTGTTTCATTGTCGTCCTTTCTGTTGAAGCTAAATGCTATTTTGCTAAATGCCAGCACCACAAACTAAAGGGTGTACAACTTCTCTTTGTTTTGACTGTTCTTATGCAGTATGAAAGCATCTTTCTTTGTTCGCTAGTTTTTTGTAAAATGCATCCTTGGCAACTGCGTTGGTATAGAGAACAAAACCTTTCAGTTTACAATGAACAGAAAATATGATGTATCAGAATATCGGAAAAATATAAGCCAGGCATAAAGGTACATGGTTAAAGTGATAAAATGGCATGATGAAGTTTCAAAAGCTGAAGGACATTTTCACAATGCAATACTGAGGTGAAATAGATACCGAGTAGTTTTGATGGTAATAGTAATCGTTTAAGTGAGAACATTACAAATAGGCTGGGTTCAGAAGCTGCTTCTTATAAATATTGGCTGGAAATATGATATTATCTCTTTTTCTAGACTGTATCTTAAGCTCACTTAGTTTGCCCACACCAGAGAAAGGGGCTTCCTGAGGATTTACAGTCAATTCTCATTATTCACAGATTCTGTATTTGAGAATTCATCTACCAACTAAAGCTTATTTATCACCCCCAAATCCATACTGAGGGTGCTTTTGCTGCCTTTCATGAACAAGCACAGGGTGATGAAAAATTTGAATTGCCTGTTGCACAAGTTCGCAGATGTGGCCAAACCAGGTGATGCTTTCTTATTTTAATTCTCATACAGTAAACAACTGTCCTTTTCAAGATCTATTTAAGTGCCTTACTTTTTGCATTCTTTGTAATTTTTGTTGTTTATTTCATTGTTTAAAATGGCCTCAGCATAGTGCTGAAGCACTTCTAGTGCTTCTAAGTGAAAAAAGGCTCTCATGTTGCCCTTTTGTAGTTACATCCTGATCTCCTCCACCACCTCCCATCAGTGACTCTTGGCAACCACTCATCTGTTCTTTATTTCTTCAATTTTGTCATTTCAAGAATATTATATAAATAGAATCATAGTGTGTGACCTTTTAGGATTAGTGTTTTGACTCAGCATGATTCCTGGGATATTTTCAAGCTGTTGCATTAGAGTTTGTACTTTTTTATTGCTGAGCAATATTCCATGGTATGGGGTGTACTATGGTTTGTTTAACCAGTCGTCCATTCGAGGACATTTTTTGGTGTCGGTTGATTGTCTTTCTCATTCATGTTGTAGTTTTCCTGGCTCTGAATATGATGAATGATTTTCTGTTGTATCCTGGACATTTTAAATATTATGAGACACATATATAAACATAAACATATACATGTGTGTATATGTATGTATGTTTATATATATTTATATATTATATATATATATTTCATGTATTTATATACACTTGTTGAAGTGCAGCCTGAGGTCTGGGTGAGTATGTGTATTCAGCTTCTCTTGTCCTGTCACCAGCGCCCTGGCAGAAGGGGGGCACTAAGTCATACTGCACTGTTTCAGACAGGTGGGATGGAAGGTCTACCTCCTACTAGGCCTCGCTCACACTTTCTGGGTGACAGCAGCCAAGGGACTCGCACTGCCCTGTTGCCTCTGAATGAAGGTGGCAACTCAGCTCCCTGTTAAGCCTGCCGACACCAAAGGAGGGGAAAGTGGAAAGTTTACTCTCCTTATCTCCCGGCACCTCATGAGGGAGAGGTAAGCTTTCTTCTGTTGGTCTTTGTCAGGAGTCAGTCAGGGATTACCAAACAGGTTATCTCTTGTCAGGTTAACCTTTTCTAAGTCTTTGGCTAGGAGAACTAGGCCCTTGGAGTTTTTTCTGTCCTCCTCTTGATGGTTCCTGATTGGAGGCTTCTGCAATGTCCTAAGACCTATGGAAGGCAGTAAGGAAATCTAGGGAACTCGCCATGTGTTGTTGTGGGCTGCATGTTGGGCGGTCCACATGCTTCTAGCTGCATTTCAGAAATTTCCTATATTTGTTTGTCATGTTATGTCCAGGCCATTTTAGTGTAAAAGGGAGGATGTAGGAGGAATGGAGTTACTCTGTCGTGGTGAGTCCAAAGACTCTGGGTAACATTTGAAAAGACAGAAATGAGTTTTTGAGGAGGGGAAGTAATAAGTGGAAAAGAAAAAGTACATAACAAAAACCCACAAAAGTGAAAAAAATTATGTCTTTCTATTCACCTCTCTTAACACATCTTCTGGGAACCTTGTTTCACTTGTCTGTTTAATTTTCAAATTTAATTATGCTTTTTGTCTTTCTGACTCAGGGACTGACTTTATTAGACATTGAAAAATAGCCAGCATTTTTAAATGTTTTTCCTGACAATCAAATGGTATATTGGGGTAAATTTGGGGTCTTTAATTGGTTTCTCCTCTGATCTTTGTGTTGAGTGCTGTAGGAGATGTCATTTCACTTTAAAAAAAAAAAAAGTATTTTTTTTTTTGGTTTGCTTCTTTTGTTTGCTTGGTTATTTTGGACTTTTTCTTTTTATTTTGGTTGTTGATTTTGTTGTTGCTTCAAAGGTAGGCCACAGCCAGGAAGTCCCAGAAACGTGAACTATGCAGAAGTTTATGTGCTGATAGCCATAGTTTCATTTTTTTTTAATAAAAGGTTAATATAAATTCGACTTTACAGACATATGTAAGAATATCACATTTTTGGCTTTTAATGTATTATTGATGAATACTTAGAAACTCATCTCCAGTAGTACTCGAACTAAATTACCTAGTCCTGTACCTACACTCATGAAAAATAATATATAGCCACAAGGTAGTAGATAGTGTGTGAAAGAATGTCACGAAATATGTAATGATTAAGCAAAACCCATAATCCTACTTCTTCAACCAGTGTTTTGTTTTGTTTTTGCTTTTGTTGGTTTTGTTTTCAATTCAAATTACATGAGTTAGATACCCAGAGTATGAACTGTAAGACATTTTAAAACTTCATAAGAAGATTAAAATTCTGATAATTATGGTTCAGGCTAATACTGGTATTAACCTTTCTCACATATATACTGTAGCATTTATCCCACAGGTTGAGTCCCTTAGAGAGTGACATTTAGAAACCTAATGAGAACTCCTCAAGTTCCTTATGGAAAGGGAGTTTGAAGGAAGTTGAAATAGAGGAAAACACCTTCATCTGTCTAGGAAAACATAGTGAGAACACAGATGAAGTCAGGGGCAGTGAACCATGGCGGGGGAGTGGATTTGAAGGTTGTGGGGGATGAGGAGGAAAGAGAAATTAAACAAAACTGTGGCTCAAGTATATTTGGGCAGGTGGGCATAGATCATGGATTCAAATCCATTATTTAATTGAGACCTAGAAATACCAGTCTGCAGTTCTGAAGAAAGGGTGGAGTGGATCTCTGATAAGTGGAAAGTTACTGCCATACAGATGATATGAGATATAAGACTTTAATTATAAGGTATGTGCTATGGACTTAATTTTGTGCCCCCCGCCAAATTCCTATGTTGAAACCCTAACCTAAACCTCCAATGTGACTGTATTTGGAGACAGTGTCTATAAGGAAGTAATGGATATTAAATGAGGTTATAAGCGTGGGACTCTGATCCAGTAGGATTAGTGTCCTTATTAGAAGAGATACAAGAGATTTACTCTCTTTCTCTCATTCTGCATGTATTTGCAGTGGAAAGGCCATGTAAGGACATAGTAAAAAGGTAGCCATCTGCAAACCAGGAAGAGAGATAACACCAGAAACTGAATTCCAGAATATTAATCTTGACCTTCTCAGCCTCCAAAACAGTGAAAAATAAATTTCTGTTGTTTAAGCCACACAGTTTGTGGTGGTATTTTATATGGCAGCCCAAGCAGACTAATGTAGCATGTGAATGGAAGAGATTTCCAAGGGAAAGTGGGAATCATGAGAACAGCTAAGTAGTAAGTCTTGGAAGGTATACATTTACTACTTTAGTAGGTGATATGATTGGGATAATCAAAGTTATCAACTGGAATCTCTCAGAATTAATGTGGGGATAATAATGCATCAGTAAAAAAGAACATATTTTTAAAAATTAATAGTTTCCCTAAATACCATTAATTACCAAGTGGAAAATAAAGTGAATGAAGAATTACATTCACAATAACAAAAAAATAAAAAATTCATAGTATTACTTAAAATAAATAGTAATTGTCAGTATATAATAAAGAAAATTATAAAACTTTACTAAAGATATAAAAGAACATCTAGGGCTTCCCTAGTGGTGCAGTGGTTAAGAATCTACCTGCCAATGCAGGGGACATAGGTTCCATCCCTGGTCCTGGGAGATCCCACATGATGCAGAGCAACTAAGCCCCTGTGCCACAACTACTGAGCCCGCGCATCTAGAGCCCATGCTCTACAAGAAGAGAAGCCACCGCAATGAGGAGTCCACACACCGCAATGAAGAGTAGCCCCCACTTGCCGGAACTAGAGAAAGCCCGTGTGTAGCAACAAAGACCCAAGTCAGCCAAAAATAAATAAATAAAAATAAATAAATTTATTTTAAAAAGATAGCAAAGAACATCTAAGTGTTCTAATCCATAAATGGATTCGATGGTCTATTTTACTTATTAGAGAAACCAAACACTGTAATGCGGCTGTTTAATAGTCAATACCATTACTGCAATTCTGACCAAAACATATATCATCAGGACTTTGTTTCAGAGATATGACAGTGTTACGAAATAAGCTCACAACAGTGGATCAGAATACTTAGGAAAAGACACTAATGAATGTCCTTGGCCCCCTCAGATATTGAAATCTCATCATCACCATCACCATCACCACCATCATCGTCATCCACAATATTTGAAACAGGGAGTACTCAGAAAGGTACAGACACTTGAACCAGTGGAACATAAGGTCTAGAAATCATTCCACAGAAATATAAAAATTAGTTTATAGTAAAGGTGATGCTACATACCCAGGGTGGAAAAAAGCACTTGATTTTTATGTAATCCTAAAAACACACAAAAAATTTATAATTGTACTACAACAACCAGGGTAGTCATTAGGAAAACAAAAGTATTAGGTCTAACCTCATACCAAAGTAAATTCCTGATATAATAACAATTTTAAATGGGGAAAAGGGAATACATAAAATAGTGAAGAAGGGGAAAACATATGTCTAACTGTGAAGTAGAACCTTGTGCACATGACACCAGAGTTCAGAGCCACAAGAGAAAGTGCTGATTTGATTACATAAAAATTCCAAATTGTTAAGATTGCTAACAAAGTTACAGGTAAACTTCAAAAGTGGTAAAAATTGCACATTGTCTCAGAACAATATGGCAACATTCAATATGACCGTGATTAAAATTCCAATAGAAAATAAGATGAAACGTGGAAAAGCAAGTTTTAAAAAAGAAAATATGAATATAAATGTGAAAACAAAAATATGAACATATTAAACCCCAGGATGACTCAAAAATTTTGTAGTAAGATAATAATTAAATATATATTGTATCTAATAAATTAACAAAGATTTTAAAAGTCTGTATTGGAAAGAATGAGAATTATCATGCATTACAGCTGAAATGTAAATTGCTGCAACTTATATGTAGATCAATTTGAAAACAGAGCCTGAACATTTGCACACTCCTGTGATATTAGTCTGAAAGAATGCTTAAGAATAAATGCCAACTGCTATGTACAGAACTGTATACACATTGTTTTTTAAAGAATCACGTAAAAACAATCTAAGTATTCAAAAGTATGAGAGTCACTAGATAAATTCATGTAATGGAATAATACCCATTCATTAAAAGTAATTAGCCAAGCTTATTTAACTAAACTCAATTAACTAAACTTACGTACAATTAACTAAACTTATTAATTTGGAAATATGTTCATGTTATATATAAACAGGTTGCAAAAATATGTAGAGGAATAAACCTTTAAAATACATTCTGTGTATATGAACAGAAGAAAGTCTAGAAGCGTAAGTATCAAATCAATAATGTTGAACTCTGTGTGGCAAGTATTTCCTCTGTGTACATTTTCTGATTTGAGAAAAACTAAAGACTATAGATATCTTGTGAAACAACATATTATGTTTAGAATAATAAGAATTCTTAGTCATTCTAATATGGGTAAAAGAGAAATAATAGGAAAAAAAGGAAATAGGGATTTAGGTAGAAAACACAAAATAGAGATGATATTAAATCAGAAAAAAAAGAGACTTTAATGAATAATGGAGAGGGAATAAGAGTGTCCATTGCCTCCTGATTTGTTCAGTGCTTGGAATATGCCCACCACCCTTCTATGTGCTGAAGGAGGAGAAATGAAGACATACAAGTCTTTAACCTTGAGAGAAATTAGAGTTTGTGAGGGAGGAACAGGGTGATGGGTAGGACATGATTTACAATGCTTGTGTAAGATAGTGTGGTGGCAGTGGAGATGGAAGACATGGGTGGATTTAGGACATATTTTGGATGAGAACTCACAGGTCTTGCTGACAGGTTGAATATGGCGAAGAGGCAAAGTGAATTATCTGTCATCAACTACTAAAATTAATAACATGGAGGGAGAGAAAGTTAATCAAAAGTTAAATTTTGGATGTACTAAATGTAGAATGGTGATTAGGTCAGGTAAGATTGTTGGATAAATATGCTTGAAGCTTAACTGAGGAATAAATGCTGGAGATAGAGATTTGGAAAATCATAAAAAAACATATATGGCTATTAAATTCAAGAGATTAAATGAGATCACTTAAAAGGAGAATGTAGCTGATGAAGGGCTCAGCCTTGGACCACTCAAATGTAGCAGTGTTTGAGAAGAAAAAGGCTGTCTAGATAAGGAAATGAGCAAGAAAGACAGGAGAGTGTTCACAAAAGCCATGAAAAGAAAGGGTTTTAATGAGTAAAGCATATTCTATTGGGCTAAATAATACTGATAAAACAGAAAAATATCCCCTGGATTTGGCAATACCGATGTCACTGACAAGAACCTAGTCAAGACCAGTTTCAGTATGTGCTGGATCAGAAGCCAGCTTGGAGTGGGTTAAAGAGTCATTCAGCAAGTGTGGATGAGGATTTTGTGGGAAGGAGGAGAGAAATGGATACTTTCTGGAAGGGGTGGAGGCTCAAGAGAGGCATATTTCTGTTAAGATGGGAAATAACATGATGAGATTTTACCTGGTTTAGGATGACCCAGTAGAGATGAAGTGAGTCTTGGCTCTGCAGGGAGAGGGAAATAAGGAGTAGAGCTCTTGGAAAGGTGGGAGAGGATGGGTCCAGAGCATACATTTTGGGATTAACATTTTTAGATGAAGGGACTTGTATTCCACTATAACCAGCAGAAAGTCAGAGAATATGGCTATAAATGCTGGTGAATTTATAGATTTAGTTGTGGGAGGATGTAGAAATTCTTGTTTTATTGAAGTTTTCCTATCAAGTGGAAGACAAACTCAGCATCTAAAAACTGACGGTGTAGCATAAGGATGATTTGTGAAGTGATTAAAAAGCTACAGAAAACTGAACTGGAAGCATAGGAAAAAATATTTTCTAGGGACATGTAATAGGATTTCTAAGCAGTACTATGTGTTAATTTGTGACATGAAAAT
This sequence comes from Globicephala melas, assembly GCF_963455315.2. Lineage (NCBI taxonomy): Eukaryota > Metazoa > Chordata > Mammalia > Artiodactyla > Delphinidae > Globicephala > Globicephala melas. The sequence continues at coordinate 98,611,446 of NC_083316.1, forward strand.
ATAAATATGAAGATTAACCTTTTGGTCTGGTTGTATACAGGCATACCTTGTTTCACTGTGCTTCACAGATATTGCATTTTTTTTTTTTTTTTTTTACAGATTGAAGGTTTGTGGAAACCCTGCATCACACAAGTCTATTGACACCATTTTCTCACTTTGTGTCTCTGTGTCACATTTTGGTAATTCTCACAGTATATCCAACTTTTTCCATATTATATATTGAAATATATAATATTCAATATATTTGTTACAGTCATCTGCGATCAGTGATCTTTGATGTTACTATCACAAAGAGATTGTAGCTCACTGAAGGCTTATATGATGGTTAGCATTTTTTAGCAATAAAGTATTTTTAAACTAAGGTATCTACAGTGTTTTTTAGACATACTACTATTGCACAATTAATAGACTACAGTATAGTGTAAACTTAACTTTTATGTGCACTGGGATACCAAAAAATTCATTTGACTTACTTTATTGTGATATTCCCTTTACAGTGGAACTGAACTTGTAATACCTTTGAGGTATGCTTGTAATCTCTACTGGAATGTTAAGTACTCAGGTGTAGGAACAAAGAATGTAGAGCGTTAGGTTCAACCAGGTTTGGGATGTTTTCAGGTGAGTACTACAAAGGAGAAGTAAGGGAGTTGAGGGTGCTTGCAAGGCAGTAAATATCGTGAGAGCTCAATCTAAGCTGGGTAGGTAGGAAAGTGGCAATAGATTATAGATGATAAATAATTAATAAGAACCAATACTAATAGACTAAAGACCTAAAGTCAAATAAAATTGTTAAAGTACTAGAGTAGGTGACCTGGAAGAACACACTAAGGTTGGTAGGAACTGGGGAGCCCACCATCTGATTTTGGGAGAGTGTGACTGGGAGGGTGGCATTGGAGGAAAAGATAGTTAGATATATAAACAGATAAAAGAAATGAGAAGTCAGGAAACAACATGTCATGCATGCTCATGGTCAAGTCACAAAGATTGATAAGGAGTTTAGAGAAAGAGCGAAAGACAGTGTGACCTAGGAACTAAAATCTTCAGCGACTTAGGGGAAATGACATAGAAAGCAGTACAAGTGAAAACAAAATAAAACAAAACAAAAGCCAAAAAACCCGAGAAAAACCCAAAGATGAGTACCTATCAACAGTATTGTGCTTTTGAAGAAAGAAAGAGAAGAATATATCAGAAGTTGAATCCCCAGAACATGAACTACTCATCTCCAAAGCTCCTGTACATATGACACTTCCCATTTTAGTTGACACCAACACTATCTTTCCAGTTGCTTAAAGTTAAACCAAAGTCCCCTTAATTGTCCTTGACTTGCTGAACTATGCAGGAACCTTAACACAATCTAGTAAGAAGTCTAAACTTGGAACTCTATGAATCCAAGGGTTGGGTGAGGGATAGGTGGTATATTTTTTAATAAGAAAACTTGCTGTTAATCAGGTAAGGTTTGGTCAAAACCTAATGAGGCTAATCACCCCTCCTCCAAACTTTTTGTCTCATACACGAGGTATCCGAGAAGCAGAGCCTCTAAACCAGGGCCTCTATTAGAAGCTGAGTCCTCAAGGCACATCAAGATAAGATAAGAAGGTGGAGACCATATTCCAAGAAGAAACTGAGAATATAGAGGAGTCTTCTGATCATCAAATGGGTATTCTAGAGGACACATTGAAAAAACTTAAGAGAGTGGAGCAGAATGGGGTTTAGAGAGAATTAGGATGTGCCTAGTAGAATAAGGATGAGAGAACCCAGTGACACCAGATGGCATGGAGGCTTGGACATCTAGGAATGATAAGGTAAATAGTGACTACTTCAATTTCCTCTGAAGATGGAATGATTTTAGTTTCCTTGAGAGTGCTGGCAATCAGTGTTAGCTAGAATTCTACAGATTAGTTATTTTGATAGTGAGCAGTGAGAGAACAAAATTTATTACATAAAGGAAGAGATGATTTTCCTTTTTCAAATTCAGAGTTACTGCTTTCAAAATACAAGTGGTCTTTTGTGTTTATGCATAGCCCAATGGGCATAGCCTAAATTAGATAAACATGGTCATAAGATGTAGAAAGAAGAGGAATGTCACATCTGAGAGGCTTTGAAGAAGATTTGAAGGTTCAAGTGGTCATGAAAGTTAAATCCATTACTGCCATCTTCAGGATCTCATAGTGGCCCCAGAAAGGTTACTGTTAGGACTATTTGAGGAAGGTTCTGAGAGGAAGGAACTCCTGACTAATGAGCATATGTAATATGCAGGAAGGGAATAAAATACCTGAACTAGATGGTATGATAGAATACATGGAGAGAGAAAAGAGGGAACAAAGGCAGGAGATGTACTTATGGTAAGAGTTACTAGGGGATGGTGAAGTCAGGACCAGGAGTTATAGGCAAGTGGTTACTAGAAAAGAAAGAACTTGATTTAAAAAACGTCTAATATTTAACATTGGTAAGCTGCTGTTATGTATCAGACACTCTCCTAGAGTTAATGCTAATGTAATTTGTTTAATCCCCATTAGAAAATAAAAACAAAAACTAGGAGTTGCATACAACACTCATCTGTGTTTTATAGATTAGGTGATGGAGACTTGGAGAGGTAAGTACCCTGCTAGGTTCTTGTCCCCAGTGAGTGTGGCCAGGATTCACACCCACTCTGCCTGTCTCCATAGCTCTTGATCTTTACCACCAGGAATGCAAAATAAGTAATTCAAGGATAGTACAATAAATCAAACAACATTGTTTTAGCAGAAAAAAAAGAACATTTCAGGAATGTTGAATAATTAGTTGAGGAAATAGTGTATAGAAAAATTTAACATATTTATGTGGTCACATCAGTATTACCATCATAAATGTCAAGTGTTGAAAATTTAATTATTTTTTCTAATATTAGAATTTTGATCAAAAAAAAAATTATAGACATGGGTATGCAGCCTGAGAAGTCACAAAGGGCTCTCTGCCTAGAGGACTCATTTGCTTTGTTTAATGCTTTAATGTTAACAGAGCATTAGTCTCATTACATTTTGAAAAAGGAGTCTTGCATTACATTTTGAAAAAGGAGTCTTGCATTTCATTTTGCCTGGGAAGACTTGCAAATATGTAACTGTTCCTATATGTAGATAGTGAAATATTCAAGAAATAATTCCAACATGCCATTATATTAGAAATTGCATCTGATTTTAACCAAAGAGAAGCACAAAAAAAGCTAATGGTTGAAGATTTGGAATGTATTATTAAAGCATAAACAAATGAAATTCATCGAATGTGCCATGTTCAAAAAGCAACAGTATATCTCTGGCTCTGAAAATGGGCAAGTCACTCGCAACTAATTCACTAACTTTAAAGTACTTTGGAAGAATAGCTGAATCATCTGTAAGGTAAAACCTCTTAGAGTGTCCCAGGTAGAACTTGCAGCCAAAAAAAAAAAAAAAAAGAAAAGAAAAGATTCAACTTAGTTTCAGGAAGAAAATTCACAAAGGAGAAGGCAGTCCCAGAGAATCTGCCAGCTTTACATGGGGAGACAATAAGAGAACACATGGGAACAGAAAGTAAAAACTCATACCCATACAAATCTAGACATTTTCTGGCCAGCAGAAGAGAATTCACCACAATATGCTAAGTCCTTTAGGACACATCTGCAAAAATGGATAAGGAAAACCTTCCAAATCTGCTAGATTTTTGCTAATGCCATTTCAGTCATTAGTAGGTGAAATGAAAGAATGCCAGTTAATCCTACGCAGAGATGTACATGGTAGTGTGTGGTCTCTTACAAAATTTCTGCTTCAATGTATAGGGCAATAAAGTACAGAGAAGGAAAAAGCTATTCTTTCCAGTGACATATTCCTTATTAGCATGCCCAGAGTGAGGATTTAGCACTCCAGATAAATATGGTTCTATAGTAAAGGATGATACAAGGATGCCACTAGAGAGTCAGTTTGCTAGTCAATGAAATGACCGTATTTTAAGTCGAGACACTTCTGACAAAAGCTCTTGGCTACTCCAAGATTATAATAGTCTTTTTTTTTCTTTTATTGAGCACATATATGTATTTTCCTGTATGGAGACTTTCTGATATCATATAAAGACAATAAGAGCCCCATATGTTGAATGGAAATTAACCAGATTAAGCATTTTTTCATATACCTTCATGTTAAGGTACACAGTTAATCATAAAAATGCTGTAAGCCAAATTTCTGTATTATGCTACTTTTGAAAATAAAAATAGTTGCTAAATATTCTAAGTAGATTATAAGAAAATTGATCAGTTCTTTATTGCTTTCTCATTCAAGAAATACAGATAATCTCTTAAGCATCAAAAGTGATTTGTTTTTGGGCTTCCCTGGTGGCGCAGTCATTGAGAGTCCGCCTGCTGATGCAGGGGACATGGGTTCGTGTCCCCGTCTGGGAGGATCCCACATGCCGTGGAGCGGCTGGGTCCGTGAGCCGTGGCCGCTGACCCTGCGCGTCCGGAGCCTGTGCCCCGCAACTGGAGAGGCCACAACAGTGAGAGGCCCGTGTACCACAAAAAAAAAAAAAAAAAAAAAAGTGATTTGTTTTCCAACACCTCAGCATTGATCTGTGGATTTTAAATTAGATGATGTTACAGGAAAATATTTTGTTTATATATTAGCATGTCTAGCTTTGACAAACAATATTACATATCCAGAATAATTCCTCTGCATTATGAACTACAGTAAAATTGTTGTGATGTGAGAAGCATCACATTGCCTGTATCTGAATCAAGAAATCCATAATTGTGGAATCCAGATTATCTGAAGCTTATTAGTTTTCTTTCAACATTTAACAAACATTTTTGCCTGATCTAAGGCTGCTGAGAGATTAAGTCTGCATTTTATTAATCTTTGTATTACTAGCAAAGGGCACAGAACCTGTCATGTAGTAAGAGTGCAATAATATGTTTACTCTGAAGTAAATAGTTTGGAATACCCTTACCCATGGAGAGAATCATTTGTATCTAATGTGTGTTAGGGTGCTAGGGATTTGAGTTCAACTTTTGGTTCAACTTTAAACAAATAATTTTTGAAATCTCAGTTACCTCAACTGTAAAATAGAAATAATTCCCTTCTCATTTGAAAAGGTTATTTTTTCCAGTTTTATTGAGATATAGCTCACATATAACATTGTGTGAGTTAAAGGTATACAATGTGTTGATTTGAAACATTTACATATTGAAAAATGATCACCACATTAACATCAGGTAATAATTCCATCACTTCATATAATGCTCATTATTTTTTTGTGGTAAGAAAATAGCACCTTTGAACTATATAGTATTTTTAACTATAATCATCATACTGAACATGAGATCTCCAGAAATTAAGTTTGTACCCTGTGACCAGCCTCTCCTTATTTCCCCACCCTGTAGACCCTGGTAACCACCAATTTAGTATCTGTACAAGTTCAGCTTTTTTAGATTCCACATATAAGTGATATCATATAGCATTTGTCTTCTGCTATCTATTTCATTTAGCGTAACACCTTCAAGGTCCAACCATGCTATTGCAAAATAGCAGGATTTCCTTAATTCTCATGGCTGAAGAATATTTTCCTGTGTGTGTGTGTGCGTGTGTGTGTGTGTGTGTGTGTGCGTGTGTGTGTGTGTGCTTATAATAAAACTTCCTGAGAATCTTTCCTGTGATGAATCCAGATATTGCCAGTCCTCTGATGAGTCACGGGCAAGGCAAATGAAATTCCGACTACAGAAACATTTGTAGAAAATTCCTGTGTGCTGATAGCCATAACTAAGAACTTTTCTGCTTGTTACATATATAATACATAAGCGTAGAAGAATATAAAACAGTTCATGAATCATAAACATAAACTAATTATATTAGGGAGAATTAAATTTCCAATATTGAGTATTGTTATGTTTTTTTTCCTTTGGATATGTTTATATTTCTGTTCCAATTTATATGTTCTGAACTTTCAGATCTATCTATCTATCTATCTATGTATCTGTCACACCTTTATCCATTCATCTGTTGACAGACACTTAGGTTGTTTCCATATCTTGGCTATTATGAATAATACTGCAACGAACATGAGAAACCAGATGCATCTTCAAGATCCTATTTGAATTTCCTTTAGATATATACCCAGAAGTGAAAATGCTGGATTATATGCACTTCTATTTTTATTTTTTTGAGGAACCTGCACACTGTTTTCCATAGTGGCTGTACCAGTTCACACTCCCATCATTCTCTGTTTTTCACACCCTCACCAACACTTATCTCTTGTCTTTTTGACAACTATTGTAACAGGTATGAGATGATATCTCATTGTGGTTTTGATTCGCATTTCCCTGATGATTAGTGATGTTGAGCACCTTTTCGTGTACCTGTTGGTAATTCGTATGTCTCCTTTGGAAAAATGTCTATCTAGTACTTCTGCCCATTAAAAACAATCACATTGCTTGGGTTATTTATTATTATTATTATTGCTTTTGAGTTGTAAGAACTCTTTTTATAATTTGAATATTAGTCCCTTATCAGTTATATGACTTGCTGTGCAGAAGCTTTTTAGTTTGATGTAGTCTGACTTATTAAGTTTTACTTTTGTTGCTTGTGCTTTTGGTGTCATATCAAAAAATCATTGCCAAGACCAATATCAAGGGGCTTTTCCCCTGCATTTTCTTTTAGGAGTTTTGTGGTCAGGTCTTATTTCTAAGTCTTTAGTCCATTTTGAGTTAATTTTTGTAAGTGATGGAAGATAGGGGTCTGCATGTGGTTATCCAACACTCCCCACACCATTTATTGTAGAGACTCTTCTTTTTCCATTGAGTATTCTTGCGTCCCTTATCAAATATTAGTTGACTACAGTGTATGGGGATTTGTTTCTTGGCTCTTACTTCTGTTCCATTGGTCTATGTGTTGATTTTTATGCCAGTACCATACTGTTTTGACTGTTAATAACTTTGTAATATAGTTTGAAATTAGGAAATGAGATGCCTCCAGCTTTGTTCTTCTTTCTCAGGACTGCTTTGGCTCTTCAATGTCTTTTGTGGTTCCACACAAATTTTAGAATTGATTTTTCCATTTCTTTAGAAAATGCTTTTGGAATCTTAATAGGGATTGCATTGAATCTATAGATAGCTTTGGGTAGCATGGACATTTTAATATTAATTCTTGCTATCCATAAATTTTGGATATCTTTCCAATTGTTTATGTCTTTTTAAATTTCTTTCATCAAAACCTTGTAAATAGTTCTCAGTATACTAATCTTTCATTTCCTTGGTTAAATTTACTCCAAAGTATTTTATTATTTTTGATGCAATTGTGAATGAGGCTATTTTCTTTATTTTTTTTTCAGATATTGTAGTGTTTAGAAATATAACTGATTTCTGTATATGGACTTTGTATCCTGTAACTTTACTGATTTATTTATTAGTTCTAATAGTTTGGGAGCAGAATTTAGGATTTTCTGTATATAAGATTATATCATCTGCAAACAAAATATATTTTACCTATTCCTATCTGATTTATGTATATTTTGTTTATTTTCTTGCCTGATTGTGCTAGGTAGGACTTCCAGTACTTTGTTGAATGGAAGTGGTGAGAATAGGCACCCTTATCTTGTTTCTGATCTTAGAGGAAAAGCTTTCATACTTTGACCATTGAGTATGATGTTGGCTGTGGGATTATCATATATGGCCTTTATTATGTTGCAGAATGTTTTCTACACCCAATATGTTGATTGTTTTTATCATAAAAAATGTTGTATTTTGTCAAATGCTTTTTATGCATCTATTGAGATAATCACGATTTGATCTTTCATTCTATTAATATGGTATACCACATTTATTGATTTGCATGTGTTGAACCATCCTTGCATCATAGGGAAAATTCCTGCTTGTTGATGTTGTATGGTCTTTTTCATGTGTTGTTGAATACACTTTGCTAATATCTTGTTGAGAGTTGTTACGTCTGTGTTCATCAAGGATATTGGTCTGTAGTTTTCTTTCCTTGTAGTGTCCTTATCTGGCTTTGGTATCAGGTTATTACTAACCACATAAAATGAATTTGGGGGTGTTCCCTCTTCTGAAATTTTTGAGAAGAATTTGTGAAGGATTGGCATTACTTCTTTAAATGTTTAGTAAAATTCACTGATGGAACAATTTTGTCCTGGGCTTTCCATCCTTGAGAGGATTTTGATTATTGATTAAACCTTCTTACTCATTATTGGTCTGTTCAGATTTTTTATATCTTCATGATTTCATCTTGGTAGGTTGTATGTTTCTAGGAATTTATCCATTTCTTCAAGGTTCCCCAATTTGTTGATATATACTTGTTCAGAATCTTTCATGATCTTTTGTATTTCTGTTAGATCAGTTGTAACGTCTCTTTCATTGACGATTTTATTTATTTATGCCCTCTTTGTTTCTTAGTGAGTTTATGTAAAGGTTTCCTTTTTTGTATATAAAAAAATCTAGTCTTAGTTTAATTTGATCTTTTCTAATGTTTTTCTGGTCTTTATTTCATTTATTTTTGCTCTGATGTTTATTTCTTTCCCTTTGCTTATATGAGCTTAGTTAGTTCATCTCTTGCTAGGTTCTTGAGGTGTAAAATTCGGTTGTTACTTATTGTGGACATTTAGTGCTAAAATCTCCCTCTTAGCATTGCTTTTGCTGCATCCCGTAAGTTTTGTATGTTGAATTTCCATTTTTATTTGTTTCAAGATATTTTGATTTTTCTTTTGATTTCTTCTTTGACCCATTGCTTGTTTAGAAGCATATTGTTTAATCTCCACATATTGGTGAATTTTCCAGCTTTCCTCCAGCCACTGATTTTTAGTTTCATTTTAATTTCATACCACTGAGTTTTGGAAAAGATACTTACTATGAGTTCAGACTTCTTATATTTGCTAAGAACTTGTTTTGTGACTTATCATGTGATTTATCCAGGAAAATATTCCATATGTGCTTGAGAAGAATTTGTGTTCTGTTGCTATTGGACGGAAGGTTCTGCACATGTCTGTTAGTTCCATTTGGTCTAAAGTTTGGTACAAGTCCAATGTTATCTCATTGATTTTCTGTCCAAAGTATCCATTGTTGAAAGTGGTGCATTGAAATCCCCTACTATTATTGTGTTGTTGTCTATTTGTCCTTTCAGATCTGTTAGTATTTGTATAGCATATTTGGGTGTTCTGATATTGGGCACATATACATTTACTATTTTATCCTCGTAATGATTGGCCCCTTTATAATTATATCATGATCTCCATTGTCTCTTGTTACAGTTTTTGGCTTAATTCTATTTTTATCTGATATAACTATAGCTACCCCTGCTCTCTATTTTGTTTCTACTTACATGGAATATCTTTTTCCATCTTACAGATATAACAGTCTATTTTACATTGATAATAACTTCAATTCCATAAAAAACTATGCTTTTACTCCCTCCTTTTTTTTAATTTCATAATTTGGTTCTTTTCATATTGTTTATTCACTAACATATTACTGTAGCTATAGTTATTTTTAATATTCTTGTCCATTCTTCATTTCACTACAGTTATGTGTTTAACACTCTATCACATTATAGTATTAGAGTTCTGAATTGAGTATATACTTACCTTTATCATTGTGTTGTATATTTTCATCTTACTAATTACTATTCTTTCATTTCAGCTTCAAGAAGTCTTTCAGTATTTCTTGTAATACAGGCTAGTGACGATGGATTCCCTCAGGTTTTGTTTTTCTGGGAAAGTTTTTGTCTCTCCTTTATTTCTGAAATACAACTTTGCTGGGCAACATATTCTTGATTGACAGTTTTTTTCTTTAAGCAGTTTGAATATATCATTTACCTTCTCGTATCCTATAAGTGTTCTGCTGTGCAATCTGCTGACAACCTATGGGAGTTCCCTTATAAGTTACAAGCTTCTTTTCTCTTGCTTCTTTTCAGATTCTCTCTTTGTCTTTGATTTTTGAGTTTTATTACAATGTACCTTGGAGAGGATCTCTTTAAGTAGGTTTTGCTTTGTGACCTCTGAGATTCATGAACTTGGATATCCAAATCTCTCCCCAGATTGGGAAGTTATCAGCCATCATGTCTCTAAATAAACTTCCTGACCTCTTTCTCCCTATCTTTTCCTGGAACTCCAATTATTTTGAAATTTTTTTCTTTTAATGATATCCCATAGGTCAAGCAGGCTTTCTTCACCTTTTTAGAATTCTTTTTTATTCTCCTCTGACTAGATAATTTCAGAGTCCTTTATTCAGTCTCACAGATTTCTTTTTTCACTTGATCAGTTCTATTGTTGATGGGTTTTTTTTGCATTTTCATTTCCTTCATTGTTTTCTTCAGTTGCAGGTTTTCTGTTTGATTCTTTTTTTATGATTTCTGTCTCTCTTAAAATTCTCTTTTTTGTGTGTATTGTTCTCCTGATGTTGTTGAATCATCCTTCTGTGTTTTCTTGTAGCTCATTGAGCTTCCTTAAAACAGCTATTTTGAATTTTTTACCTGGTAAATTGCAGATCTCCATGTTTTTGGGTGTGGTTACCAGAAGATTATTGTGATCCTTTATTGTACCTTGATTTTTTGTGTAACTTGAAGTTTTGCATTGTTGTTTTTGCATATGAAGTGGCAGCCACCTCCTCTCTTTACTAAGTGCCTTTGTTGGGGGGGTGGGGTGGAGAAATAACTTCCTTCAATCCTGCTAGAGATCCTGAGGCTTTCTTAGACCTTCTATAGATACAACTGCTCCACATATCTTGCTCTCTCTTGTTGCAGGATTCTTAAGCTCCTATGCCTCCTTTTATCCTGCAATACATGAGGCTGAGTGCTGACAGCCTCTCTTTTGTTTCCCCAAAGGTGACACTAAAGCTCAAGTTTGTGGTCTCTCCCTGGTCTGCAGATTCAGCCAGCTTTCTACATGCACTCACTAGCTGATTGACAAAGCTTGCTCTTACCACTGCCATCTGGAGCATACACAGGGAGCTGGCCAGGGCGGTGGAATGTGTGTGGGTGAGGCATTTGGAGCACTGGCAGTGCCCACAGGCCAGTTGAGGGAGCCCATGGGTGAGGCATTCTCAGTGCCTTATGGGCAAGCTTCTTGATGGAATCAGTAACACAACAGTGTCTACATTCTTCTAATATTTCCCGGGAGTTCTCTCTTCTCTTCTTCCTGCTACTTCCCACACACTAGTCATTTAGCTCATGATCAGTACTCCAGGTATGGCTAGAGAGAAATGAGCCCATTTGGCAGTCTTCAGCACAGATGGGGAAGCTGGGTACTTACTAGTTCTCCTTTCCCCCTGCAGGAGAAATCATGGGTCAAGGATAATCTCTCCTGTCACTAAACTGTGTAACTTTGGGGGAGGTATGATCTAGCAAAGTCAACTCTTTCTCTTACCCACTCCAACACATCCAAACTTGTATTTTTTTAGTCCAACATAGTGCTGGAACTTCTCTGGAAACCTGGACTTCCACAAAGGCTCTTTTGTCTGTGGGTGATTTTTTAAGTTAATGATCTCCAGGGGCTCCCACACCACAGCTTAGAGTGGCTGGAGTTGGCTTATGGGCTACTGCAGGGTCCATAACCAGGACTGAGTCCTGTCTGCCTGTTTCCCAATGCATTGTTGGGCAAGACTCCTCCTGGTTCCTTGACAAATGGTGCTGGTATACAGTTCCCTTAAAGGTACTTTTGTTTGTGGCTGGATGTTGAATTTTTGTTTTTGAGATGAAAACAAAACAAGGGATGTGTTTTGCCACACGATGCTGATGTCACACCAAAAAGATCTTTTGAGAGTAAAAAAACCTCATTGTTATTTTAATAAAACAAATATATTCTTTGTTCATTCAGCAGCAATAATTGTAAAATTTGAGTCAAAAGCAGAACTTGGAGTGCTTAGCTACCAGTTTATCAGCTTTATTTCTTAGAGCCACTAAAGTCTCAGTTTGATTTTAATTCTTGAATTTGCTGATCATCATGTTATAAATCCCTGAAGTAGTTAACACTCTAATAGTCACAATCTCTTATCTTACTGTATTTTATGAAAAAGATTACTTTGAATACTATACTTTGTCTCACATAATTTACGTACCCATACTAGATGCCCTCTAATTGAATCTTAAAATTGGCCCTTTAAAGCTTAATTATATTCTATGTTATAGTTTATTTGAATTGTTTTTAAATTTTTCCAGGTCAATTTCCAGGTACTAAAGGTTTTAATGGAATGCAACTAAGCTATATTCTTGACCAAAAAGCATAATTTCAGTTATTTCAATTTCTCTTGGTTATGCACATCCAGAATATTTAATCATGTTCATTTGGACTATCATCATGAATTTAATTGTATGTTAAATTTGTAGGTCTCTGTTGTTAAATTAAGGGGCACCATTAAATGCATTGTGTTCATTTAAATTGTGAGAAAAATCTTTATCTGTACCTTACCTTGAGCTATTCCTCATTTGCTTTTTAAATTAATAGACATTATTTTTAGAATAGTTTAATATTTATAGAGAAATTGAGTAATAATTTAATTCCCATATAGCACCCTCTCACAGTCTTCACTATTATTAATATCTTACATTGGTATTTTACAGTTTTAGCAATGAACCAATATTGTTAACTAGAGTCTATAGATGATTCAGATTTCCTTAATTTTTACCTAGTATTATTTCATATTCCAGGATTCTATCCATGACATCACACTGCATTTAATCATTATCTTCCCTTAGATTCCTCTTGAGTGTGACAGTTTTTCAGATTTTCCTTGTTTTTGGGAACCTTGACAGTTTTGAGGAGTATTGATCAAGTGTGTTCCTTTTATAGGAATCTGTCTGATGCTTTTTCTTGTTAGACTGAGATTATGGCTTCTGGAAAGGAAGACCACTGAGATAAAGTGTGATCATATCATATCAAAAGTATATAGTATCAACATGATTTATGACTGTTGATGTTGACCTTGATCACCTGGCTAAAGTAGTTTCTGTCAGGTTTCTCCACTATAGAGTTACACTTTTATTTCCTCCTTTTTATACTGTATTCTTTTAGAGGGAAGTCACCTTTAGAATGAAGTATCTACATAATTTATTTGAAATTCTTCTACACGGAAAACTTATTTCTTTTCAATTATTAATTATTTAATCATTTTTATACATCAGTATGGATGCATAGTATTTATTTTATATATAGGATTATAATGCCTATCAATTTTATAGCTCAATTTTTTCCATCCTGGCCATTGGGAATTTTTCAGTTGGCTCCTATTCCCCTTTGACGTACCTCATCTCTTTGCCTATGTGTGTGCGTGTGCGTGTGCGTGTGTGTGTATGTGTGTTTGAGCACTTCATTGTTTATGGCATTATAAGATGCTTCAGGCTCATCTCGAATATTTCCAGCTCTAGTTCTAGAATCGGAATTCTCCAAGGATCTCTGATTTTGTTATTTATAAGGATTTTTTTTTTTTTTAATTAGAGACTGATATTAGACACCAAGATCTGGGCAGTAGGTATGCTTGTTACTATTGGGTGTCATTTCTTTTAAGCTCTTTCTGCTCAGCTGATAGAGCAAAGAAAGATATGTTTGTGTATTAACCTATGTATATACATATGTCAATAAATATTTCTACATGTAAAACTATCTTTAACTATACTAAGTTAAATATGAAGTCTGCTGGTATTCCCAACTCTAATACATTACCATATGGATATTCTGGCCTCATTTTTTGCTTATCTATAAATTCCCACTCCAACAATGAGAAACTTGGATCCTGTTATCTGCTATCCATTTTTTTAATGGTTCAATTCCAGTATTTTTGAATAACAATATCAGAATTGTTCATCCATATCTCTGTAGTAAACAACCTTTTGAACTAGAGTACAGTGCTTATATGCAGTCCCTTTTGCCTTTGGTCTTATGTACACCACTCATTTCCATAGTTACTCAGGTTACCACCCTTCCCATACCCACTTCAGTGAAGCTGTAATAGACTAAGATTCTTTTGTCACATTCTGCATGCTTTCCTGAGATTCCTCAAACATCCCAAGTGATATTTTTAAATTTGCATAAACTAAGGTTCATTCGTTATGCTATAAAGTTGCATGGGTTTTGACAAATACATAAGGGCATGTATTCATTACAGAACACACAAGATAGTTTTATTGCCCTAAAAAACCTCCTCTGCTTTGCCTATTCTCCTTCTTCCCACTCCCTGAACCCATGGCAACCACTTACCATTTTACTGTTTTTATTGTTTTGCCTTTTCCACAATGTCATATAATTTGAATCATAAAGTAGGTAGCTTTTTTAGACTGATTTCTTTCACTTAAGATGTATTTAAGTTTCTTCCAAGTCATTCTGTGGCTTGATAACTCATTTCTTTTATCACATGGTAATATCTCATTTTACAGATGTACCACACATATCCATTCACCTGTTGAAGGACATCTTGGTTGCTTCTGCCTTTTGACCATATGAATAAAGCTGATATAAATATTCCTGTGCTGGTTTTTGTACGGACATAAGTTTTAAACTCAACTGAGTAAAAGCCTAGGATCACGACTACTGGATTGGGTAGATGACTATGTTTAGTTTTGTAAGATACTGCTGAACAATCTTTGTACTTTTAGTTCAAATATATCCTTACTGATTTTCTTCCTGCTTGATCTGCTAATAATTGAAAGAGGAGTTACTATAACAGTGGAGACCTCTCTGTTTCTATATAGTTTTTATAGGCAACATATAGTTGCATATAGTTTTTTTTTTTTTAATTGGGGTATAGTTGCTTTACAATGCTGTGTTAGTTTCTGCTATACAATGAAGTGAATCAGCTATATGTGTATATATATCCCCACCCTCTTGGACCTCCTTCCCACCCCCCCATCCCACCCATCTAGGTCATCACACAACACCAAGCTGAGCTCCCTGTGCTATACAGCAGGTTCCCACCAGCCTGTCTGTTTTACACATGGCAATGCATATATGTGAATCCCAATCTCCCAATTCATCCCTCCCCTCGTCTCTCCCCACCCTCCCCGTTTCCACAGGTCCATTCTCTATGTCTATGTCTCTATTCCTGCCCTGCAAATAAGTATGCACTCTACTTTTAATTGATGTATTTAGACCATTGACGTTTAAAGTGGTTATTGTTGGATTAATATCAAAAATATGTGTGCCTAATTTCTATTCACTGCATTTGTTCTCTGTTTCTTTTTTATGTTACATTCCTTTTCTGCTTTTTCTAGTTTTAGATGAGTATTTTGTATGATTCCTTTTTCTCTCCTCTCTTACCTTATCAATTAAGTTTTTTTTTATTTTGCTTGTTTTAGAGCTTATACCTTTACAACTAATATAATTCAGTTTCAAACACTATACTGCTTCACTAATAGTGCAGGTATTTTCTAACCTAGGGTTTCTAACTTCTCCTCCCCTTCCCTTATAACATTACTATTAGCCACTTAACTTAACCATATACTGTAACCACCCAGTACTTTGTTACTACTATTAATTTAGACAAACTGTTGTCTATTAGATCAATTAAGAAGAATACCAAAAAATTATTTATTTTACCTTAATGAGTTTTCTCTGCCACTTCTCCTTTCTTTATGAAGATCTGAGTTTTGACCTATGCCACTTTCCTACTCTGTGAAGAATGTCATCTAACATTTATTGCAGGCTTCTTTACTGGAGACAAATTCCTTCAGTTATTGTTTATCTGAGAAATTCTTGACTTCTCTTTCACTCTTGAAGTGAATTTTGGGTCAGTGGATATAGAATTCTGGGTCGGTGCATTTTTTTTCTTTCAAGACTTTAAATGTTTCATTCCACTACCTTCTTGCTTGCATGCTTTGTGACAGGAAGTCTGATGTAACTGATCCTTGTTCCTCTATAGGTAAGGTGTTTCTCACCCCTCAGGCTGCTTTTAAGATTTACTGTTTGTCTTTGGTTTGGTTTTCTGCAATTCGAATATGGCCTGATGTAGATTCTTTTGATATCTATCCTTTCCAGTGTTCTCTAAGCGTTCTTGATCTATGTTTTGTTGTCTGTCATTAATTTCCAAAAAATTTAAGCTGTTATTATCTCCAATATTTCTTCTGTTTCTTTCTCTCTTTATTTATCTTTTTAATTCTTTCTGTTTGCATTTTAGTTTAGGAAGTTTCTGTTGACATATCTTCAAGCTTAATGATTATTTCTTCAGCCATGTCTAACCTACTGATGTACCCATCAAATGCATTCTTCAGTGTTGATTCTAACATATCATTTTGTCTTAGGGTTTTTTTTTTCTCTCCTTACATTATCCGTCTGTCCTTGCATGTTGTCTACTTCTTCCATTAGAGACTTTAACATACTGATCATAGTTATTTTACATTGATGCTATTTATGAGTCAGCTTCTAATACTTCCTTTGTCTCGTCAGACTGTGTTTCTTTTCATGCCATTTAGAATGCCTTGTTATTTTGTTGTTGAAAGTCAGTCATGATCTATTAGGTAATAAAAACTGAGACACATGGGCACTATGTGAGGTTTTACATTAATCTGGCTTGAAGTTCATCTGTGTTTCATGTTTGCTGTAGCTGTAGTTACCAGAGGCTTCAGATTCCTCCAGTATCCTTGTTTTCCCTGTTGTCTTTGGGCCCACTAAGAACTAAATCTTAAATAGATTATGTTTTACATTTATTTCAAATATAATCCACTGCTATTACATGGGTCCTTTTATGTTGTGGTAATGTGCGGAGGAAGGGAAAAAGTCTGTAATCTTATGATTAAATCTCACTCTTTTAGTGGGCTTGAATCCCTGAGCTGTGACTTTCAGAAATGTTTCTCAGCATTTTTCCCCCACCTAGGTGAGACATAAAAACTAGAGGGGGCTTGAGTTGGCTAATTGCCCTTCCTCCAGGGTGGATGAGGCTCTGGTAAAGTCTTTTCCTTTGAAGAGTAGGCTTTCATTGTGGAGAACATTCTGGGCATATTTCAGAATGGTTATTTTTGCCCTCCCCTTGCTAGAAGTACAAGGTGATTTTTATTGGCTCTTTACCTTAAGAACTTGGTGAGATTTCTGGAGGTAAAACTCATGAAAGTATGGGACCCTAGGATTCTGACCTGGCACAGAAGCTGCTGGATTTGTATACTGTAAAAACACTTTATGAATTACAGGAGGCTGCGTGTGGACCAGCTTGAGAGAGTGCAACTCCTCAATCTAATTTTTGCTCCTTAAGATTTGAGCTAAGGGAACTGCAGTGTGAATAGATTTTACCACCCTAGCTCAAAGAATATATCAGAATGCTGGAAACATTGAGGATGTTTGTCAATACATGTATCTGCATACATTGTGCTTCCAACCACCAAGCACCAAGATTTAGGTATATAAAGCAATCTCTTGATCTGCATAATCTAGAGGTAGACAATTTTATACCCTAGAATGGCTCCACTGGGATTTTACAGTGGGAAAGCAGTTAGACTGAGAAAACTTCTTTCCAGTAGTCTCAATGCACTTCTCTGTGAGAAGAAATGAAATATTGGTGGTCACACAGGAACCCAGTCTTTTGGCCCGAGGCAATTGATGGATGTATTCAGGAATTTCAGTGAAATGACAGGAAGGTGGCACTAGTTGCATGGGGAAAAGAAGAGAAAAGAGTCCATGTGAATGGGGTGTTTGGGAGATTTTCAAGGAGAAAGTTCATAAAGAGTCCTAAAGATTGAGAAACTCTGGAGTAGTTACAAACTGTGGGAAAATTGGAGATGAGAGGCAAGGGGATTTTTGTAACATATTGTCATGCTGTTGATCTGGAGGTCTTTGAACACATCAGTACAAGCAGCCTTGTCCACATGGGCATCTGGCCTATATTTGACTTACAAAAAAAAGTAGAAGGATCAAAAAATTTTGCTTACATGTGGTATAGTAGAATAAATAAGCAAAAGTAAAAATATATCTTATGAAATATTTTAAACCAAAAAGTATGGAAAGGTACATTTTAAGAACACCTGGAGCTTTTATCAAGATATTAAAATACCAGATTTTCACAGTGATTTTAAATGTTAAAAATGAATTGCAAAATGTTTATAATAATACAGTTGTCCCTAGAGTATCCATAATCACTCATCAGATGATCAGTCACTTGAAGAAATATCATGATCCATCTCTGTCATGGAAAATGAAGTTGTATTATAACCAGCTCTTTGTCAATGGTCAGTGGTCAAAGGTACTGATTTCTAAGTGTGGTAACAATGAAAAAAATTGAATAATTGTGTAAACATTAAGGTTCATTTAATTTTTATAGATTTAAATAGATTTAAATATTCAGATAAACTTTAGACATCACTTCATTAAATTATTCTATCTTGAACTTTAAAAAATATTTCTATGTAAAGTACAAGACCAGTTTTGTAAGAAGATCACAATGTTTGTCAATAGACTCCAGGGTATGAAAGGGAAAATATTTACTCTTTGATTTATTAGGGACCTAAATGCCAATCTCTTTCTTCAGAATCTAGTGTTGTCATGAGGTGTGCCAGCTGATTGGACCTTAATATTTTTTATTACATGTTTGAAAGACTTCAGCTTTCAAATTTGTAAGCAATTTTTACTGTTAGACTAGAGAATTAAATTGTTAAATTCCTTTAGGGACATACTCTGTTTCTTAGGGGAGGGAAGAACTTTTAGTTTTGCAGTGATAGAATTAGTTTTGATGACATGAAACAAATGTCTGCTCATTGATCTTAATAGGGTAAGGGAATTGTCACTGGGGTCAAAAGCAACTTGGGCCTCTAGAGGCATGGTATACTTCAAGTGGTGAAAGGGCTGGGGATGTGAGTATTATTACCCTTGACATTAGAAGAAGCTGATAGTTCCCTGGACAGTTCTAGGGATTCTGAAGTTGAGTATGCTAAACTCTGAATAGCTGCTTCTAATAATATTTGGAGAAGCTATCCCTCCCTTAGTTTAGAGAATTGACAGAAACCGTCCACAAAGGACAGCTGTATCCAGCAGAACAGAGGGTCAGTAGCTAAGACAGTGACCTAGTAGCAGATGATGCCATACAACCTTAGGTAAAGAGTGACCTGTTCATGAGTCATGGTACCTGGTGAACAGTAGTATAAAGAAATTGCTTACCGTTATGCATAAGATATTTACTAGTGACCAGCTTCACAATCCTTACCACCACTGGCTGTCATCCACAGCTCACAGCAGCCTCAGGCTGTTGCAACATCATGTTGACCTCTGCCACTGTAGGCTCGCTCCACATTCCAATTATGACTACCATACCCATCCCTTCCTCCAGCCTGAGTGAGCCAGACCCCCCAGTCAGGCACTGCTTTAACTCCCTCCTGTCTGGATGGCGAAGAGATGCCTGAAGGTGACCTACATGCAGAGGTAGGGCCAAAACCAAAGCTGAACCCCAGGAGCTGTGTGAAAAGAAGAGAAAGGGATATCTCCCCCAGGAGCCTCAGGAGCAACAGATGAAATCCCCACAATCAACTTGATGTACCCTGCATTTGTGGAATACCTTAAGAGACAATGAATCATCCCAAAATTGAGGTGGTGGATTTTAGGAGCAACTGTAGACTTTGGGTTTGCTGTCTGCAACTGATCTGTTTCTGATATTTATGTTTATCTTAGTTTAGTTTAGTTTTTAGTGCTTCTTATCAATGGTGGATTGGTTTATTAGTTTGGCTGCTCTCTTCCTTATTTTTTAAATTTTTATTTTTTATGTATTATTTTTTCTTTCATTTTTTCTTCCTTTTCTTCTGAGCTGTCTTGGTGCTCTGGCCTGGCATCAGGCCTGAGCCTATGAAGTGGGAGAGCCAAGTTCTGGTCACTGGTCCATCAGAGACCTCCTGGCCTCACGTAATATTAATCAGCGAGAGCTCTCCCAGAGATCTCGGACTCAAAGCTAAGACCCAGCTCCACTCAAGAACCAGCAAGCTCCATTGCTGGACACCCCATGACAAACAACTAGTAAGAAACGAACACAACCCCACCCATTAGCAGAGAGGATGCATAAAATCATACTAAGTTCACAGACACCCCAAAACACAACACTGGATATGGCCCTGCCTACCAGAAAGACAAGATCCAGCCCCACACATCAGAACACAGGCACCAGTCCCCTCCACCAGGAAACCTGCACAACCCACTGAACCAACCTTACACACTAGGGGCAGACACCAAAAACAATGGGAACTACGAACCTGCAGGCTGCAAAAAGGAGACCCCAAACATAGTAAGTTAAACAAAATGAGAAGACAGAGAAAAACACAGTAGATGAAGGAGCAAGGGGTAAATACCCACCAGACCAACAAATGAAGAGGAAATAGGAAGTCTACCTGAAAAAGAATTCAGAGTACTAATAGTAAAGATAATAGTAAAGATCCCAAATCTTGGAAATAGAATGGAGAAAATACAAGAAACATTTAACAAGGACCTAGAAGAACTTAACTGCAAACAAACAATGATGAACAAAACAATAAATGAAATTAAAAATTCTCTAGAAGGAATCAGTAGCAGAATAACTGAGGCAGAAGAATGGATAAGTGACCTGGAAGATAAAACAGTGGAAATAACTACTGCAGAGCAGAATAAAGAAAAAACAATGAAAAGTATTGAGGACAGTCTCAAAGAGGTCTGGGACATTAAGCATACCAACATTCAATTTATAGGGGTCCCAGAAGAAAAAGAGAAAAAGAAAGACTGAGAAAATATTTGAAGAGATTATATTTGAAAACTTCCCTAATATGGAAAAGGAAAAAGTCAGTCAAGTCCAGGAAGCACAGAGTCCCATACAGGATAAATCCAAGAAGAAAAACACCAAGACACATATTAATCAAACTATCAAAAATTAAATACAAAGAAAAAATATTAAAAGCAGCAAGGGAAAAACAACAAATAACATACAAAGGAATCCCCATAAGGTTAACAGCTGATCTTTCAGCAGAAACTCTGCAAGCCAGATGGGAGTGACAGGACATATTTAAAGTGATGAAGGGAAAAACCTATAACCAAGATTACTCTACACAGCAAGGATCTCATTCAGATTTGATAGAGAAATTAAAACCTTTACAGACAAGGAAAGGTTAAGAGAATTTAGCACCAACAAAACATCTTTACAACAAATGCTAAAGGAACTTCTCTAGGCAGGAAACACAAGAGAAGGAAAAGATCTACAAAAACAAACCCAAAACAATTAAGAAAATGGTAATAGAAATATACATATCAATAATTACCTTAAATGTAAATGGATTAAATGCTCCAACCAAAAGCCATAGACTGGCTGAATGGATACAAAAACAATACCCATATATATGCTGTCTACAAGAGACCCACTTCAGACATAGGGACACATACAGTTTGAAAATGAGGAGATGGAAAAAGATATTCCATCCAAATGGAAATCAAAAGAAAGCTGAAGTAGCAAAACTCATATCAGACAAGCTAGACTTTAAAGACTATTACAAGAGGCAAAGAAGGACACTACATAATGATCAAGGAATCAATCCAAAGTAGATATAACATTGTAAATATTTATGCACCCAACATAGGAGCACCTCAATACATAACCAAATGTTAACAGCCAAAAAAGGGGAAATCAACAGTAACGCAATAGTAGTAGGGGACTTAAACACCCCACTTTCACCAATGGACAGATCAACCAAAATGAAAATAAATAAGGAAACACAAGCTTTAAATGACACATTATACAGGGTTGACTTAACTGATATTTATAGGACATTCCATCCAAAAACAACAGAATACATTTTCTTCTCAATTGCTCATGGAACATTCTCCAGGATAGATCACATCTTGGGTCACAAATTAAGCCTTGGTAAATATAAAAAAATTGAAATTGTATCAAGTACCTTTTCCAACCACAATGCTATGAGACTAGATATCAATTAAAGGAAAAAAACTGTAAGAAATACAAACACATGGAGGCTAAACAATGTGCTACTAAATAACAAAGAGATTACTGAAGAAATCAAAGAGGAAATCAAAAAATACCTAGAAACACATGATAATGAAAACAAAATGACCCAAAACCTATGGGATGCAGCAAAAGCAGTTCTAAAAGGGAAGGTTATAGCAATAAAATCCTACCTCAAGAAACAAGAAAAATTTCAAATAAACAACCTAACTTTATACCTAAAGCAGTTAGGGAGAGAAGAACAAAAAACCCCCAAAGTTAGCAGAAGGAAAGAAATCATAAAGATCAGATCAAAAATGAATGAAAAAGAAATGAAGGAAACAATAGCAAAGATCAATAAAATTAAAAGCTGTTTCTTTTTTAAAAATTTATTTATTTATTTCTGGCTACATTGGGTCTTCATTGCTGCATGTGGGCTATCTCTAGTTGCAGTGTGCAGGCTTCTCATTGTGGTGGCTTCTCTTGTTGTGGAGCACCAGCTCTAGGCATGTAGGCTCAGTAGTTGTGGTGCAGGGGCTTAGTTGCACCATGGTATGTGGAATCTTCCTGGACCAGGGCTCAAACCCGTGTCACCTGCATTGGCAGGTGGATTCTTAACCACTGTGTCATCAGGGAAGTCCCTAAAAGCTGGTTCTTTGAGAAGATAAACAAAATTAATAAACCATAAGGCAGACTCATCAAGAAAAAAAGGGAAAATACTCAAATCAACAAAATTAGAAATGATAACGGAGAATTAACAACAGACACTGCAGAAATACAAAAGATCATGAGAGATTACTACAAGCAACTATGTGCCAACAAAATGGACAACCTGGAAGAAATGCATAAATTCTTAGACAAGCACATTGTTCTGAGACTGAAACAAGAAGAAACACTGAAATTGAATCTGTGATTAAAAATCTTCCAACAAACAAAAGCCCAGGACCAGGTGGCTTCACAGGCAAATTCTATCAAACATTTAGAGAAGAACTAACACCTATCCTTCTCAAACTCTTCAGAAATATAGCAGAGGGAGGAACACTCTCATAATCATTATATGAGGCCACTGACACGCTGATACCAAAACCAGACAAAGATGTCCCAAAAAAACAAAATTACAGGCCAATATCTCTGATGAACATAGATGCAAGAATCCTCAACAGAACACTAGCAAACAAATCCAACAGTACATTAAAAGGATCATACACCATGATCAAGTGGGGTTTATCCCAGGAATGCAAGGATTCTTCAATATACGCAAATCAATCAATGTGATACACTATATTAATAAACTGAATGACAAAACCATATGATCATCTCAATAGATGCAGAAAAAGCTTTTGACAAAATTCAACACCCACTTATTATAAAAACTGTCCAGAAAGTAGGCATGGAGGGAACCTACCTCAATATAATAAAGGCCATATATGATAAACCCCAGCCAACTTTGTTCTCAATGGTGAAAAACTGAAACCATTTCCACTAAGATCAGGAACAAG
Organism: Globicephala melas; assembly: GCF_963455315.2. NCBI lineage: Eukaryota > Metazoa > Chordata > Mammalia > Artiodactyla > Delphinidae > Globicephala > Globicephala melas. The sequence goes on from NC_083316.1 coordinate 98,634,795, forward strand.
AGAAGGTCACCCACACTCACCACTGTTATTGAACATAATTGTGGAAGTTTTAGCCACAGCTATCAGAGAAGAAAAGAAATAAACCGAATCCAAATCAGAAAAGAAGAAGTAAAGCTGTCACTGTTTGCCAATGACATGACATTATACAAAGGGAATCCTAAAGATGCTACCAGAAAACTACTAGAGCTAATCAATGAATTCGGTAAAGTAGCAGGGTACAAAATTAATGTACAGAAATCTCTTGCATTCCTATACACTGATGATGAAAAATCTGAAAGAGAAATTAAAGAAACACTCCCATTTGCCATTGCAACAAAAAGAATAAAATACCTAGGGATAAACCTACCTAAGGAGACAAAAGACCTGTATGCAGAAAACTATAAGACACTGATGAAAGAAATTAAAGATGATACAAACAGATGGAGAGATATACCATGTTCTTGGATTGGAAGAATCAACATTGTGAAAATGACTCTACTACCCAAAGCAATCTACAAATTCAAGGCAATCCCTATCAAACTACCACAGGCATTTTTCACAGAACTAGAACAAAAAATTACATAATTTGTATGGAAACACAAAAGACCCCAAATAGCCAAAGCAATCTTGAGAAAGAGAAAAGGAGCTGGAGGAATCAGGCTCCCTGACTTCAGACTATACTACAAAGCTACAGTTATCAAGACGGTATGGTACTGGCACAAAAACAGAAAGATAGGTCAATGGAACAGGATAGAAAGCCCAGAGATAAACCCACGCACATACGTGGGTTTAGTCACCTTATTTTTGATAAAGGAGGCAAGAATATACAGTGGAGAAAAGACAGCCTCTTCAGTAAGTGGTGCTGGGAAAACTGGAGAGCTACATGTAAAAGAATGAAATTAGAACACTCCCTAACACCATACACAAAAATAAACTCAAAATGGATTAAAGACCTAAAGGTAAGGCCAGACACTATAAAACTCTTAGAGGAAAACATAGGCAGAACACTCTATGACATAAATCACAGCAAGATCCTTTTTGACCCACCTCCTAGAGAAAGGGAAATAAAAACAAAAATAAATAATGGGACCTAATGAAACTTAAAATCTTCTGCATAACAAAGGAAACCATAAACAAGACAAAAAGACAACCCTCAGAAGGGAGAAATTATTTGCAAATGAAGCAACTGACAAAGGATTAATCTCCAAAATTTACAAGCAGCTCATGCAGCTCAATATAAAAAAAACAAACAACCCAATCTAAAAATGGGCAGAAGATCTAAATAGACATTTCTCCAAAGAAGATATACAGATTGCCAACAAACGCATGAAAGGATGCTCAACATCACTATTCATTAGAGAAATGCAAATCAAAACTGCAATGAGGTATCACTTCTCGCCAGTCAGAATGACCATCATCAAATAATCTACAAACAATAAATGCTGGAGAGGGTGTGGAGAAAAGGGAACCCTCTTGCACATTTGCTGGGAATGTAAATTGATACAGCCACTATGGAGAACAGTATGGAGTTTCCTTAAAAAACTGAAAATAGAACTACCAGGTGACCCAGCAATCCCACTACTTGGCATATACACTCAGAAAACCATAATTCAAAAAGAGTCATGTACCACAATGTTCATTGCCACACTATTTGCAATAGCTAGGACATGGAACCAACCTAAGTGCCCATCAACAGATGAATGGATAAAGAAGATATGGGACATATATACGGTGGAATATTACTCAGCCGTAAAAGGAAACTAAGTGAGTTTTTTGTAGTGAGGCAGATGGACCTAGAGTCTGTCATGCAGAGTGAAGTAAATCAGAAAGAGAAAATAAATACCATATGCTAACACATATATATGGAATCTAAAAGAAAATGGTTCTGAAGAACCTAGAGGCAGGACAGGAATAAAGACACAGTCATAGAAAATGGACTTGAGGACACTGGGAGAGGGAAGGGTAAGCTGGGACGAAGTGAGAGAGTAGCATTTGACATATATACCCTACCAAATATAAAAGAGATAGCTACTGGGAAGCAGCTGCATAGCACAGGGAGATCAGCTTTGTACTTTGTGACCCCTTAGAGGGGTGAGTTAAGGAGGGTGGAGGGAGACCCAAGAGGGAGGAGATACGGAGATATATGTTTATGTATAGCTGATTCACTTTGTTATACAGCAGAAACTAACACAGCACTTTGAAGCAACTATACTCCAAGAAAGATGTTCTCTCTCTCTCTCTCTCTCTCTCTATATATATATATATATGCCTGTTATATATTTAATATGTTTTAAATAGCAGAAATTAGCATTTCCAAAATTGTTTGATAATCGATAAATATAGAAATAGACTCTTGCATGTTGATATCCCTGAATATGGTGGCTACACTTTTTGCAAGGTGTGTATTTTTAAATTTGTTTTCTTTACTTAGAATATTTTATTAAAGTGGTGGTGAGACCACATACCTTCATCAAGTATAGTGCCGAACTCCTATTAATGTCGGGGCTACTCAGCAAGTTGGAGGAGGCACTGAAGAGCTATTCAAGTTAGGGTCTCAGAGAAAATACAGATTTATAAATACTGTTTTTTTTAGAATATGATGCCAATCTAGTAATATAGGTTTAAAATTTGTGCATGCTGTGCTTGATTATTTCATTTCAATAATGAATAGTAGTACTTATCTTCTTTGGTGAATGGCCTACAGCTTTATTCAGTTGAGTACTGAGTACAGCATAGAGAAATATTAACATGTTTTTATCTATTCAGCACAAACCAGTAAGTCAGTTGGCTTCATGGGATGATGAAAATTTCCTCCTGCCAACATCAAAGCAAGTTCTTCTAAAATTAAATCAATCTAGATTTGGAGTAACTGTTGAATAGCCCCTTAATCTCAGATAAACACATGTACAAGAATTATGGCCTGGTGTTTCCCATTGGCACTTATCCTTGCATTTAACTATACACTTTGATAGGATTTCTCTTGAAGAGCTACAGCTATTGGCTCTACCTAGCATCCTGGGGTTTGTATCTTTTATGTTTTCAGTTATACTGGATACTATCTGTTTACAGGATAGACTGCTGTAACAGACTCTAAATTCTCAAAGCCAGAGATATTTGGGCAGTATGCCCCATTGTCCCATCATTCTTTTGTTAAAAGTTCTGTGAAACTTAACAGAAAGGACCAGCAATTTTATGTTAATTAATCTGTTCAGGTTTTCCATTTATAGGGATTTTCAATTTTGGCAACTTATATTTTTATAAGGAAATCATTCATTTCTTAGAACTTTTCAAATGCATTGCCATAGAGTTGCAAGTATTACTTTAATTTCATCTTTTCTGTGCCTGTGTCTCCTTTCTCCTAATTTTGTGTGTAGCCTTCTCTCTCTCTCTCTCTACTTTCCTCCCTCCCTCTTTACCCCTTCTCTTGTTAACAACACGTTTAACTATTTTATTCATCATTACAAAAAACAGTTTTTGAATTTATTCTTTCTACTAATTTGGGTTATTTATCTTCAGCTTCATTAATTTCAGCTTCTATATGTATTAATTTCATTTCTTTCAAATTGTGTTACTCTTTTCTCTTTTACGTAAAATTGTCAAATAGTTTTTTCATTTATAGTCTTTCTGCTTTAATATTGAAAAAAATTAAATTAAATGTACATTTTCCAAGCACAGTTTTTACTGTGTCCCATGGGTTGTCAGTATGAAGAATTCTATTTTTCAATGACTTCAAGATGTTTTGCAATTTTCTGTTGATTTCCTCTTTGATCCATGGGTTACCTAGGGGTCTGTTTCTTAATTTCTGATTGATTAAGATATTTTGTCACTTTATTATTTAGTCCTAATTTTACTGGATTCTGAACAGAATATCTGGTGTGTAATTTGTTACCTTTTAATTTGTGTAGTTTCTATATGCTCAAGAAAATTATTACATTTTTTGTGTTTCATGAATATAGGAAAAAAGCATTTATTCTCCATTTGAGGAATACAAAGTTTTATATATGTGTGTGTTAGTGTTCAAGGTTATAGGTTTTTAAAATCCATTTCATATATACCCTTCTCTTACTCTATACCAGCTGCTGTAACAAAATACCATGGACTAGGTAGCTTATAAATAATAATAATTTATTTCTCATATTTCTGGAGTTTGGGAGTCCTACATCAGCATGCCAGCATGTTCAGGCGAGAGTCCTAAGTTGCAGGTTGCCAATTTATCCCAGTGTCTTACAAGGTGGAAAGAATGAGGGAGCTCTCTTGGTCTCTTTCATAAAGACATTAATCTTATTCATGAGGGCTTGATCTTCATGACCTAATCTCACTCCAAAGTCTTCACCTCCCAGTACTAACACATTAGGCATTAGGATTTCAACATGTGAGTTTCAGAGAGACACTAACATTCAGATCATAGCAGTCTTTACTGATTTTTGCCTACTAGATATGCACAACAGAGAAAGAGGGATATTCTAGTTTCCCACTCTAATTTTAACCAAAGTTTTTTGTTTGTTTATATTTTTGATAGCTTTTGACTCACATTATGTATCTGCTGTTCTCTTTGGCACACATAGTTTTGTGACTGCGTTATCTATTTTCATAAATTGTAAATTTTATTATCAAACTCTTTCCAGTTACATCTTCAATTCTTTGAACCTTGTCTGATGCTGCCTTATTTCCATTTGCATTTTCTCTTTATCTCCTTATTTTTAATGTTTCTTTTAAGCATCAAATAGCTGTGTGTTCATTTTTTAGCATAATCTGATGATCTCTGTATTTTAATTGAGGAATTCAAATGCTTCATTTTTAGGGTAATGACTGATATGTCTTATCTCTTTTTCCTTACTGTAAGTTTGCTATTTATTTTACATTGTAGTTTTTTGTTCACTTTTTTCTTATCACTGTTGATTTTATTATGATGCATTTCTTTTGTTAATTTAGAAGCTCTCCATACTTTTTCATGCAATATTTACTTTCCTCCAACTTCCACATCCATTAGTATATACATGCTAGATATCCTGGATTTAATCTCTCAACTGTTTATCTTTTCCCTCTTGTTTACTATATCAGCTTTTTCCTCTTTGCTATAAAATATTTTATTTTGTAATTGGTAATCCACATTTTTCAGGATTATTATGCTATTCTTTAATTTATTGAATTATTTGGAAACCCATGTTCTTTTAAGATTTAAGGTTTTTTCCATGTGTGATACAGTATACTTGAACATCCTTAAATGCACCCTACCCCAGCCTTAAAAGTAAAGTTTTTGTCTGGATTATCCAAAAGCTCTATTTTGTGTTCTGATTTATCTTCCTCAGTAAACTCTTGGGCACCCAGGTATGTAATGCTTTTTTTCTTTGTTGCCTCTTGGGACCCAGATTCAGTTGAGAGAGTACCTTAAGAGGGGGTGTCCTAACCAGTAGTGGAAGATAATTTTGTCATGACGGGCTGCAGCCGTAGAAGCAGGGAGGTTCCAAGGCATTTGCTGAGGCACTTGGTAGAGGCTTTCCTGCTCTCCCAACTACCTGTGTTCTTTTTGTATGGAGAAAAGTCAAGTCATCTTTCACTTCCTTCTTGGCATCTTGTGAATAACAAAAGATCAGGAACACTGGAGGGGAAAGAGGCAATGCTGACTTTTATTAAAAAATATCACAGATCTCTGCAGGCCACTGCTTTCTATTCCTCAACCTTGGTCTCCCCAGAGCTGGTCTCCAGACATTCATCCAGCCACTGGAATAAAACCTCTCCTAAATCTTCCCAGCTTGAACGCCAGACTTCCTCTTTTGAACCAAGAAGATAAACTCAAAATGGATTACAGACCTAAATGTAAGGCTGGATACTATAAAACTCTTAGAGGAAAACATAGGAAGAACACTCTTTGACATAAATCACAGCAAGATCTTTTTTGATCCATCTCCTAGAGTGATGAAAATAAAAACACAAATAAACAAATGGGACCCACATAAACTTAAAAGCATTTGCACAGCAAAGGAAACCTTAAACAAAACAAAAAGACAACCCTCAGAATGGAAGAAAATATTTGCAAGCGAAAAAACTGACAAGGGATTGATCTCCAAAATATACAAACAGCTCATACAGCTCAATATCAAAAAAACAAACAACCCAATCAAAAAATGGGCGGAAGATCTAAATAGACATTTTTTCCAAAGAAGACATACAGATGGCCAAAAAGCACATGAAAAGCTGCTCAACATCACTAATTGTTAGAGAAATGCAAATCAAAACTACAGTGAGTTATCACCTCATACCAGTCAGAATGGGCATCATCAAAAAATCTACAAACACTAAATGCTGGAGAGGGTGTGGAGAAAAAGGAACCCTCCTACACCATTGATGGGAATGTAAACTGATACAGGCACTATGGATAACAGTATGAAGATTCCTTTAAAAACAAAAAAATAGAGCTACCATACGATCCAGCAACTGTATCCCTAGGCATATATCCAGAGAAAACCATAATTTGAAAAGATACATGCACCCCAATGTTCATTGCATCACTATTTACAATAGCCAGGACATGGAAACAACCTAAATGTCCATCAACAGAGGAATGGATAAAGAAGATGTGGTACATATATACAATGGAATATTACTCAGCCATAAATAAGAGTGGAATAATGCCATTTGCAGCAACATGGATGGACCTAGAGATTGCCATACTGAGTGAAGTAAGTTAGACAAAGAAAGAAATATCATATGATATCACTTATATGTGGAATCTTTAAAAAGGGTACAAATGAACTTATCTACAAAACAGAAATAGAGTTACAGATCTAGAAAACAAACTTATGGGTTCCAGGGGGTAAGGGGAGGGAAGGATAAGTTGGGAGATTGGGAATGACATAAACACAGTACTACATATAAAATAGATAACTAATAAGGACCTATGGTATAGCACAAGGAACACTACTCAATATTCTGTAATGGCCTATATGGGAAAAGAATCTAAAAAAAGAGTGAATATATTTATATGTATAACTGATTCACTTTGCTCTACACCTGAAACTAACACAATGTAAATCAACTATACTCCAATAAAATTTTTTTTAAAAGCTATAGGGGAATGGTAGGGAGTTTATCTTCCATTCCTGTGTCCCCATCAAAAATTCAGACTTATTGGTGTCTTTAGGGCCACTGATGAACTTAGGTGAAATGTGCAGTATTCCAAGGAGACACATTACTATTTCATCCAGGTTATATATGTGCAATGAGCCTATTTTATTTTTCCCACTGGCCTGGTGATTGCCCATGCTCCAGTTCTGCAGCAAGAATTTGCCTGTGTTTGGCTTTATAAATGCCCAGTATTTCACAAACTCATTCTAACAGTATTAGTCACTTTATGCAAAATCCTTACAAGTTATATCTTCGTTAAATTTGATCATTTTATTTTAAAGTGAAAATATAATAATTTTGTCCTTATATGTCATAAAGACCATCCAAAGTTTAGATCTAATTAGCAAGCTAGACTTATATTTCATAGTGTTTTATAAAGAATTGAATTTCCTTATTAGTATTCATGATTTATAATAAATAAAAGGAGAGAAGCGGCTGCATAAAAATGTAATCTCTGTCAGCTCAGTGGTTGGACTTTTAATTCTGAAGCATCCTCCATGTCAAAGACTATTGTCCTCTTTCACGTTGCTAAGTTGTTAAGTATTATTATTAGATGCTCTTCATTATTTCTCTTCATTTTCTCCCTCTACTCAGTTTATCATCATGAGAATAAGAATATTCTCTGGAATATTTATGGTGATATTAGAAAATTATCTAGCTAATTCAGAACTTTGAATAACAGAAAGGTTAGTTATACCATTGAGAACATAAAAATCCACTGGACAGAAAAGTCCAAAACGTTAACAGTGTTTTTGTGCAGCACTGGACATTTCTTTCCAGCAAAGTACTGATATTTTAAAAATCTACCACACCAAAATCAAAGAAAAGAAATTGTCCTTTCCATTATTTTAAACTCAAGTTTTGTTGTTTCTATTTCTTCAATAAAAATTACCTTAACCCTTTCTCCTAGAACATTCCTAGTTTCTCTAAAGGTGACCTTCTGTTTTTAAACCTCCATCTGATTTTTCTTCTGGAAATCTCTCTGTTATCTCATGCAAGATTAATCTAAAGATAACCCTTTTATTAACTTACCATAAAACTCACCTACCTAACTTCAAGTCACAGCAATTTTTCAAAATTATGTGAAGAAATAAAAGCATATTTAGGAAGATCTTAGAGTTTGTGGAAAGCTAAGTCTGTACATAGGGTGGGGTATATCATGACTTGATATGTGTGCCATGTTGGGAATAGAAAGAAATGATTCCCACATTTATCTCTGTATTTTGACCAAGGCTTTCTAGCATGTCTTTATAAAGAGTTTGTCTGTGGTCAAATTTTGAAGTTTTTTTCTCCGCTTCAGTACTTCACCTTTTAGCCCATATTTCTCTTTCTTCATTCAACTCTCAATGGCACCCAAAGCTTTCACCTCTGCTTTAGGGCCACTGATTCCTATTGTGTTGTCTCAATGCTTGCAGCAGAGACTTGCTGCCAACAACCTGCCTATTCCCTCTAGATTATATATCCCAGCCTCCTTTGCCATTATCCCAGCCTCCTTTGCCGTTGGGTGTGCCTATATAACTGAGTTCCAGCCAGTGGAATGTGAACAAAGTGACTAGCTCACTTTCTGGGTGGGCTGTTACATCTGATCCTTCATGGCCTTTGCTTTTCCTTTGGCAACACTTGAAGCTGTATTCTGAAGACAGAGGAATCCTTGTATGGAAGGAGCTCAAATATCTGGATCAACATTGATAGAAAGCCACTTTTCAGGAAAACCCATTTGGACTATATGTTCTTGAGAAATAATCTTTCATCATTTAAGATAGACTAGATATAAGAATTTCACAGGTAATACTTTAATACTTATACTCCTCACTAATTCTCAGCCTCCTTCCACCTAACAAAATTTACCAATTCCCAATTCCATTTGTGTCCCCTAATAAAAGATAGGATGTGATTAAATGAATTACTTAAATTATTTTGTAATAAAGAAAATATAAGTATGTTGTTAGAACTCTTTCCTGCACTGAGATGACTCCTTTCTCTTTTTCATGCTCTAGTTAATTAATCGATTTTTGAAAACTAGATAGAGGTTCAGAAGGCTGAGATAAAAATCTGGCAAAAGGAGTTTTTCAAGAAATCTCTCTCTTTATTTTTCTTTAACCCTAAACATTTTAAATGATGTTCAGATTTTACTCAGCTTTTCGCTTAATGGGATTTTTTATTTTTCAAAATACTGAGTATGTCTGAGTCCTGCCTTCAGTGTTTCATTGTGATATAAAAGGAGGAAAATATTGTAATCCCTTTAATACCACTCCTAAGGAATGAATTATGAGCAGTGCAATAGTTTAGTTAGAACTTCATTGCTTTGTTGGAGGCAAGTTCAATCGGCAAATGACTCTTTGTTTTTTTTTATCATTTTTTTTGTGTTTGCTTAATTTTTAGGAAAAAACTTAAAGTAGCAATATGCCAAAACACTTTGGCAGGCATTTATTTTAAGAATTCTGTAGCATTTCGTATTGCACTTATCGTAAGTTATGTAATTTCTTTTTTAGAGAGTAAAGCAAATTTTGGTATAACTTGCCTGTAGTCACAATTTGTTAACTATACATTGTTTTTCAAGAGGCAGAGAAAACTAATATAAAATTTATGCCGAGTATCAGAAGGATTCAGGCCTCTAACACATAATTTCCTCAAGGATCTACCAGAATAATATCATGTTAATATTTCTACAGAATAAAGTCTATTAGTCTAATTAAAATAGGCTTTATAGTTTAAAATTATTTTTCAGTAGGAAATGGTATTAGGATTCTCTAGAGAAACAGAAATGATATATATATTTGTATATAGATATAGGTATGATTTATTAAAGGAATTGGCTCATATAATTACAAAGGCTAAGAAGTCTCAAGATCTGCAGTCAGCAACCTGGATCCTCAAGAGAGCTGATGGTGTAGGACCAGTCTGAGTCTGAACACCTGAGATCTAAGAGAACTGATAGTGGAAGTTACAGTCAAGTCCGAATCTGAGGGCAGGAGAAAACTAATGTCCCAGCTCAGAGACAGACAGAAAGAGTAAATTCTTTCTTACTGAGTCTTTTTGTCCTATTCAGGCTTCCAACAGGTTGGATGATGTCCACCTACACTGGGGAGGGCAATCTGCTTTACTCCATATACCTTTTCGAATGTCAGTCTCATCTGAAAACACTCTCAGAGACACACCCAGATATAATGTTTAACCAAATATCTGTGCACCCCATGGCCGAGTCAAGTTGACGCATAAAATTAACCATCACAGTGATATAGTCACATGATTCAAGGTTCAAAAGATATGAAAAGGTAATACAGTAAAAATTCTTTCTCCTTCTCCTCACCTCACATCAAATCACTTAGTTCCCTTCCCCAGAGGCAATACATGCTATTACATGCTATTAGCTTTGTATGCATTCTTCCAGAGATGTTTTTCATTGTTATGGATACATATATGTATATATTTTCTCTTCCTTCCTTACACAAATACTGGTTTACTATACACAAAGAACATCTAATTCTTCTTTATCCTGCTGTATTCAACATTACTTATTTAATTAAATTCATTAATATATGAACTATATTGTTTCCATTGTTGCAAGTACAAAGCACAGTGAATAACCTTATATGTATGTCATTTTACAAAAGTTTGTGTATGTATGTAGGAGAAATGCTTAGAAGAATTGCTGGGTAAAAATTATGCTCTTTTGTAATATTCATAGGCATTTCCAAATTGCTTTCAATATGGGTTTTATCTATTGACACCCTTACAATCAATGTACAGACAGCATGCTCCCCACACCCAATACAATCCATTTCTTAAAAAACTTAGTTTCCTATCTTTTTATTGATATATAATTAATATATGACATTGTATTCATTTTAGGTGTACAGTGTAATGATTTAATATATTTATTTATTGCAAAATGATTACCACAGTAAGTTAACATCTATCACCAAACATAATTAAACATTTTTTTTCATGTAATGAGAATTTTTAAGATCTACTCTCTTAGCAACTTTCAAATATAAGATACAGCATGGTTAACTATAGTTAACCATGCTGTATATTATATCGCCAGGACTTTTATTTTAAAACTTGACATTTGTACCTTTTGATCACCTTCACTCATTTCACGTCCCCCCACCTCCCCACATACGCTGCCTCTGGCAAGCACCATTCTGTTCTCTATATCTATGATTTTTTTTTAAGATTCTACATATAAATGAGATCAAAGAGTATTTGTTTTTCTTTGTCTGACTTATTTCACTTAGCATAATGCCCTCTAGGGCCATCCGTGTTGTCACAAATGGCAGGATCTCCCACTTTTTTATGACTAATACTCCATTGTGTATGTATGTGTGTGCGTGTGTGTATATATATATATATATATACACCACATTTTCTTCATTCATCCATCAATAGACTCATGTTGTTTCCATGTCCTGTCTATTGTAAATAATGCTGCAATGAACATGGAGGTTCAGATGTCTTTTCAAGATAGTGATTTTCTTTCCCTCAGATAAATACCCAAAGGTGGAATTGCTGGATCATATGATAGTTATATTTTTAATTTTTTGAGGAATCTCTGTACTGTTTTTCACAGTGACTGCACCAATTTACATCCCCACCAACAGTACACAAGTGTTCCCTTTTCTCTATATCCTTTCCAACGCTTAATTCTTGTCTTTTTGATGATAACCATTCTAACAGATGTGAGAATGGCTATTACATTGTGGTTTTGTTTTGCATTCCCTGATGATTTGTAATGTTGAGCATCTTTTCGTCTACTTACCGGTCATTTGTATGTTTTAAGTGGAAGATAGTATCTTGGTATAGTTTTAATTTGCATTTCTTTTTTCTTTAAAGTTAAGCATATTCTTATGTTTAAAAGCCAGTTCCACATATTTTTCTGTCAACTGTTTATTACTTAAATTGAGCCACCTGCATTTTTTGTGTTATTTTGGAAGTGCTCCCTCTATTTACCTGACTTTATTGCTTGATGAGGTATGAGTTAAAATGTATTTTCTCAGTTTCTTATTGATCTCTGACTTCACTCAGAATTGTGTTTGCCATACAGAAGTTTTTTGTTTGTTTGTTTTAAATTTAATCCAATTTACATCTTTCCTAGATTTCTGGGTTTTGAATCACTTGAGCATTTAAAGAGAAATATTGACATATACTCAGCTATATATATATATATTCTTTTACTTGCTCCTATGCAGCAAAATGTGGCCATATGACTAAATTATGGTCAGTGAAATGTAATCATGGGACTTCAACAATGCTTGCCTTAAAGGAGCTAATTCACTTGTAGGGTCAGTTTTCCCTTCACCTTTTTATTTCTTCCTGCCATCTGGACTGCAAACATGATGACAGGAACACCAGCAGTCCTCCTGGACCACGAAGTGATCTTGATAATGGATATTATGAGCACAAAGGTGGAATGAGCTTGGATTTCTGACAACTTCCTGAGGCTACCATAGCAGCACTTTATGCCTACTGCTGGGCTTCTATTATCTAACAGAACAAACCTTTCATTGCCATTGTTTTTGAAAGTTCCCTTATGTTTGAATTTCCCCATAATCTGAGGAAATTATTTTAAAAAACAAAAACAAAAACAACAGCCATTTAAAATTTGAGCAGCAAGTTGTCTCTCAGGAGAAATTAAGCCAGTGCCCTTGGTGGGAGCTTTGCAGTTCTTTGTTCTATGGCCTGCTCTTTTTCTTGGGCATAGTTTTTGCCCCACTGCTTCAGAGCTGAAGGCAGGGATGGTGACTTGCTTCCTCTGAAGTGATACCCCTGCTTTATGGACAAAACACTGAGCGAGGCATAGCCGGTGGTCTTCCTGACTTGCCTTTTGGTCTTGGAACCTCTGCCCTGTGACCCAGCTGGGGCGAGGGTGAACTGGTTCTCAGTACTCTTGCATTGCCTTATTTACACCCTATGATTCGAGGCTGTGTGGAAGAAAGGAGTCTTCAAATTTTCAGTTACACTTTCCTGGAATTTAGCCTCTGCAGTACAGAGCTGGGAGGGAGGGTGAGAAATGTTGGTGATCTTCCTCTTCTAGGGGATTATACTGCAGTCCTTGATTGGGAGCTGGGACAGGAGAGATCCCTATCTTGTCCCCACCCATCAGTGAAGCTAGTCACTCTGAGAAGGGGCAGAAGCTCACAGGTTGTGGCTCAAGTGCCACAGAATCTTACTGTTTCTACAGAGATTTAATAGGTTTTCTTGAATAAATGTTTCTTAATTTTCTACATGCCCTTAGGACTTTAAATGGTTATTTGTTTTAAAATAATTTTCACAAGCTGTATTTCACTAGAGAGAAGTTCTTCAGAAAAACTCATGCTGGAATTTCAGAAGTTATCTCCCTCCATCAATTGTTTTTAATATTTTATTTATTTTAATGTATTTTTTATTTACTTTTCTAATAGTATTTCCTATGTGTTTTATTCTGTTTTAAGGAATTTTCATTTTCTTTGTATTCCTTTAATTTTGCCTTTATTTATATAATTATCTTGTTTTTTCTACTTTTTTTCTTGGCTTTATCAACTCATCTTTCATTTCCTCCATATATTTTTTAATCTCTTCATATAGATGCCTGATATAAGTTACTTTTTAGTAGTACTCATGGTGAAATATTTGATCTAAAATTTTATCTCATCCATGACTGAATTTTATCATCAGTATATTCTTCTGCTATTTTTTCCAGTTTTTTTTTTGCCCAATTTTCTTGTATTATTTTTGTATAGATTTTATTACACATGTTTTCATTTCTCTTTTGTAATGAAGCACAATTTTTAAAAATTTGCATATGATTTATACATGGGAGGAATCAAGGTCTAGAAGGAATTTTCCTTTTAACTTAGTTTTGTGTGAATTCCTCTAACTTTCATTGTCTCAACAATAAAAGCAGAAACCAGTGGAATTTTAAATGCAAAGTTTCTCTTTTCCCTCACTGCCTCAGAGACAGAACGCTTCCTGCAAGTATGGCTTTTCTGGATGGTTTCTCATCTTTGCTTCTCAGAACAAAACTCATTCTAAAAAAAAACTCTTGTGGTCAGTGTGTACATTCTCTTCCTTCAAAAAGGATTTAGTTTTACTCCTTAAGACATTCTCCTCACCTTTAGGAAGTGTACTTCCAGCTTTTTCTGTGATCTGAAAACACAGCTTGTGCTCCCTCCTTTCATCTACCCTACCCCTAATTAATCTTTACTTTTTTTTTTGTAGCCATCACACCTGTTGTAATCATTGTGATTTTTATCTTTCTCTTAGTTTTATTAAAATAGCTAATATTTAATTTATCATTTTCTTTATTGTGTTTGTATGATTTTCAGGAATAGGAGGGAAAATGCTATCTTCCAACATAAGCTTATTATGGATTGTTATAAAGTGACACTAATGATGAGAAAATGAATTATTTGTCAATCATATGTAATTATATGGATATTAGACGTGATTTCTTTGGGAATATACCATTGTTACCTATAGAAAAGGTCAGACAATACTGGTGGCAGCTTCCTTCCACCCCTCCGTTCCCCTTTATTCCTACTGCACAGTGGTAATATATTTTAATTACAGATATCAGTGCAGTTGAAATAGTGGTTTTGTCCCAGCTTATTGTTAGCATTTTAATTAAAGATACAGGCATGTGATCATTGTTAAGCCCAGGAATATTTTCATTTATGTACTAACAGAGTAATTAAATGATTTATGCACATTGGTAAGAGTTGGGTTTCAAATTATACATCTCAGTTTGCTTCTGATATTTATCAAGTTGAATCAGTCAATCTCTCTTTCTCTCTTTATTTCTCTTTCTTTCACTCACTCTCCTGTTCTTTTTCTAAAGGTTCTTAGGGATAGCTCACTTGTTTAAAATAACTCCTGTCAATCTACTAGATACTGTTTTTAGCTGGTATAACTCCTTCCAAGTCACCTGACATGTGTCAGCATCAGTAGAAAATCTAACCATCATCTGTGCACACAGAAGAAAAAATTATATTAATTTTAGGCACACAGATTAATATAAAATCCAAATTTATAAGTGAAAAAACCCAGTCTGTAAAGGCTACATACTATATAATTCAAATTATATGACATTATGGAAAAGGCAAAAGTATAGACACATTAAAATATTTTATAATGACCAGAGGCTTAGGGAGAAGATTGAATAGATGTTGCTTGGGGGATTTTTTTAGGGTGGTGAAATTATTTTGTGTGACGCTTTAATGACAGATACAGGACACTATGCATTTGTTAAAACCCATAGAACTTTACAGCATAAAGAGTGAACCTTAAGGTATGCAAATTTTAGAAAATCATTTAGGAGGTTAGAGGATTCCAGGAAAGGACACAGACTGTGACAATAGAATCTAACTGTGTTACAAATGAATGAAACAACTGAACTGAAGGGAGTGGGGTAAAAGATGCTGACCCAAGTAACTTCGGAAATGAGTACAATCTGTAAGATTAAAGGCAAAAGAAACTGTACATAAACACTGTATCCTAGTCCATAAAAATTTCTCTTGGGGGTATGATTAAACAATTCTCATACAAGTATATATGTATAAGGGAATTTAACTATTAAGTAAATGTTAATAAAGGATGGAGCCAGGTTTCTTCCTGTTGGAGTGGGAGGTTACAGATAACCAAGGAGAGGAGACTATAGTGATCTGTGTTGTAATGAAAGAGTCAGAAACATCAGTATGAAGGCACAACTAGCTTAATATATATACTAAAGGTTACACACAGAAATCTTTATAGATATATGTATATACATGGATTAGTTTACACATATAAACTTCTAGAAGCAACAACGACCTGGTGTCAATGACCACAATTAGAACCCAAATCTGGTGTTCTAATACCTTTTTCCAATAAAAGATTCCAGGACTCCTTAGAGAATTTGTTGATTCTAAGACTGGGACAAGAAATATGCAAGATGAACCTGGAACATCCTGTAGTACTAGAAAGGAAGGAAGTACTTAAACTCAAAGCTTAACATTCTGTGTAAAATGTGAGAAGAATTCCATAACTATGTTTGCCAAGGACATATTTTCATGCTCGGATGAAAGGTGCTTTATAATCATTTAACTTGAACTAGTGTTCTATTCCATGGTATGCCTGTTTAAAATTGGAGCAAACATATCTCTGGGTGAAAAAAATCATTACAGAACGCTTCACATGTTAAATGTATTAGGCATTTTGTAATTAATAAGTTTTAATGTCTTCTCATTTTTCATTAACATTTCTCTCTTATAATTCTTGTCATTTTCTTTTTGACATTTCCCCTATTTCCTTGTGGAGCCATTAAAGGCATAAAAGGCTCAGTTTTTCCTTCCTGGGTATTTGGGTTCAGTTACCCTGGAAAGAAGATCCTCTCTCTTTTATACTCATGCTACCTAAACTAAGAAACTCTAAGCTCTAGATTTTCACTATTTTGTAACTAAGTACACAGAACCATTTCTGCAATGTAGTATAGTTGGTGTGCAATAACATTTTCAGAGGAGAGAAGGAGAATAATTCCACTGTGTAGTGAGTGAGCAAGGTGTTCAGAGTTTTGGAGAGTGTGTTAGTGGGGGCTAGGGGGAAAGTGTTTACTTCTTAACAGAGAAAATGAGATGTTTTATCTAATGAAACTTATTGGTAGCATGCTGAATTATAAAGAATAGGGCAAAATAGTGAAAATTATATTGTGGGCTGGTGAAAGGAAAGAAGCATATGAGATGCCAATGGAGGCATAAGACTTGACAAGAGGACAAAGGAGATTTGCCTTACAGGCATTTTCCCATTTATTTATTCTGCTTATTTGGGAATACTTTGAGTCTAGATTGTTTTTATCAATAATAAGAGCTAGAAGTAATCTCAGGTAGAAATGAGGCTTATAATTATAGATATTCTGAAGTCAAAATTACATATATCCAAAATGTAGCAGTGGGGTGTAGGGCAAACAGCATAAATTATTTTATAGGAGAACCCAGGGATAGTTCTAACATTTTATGTCCTCCATCACTATCCTGGTTGGGCAGAGGACATGAAGTAAATGATATTAATGTCTACCCATATCCTTTAACCTCTACAGTCTCACCTCACTCCAGCCTGACTTCAGTTACCAACACCTGCATATTCTTTGCCTGAAGGATTCGCTAAGCCAGGAGTTCATGTGCAGGGCCACCCCATAGTGCCAGGGAATTACTGCTCCTCCCTCACCACCCTCAGCATCCTCTGACTAATGACTAGAGTTGGTATATAAATGCCCTAGCTTCCTTGCCACTTGGGTGTAATGACTCTGAGGTGCCCTACAGTGGCTTCAGTATTTCCTCAGGGACACTAAGATCCAATTATCTACAGGCATAACTCATTTAATAACAGACATTTTATTGATTGCATTCCCTTCCATCCCTTCTCTGTCTCCTTCATCCTGGGGTGATGGGAGGAGTATGAAGTAGAACATTCCTACTGGTGTTTTCAAGACAGTCATCTCCCTAATAAACTGCTCTCACTCCTTGAGGGATCAGCTAAGAGCAGGTACATTTGACATACTCTTATTTAGAAACATACTTAATTGTTTTTTATGTACAGGTTTCATGACCTTCTGGCTTCTCTTGTGAAGTCATTGCATACTCCCTCTAGGTGATTGTGAGAGGTTAGTACTATATAAATAGTAGTGTCAACCCTCTTTATCTGACTTTTATATTTTTTCAGTTCTTGGGATTTCTATATATGATGGTCTGCAAAAAAGAGAATATTTTATAACATATCATTTTATTAATAAAAATTTCCTTCAATGTCTTGTTCATAAATTAAATTCTTTTTTATTAATAGCAATATCCAGGTGCCTTACTAGTCCTAAATAGAACCAGGAAAACAAATGGTTTTTATTATTTGTTTCTAGACACATGGAGATTAAATTCCTCTCTAAATTTTAAAATATGCATAAGACTTATTTTCCTTTTTTTTCATTTACTGTATGACCTGAGTTAAGCAGAATTAGTAAGATTCATTAAAAGAATATCCCATTTACATTTGCTTCATTTACATGTAAAACTTCTTTGAGATAGTCTGATGAAATAGAAAAATACAGTTTAACATATTCTTACAAAATGATATTTACTCACTTGTCTGAAAAGAATTGCAAAAAGAAAGAAAAATGGGAGCTTCTAAAAATATTTATACATTTTACTGTTAATGCAGAATATTATTCTTATAGTTTTCTTAAATGGCATAAATACCATATTGTACAAGGTAAAATAAAATCTTACATTTAAATCTTAATGTATAAACATGTGTTTATAGAAAGTTTTGAGGAGGAGTGGGATTTGGTGGGATGCACACAATTAAAAAAAAAATAGAGCACATGCTTCGTAATATCCTGCAACTGGGCTGTTCCAACATTTTCAGTCAGAACTAATCACTCCTTTAGCCATGACATTTTATGTCCTTTTACATGACATTTTATGGAACTTTCATTTTGTTACTAATGACATAACCTCAACTCAAACTAGCTAAAACTACAAAGGGAGTTAATTGGTTCATACAAAGTGGAAATCCAGGAGTGGAACTGCCTTCAGCTGCATTTCAAATGATGGTGCATACACGAACTCTAAATGCTGTTTTTCTTTTTATTGGCTTTTTATCTATATCAGGTAGACTCTCTCCACATGGTCATAAAAAGGTCAGTGGCTGCTCCAGATTTACACTGTCCTTACAGGTTTTATCTCACAATCCATGCCCATCCTTCACAAGGTCTCTTTTTGGTCCTAACTGAGCTCCATGTAAATATCCTGGACTGCACATTGACTCATTAAAGATTGCCTAAATTAAGTAGCCATAAAATATTTCTGGAGAAGAAAAATTTGCATTTGGGGGTGAAGGTGCAGGCATAAACACATAAACAAAATAAATCAACAAGATAGTTTCAGGTTTGAGAAGTGCTATGAAGAAAATGAAGGGCAATGTGATAGAGGATAAATAGAAAATAAAGTTCAGAATCGGCAATAATGGACTTCCTGAGAAAATGACATTTGGTAACTGTAAGATAAATGTCAAAAGATAAAATTATTAAAAATAACTATAATTACAATAATTTGTTAATAGCTATACTATGTAAAATATATAAATTATGACATCAGAAACATAAAATGTGGAGGGGAGTATAAAAATATAGAGCATTTATATGTGTTCAAAGTTAAGTTGTTATAAGCTTAAAATACATTGTTTTAACTACAAGGAGTTTTATGTAAGTCACGTGGTGACCACAAAACCAAAAGTTATAGTAGGTACACAAAAGATAAAGAGAATGGAATCAAAGTATACCACTATAGAGAATCAAGAAATCACAAAGGAAGAGAGCAAGGGAACAAGACAGGAACAAAGGAACTACAAAACAGCCAGAAAACACTTAACAAAATGATAATAATAAATTGATACCTATCATGAATTACTTTTAATGGATTAAATTCTCTAATCAAAAGATATGGAGTGGGGCTTCACTGGTGGCACAGTGGTTGAGAGTCCGCCTGCCGATGCAGGGGACACAGGTTCGTGCCCCTGTCTGGGAAGATCCCACATGCCGCAGAGTGGCTGCGCCCGTGAGCCATGGTCGCTGAGCCTGTGCGTCTGGAGCCTGGGTTCCGCAACAGGAGAGGCCACAACAGTGAGAGGCCCACGTACCGCGAAAAAACAAACAAAAAAAAAGATATGGAGTGGCTGAATGGATTAAAAACAAGACCCACTTATATGCCTGCAAGAGACTTATTCTAGCTTTAAGGACACATTACACTAAAACTGAAAAGATAGAAAAAGATGTTCCAAGCAAATGCAAAACAAAAGAAAGCAGAGGTAGCTATTCTATCAGACAACACAGACTTTAAGCCAATCAATGTAACAGGAGACAAAGAAGGTCATTATATAATAACAAAGGAAACAATTCATGAAGAAGATATATCACTAGTAAATATTTATGCCCTCCACATAGAAACACCTAAATATATAAAGCAAATGTTAATATACCTGAAGGGGGTAAAATACTGCAATACAATAACAGCAGAAAACTTCAATACCCCACTTTCAACAGTGAATAGATTTTCCAGATAGAAAATCAATAATGAAATATTGACTTAATATACATGTTGGGTCAGATGGACTTAACAAACAATTACAGAATATTCCACACAACAGTAGCAGAATATATATTCTCATCAAGTGCATATGAAACATTCTCCAGGATAATTAATGTGCTAGGTCACAAAACAATTCTTAGCAAATGTAAGAAGATTGAAATTATACCAATCTTTTCCAACCACTATAGTATGAACCTAGAAATCAGTAATAGAAGGAAAACTAGAAATTCAGAACTCTGTGGAAAATAAACAACACATTCCTGAAAAACCAATGGGTCAAAGAAGAAATCAAAAAAATCTTGAAACAAATGAAAATGGAAACACAACATACCAAAACTTATGGAACAGAGCAAAAGCAGGATTAACAGGGAATTTCATAACAATAAATGCCCACATTAAAAATAGACTAGACTAAGAAAAAAAGAGAGAGGTCTCAAATAAATATAATTAGAAATGAAAGAGGAGACATGACAACTACTATCACAGAAATACAAAAGAGCATGAGAGATTACTATGAACAATTATATACCAAGAAGTTGGATAATCTAGAAGAAATAGATGAATTCCTAGATATATAACACCTACTGAGACTGAATCATGAAGAAATAGAATATCTGAACAGATAAATAATGAGTAAGGAGACTGAATCAGTAATCAAAAATCTCCCCACAAACAAAAACCTAGGACCAGATGGTTCCCCTGTGAATTCTAGCATACATTTAAAGAAGAATTCATGCCAATTCTTCTCAAACCCTTCCAAAAAAATCACAGAGAAGGGAAGACTCCCAAACTCATTTTATGAGGCCAGTATTACTCTGATACCAAAGCCAGATAAAGACATTACAAGAAAAGAAAACTGCAGTCCAATATTCCAGATGAATATAGATGCAAACATTCTCAAGAAAATAATAGCAAACCACATTCGACAGCATGTTAAACATATCATACCTATCATCAAGTGGCATTTATCCTTGGGACGCAAAGGTGGTTCAATCAATAAATGTTATACACCATAATAAGAGAATGAAAGATGAAAATCACATGATCATCTCAATAGATGCAGAAAAAAGTATTTGAGAAAATTCAACATCCTTTCAAAATAAAAAAATATTATCAACTAATTGCATAATAGAAAGAAAGTACCTCAACATAATAAAGTTTATATATTACAAGTCCACACTAACATCATACTCAATAGTTAAAGGGTGAAAGCTTTCCTGATAAGATTAGGGACAAGACAAGGGTGACCACTGCCAGCACTCATATTTTACTTAGTACTGAAAGTCTTAGCCTGAGCAATGAGGCATGAAAAAGAAATAAATGACATTAAAACCAGAAAGGAAGAATTAAAGCTATCAGTATTTGCAGATGCTTATGATCTTATATATAGAAAACCTTAAGATTCCACACCAAAAAAAACAAAACAAAACAAAAAAAACTAATAAGCAAATTCAGTAAAGTTGCAGGGTTAAAAATCAACATGAAAATATCAATTACATTTCTATTCCCTAACAAACAACTCTCTGTAAAAAGAGATAGTGAAAATAATTGTATTTACTATAGCATCAAAAATAATAAGATACTTACAAATAAATTTAGCAGATGAGGTGAAAAATCTGTACACTCACTAGTAGACTGATAAAATTAATTGAAGAAAATAAAAACAAACAAGAAAATATCCCATGTTCATGAATCAGAAGAATTAATGTTGTTAAAATGTTCATATTACCCAAAGCAATCTACAGATTCAATGCAACTTTTATCAAAATTACAATGGCATTTTTTTATAGAAATAAAAAAAGCAATCCTAAAATTGTATGACCAGGAAAGACCTCAAGTAGCCAAATCAAACTTGAGAAAAAACAAAGCTGGAAACGTCATACTACCTGATTTCAAACTATGTTACAAAGCTATAATAATTAAGACAGTACTGCACTGGCATAAAAACAGATGCAGACCAATATAACAGAAGTGAGAGCTTAGAAATAAATCCATGTGTAGACAATCAGCAGATATTTTACAAGGGAGTCAAGAAAACTCAGTGGGGAAAGGATAGTGTCTTCAATAAATGTTGTTGGGAAAACTTGATATTCACATGCAAAAGAATGAAATTGGACCCCTATCCTATACCACTCACAAAAATTAACTCAAATTGGTAAGGACTTAAATGTAAGACTAAAAACTAAAACTCCTAGAAAAAAACATAGGATAAAGTTACTTGATATCAGTCATGGCAATGATTTTGTAGATGACATCGGAAGCATAAGCAACCAAAGCAAAAATCAACAATTGGTACCACCTAAACTAAAAAGCTTCTGCACAGCAAAAGAAACAATCAACGAAATGGAGAGGCAACCTACAGAATGGGAGAAAATATTTGAAGATCGTATATTTGATATCTGAAATGTACAAGGGCCTTGTATGACTCAACAAAAATCCAAATAACCCAATTTAAAAAATGGACAAAATACCTGAATAGACATTTTTCCAAAGAAGACACACAAATTTCAAACAGGTACATGAAAAGGTGCTCAACATCACTAATCATCAGGGAAATGCAAATCAAAATCACAATGAGCTATTACCTTACAGTTGTTAGAATGTCTGTCATCAAAATGACACGAGATAAAAAATGCTCATGAGTATGTGGACAAAAGGAAACCTTGGTGTGCTGTAGGTGGGAATGTAAATTAGTGCAGCCACTATAGAAAATGGTTGACAAGTTCCTCAAGAAATTAAAAATAGAACTACCATATAACCCAGCAATCCCACTTCTGGGTATATATCCAAAGTAAGTGAAATCACTATTTTGAAGAGATATCTTCATTCCTATGTTCACTGCAGCTTTATTCACAATAGACAAGACATAGACACAACCTAAATGTACCCTGACAGATGAATGGATAAAGTGTGGTATATAAATACAGTGGAATAGTCTTCATCCACAAAGAGAAGGAAATCCTTCCATTTGTGACAATATGAATAAATCTTGAGGGCATTAAGATAAGTGAAATATGCCAGATAGAGAAAGACAGATAGTATCATTTATATGTGGAATTTAAAAAACAAAACAAAACCAAAAAAAAAAAAATTTGCACTTGCATTCATAGAAGTAGAGAATAGAATGGTGGTTGCCAGGAGATGGCCTGTGGGGGAAATGGGGAAAGATTGGTAAAAGGGTACAAACTTTCAGTTATACGATGAATAAGGTCAGAGTATCTGATGTACATAACATGGTGACTATAGTAGAAAATACTGCATAATTGCAGTTTGCTATGAGGGTAGAACTTAAATGTTCTCACCAGAAAAATAAATGTGAATACGTAATGTGATGGAACTGTTAACTTAATTTTGGGAAGTTTTAAACTATCTTACAGTTTTAGTTGTCAGTTATAGCTCAATAAATTTGAAAAAATATTTGCTATATGAAGATTTTATGTTAATATGGATGATAAGCATTCTTCTGTATCTCACTAATAATGTTCAACTTATAAAATTAGCAAATTTGGTACTATGTTTTATTGATATAAAAAAGTTCCTTAAGAAAGCTTGAGCATGAAGCATTATGCTCTTAGATAAGAGAAAGGTGAGGAAACAATTGCTCAATATGAGGGTTTATTTGAAGAGAGTAATGTAGAAATAATATTTGACACTAGAAGCAATGGAATTTAAACCCAGCAGCACTGTATGGGACTAAAGATCGAAACTGCTGAGCCAGAGATCTTAACAAGGGGCAGCAGCAACACCCAAAAATTAAAGACCTGTCATATGCCATTCTCAGGTGATGGGTACCTGGAAGCAGGAATGTAGCAGACTGTATGGAGGTTGCTCCCTAGAGGAGATGAGTAGGCCCACCCAGCTGCTGAATGCAGTATGAAGGTTGAGAAACTGGTCTTTTAATACCCTTCAAATAAAGTAGAATGTCTCCAATTTTACCAGGCATTCAAAGAATATACAATATATTTGTAAGAATTTACATTTATCTCAGGCAGCAGTTTTTGTGGTGTTACTAATAATGTCTTTTAGTCTCACCTTGTTCTTTGTAAGAAACATGGGTGTCATTTGACAATGGATATTGTCCATTTGAATAGAAAAGCCTCAAATAACTTCTTAATAGTTAAGACATTTTAAATATGTCAGTCTCTTCCCCATTTCTCTTTATAATGATCCTTAAGTAATTAATTTCTGTGAATGTGATTAAATTATTACTGACAAAGAGGAGAAACTTAGAAATTTCAAATAAACAGTGAGTGGACATGTTTCTGCAACAAATAAAATCAGAGGCACAAGTGCCCTCATTGTTCTGACAGGTAAAATCTCTTCCATAGCTTTTTTTATAAGTCATTTCTCTTATAATATATACCAAAATAATATCACATATAATCTTTATAAATCAGTCTGTGCATTACAACTATCCCTAAGGTCATTACATTTGTCTTTCAACTTGTCTAAGTTTCTCAATAAATTCTAGATAAATTATACCTTAATTCAAGATTAAATTCCTTAATAAATCCTCATTAAATGCTAGTGCTTAATGGGAATTCCTGATTTTGTTCTTGTCAAAAGCTTCAGAAAAATATATTACTATCCTAAAGAGATGAAGTTACAGTGAGGAATGTACATTCATTTAAGAATTGTAAGTTTGTGATGGAAAAATAAAGTTTCAGTCTCTATATAATGGAGGCCAAAGAATCTGAACACAGACTCTGATAATGCAGCCAACTTGATGAATAAATTCATGGAATTGTTCTAATGCACTTTTAAGTAGTTATCTAACTTGATAAAACCTTAATCATGCTGTACACTCTTTAATGCCCAAATCAGAGCCCTGCTGGACTGATTATAAAGTTATCTGAGCTTTTGTATCCAGTGGGATCAGATAAGTGATGAATGAAAGGGACAGTGACTAGTTATGCCCATGAACTTCAGGTTTAGATTAGCTATCAATTTACATATAAATTTAGTCTATGCTTTAGTTTTTAGTTGTTACACCAATTGCATTGCTTCACTCATTAAAATTTCTCATTTATTATGGTCCATTTATCCCAAGATAACTTAGTTTATGTGTCACTTAAACACTCTCCAACAAACTTTCTATCATTTTCATGAGTACTGATTGAATTTGAATTTTTTATATTATGCTATTCTCTTAGCATTAATTAATCTGAAAAATATTACTTTATTTCACATTATGAGAAAACTATGTAGAATAATGTGTTTTATGACTGATTAGTACTTTTTCACAGGAGCATTTTGATTTACTAATATTTTGAGGGTTTTGCCTAAGGAAATGGAAAAAAGATTATAGTCACAAATAAATATAAACAGTCATTTAAATACTTGGTATAGATTCTAAATAGGCCTAGTATAGTCTCTTTTTTTTTTCAAGTAATAGATAGTTATAGTATTTTTCCAATAAATAAGATCAACAAGGGGCTTCCCTGGTGGCACAGTGGTTGAGAGTCCGCCAGCCGATGCAGGGGACACGGATTCGTGCCCCGGTCCGGGAAGATCCCACATGCCGCGGAGCGGCTGGGCCCGTGAGCCATGGCCGCTGAGCCTGCGCGTCCGGAGCCTGTGCTCTGCAACGGGAGAGGCCACAACAGTGAGAGGCCCGCATACCGCAAAAAAAAAAAAAAAAAAAAAATCAACAAGATGAGGTAGAGTTATATAAAAACTCACAATCTTTTAAGCAGTCAGAATTTTAGGAATTCTAGTTTATCATACTAAAAGGACATAAATCGCTCAGACAAAGCTTGTGTTTGATTGTCTTAAGCCAAGAGAGAGAAGAGAGAGGGAGAGGGGAGGGAGGGACGAGGGAAGAAAGAAAGGAAAGAAGGGTAAAAGAGACTAGGGAAGGAAAACATAAATCAAGCAGACAAGCTGGGGAAAATGGTTAAAAGTAGGTAATTTTTAATGCACAATTAATAATTGAGACTTCTGGCTTTCTACTTTCATTGCAAGTTCATTAGAATACCATCACATAAGAGATTTGAATCAAAAGGCTTCTAGTATGGCAATGTTACATTTTTAGAGACAATAAAATTCTGGAAACAATGCAGACTTCTTATAAAATAGAGTCAAACAGCATCACACTCTGTTATTCCTTTTAGTTTTATCTATTTTTGTATGAAAATTAACTCCAGCAAGCAAAAGCTACATATAGAAGGGGTCTGGGAACCTCACATCAGAACCTGACAAATACATGTAAAGTTCAGCTTTAGAGAGAGGCTGTGTTTAATCAATGCTTCCTAACTAGTCAAAGACCTATTTCATTCAAACATATTCCATTTGGTAAACAGTGTAAATAAAAGGAAAACCATTCTTTATTATGACAGTATACTTAATATTTTTAAAATGTTCCTTTCTAAATAGTTTATTTCCTCTTAATGAATTGGCTGTTGAATTTTGTGTCTAGGAAGGTATCACCATGTTTAGGTGGAAAATACATATCTACATGGACTGACTCTTCTCTGCAAATGCCATACTTTTTTCCACCTTCCTCTACATTAGAAACATCTAATAGTTTATGGATAGATAGATCTCACAAAGATGTATAGATTTATGTGTATATGCACATATACATATATATTTATAGATGTTAAAACACGAGTTAGAGTGAATAAAGTGATTCAGAGTTTTTAGGTAAAATAGTTTTTTCAATATTTAAAGTCTGAGACACATGTTCCATGAAAGCAGATTTTAGGCAGAACTTAGGTAGAATATAAGGCAGAAATTTCTAACAATAGAGTGGTGAAATTCTATTTAAACCATTATTTTACTCCTGGGGATAAAAGTGTGGAGGGAAATAGAATGAAGGCTCATAGCATAATTTAGCTGTTTTAACCTCAGTGAGATTTTCCCAATTTTCACAGTGGATTGTGACCCTCTTTTACTTTGCCATTGATGAAGTAATTCAGACTATAGATACAGACATAGCCTTTTTATAGAACTACATGGTTTGCCTTTGAGGAAAGCGGTAATTTTGCCTAACCTGATAACCCCCTAAAAATGCAGTTTTAAATAGCTCACGTCCATGAACAAGAGAATTAGCTTCATTGGGTCAAAACACATTTAAATTCATTGAGATATAATATCCTTTCTAGTTTATAAATGAGAAATGTTTAACTAATTAAGGGATATCAATGCCATGTCATCCTTCACTGTTTGAAAATGACAAACTAGCGAAGTTAATCATAATGCAATCAGTGATGGTTAGTTTTATCTTATATTAGTGAGACATAATGAAATTCAGTGAGGATCTAAGAGAAGTTAATGAAAGGATTCCGCTAAACAAGGAAAAGAAATGAAAGATGGCTTCTTAATATTCATTCTAAAATAACTAAGCTAAAAACTATTCTTGCTACTTTAGTTCAAAATATTCATAATAATAATAATCACCATTTATTCTGGACTCATGTTAGACACAGTACAAGGCAATGATGATATTATGACATTTAACCTCACAACAATCTTAGAAATTGAGTATTATTATCACCACTTACAAGTGAGGAAAATAACTCTTGAGCTAAATTACTTTTCCAAGATCACTAAACAGTAAGTGGCAGAGAAAGAAATGAAAATCA
Organism: Globicephala melas; assembly: GCF_963455315.2. Classification (NCBI taxonomy): domain Eukaryota; kingdom Metazoa; phylum Chordata; class Mammalia; order Artiodactyla; family Delphinidae; genus Globicephala; species Globicephala melas. Next base: position 98,662,576 of record NC_083316.1, read on the forward strand.
GGTCTCTGACATCCAACAGATACCCTGTGACCTTACCGTATACAGCTCCTGTTGGTCAAATTTCCTTTGTTCTTTTTCTTCTCAGCTCTGGCTCATTTTCCAATTGTAGGTTCAAAAATCAACATTGTGGAAGACCTGTCCAAACATGGTATTTTCTGCTAATTGCTATTACCTACAGAATTTATTTCCTAAAATATATGGAGGGATATAGCTATTCATTCATTCATTTATACAACAGTCATATGTCAAACTTATGATATGCACTGGGTATTAAGTGCTAATGATGAAATGGTGAATAAGTTACTATATAAGAAGGAAATAATTGTATTAATTCAAAAATTTATAAGTTAACATTATTAAAATAATTTTCCTATATGCTTCGCTCTAAGTATCATTACCATAGAAATGTTTATGTTCAAATATTTTGGCAAATCTTTTAGCTGAAAGATATTTACTTCAAAGTGTTTTCATTCCAGTGATCTTATGTTTTAGCTACAAGATATTGTCAGATCATGTCCATTCAACATCACCTTGTGTTAAATAAATTACTTGAACGAACCACTGAACTCCTAATCCATTGGTATTTCTCCTAAGGCTCAACTTGCCGGAAATAATTACCAATAATATTTGCCAAAGTTTTGCCCTCAGATCCTTGACTTTAAGAGAAAAAAAAAAAAAGAAATGACGTTGTTATTCCTTGCTCTGGTATTCACTCGTGAACTGCTCTGAAAGAAAAATACAAGACAAGAGTAGAAACAAATAAAATGCATACTTCATCCAAGTATGCAGAGGTTTAGCATACTGGTAGGTCCTTAGAAATAATGATTAAATTAAAGCCTGTTAAAGAATACCATCCTTAAATTATCATTTTCTAGTTTAAAATCATTATCCTTAAGTGAATAGAACTTCTTTTTCAAAGTAATCCCACATTGACAGGCTATGATGTTGTGTCTTGCAAATCTGTACTTTTTACAATGCATTTTTAATGATTGGTTCAGGCATATTGAACATAGTTCTGGTAAGAACACAATAAGAGGAAACCTTCAAGATGGCAGAGGAGTAAGACGTGGAGTTCACCTTCCTCCACACAAATGCATCAGAAATACATCTACATGTGGAACAGCTCCTAGAGAACACCTACTGAACACTGGCAGAAGACCTCAGACTTCCCAAAAGTCAAGAAACTCCCCACGTACCTGGGTAGGGCAAAAGAGAAAAGAAAAAACAGAGACAAAAGAATGGGAACGGGACCTGCACCTCTGGAAGGGAGCTGTGAAGGAGGAAAAGTTTCCACACACAGGGAAGCCCCTTCACTGGGGGAGATGGGGGGTGGGCAGTGGGGAAGCTTCGGAGCCATGGAGGATAGCACAGCAACAGGGGTGCAGAGGGCAAAGCGGAGAGATTCAGTGCCGACCAGAGGATAAGTGCCGACCAGCACTCACCAGCCTGAGATGCTTGTCTGCTCACCCGCCAGGGTGGAAGAGGGCTGGGACGTGGAGTTCCAGCTTCTTCAGAGGTCAGATCCCAGGGAGAGGACTGGGGTTGGCTGCGTGAACACAGCCTGAAGGGGGCTAGTGCGCCAGAGCTAGCTGGGAGGGAGTCCAGGAAAAAGTCTGGACATGCCTAAGAGGCAAGAGACAACTGTTTCGGGGTGCGCGAGGAGAGGGGATTCAGAGCACTGCCTAAACGAGCTCCAGAGATAGGCACGAGCCATGGCTATCAGTGCGGACCCCAGAGACAGGTGTGAAATGCTAAGGCTGCTGCTGCAGCCACCAAGAAGCCTGTGTGCCAGCACAGGTCACTATCCACACTTCCCTCCCAGGAGCCTATGCAGCCCACCACTGCCAGGGTCCTGTGATCCACGGACAACTTCCCTGGGAGAACACACGGTGCGCCTCAGGCTGGTTCAACATCATGCCAGCCTCTACCGCTGGAGGCTCACCCTGCATACAGTGTCCCTCACTCCCCCCAGCCTGAGTGGGTCAAAGACCCCTAATAAGATGCTCCTTTAACCCTGTCCTGTCTGAGCAAAGAACAGACGCCCTCAGGTGACCTACATGCAGAGGCAGGGCAAATTCAAAGCTGAACACCAGGAGCTGTGCCAACAAAGAAGAGAAAGGGAAATTTCTCCCAGCAGCCTCAGAAGCAGCGGATTAAGTCTTCACAATCAACTTGATGTACTCTGCATCTCTGGAATAACTGAAAGACAACAAATCATCCCAAAATTGAGGCGGAGGACTTTGTGTAATTTTGTCTGTATAGATTTGCTTTTACCATTTGTCCTAGGGTTCTGTCTGTCCATGTTTCTTTATCTTTTTTGTTTTGAGTATAGATTTTAGTGCTTGTTATAATTGCTGGATTTGTTTTTTGGTTTGGTTACTCTCCTCTTCTTTACTTTTTACTTTTTTATTTTTTAATAGCTTTATTTTATTTATTTCATTGTTCTCCCTTTTCTTCTGAGCCGTGTGGATGACAGGGTCTTGTGCTCTGGCTGGGTATCACCATTGTGCCTGTGAGGTGGGAGGGCCAAGTTCAGGACATTGGTCCAACAGAGAACTCCTGGCTACACATACTATCAAAGAGCAAAAACTCTCCCAGAGATCTCAATCTCAACACTAAGGCCCAGCTCCACTCAAAGATGAGCAAGCTCCAGTGCTGGACACACTATGACAAACAACTAGCAAGACAGGAATACAACAACACCCATTAGCAGAGATGCTGCCTAAAATCATAATAAGGTCACAGACACCCCAAAACACACTCCCAAACACAGTAACTTAAGCAAAATGAGAAGACAGAGAAACACACAGCAGATGAAAGAGTAAGGTAAAAACCCACCAGACAAAAAAAATGAGGAGGAAATAGGCAGCCTACCTGAAAAAGTATTCAGAGTAATGATAGTAAAGATGATCCAAAATCTTGGAAATAGAATGGAGAAAATACAAGAAACGTTTAACAAGGACCTAGAAAAACTAAACAGCAAATAAACAATGATGAGCAACACAATAAATGAAATTAAAAATTCTATAGAAGGAATCAATACCAGAATAGTTGAAGCAGAAGAATGGATAAGTGACTTGGATGATAAAATGGGGGAAATAACTACTGCAGAGCAGAATAAAGAAAAAAGAATGAAAAGAATTGAGGATAGTCTCAGAGACCTCTGGGACAACATTAAACGCACCAACATTCAAATTATAGGGGTCCCAGAAGAAAAAGAGAAAAAGAGGGACTGAGAAAATATTTGAAGAGATTGTAGTTGAAAGCTTCCCTAATATGGGAAAGGAAATAGTCAATCAAGTCCAGGAAGCACAGAGAGTCCCATACAGGATAAACCCAAGGAGAAACACACAAAGAAACATATCAATCTATCAAAAATGAAATACAAAGAAAAAATTTTTAAAGCAACAAGGGAAAAACAACAAATAACACACAAGGGAATCCCATAAAGTTAACAGCTTGTCTTTCAACAGGAACTCTTCAAGCCAGAAGGCAGTGACAGGATGGATTTAAAGTGATGAAAGGGAAAAACCTACAATGAAGATTACTCTATACAGCAGGGATCTCATTCAGATACAAAGGAGAAATTAGAATCTTTACAGACAAGCAAAAGCTAAGAGAATTCAGCACCACCAAACCAGCTTTACAACAAATGCTAAATGAACTTCTCTGGGCAGGAAACACAAGAGAAGGAAAAGACCTACAATAACAAACCCAAAGCAATTAAGAAAATGGGAATAGGAACATAAATATCGATAACTACCTTAAATGTAAATGGATTAAATGCTCCAAGCAAAATACATAGACTGGTTGAAGGGATACAAAAACAATATCCATATATATGCTGTCTACAAGAGACCCACTTCAGACCTAGGGACACATACAGACTGAAAGTGAGGGGAAGAAAAAAGATATTCCATGCAAATGGAAATCAAAAGACAGCTGGAGTAGCAATTCTCATATCAGACAAAATGACTTTAAAATAAAGACTATTAGAAGAGACAAAGAAGGACACTACATAATGGTCAAGGGATCATTTCAAGAAGAAGATATGACAACTGTAAATATTTCTGCACTGAACATAGGAACACCTCAATACATAAGACAAATACTAACAGCCATAAAAGGGGAAATCAACAGTAACACAGTCATAGTAGGGGACGTTAACACCCCACTTTCACCAATGGACAGATCATCCAAAATGAAAATAAATAAGGAAACACAAGCTTTAAATGATACATTAAACAAGATGGACCTAATTGATATTTATAGTACATTCTATCCGAAAACAACAGAATACACATTCTTGTCAAGTGCTCATGGAACATTCTCCAGGATAGATCATATCTTGGGTCACAAATCAAGACTTGGTATATTTAAGAAAATTGAAACTGTATCAAGTATACTTTTCGACTACAACACTATGAGACTAGATATCAATTACAGGAAAAAACTTATAAAAGATACAAACACATGGAGGCTAAACAATACACTACTAAATAACCAAGAGATCACTGAGGAAATCAAAGAGGAAATCAAAAAATACCTAGAAACAAATGACAATGAAAACACAATGACCCAAACCTATGAGATGCAGCAAAAGCAGTTCTAAGAGGGAAGTTTATAGCTATAAAGTCCTAACTCAATAACAAAAAACATCTCAAATAAACAACCTAAACTTACACCTAAAGCAATTAGAGAAAGAAGAACAAAAAATCCCCAAAGTTAGCAGAAGGAAAGAAATCATAAAGATCAGGTCAGAAATAAATGAAAAATAAATGAAGAAAACAGTAGCAAAGATCAATAAAACTAAAAGCTGGTTCTTTGAGAAGATAAACAAAATTGATAAACCATGAGCCAGACTCATCAAGAAAAACAGGAAGAAGACACAAATCAACAGAATTAGAAATGAAAAAGGAGACGTAACAAGTGACACTGCAGAAATACAAAGGATCATGAGAGATTATTACAAGCAACTCTATGCCAATAAATTGGACAACCTGCAAGGAATGGACAAATTATTAGAAAAGCGCAACCTTCGGAGACTGAACCAGGAAGAAATAGAAAATATAAACAGACCAATCACAAGTGCTGAAATTGAGATTGTGATTTAAAATCTTCCAACACACAAAAGCCTAGGACCAGATGGCTTCATATGTGAATTCTCCCAGATATTTAGAGAAGAGCTAAAACCTACCCTTCTCAAACTCTTCCAAAATATAGCAGAGGGAGCAACACTCCCACACTCATTGTCCCATCACCCTGATACCAAAACCAGATAAAGATGTCACAAAGAAAGAAAACTACAGGCCAATATCACTGATGAACATAGATGCAGAAATCCTCAACAAAATACTAGCAAATGGAATCCAACAGCACATTAAATGGATCATACATCATGATCCAGTAGGGTTTATCCCAGGAATGCAAGGATTCTTCAATATATGCAAATCAATCAGTGGGATAAACCATATTAACAAATTGAAGGAGTAAAAGCATATGATCATGTCAATAGATGCAGAAAAAGCTTTCAAAATAATTCAACACCAATTTATGATAAAAACCCTCCAGAATGTAGGCATAAAAGGAACTTACCTCAACATAATAAAGGCCATATATGACAAACCCACAACCAACATTGTTCTCATTGGTGAAAAACTGAAAGCATTTCCACCAAGATCAGGAACAAGACAAGGTTGCCCACTCTCACCACTATTATTCAACATAGTCTTGGAAGTTTTAGCCACAAAAATCAGAAAAGAAAAAGAAATGAAAGGAATCCAAATCAGAAAAGAAGAAGTAAAGGTGTCACTGTTTGCAGATGACATGATACTATACATAGAAAATCCTAAAGATGCTACCAGAAAACTACTACAGCTAATCAATGAATTTGGTAAAGTAGCAGGATACAAAATTAATGCACAGAAATCCTTTGCATTCCTATGCACAAATGATGAAAAATCTGAAAGAGAAATTAAGGAAACACTCCCATTTACCATTGCAATAAAAAGAATGAAATAGCTAGGGATAAACCTACCTAAGGAGAAAAAAGACCTGTATGCAGAAAATTATAAGACAATGATGAAAGAAATTAAAGATGATGCAAACAGATGGAGAGATATACCATGTTCTTGGATTGGGAGAATCAACATTGTGAAAATGACTCTACTACCCAAAGCAATCTACAGATTCAGTGCAATCCCTAACAAACTATAATGCCATTTTTCACAAGACTGGAAAAAAAAAATTTCAAAATTTGTATGGAAACACAAAAGACCTCGAATAGCCAAAGCAATCTTAAGAAAGAACAACAGAGCTGGAGGAATCAGGCTCCCTGACTTCAGACTACACTACAAAGCTACAGTAATCAAGAGAGTATGGTACTGGCACAAAAATAGAAAGGTAGATCAATGGAACAGGATAGAAAGCCCAGAGATAAACCCATGCACATATGGTTACCTTATCTTTGATAAAGGAGGCAAGAATATACAATGGAGAAAAGACAGCCTCTTCAATAAGTGGTGCTGGGAAAACTGGACAGCTACATGTAAAAAAATGAAATTAGAACACTCCATAACACCATACAAAAAAATAAATGCAAAATGGATTAAAGACCTAAATGTAAGGCCAGACACTATAAAAATCTTAAAGAAAAACATAGGCAGAACACTCTGTGACATAAATCACAGGAAGATCCTTTTAGACCCACCTCCTAGAGAAATAGAGATAAAAACAAAAATAAAAAAATGGTGCCTAATGAAACTTAAAAGCTTCTGCACAGCAAAGGATGCCATAAACAAGATGAAAAGACAACCCTCAGAATGCAGAAAATATTTGCTAATGAATCAACTGACAAAGAATTAATCTCCAGAATTTACAAGCAGCTCATGCAGCTCAATATCAAAAATACAGACAACCCAATCCAAAAATCGGCAGAAGACCTAGACATTTCTCCAAGGAAGATATACAGATTGCCAACAAACACATGAAAGGATGCTCAACATCACTAATCATTAGAGAAATGCAACTCAAAACTACAATGAAGTATCACTTCACGCCAGTCAGAATGGCCATCACCAAATAATCTACAAGCAATAAATGCTGGAGAGGGTGTGGAGAAAAGGGAACCCTCTTGCACTGTTGGTGGGAATGTAAATTGATACAGCCACTATGGAGAACACTATGGAGGTTCCTTAAAAAACTAAAAATAGAGCTACCATACGACCCAGCAATCCCACTACTGGGCATATACCCTGAGAAAACCATGATTCCAAAAGAGTCATGTACCACAATGTTCATTGCAGCTCTATTTACAATAGCCAGGGCATGGAACCATCCTAGGTGTCCATCGACAGATGAATGGATAAAGGAGATGTGGCACATATATACAATGGAATATTACTCAGCCATAAGAAGAAATGAAATTGAGTTATTTGTTGTGAAGTGGATGGACCTAGAGTCTGTCATAAAGTGTGAAGTTAAGTCAGAAAGATAAAAACAAATACCGTATGCTAACACATATATATGGAATCTAAAAAAAAAAAAAAAATGGTTCTGACGAACCTAGGGGCAGGACTGGAATAAAGATGCAGACGTAGAGAATCGACTTTAGGACACGGGGAGGGGGAATGGTAAGCTGGGACGAGGTGAGAGAGTGACATGGACTTATATATACTACCAAATGTAAAATGGATAGCTAGTGGGAAGCAGCCACATAGCACAGGGAGATCAGCTCGGTGCTTTTTGACCACCTAGAGGGGTGGGATAGGGAGTGTGGGAGGGAGACGCAAGAGGGGGGGGGGGATATGGGGATATATGTATTTGTAAAGCTGATTCACTTTGTTATAAAGTAGAAAGTAACACCATTGTAAAACAATTATACTCCAATAAAGATGTTTAAAAAAGTCAAATAACAAAAACCATTATCATCTTCACCCGTCCCTTAGTCGCAACAACTGATTATTGCCATTCAGGATACTCAGAGAATTTTCAGCATCAAAAATATTCTATACCTGAAGATATAATAATTATTTATTCACTCTCTTTAGACTCACTTGAGTGCGGCTTTGGTGCATGTGTGTGTTGGTGAGGAGTAGGTGTGTTCATGTATTTGGTTTGTTTCTACCGAAACTATGTTGAATAAGTGGTGAGAGTGGACAACCTTTTCTTGTTCCTTATCTTAGAGGAAATGGTTTCAGTTTTTCACCACTGAGAATGATGTTGGATGTGGGTTTGTCATATATGGCCTCTATTATGTTGAGGTAAGTTCTCTCTATGCCTATTTTCTGGAGGGTTTTTATTATAAATGGGTGTTGAATTTGGTTTGAGTTGTTTTTCCATAGATCTTCTCATTTAAGGATTCTGATATTTCAAAAGAAATATATTCAATACTGAAGATTATGCAGGGAAGCAATTGAGATAGCAGTTTGTATCCTTTATTATTTGATTACTTTTTAATACTCTGCTATTGCTAGCATGTAGTAATGGTGAGTCTGGGAGAAACTTAGTTCCCCTATGGAAATGGTTTATACTCATATCAAATGTCCAGAAAATATTGAATAGTCTGCTTGTTATTTTTCTCAAGGCAATAATAGAATGGTAAAACAAAACAAAAACAAAAAATACCTTGGCATTTCAGCTACAAAATTTCATTTAGAAAATGCAAACTCCTAACCAGGCTAATCCAATCTTGACATTATCTGAAGAATGAGTGTTTTAGATTGGACTGTTTAAGGAAAATGTTTCCACGGGGTCTATTTATTGTCCTTCATTGGCTTTCTGTCGTGCCAAGTCATTTTGATCTAACTATCCAGAACATGATTCTCTTCACTAAAGAAAATATATTTGTCATATCACATTCTACCTTTCATAACAATTCACTTGCTTACAATTAGCAAGACCAAGATGAAGACCTTAATGGGCACTGAAGCTACAATATAAACAATTTTGTTTTTAACAAATGTAGAAAGTAAACAATATTTAAACTATTATTTCAAATGTGGAGTTTCAGCATTATTTAAAACAGTTAATATATGTTTTGAAATTCCATTTTGAAAACAAATAAAATAACATGAATCTGCTATGATTTGTTACCATAGTCTGAAATACTGATCTTAGCTAGAAATATCAGTATTTCTATTTAGCCAGTTCAAAAGCTAATTTTTCAGTATGTTATTGTAATGGAAACTTATAGTCTACTGGTAATGAAAAATAACTTTAGAGTCATAGAGTTTGGGCTCAAATCTTGGCTCTACTACATATAATCTGTGTAATCTTAGGGTATTTAAACCATTTTTTTTGTTTACATCATTATTGGACTATAACTGCTTTACAATGGTGTGTTAGTTTCTGCTTTATAACAAAGTGAATCAGTTATACATAAACGTATGTTCCCAGATCTCTTCCCTCTTGCGTCTCCCTCCCTCCTATCCTCCCTATCACACCCCTCTAGGTGGTCACAAAGCACGGAGCTAATCTCCCTGTGCTATGCGCCTGCTTCCCACTAGTTATGTATTTTACGTTTGGTAGTGTATACATGTCAATGCCACTCTCTCATCCCGTCAAAGCTTACCCTTCCACCTCCCCATATCCCCAAGTCAATTCGCTGGTAGGTCTGTGTCTTTATTCCTGTCTTACCCTTAGGTTCTTCATGACATTTTTTTTTCTTAGATTCCATATATATGTGTTAGCATACGGTATTTATCTTTCTCTTTCTGACTTACTTCACTCTGTATGACAGACTCTAGGTCTATCTACCTCATTAAAAATAACTCAATTTCGTTTCTTTTTATGGCTGAGTAATATTCCATTGTATATATGTGCCATGTCTTCTTTATCCATTCATCCGATGATGGGCACTTAGGTTGTTTCCATCTCCTGGCTATTGTAAACAGAGCTGCAATGAACATTTTGGTGCATGACTCTTTTTGAATTTTGGTTTTCTCAGGGTATATGCCCAGTAGTGGGATTGCTGGGTCATATGGTAGTTCTATTTGTAGTTTTTTAAGCAACATCCATACTGTTCTCCATAGTGGCTGTAACCATTCACATTCCCACCAGCAGTGCAAGAGTGTTCCCTTTTCTCCACACCCTCTCTAGCATTTATTGTTTCTAGATTTTTTAATGATGGCCATTCTGACTGGTGTGAGATGATATCTCATTGTAGTTTTGATTTGCATTTCTATAATGATTAATGATGTTGAGCATTCTTTCATGTGTTTGTTGGCAATCTGTATATCTTCTTTGCAGAAATGTCTATTTAGGTCTTCTGCCCGTTTTTGGATTGGGTTCTTTGTTTTTTTGATACTGAGCTGCATGAGCTGCTTGTAAATTTTGGAGATTAATCCTTTGTCGGTGCTTCATTTGCAAATATTTTCTCCCATTCTGAGGGTTGTCTTTTAGTCTCACTTATGGTTTCCTTTGCTGTGCAAAAGCTTTGAAGTTTCATTAGGTCCCATTTGTTTATTTTTGGTTTTATTTCCCTTACTCTAGGAGGTGGGTCAGAAAGGATCTTGCTGTGATTTATGTCATATAGTGTTCTGCCCATGTTTTCCTCTAAGAGTTTGATAGTTTCTGGCCTTACATTTAGGTTTTTAATCCATTTTGAGTTTATTTTTGTGTATGGTGTTAAGGAGTGTTCTAACCTCATACTTTTACATGTACCTATCCAGTTTTCCCAGCACCACTTATTGAAGAGGCTGTCCTTTCTCCACTGTACATACCTGCCTCCTTTTTCAAAGATAAGGTGACCGTATGTGCATGGGTTTATCTCTGGGCTTTCTATCTTGTTCTATTGATCTATATTTCTGTTTTTGTGCCAGTACCATACTGTCTTGATTACTGTAGCTTTGTAGTATAGTCTGAAGTCAGGGAGCCTGATTCCTCCAGCTCCGTTTTTCATTCTCAAGTTTGCTTTGGCTATTCGGGGTCTTTGGTGTTTCCATACAAATTGTGAAATTTTTTGTTCTAGTTCTATGAGAAATGCCAGTGGTAGTTTGATAGGGATTGCATTGAATCTGTAGATTGCTTTGGGTAGTAGAGTCATTTTCACAACGTTGATTCTTCCAATCCAAGAGCATGGTATATCTCTCCATCTATTTGTATCATCTTTAATTTCTTTCATCAGTGTCTTATAATTTTCTGCATACACGTCTTTTGTCACCTTAGGTAGGTTTATTCCTAGATATTTTTTTTTGCAATGGTAAATGGGAGTGTTTTTTTAAATTTCACTTTCAGATTTTTCATCATTAGTGTATAGAAATGCCAGAGATTTCTGTGCATTAATTTTGTATCCTGTGACTTTACCAAATTCATCGATTAGCTCTAGTAGTTTTCTGGTAGCATCTTTAGGATTCTCTATATATAGTGTCGTGTCATCTGCAAACAGTGACAGCCTTACTTCTTCTTTTCTGATTTGGATTCCTTTTGTTTCCTTTTCTTCTCTGATTGCTGTTGCTAAAACGTCCAAAACTATGTTGCATAAGAGTGGTGAGAGTGGGGAACCTTGTCTTGTTCCTGATCTTAGTGGAAATGCTTTCAGTTTTTCACCATTGAGGACGATGTTGGCTGTGGGTTTGTCATATATGGCCTTTATTATGTTGAGGAAAGTTCCCTGTATGCCTACTTTCTGCAGGGTTTTTATCATAAATCGGTGTTGAATTTTGTCGAAAGCTTTCTTTGCATCTATTGAGATGATCATATGGTTTTTCTCCTTCAATTTGTTAATATGGTGTACCATGTTGATTGATTTTCGTATAATGAAGAATCCTTGCATTCCTGGAATAAACCCCACTTGATCATGGTGTATGATCCTTTTAATGTGCTGTTGGATTCTGTTTGCTAGTATTTTGTTGAGGAGTTTTACATCTATGTTCATCAGTGATATTGGCCTGTAGTTTTCTTTCATTGTGATATCCTTGTCTGATTTTGGTATCAGGGTGATGGTGGCCTCATAGAATGAGTTTGGGAGTGTTCCTCCCTCTGCTATATTTTGGAAGATTTTGAGAAGGATAGGTGTTAGCTCTTCTCTAAATGTTTGTTAGAAATCTCCTGTGAATCCATCTAGCCCTGGGCTTTTGTTTGTGGAACATATTTAATCACAGTTTCAATTTCAGTGCTTGTGATTGGTCTGTTCATATTTTCTATTTCTTCCTGATTCAGTCTTGGCAGGTTGTACATTTCTAAGAATTTGTCCATTTCTTCCAGGTTGTCCATTTTATTGGCATAGAGTTGCTTGTAGTAATCTCTCATGATCTTTTGTATTTCTACAGTGTCCGTTGTTACTTCTCCTTTTTCATTTCTAATTCTGTTGATTTGAGTCTTCTCCCTTCTTTTCTTGATGAGTCTGGCTAATGGTTTATCAATTTTGTTTATCTTCTCAAAGAACCAGCTTTTGGTTTTATTGATCTTTGCTATCATTTCCTTCTTTTCTTTTTCATTTATTTCTGATCTGATCTCTATGATTTCCTTCCTTCTGCTCACTTTGTGTTTTTTTTTTTGTTCTTCTTTCTCTACTTTAGTTGTAAGGTTAGGTTGTTTATTCGAGATGTTTCCTGTTTCTTAAGGTAGGATTGTATTGCTATAAACTTCCCTCTTAGAACTGCTTTTGCTGCATCCCATAGGTTTTGGATCATCGTGTCTCCATTGTCATTTGTTTCTAGGTATTTTTTGATTTCCTCTTTGATTTCTTCACTGATCACTTCGTTATTAAGTAGTGTATTGTTTAGCCTCCATGTGTTTGTACTTTTTACAGATCTTTTCCTGTCATTGATATCTACTTTCATACTGTTGTGGTCGGAAAAGATACTTGATACAGTTTCAGTTTTGTTAAATTTACCAAGTCTTGATTTGTGACCTAAGATATGATCTATCATGGAGAATGTTCCATGAGCACTTGACAAGAATGTGTATTTTGTTGTTTTTGGATAGAATGTCCTATAAATATCAATTAAGTCCATCGTGTTTAATGTATCATTTAAAGCTTGTGTTTCCTTATTTATTTTCGTTTTGGATGATCTGTCCATTGGTGAAAGTGAGGTGTTAAAGTCCCCTACTATGAATGTGTTACTGTTGATTTCCCCTTTTATAGCTGTTAGTATTTGCCTTATGTATTGAGCTCCTACGTTGGGTGCATAAATATTTACAATTGTTATATCTTCTTCTTGGATCGATCCCTTGATCCTTATGTAGTGTCCTTCTTTGTCTCTTCTAATAGTCTTTATTTAAAGTCTATTTTGTCTGATATGAGAATTGCTACTCCAGCTTTCTGTTGGTTTCCATTTGCATGGAATATCTTTTTCCATCCCCTCATTTTCAGTCTTTATGTGTCCCTAGGTCTGAAGTGGGTCTCTTGTAGACAGCATATATATGGGTTTTTTTTTTTTTTAACATCTTTATTGGGGTATAATTGCTTTACAATGGTGTGTTAGTTTCTGCTTTATAACAAAGTGAATCAGTCATACATAAACATATGTTCCCATATGTCTTCCCTCTTGCGTCTCCCTCCCTCCCACCCTCCCTATCCCACCGCTCCAGGCTGTCACAAAGCACTGAGCCAATATCCCTGTGCCATGTGGCTGCTTCCCACTAGCTATCTACCTTACTACGTTTGTTAGTGTGTATATGCCCATGACTCTCTCTCGCCCTGTCACAGCTCACCCTTCCCCCTCCCCATAACCTCAAGTCTGTTCTCTAGGAGGTCTGCGTCTTTATTCCTGCTTTACCCCTAGGTTCTTCATGACATATTTTTTCTTAAATTCCATATATATGTGTTAGCATACGGTATTTGTCTTTTTCTTTCTGACATACTTCACTCTGTATGACAGACTCTAGGTCTATCCACCTCATTACAAATAGCTCAATTTCATTTCTTTTTATGGCTGAGTAATATTCCATTGTATATATGTGCCACATCTTCTTTATCCATTCATCCGATGTTGGGCACTTAGGTTGTTTCCATCTCCTGGCTATTGTAAACAGAGCTGCAATGAACATTTTGGTACATGACTCTTTTTGAATTTTGGTTTTCTCAGGGTATATGCCCAGTAGTGGGATTGCTGGGTCATATGGTAGTTCTATTTGTAGTTTTTTAAGGAACCTCCATACTGTTCTCCATAGTGGCTGAACCAATTCACATTCCCACCAGCAGTGCAAGAGTGTTCCCTTTTCTCCACACCCTCTCCAGCATTTATTGTTTCTAGATTTTTTGATGATGGCCATTCTGACTGGTGTGAGGTGATATCTCATTGTAGTTTTGATTTGCATTTCTCTAATGATTAATGATGTTGAGCATTCTTTCATGTGTTTGTTGGCAGTCTGTATATCTTCTTTGGAGAAATGTCTATTTAGGTCTTCTGCCCATTTTTGGATTGGGTTGTTTGTTTTCTTGTTATTGAGCTGCATGAGCTGCTTGTAAATTTTGGAGATTAATCCTTTGTCCGTTGCTTCATTTGCAAATATTTTCTCCCATTCTGAGGGTTGTCTTTTGGTCTTGTTTATGGTTTCCTTTGCTGTGCAAAAGCTTTGAAGTTTCATTAGGTCCCATTTGTTTATTTTTGGTTTTATTTCCCTTACTCTAGGAGGTGGGTCAGAAAGGATCTTGCTGTGATTTATGTCATAGAGTGTTCTGCCCATGTTTTCCTCTAAGAGTTTGATAGTTTCTGGCCTTACATTTAGGTCTTTAATCCATTTTGAGCTTATTTTTGTATATGGTGTTAGGGAGTGATCTAATCTCATACTTTTACATGTACCTGTCCAGTTTTCCCGGCACCACTTATTGAAGAGGCTGTCCTTTCTCCACTGTACATACCTGCCACCTTTATCAAAGATAAGGTGTCCATATGTGCATGGGTTTATCTCTGGGCTTTCTATCCTGTTCCATTGATCTATCTTTCTGTTTTTGTGCCAGTACCATACTGTCTTGATAACTGTAGCTTTGTAGTATAGTCTGAAGTCAGGGAGCCTGATTCCTCCAGTTCCTTCTTTCGTTCTCAAGATTGCTTTGGCTATTCGGGGTCTTTTGTGTTTCCATACAAATTGCAAAATTTTTTGTTCTAGTTCTGTGAAAAATGCCAGTGGTAGTTTGATAGGGATTGCATTGAATCTATAGATTGCTTTGGGTAGTAGAGTCATTTTCACAATGTTGATTCTTCCAATCCAAGAACATGGTATATCTCTCCATCTATTTGTATCATCTTTAATTTCTTTCATCAGTGTCTTATAACTTTCTGCATACAGGTCTTTTGTCTCCTTAGGTAGGTTTATTCCTAGATATTTTATTCTTTTTGCTGCAATGGTAAATGGGAGTGTTTTCTTGATTTCACTTTCAGATTTTTCATCATTAGTATATAGGAATGCCAGAGATTTCTGTGCATTAATTTTGTATCCTGTGACTTTACCAAATTCATTGATTAGCTCTAGTAGTTTTCTGGTAGCATCTTTAGGGTTCTCTATATATAGGATCATGTCATCTGCAAACAGTGACAGCTTTACTTCTTCTTTTCCGATTTGGATTCCTTTTATTTCCTTTTCTTCTCTGATTGCTGTGGCTAAAACTTCCAAAACTATGTTGCATAAGAGTGGTGAGAGTGGGCAACCTTGTCCTGTTCCTGATCTTAGTGGAAATGCTTTCAGTTTTTCACCATTGAGGATGATGTTTGCTGTGGGCTTGTCATATATGGCCTTTATTATGTTGAGGAAAGTTCCCTCTATGCCTACTTTCTGCAGGGTTTTTATCATAAATGGGTGTTGAATTTTGTCAAAAGCTTTCTCTGCATCTATTGAGATGATCATATGGTTTTTCTCCTCCAATTTGTTAATATGGTTTATCACATTGATAGATTTTCATATATTGAAGAATCCTTGCATTCCTGGAATAAACCCCACTTGATCATGGTGTATGATCCTTTTAATGTGCTGTTGGATTCTGTTTGCTAGTATTTTGTTGAGGATTTTTGCATCTATGTTCATCAGTGATATTGGCCTGTCATTTTCTTTCTTTGTGACATCTTTGTCTGGTTTTGGTATCAAGGTGATGGTGGCCTCGTAGAATGAGTGTGGGAGTGTTCCTCCCTCTGCTATATTTTGGAAGAGTTTGAGAAGGATAGGTGTTAGCTCTTCTCTAAATGTTGATAGAATTCGCCTGTGAAGCCATCTGGTCCTGGGCTTTTCTTTGTTGGAAGATTTTTAATCACAGTTTCAATTTCAGTGCTTGTGATTGGTCTGTTCATATTTTCTATTTCTTCCTGATTCAGTCTTGGCAGGTTGTACATTTCTAAGAATTTGTCCATTTCTTCCAGATTGTCCATTTTATTGGCATAGAGTTGCTTGTAGTAATCTCTCATGATCTCTTTTATTTCTGCAGTGTCAGTTGTTACCTCTCCTTTTTCATTTCTAATTCTATTGATTTGAGTCTTCTCCCTTTTTTTCTTGATGAGTCTGGCTAGTGGTTTATCTATTTTGTTTATCTTCTCAAAGAACCAGCTTTTAGTTTTATTGATCTTTGCTATTGTTTCCTTCATTTTTTTTTCATTTATTTCTGATCTGATTTTTATGATTTCTTTCCTTCTGCTAGCTTTAGGGTTTTTTTGTTCTTCTTTCTCTAATTGCTTGAGGTGCAAGGTTAGGTTGTTTATTCGAGATGATTCCTGCTTCTTAAGGTGGGCTTGTATTGCTATAAACTTCCCTCTTAGAACTGCTTTTGCTGCATCCCACAGGTTTTGGGTCGTTGTGTCTCCATTGTCATTTGTTTCTAGGTATTTTTTGATTTCCTCTTTGATTTCTTCAGTGATCACTTCATTATTAAGTAGTGTATTGTTTAGCCTCCATGTGTTTGTATTTTTTACAGATCTTTTCCTGTAATTGATATCTAGTCTCATGGCGTTGTGGTCAGAAAAGATACTTGATACAATTTCAATTTTCTTAAATTTACCAAGGCTTGATTTGTGACCTAAGATATGATCTATCATGGAGAATGTTCCATGAGCACTTGACAAGAATGTGTATTTTGTTGTTTTTGGATGGAGTGTCCTATAAATATCAATTAAGTCCATCTTGTTTAATGTATCATTTAAAGCTTGTGTTTCCTTATTTATTTTCATTTTGGATGATCTGTCCATTGGTGAAAGTGAGGTGTTAAAGTCCCCTACTATGAATGTGTTACTGTTGATTTCCCCTTTTATAGCTGTTAGTATTTGCCTTATGTATTGAGCTCCTACGTTGGGTGCATAAATATTTACAATTGTTATATCTTCTTCTTGGATCGATCCCTTGATCCTTATGTAGTGTCCTTCTTTGTCTCTTCTAATAGTCTTTATTTAAAGTCTATTTTATCTGATATGAGAATTGCTACTCCAGCTTTCTGTTGGTTTCCATTTGCATGGAATATCTTTTTCCATCCCCTCATTTTCAGTCTTTATGTGTCCCTAGGTCTGAAGTGGGTCTCTTGTAGACAGCATATATATGGGTATTGGTTTTTGTATCCACTCAGCCAGTCTGTTTCTTTTGGTGGGAGCATTTAATCCATTTACATTTAAGGTAATTATCGATATTTATGTTCCTATTCCCATTTTCTTAATTGCTTTGGGTTTGTTATTGTAGTTATTTTCCTTCTCTTGTGTTTCTTGCCTAGAGGAGTTCCTTTAGCATTTGTTGTAAAGCTGGTTTGGTGGTGCTGTACTCTCTCAGCTTTTGCTTGTCTGTAAAGGTTTTAATTTCTCCATCAAATCTGAATGAGATCCTTGCTGGGTAGAGTAATCTTGGTTGTGGGTTTTTCTCCTTCATCAGTTTAAATATGTCCTGTCAGTCCCTTCTGGCTTGCAGAGTTTCTGCTGAAAGATCAGCTATTAACCTTATGGGGATTCCCTTGTGTGTTATTTGTTGTTTTTCCTTTGCTGCTTCTAATATGTTTTCTTTGTATTTAATTTTCAACAGTTTGATTAGTATGTGTCTTGGCGTGTTTCTCCTTGGATTTATACTGTATGGGACTCTCTGTGCTTCCTGGACTTGATTAACTATTTCCTTTCCCATATTAGGGAAGTTTTCAACTATAATCTCTTCAAATATTTTCTCAGTCCCTTTCTTTTCCTCTTCTTCTTCTGGAACCCCTATAATTCGAATGTTGGTGCATTTAATGTTGTCCCATAGGTCTCTGAGACTGTCCTCAGTTCTTTCCATTCTTTTTTCTTTATTCTGCTCTGCAGTAGTTATTTCCCCTATTTACCTTCCTGATCACTTACCTGTTCTTCTGCCTCAGTTATTCTGCTATTGATCCCTTCTAGAGTATTTGTAATTTCATTTATTATGTTGTTCATCATTGCTTGTTTCATCTTTAGTTCCTCTAGGTCCTTGTTAAATGTTTCTTGCATTTTCTGTATTCTATTTCCAAGATTTTGTATCATCTTTACTATCATTATTCTGAATTCTTTTTCAGGTAGACTGCCTATTTCCTCTTCATTTGTTAGGTCTGGTGTGTTTTTATCTTGCTCCTTCTTCTGCTGTGTGTTTTTCTGTCTTCTCATTTTGCTTATCTTACTGTGTTTGGAGTCTCCTTTTTGCAGGCTGCTGGTTCTTAGTTCCCTTTGGTTTTGGTGTCTGTCCCCAGTTGCTAAAGTTGGTTCAGTGGGTTGTGTAGGCTTCCTGGTGGAGGGGACTAGTGCCTTTGTTCTGGTGGATGAGCCTGGATCTTGTCTTTCTGGTGGGCAAGTCCACGTATGGTGGTGTGTTTTGGGGTGTCTGTGGACTTATTATGATTTTAGGCAGCCTCTCTGCTAATGGGTGGGGTTGTGTTCCTGTCTTGCTAGTTATTTGGCATAGGGTGTGCAGCACTGTAGCTTGCTGGTCATTGAGTGAAGCTGGGTGTTGGTATTGAGATGGAGATTTCTGGGAGATTTTCGCCGTTTGATACTACGTGGAGCTGCGAGGTCTCTAGTGGACCAGTGTCCTGAAGTTGGCTCTCCCACCTCAGAGGCACAGCACAGACTCCTGGCTGCAGCACCAAGAGCCTTTCATCTACATGGCTCAGAATAAAAGGGAGAAAAAGTAGAAAGAAAGTGGATAAAATAAAATAAAGTTATTGAAATAAAAAGTAATTTTTAAGAAAAAAAATTTTTTTAAAAAGGGAAAAAAAAAAGAAAAAAACAAACGGACGGACAGAACCCTAGGACAAATAGTGAAAGCAAAGCTATACAGACAAAATCTCCCAGAGAAGCATACACATACACACAAAAAGAGGAAAAGGGGAAAAAATAATAAATCTTGCTCTCAAAGTCCACTTCCTCAATTTGGGATGATTCGTTGTCTATTCAGGTATTCCACAGATGCAGGGTAGTTCAAGTTGATTGTGGAGATTTAATCCGCTGCTCCTGAGGCTGCTGGGAGAGATTTCCCTTTCTCTTCTTTGTTCACACAGCTCCCGGGGCTCAGCTTTGGATTTGGCCCCGCCTCTGCGTGTAGGTCACCAGAGGGCGTCTGTTCTTCGCTCAGACAGGAAGGGGTTAAAGGAGAACCTGACTCAGGGGCTTTGGCTCACTCAGGCTGTGGGGGGCTGGGAGGGGCACGGAGTGCGGGGCGAGCCTTGGCGGCAGAAGACTGCACCAGCCTGAGGCGTGCCGTGTGTTTTCCCGGGGAAGTTGTCCCTGGATCCCGGGACCCTGGCAGTGGTGGGCTGCACAGGCTCCCCGGAAGGGGGGTGTGGATAGTGACCTGTGCTCACACACAGGCTTCTTGGTGGTGGCAGCAGCAGCCTTAGCGTCTCATGCCCGTCTCTGGGGTCCGCGCTGTTAGCTGCTGCTCGCGCCCATCTCTGGGGCTCCTTTAAGCAGCGTTCTTAATCCCCTCTCCTCGCGCACCAGGAAACAAAGAGGGAAGAAAAAGTCTCTTGCCTCTTTGGCAGCTCCAGACTTTTCCCCGGACTCCTTCCCGGCTAGCCGTGGCGCACTAACCACCTGCAGGCTGTGTTCACGCCGCCAACCCCAGTCCTCTCCCTGTACTCCAACCGAAGCCTGAGCCTCAGCTCCTAGCCCCCGCCCACCCCGGCGGGTGAGCAGACAAGCCTCTCGGGCTGGTGAGTGCCGGTCGGCACCATCCTCTGTGCGGGAATCTCTCCGCTTTGCTCTCCGCACCCCTGTTGCTGTGCTCTCCTCCGTGGCGCCGAAGCTCCCTACCTCCGCTACCCGCAGTGTCCGCCCGCAAAGGGGCTTCCTAGTGTGTGGAAACCTTTCCTCCTTCAGAGCTCCCTCCCACTGGTGCAGGTTCCATCCCTTTTCTCTTGTCTCTGTTTATTCTGTTTTCTTTTGCGCTGCCCAGGTACGTGGGGGGTTTCTTGCCTTTTGGGAGGTCTGAGGTCTTCTGCCAGCGTTAAGTAGGTGTTCTGTTAAGAGTTGTTCCACGTGTAGATGTATTTCTGATGTCTCATGAAGAAATTTAGTCATCATAGTCCAGGCCTCCTTCAACCACTCCTTCTGACCAAGAAGTGAAAAGTGATGCTCGGCCTGGGTATGACGTGGGGATTTTCTCGGGCAGGGCTGAGAGGATTCAGTGCTGTCTCCTCCTCGTTCGGGAGGGCTGATGATTCTATTTAAACCATTTGATTCTTGGTTTCTTCCATTGTAAAAAAAAAAAAAAAAAATGCGTCCTAATTTACAAGGATTTCTTCTATGACTTCAATTTTGGAGCTTTGTAACATTTATTTTCTGGTTTCCTAACTGTAATTTAGAAGTGTAATTTTTTTGCATACTCTAGGGTAAATTCACTTTGAGACTTTTTATCCATGTTGCAGAAGGAAGATGTAAGATGAACTTATCTTTGTAAGTGAACTGCTTTTAACTGTGACTTCTTGAGAGTCCATTGTCTCTGCCCCGCTCAAATCCCTATAGTCAGTGCACCCATCCCCCAGGTGCTGTGGGTACTTGCTGCTAATTTCTCATTGTACTTCCTCCCTCCATAAGCCACAGTCAAGGACTGACTGACTTGGGGATGCAAATATCAGTCCCCTTGCCTCAAGGTGGAACCAACTCTGACTTCATTAATGCTCCAAACCTGTCCACGGGATTTAGGCTGCAGGTAGAGTCCAGCTAAGAATAGATCTTTGTTTAACTCATTCATTCAACTCATTCCGCATCCCTCAGTCTTTTTCTACTGAGAGTACTCCCTCAATAAATCCATTTACTCAAATCACTGTCTCAGGCTCTGCTTCTCAGGATCCTAATTTAAAACATGCATCATTAAAATTGATGAACAAATGATGTGTGTAAGCAGTGGAAAAGGTAGCCAGATTTGATTTTGAATTCCACTCTTTCAACTTGGTGAGTGTATAACCTTGGGTTGATACTTTAATCTTTTTTAGTCTCAGTTTATTTCTCTTAAAGGAGGTAAAACCTTTTCTAACGGGATGTTGCAAAGACAGAAAGACATAATATATATGTACACATATATACACAAACACACATGGAGCACCCAGCACTGATTTTAGCAATATAAGAGCTGACTATGGGAGCATCTCTTATTTAGGATTTGTTTCTAAAAAGAGACTAAGCAATGTGGAGTGTTAAGAGTTAAGGCACTGGAAAAATAGATATTTTGGTATCATGTAAAGCCAATGGATATAAAGCATACAGCCTTGAAAATGAGATTGAGAAACAGTGGGTCAAGCAGCAACTGGGGATGTTTGAAGAAAAGACCAAAGAAGGGGCTTTTGCTCTCTACTGACATCTACTTGTACAGGGAGACATCTTACAGGACCCTGGGCTCTCTTCAAAGATTCAGGGACATTAGCAAAACTAAGTCCCCTGATGGTATGAGGTAGAAAAAGTAATTGCCTTGAGGCAAACTCAATCAGTATTGAGGGAGGAAAGAATGACCTAACCAACTATGAGGTTAGTATGAAATGAAACAATGTGAAGAATTATACAAACAGCAAATAGAGGTGCAGGCATTTTAGAAGATATCAAAGGCAGCATTGGTAGTGAAATACTGTTGAAAATGAAAGAAAGGAAAAACTCTTAGGGACTTCCCTGGTGGGGCAGTTGTTAAGAATCTGCCTGCCAATGCAGGGGACATGGGTTCAATCCCTGGTCGGGGAAGATCCCACGTGCCATGGAGCAACTAAGCCCTTGTGGCCACAACTACTGAGCCTGCGCTCTAGAGCCCACGTGCCACAACTACTGAAGCCCGCACACCTAGAGCCCGTGCTCCGCAACAAAGAAAAGCCACTGCAGTGAGAAGCCCGCATACCACAACAAAGAGTAGCCCCCTCTCGCCGCAACTAGAGAAAGCCTGCGTGCAGCAACGAAAACCCAATTCAGCCCCAAAATAAATAAATTAATTAATTAATAAAATTCTAACACAAACCATTTGATTAAAAAAAAGAAAGAAAGAAAGAAAACCTCTTAGTAACCAGTGCTTGGCCATGCCAGTCTCCTAGGGCAAGGGGCATGCTGAAGTCAGTAGTTTCTCTAAAGAACCACAGAAGAATGCATGGCTAATTGGAAATGTCAACAGTTTTTAAAATTATTTAATTTCATTTTGTTTTATATGAGAAGTTCTAAAAGCCACAGTAACTTCCCCTCGTGGCCATGATTTTAATTTTTAAAATTTTTCTCTGATAACCCTAATAGATAACATTAATGAAAGTTGAGAGCAAACTCTCTGCCTCTACACTCCTCTCCGCCTTTTGTGGATTACCTGTCTGTGTTGTGAGAAGCATAGTAAGCACAGTTGCAAAATATAATAAATTTTATTATGTAGCCTGTGTACTGTGCTAAGAGATTTGTGTTTATTATTTTAGCAAATGCTTACAAAAAACATATATATTAGTTTAGATTTTTCTCTAGTATTACAGATGAAGAAACTTTGACTCAGAAAGTTTTGTGTAATTTTCCCAATAAGATAAAATTAACAGCTGACCATGTTTCACATCTTAATTAATGTAACTCCAAATTCTGGCCAATGGCACACCAAATAGGTGGTTTGAGGATCTTTTCAACAACTCCATAGTATCTCCCTGTGCAAAGTCAGGTGAATTGAGGTTTTCTTAATCATTCTACCTAAAATATAAATAAAAGCAATCTCATAAATTTTGCTATTTTTATGGATCTCTACCATACACTCTAATTAAAATATTAGCCTCCCTTCTAATTGCATGGGTTATCACCTCTAAGCTCTAGCCATTCAAAAATATGAAAGCTGCCATTCAACTATGTTTTTAGACCAACATAATTGGGGTAAACAAAGAGAATTCTACCCCTATAAATTTGAAAATTTATAATTATTGTCCTTCACTGACTCACTTTAATTATTTAGGAATGATATTTCTTAAGAAGTAAGTCTATTCTGGATTTGACATAGTCACAGTGTCTTCTGGGCTGATCTCTGGATTTTCCTATTTTATATAAGAATGTCAATTTCAGTGTTCCTAAGTGTCATGTATTTAAATTCTCAGTCTTTAAAAAAGGACTAGTGAATTTCCAAACTAGCTCAATTTTGGAACCAGTTTGAAATAATTGGTAAAAAACTTAAAGTTACAAACCAAATCAGAAAATTGTTACATTCTCTTCCACCCTAGGGGGTGGTAGTGCAGCTTATGAGTATTTGAAGATCTGGGGTCTGCGGTATCAGCTGCGTAAAGGGGCCAGCAAGTATAAATGAGTGAACTGGGCTATGTGTAGAAACAAAAAAATTGTAGAGTCCTAAGCCTATCTAAGGGAGACAGAAATTGTTACTCAACATCATCTGATTATTGCTCTGAAAAATCAGGAATAGCACTGCCAGATTTAGTTTATCAAGAGAAACCAGAAATTCAGATATTTTTCCTAATTTTCGATTTGTAAACATTTCTAACTAATTTTTAAGAGTTTAAAATACAGTGTGAACCAAACAAAACACTTCTTTCTGCCAAATTTGCCCTAAATGCTACGAGTTTTCAACTTATTTTATTAAACGAGTATTTTCAGTAGTGGGCTCTAGGATGGTGCTAATTATCTGTTGCTCTTGGCTCTCACCTCAATCTGATGTGTACCTATGATATATGTAGGACAGGGCCATGGAAATTTTTCCTACCAAAGGTCACTAATTCATCATCTCTCCTATTAAGAAAAAACAAGAAACCTAATTAACTACCTGATAGGTTTTTAAAGACTGAGTATTATAATATGGACCACAAAATCATTTAATTTATGGGATAAAATGCATTTTAGTTCCCTGTAATCACCTATGAAAGATAGGGAAGAGGACAGTTGGAAAGTCATCAGGATAAAAGAGGTAGAGGGAAAAAGGAAGGGGTTGAGGAGAAAATGGTGAGAGTAGGAAAGAATGAAAGGGTTAGCTGATCATAGAGTGAGGGTAGAATGTCCTAAGAGTATTAGAAGAAAACTTTTTTTGTTCCATGGTGCATCAGAGAAAATTTCTGTAGTCTGGGTAATGGTTAAGAGAATAAAGCTCTAGAGCTCAATTCCTGACTCTAACAGTTACTTGCCCTGTGACCACAGGCAAGTTATCTAACCTCTCTAAACCTCAGTTCCCTTATCTGTAAAACTGGCATACTAATAATATCTACATTGAATGATTTTTAAGAAATAATTAACTAATTATTTGTAAAGTACCTAGAATAATGCCTGACATATTATGAGGAATCAATACATATTAGTATTATATTGTTTTAAAATTAAGATGTAGTACCAGTAGTTGTTTTTTTTTTTTTTTTTAACCTGGGTGCTTACCGTGCTTCAAATTTGATTTCAGGTTTTTCCAAATTTTATTTTTTAAATACAGCTCCCTCCCCTCCCCCATGACTCTGAAGATTTCTGAAGTTGGCAAAGGAGTAATACGTGTGCATGTGTGTGTGTTTAAATTTCTTCGAAAATAAGATCTATCCTAAATCAGATTTTCAGTAGTTTGCGTCTGCTCCGGGCATTGTTCTTTTCTGCAGAATTACTTTAGGTATTGAATTCATAACACAGGAGCCAAAGAATTGTAAGATCAGGTCTGTGTTTTATCATGTTCACTTTTTTCCCCACCATCTCCTATGTGGTGTGGTTTTTGCACAAGGGTTGAATTTAGAATTAGTTTAGTGGTTAATTACAAGTCAGCCTGGGTAGACCATTTTATTTCTGATGTTTACTGATCCTGGTAAAGTGAAGATCACTGTTGGATGGCAACAGAGATTGAGTCTCTAAGTGACATTTATCACAGTAGTAAGAAGCATTGTCATGAATTGTTGAACAGAATAACATGACTGAATTTTATCCACTTGATGAATTAATTAAATTCCTTGATTAATTAATTTCTTTTTAGAGAATCTATGTAAGCTCACTAGAAAAACACGGCCCTTAATTAATTCCTGATGAAATAATTTAATTTCCCAGTGCCATTATGTCTTCATTTGGAAACACTCATTTTTATCACTTTCATTTTTTTTAATTAAAAACATTTTTAAAGACTTTTTTTAGAGCAGTTTTAAGTTCACAGAAAAGTTGAGTGGAAGTTTCCAGAGATTTCCTATATACCCTCTGCCCACAAATGGCATAACCTCCCTCATTATCAACATCCCCCACCAGAGTGGTAAATTTGTTACAATTTATGAATCTACATTGACACATCATAATCACCCAAAGTTCATAGTTTACATTACTATTTACTCTTGGTGTTGTACATTCTGTAGGTTTAGACAAATGTATAGTGACATATCCATCATTATGGTATCATATGGAGTGTTTCTACTGCAGTGAAAATCCTCTGTGCTCTGCCTATTTATCCCTCTCCCCTGGCCCAACCCTGGCAATCACTGATTTTTTTAATGTGTTCATAGTTTTACCTTTTCCAGAAGGTCATTTAGTTGGAATCATGCAGCATGTAGCCTTTCCGTTTGGCTTCTTTCACTTAACATTATGCATTTGTTTCCTCCATGTCTTTTCAAGACTTGATAATTCATTTCTTTTTAGCAGTGAGTAATATTCCGTTGTCTAGATGAA
Source organism: Globicephala melas (assembly GCF_963455315.2). Lineage (NCBI taxonomy): Eukaryota > Metazoa > Chordata > Mammalia > Artiodactyla > Delphinidae > Globicephala > Globicephala melas. The sequence goes on from NC_083316.1 coordinate 98,688,537, forward strand.
CCAGTTTGTTTATCCACTCACCTACTGAAGGGCATCTTGTTTGCTTCCAAGTTTACCCAATTATGAATAAAGCTGCTATAAACATCCATGTGCAGGTTTTTGTGTGGACATATGTTTTCAACTCCTTTGGGTAAATCCCAAGCAGCATAATTGCAAGATTGGTAAGAGTATGTTTAGTTTTGTAAGAAATTGCCAAGCTGCCTTCCAAAGTTTTTTTCATTTTTTATTATGTGACTTCAGAATATCATTTTATTTTTCTAAATAATTTTGAAGTTAATTTGCAATGGTGAAATAAGTGATGCCTCCCTTCTTTCCTTCCATATTTTTTTTCTCACTATAATGCTAAAAGAATTCACTTCCATCACCCACTCAAATTAAAGACTAGGCCAATGCTTTGTATTTCATAATTGAATTACCCCTTTTACATCATTTTCTACATTATGAACTGATTTCTGGCTTTTTGTTTCAGTCCTTGCCTTATGATTTTATTAGACTCACAACTCTGGTCCAGCTTCTAAAATTATCATCTTGAGTTAGAAATATGTGTCATAACAGTCTATCCAAAGCATTGAAAAAGCAGAAATTCAGTGACATGAGAACTTAAAGAAAAAGAAAATTTGCAAAGACTGACAATGGTTGGATTGGTTCTTGGCAGTGCTAGAAATAAAAATTTTTGTTATTATTATCATTTTCACCCATTTCCATTCCTGGAGGTGTAGAGTAATTTTGGAGGTAATTTTAATTTCGTGTACTTTGCACTTACAGTTTGTCAATTTAAACCAGTTACAGATCTAAGTAAATTGAAAGCAAGTCTTATTTAATTCATCAATGACAGAAATTTACAGGAAAAGAACTTTACTGCTGCCTATTTTATACATATGTCAACTTTCAAATACATCTTTCATTCTTTCTCAGAATTCACACACACACACACACACACACACACACACACACACACATCCTTGTTATCTGTGGATTTTGTTTTTATGAATTCACCTACTTAGCAAAAGTTATTTGTAAGCCCCAAATCAATATTCATGATGCATTTGTGATCATTCGTGGACATCCATCTGCACAGGGTGGAGAAAAACTTGGGTTGGCCCCATGCACACATTCCCAGCTGAGGTCAAACAAGGCATCACTCCGCTTTCTTCTTTTGGTTCTCATGTTGTAAATGTGTGCACGTCACAGACTACTTAGTGGCGTGATTTTCACATTTTTGTGCTCTTTTTGGTGACTTTGTTTTTTAAAATGGGTTCCAAATATAGTGCTGAAATGCTGTCTAGTGTTCCAAGTATAAAAAAAGCTGTGATGTGCCTTATGAAGGAAATATGTGTATTAGATAAGCTTCATTCAGGTATGAGTTATAGTGCTGTTGACCATGAGTTTAATGTTAAAGAACCAATAATATATATGAAATAAGGTGTCTTTAAATAGAAACATGCACAAAGCAAGGTTATGCATTGACAGTTGAGGAAGATATGACCAGAGGCTCACTGGAGCCTAATCCTATATTTCCCTAGGAGTAATAATTCTGTATTCACTAATTCAGTGTTTATTGTGACTTTATAGGACGTGACTACCACAAATAATAAGAACTGACTGTACGTAACTTATTGAGGTTTAAATACCTATCTGTATATCTTAACTGTATGGTTACTCCATATTTACCTATTCGTGTACATAAACACACACACACTCATATACACATGTATGCATTTTTCACAAGCTCCTTTTCATGCTACCAAAATTTAAGGACCACTGGTTTATTGGGATATGGAGTTTAAGGAAGTAAGACTAAGCAGTTTAGATTCAATTAGATAATACAAGTTGTCTAGCATTGTTTATGCTTTTCTTGTGAAATAGCAATTCTGGCAGTTGAATCACTTTATTATTTTAGTAATAAATCCTTTTCTGGGAGTTAAACAGCCTCCAAACCCTTTCCATAATGTACTTGAGATTCCTCATTCCTAGTTATTTTTGTCATCTTCTTTGCCAGCTTACTTCCAATCGGTTTTCCTCAGCGGGACTTTATTTGTTAACAGTAGCGGTTCACATTATGTCTTAAGCTGGGAAGTGATAATATCAGCAGGTAAAATGAAGAGTACCATGCCACAGCATGCCACCTCTAGGGCTTTTTGGCTTCCTAGAAAATAGTTAGCAATGCAGTGTGTCACTCCTAGAGACTATTTACCTTCCTTGTAAATACAGCTCTTCAATCTACCTGTACCTCACTACAGGACCATCTTTTTAAATTTTTTATTATTTTTTTAAATTAATTTTTATTGGAGTATAGTTGCTTTACAATGTTGTGTTAGTTTCTTGCCTTACAGCAAACTGAATCAGGTATACACATACATATATCCACTCTTTTTTAGATTTCCTTCCCATTTAGGTCACCACAGAGCACTGAGTAGAGTTCCTTGTGCTATACAGTAGGTTCTCTTAGTTATCTATTTTATATGTAGTAGTGTATATATGTCGGTTCCAATCTCCCAATTCATCCCACCTCCCTCCCCCCTTGGTAACCATAACTAAAGGACCATCTTTCATTCACCAAGTTTAAGAGGTTGCTTTCTCCACCACTTGTTTTTATTATTTTCCATTTCCTAATTAGACCAGAGTAGAACACATAGGCAGATATCCATTCAGTTATTCATTCATTCAATAGTTAGTGACTGCCAACTATGTGTCAGACACTGTGTGAAACAGTAGAATACATGACAGTGTTCTCAAAGGGCTTTCAGTTTAGAGTGGGAGAAAGAGAAATTAGCAAGAAAACAAATTTGATTGTTTCATGGAGTGATAGGAGTATGAGGGGAATAAAGAAAGGGAATGGAATAGGAAGTAGCCAGGATTGAGGTAGGAGAAAGGATGATTCTTTAATTATGTTGGCCAGGGAAGAGAGAGAGAGAGACCTCCTGAAAGAAGATTTGGACCTAGCTCTACACTTGAAGTAATACTGAAAAGGCTAGTCAACACATAAAACATTTACACTACTGTGCTCTAACAATAAGCCTGGTTACTCTAATTATGCATGGTAACTGGTAACAGCAAAAATTAACCTACCTAAATACTCTCACAGACTACTAAAGGAAATAATGTATTATTTTTTAAAATATAATTTACAATAGAAGGGGAGATATGCCATAAGAGGAGACAAAGTCTTCGAGGAAAGTGATATTACTTTCCACTATTGTTATTCATTCATTCATGTAAGCATTCATTGTCAGAAAAGTTCCCAGAAAAGGTAGTATTAATTAAACAGTGATTGAATGAATGGTTGGAAAATGTCTCTCTAGACAGAAGAATTAGCAGAGTTTGGAAATAGAACTCATACCTAGATTGTAAAAAGACATGACTGTCAGGCTAATCAGTCTGGCTTTTATTACTATTTTACAGATGTTTTAAGAGAGGAAGTGACATGATTAGCATTGTGCATTAAGGCATTTTTACATTGATATTGAAAGGATTGTTGCAGGAGGCAGGAAACTGGAGGAAGACCACCAAGTGAGCATTGCAAAAGTTTTGAGAAGACTGAACGTCACAGAAGGAAAGAGAATGGAAAGAGTGCGATGGAAGTGGTAACATTTGGAGATAGAAGAAAAAGACTACTGACTTTAAGAGGGCTGAGTGAATTTGCTAACGTGCTACATGAAGTGTTGAAGCAGAAAAATGATGGGAGATTTGGAGAATGCTTGGTTTTGAGGCTCTGAGACTAAGAAGATGATAATGCAGTCCTTAGAATGAATTGAGAAGAATTCCCTTTGCATCTGTCTTCAGGTAGAGATTGAAGAGAATTTACCTAATTTCTCCTCTAAATGTTAGCTAGAATTAATCAGAAATCCAAAATGAATCCAACATTCAAAAATTCATTAGTTAAAAAGCTAATGCAATGTATCACATCAGCAGGCAAAAAATGAAAAATCATATGGTCATATTTATAGGTGCAGAAAAACATTTGCCAAAACTCAACTTGATAAAGAACATTTCAACTACAAAAACAGTACAAAGAAAAAACTTCAGCTCACATTATACTTAATGATGAGAAACAGTGGGCTGCGGCCCTAAGACTGAGGCCAAGACAAGGATTTCTCCTCTCACCATATGCATTCAACATCATACTGGGTGTCCTAACTAATGCAATAAGACAATGGAATAAGACAAGACAAGAAATAAAGTTTATACAAATTGAGTTACATGAAATAAAACTGTTCACAGATGACATGATTATCTATGTAGAAAATACAAAGAATTTATTAAAAAAACCTCTGGAATAATAAGTGGGTTTAGCGTGGTTATAGGATACAAAATGTAAAAAAGACAATTGCTTTCCTATGTACCAGTAATGAAGAGTTAGAATTTGATAATAAAGACACAGTACCATTTACATTGGCACTAAAAAGTTAAACATTTAGATATTTATCTAACAAAATATGTAGAAGATATATTTGTACAAAACTACAAAGCTCTGATGAAAGAAATCCAAGAAAATCTAAATAAATGGAGAGAGATTCCAAGTTCATGTTTTGGAAGACTCAATATTGTTAAAACCTCAGTTTTTCCAAACTTGATACTGATTCACTACCATCCCAATTAAAATCACAGCAAGTGATTTTGTGAATAGTGACCAACTGAGTCTAAAGATTGTATGGAAAGGCAAAATCAAAGGAGTGAGATTATCTGTCTTCAGGACTTACTATAAAGCTACTGTAATCAAGATACCATGATATTGGTTAAAGAGTAGCTAGATCAATGGAAAACAGTAAAGAACCTAGAGAGAAAACCACCAAATAGAGTCAACTGTTCTTTGACAAAGAAGCAGCAGCAATTTGACAAAGAAGAATAGTCTTTTAAACAAGAGATGCTAGATCAACTAGACATCCACTATCTGCATGAAAAAAAAAAATCTAAACACAGATCTTACATCTTTGACCAAAAAGCACCTCAAAATGTATCATACATCTATATGTAAATGTGAAACTCTAAACTTATTAGAAGATAACAAGATAATATCTAGGTGGCCTTAAATTTGATGATGAGTTTTTATTTTATTTTATTCTTTTAACATCTTTATTGGAGTATAATTGCTTTACAGTGGTATGTTAGTTTCTGCTTTATAACAAAGTAAATCAGCTATACATATACATATATCCCCATATCTCCTCCCTCTTGCATCTCCCTCCCACCCTCCCTATCCCACCCCTCTAGGTGGTCACAAAGCACTGACCTGATCTCCCTGAGCTATGCGGCTGCTTCCTACTAGCTATCTGTTTTACATTGGGTAGTGTATATATGTCCATGCCACTCTCTCACTTCATCCCAGCTTACCCTTCCCCCTCCCCGTGTCCTCAGGTCAATTTTCTACGTCTGCGTCTTTATTCCTGTCCTACCCCTAGGTTCTTCAGAACTAATTTTTTTTTTTAGATTCCATATATATGTGTTAGCATATGATCCATGAAAGAAAACAACTGATGCTGGACTTCATTAAAGTTAGAGACTTTTGTTCTGCTAAAGACTCTTTTAAGAGAATAAAAAAACAGCCACAGACTGAGAGAAAATATTTACAAAAATATCTGATAAAGGACATGTATTCAAAATATAAAAAGAACACTTAAAACTAATAAAAAAGGGTAAAAGGTCTGAACAAACAGCTCATTAAAGAAGATGTACAGATGGCAGATAAGCATATGGAAAGATACTCATTAGGAAATTGCAAAGTAAAACAATGAGGTACAATTTTATATCTATTAGAATGGCGAAAATCTAAAAAACTGACAGTACCAAATGCTGATGAGGATCTAGAACAAGAGTTCTTGTTCACTGCTCATGAGAATGCAAAATCAGTCACTCTGGAAGACAGAAATCTTCCTACAAACTAATCATACTCCTTTCATCATAGGATCCAGCCCTCCCAGGTATTTACCCAGGTGACTTTAAAAATTATGGCCACACAAAAACTTTCACACAAATGTTTATAGCACCTTTATCTGTAATTGCCAAAAATTGGATAAACCAACTGTCCTTCATTAAGTGAGTGGATAAACAAACTGTGGTTCATCCACACAGTGGAATATTATTCAGAAATACTAAAATGAGCTATCAAGCCATGAAATGACATGGAGAAATTTTAAATGCATATGGCTGAATTAAAGAAGTCAGTATGAAAAGACTACATACTGTATGATTCCAACTATGTGGCATTCTGGAAAAGGCAAACTCATAGAGACCATATAATAACATCAGGGATTCAGGTAAGGGGGAGCGTGAATATGTGGAGCACAGGGGATTTATAGGCCAGTGAAACTATTCTGTGTGATACCGTCATGGTGGATACATGATATTATACATTTGTCAAAATCTATAGTACTGTGTGTAGAACACAAAGAGAGAATCCTACTGTAAACTATGGACTTTAGTTAAAAGTAATATATTAATATTAATAATATATCAATACCGGTTTATCAGTTGCAACAGCTGTGCTTCACTAATGCAAGATATTAATAACAGGGAAAACTGAATGGTGAAGAAGTGGTATTATGAGAATTCTCTGTACCATCTGCTTATTTTTCTGTAAACCTAAAACTGCTAAGAAAATAAATTCTATTACATTTTTAAAGCTGATATTAGGTACAGAATAAAAAATAATTTCATTCCATCTTTTCTATTTGGTATTAGATAATGAAATCTAGTGTTGAAAATTATCGTCACCAGTCACTGTGTAGAAATACTAACATGCCTTGTGAATTTGTATAAAATAATTAATTGGGCTAAGGGTTGACTGCAGTGGCCCTTAAGTGGCTAGAAGGTATTTTAAGTAGTTCAGAAGAAGAGAGTGATCAGTGATTCCAGGAGGGAAAACTGCATGTGTTGAGTCATGGAGATGGTAGTAACTATGTCGTGGGACAATTATACTGGAGACAGCAGCATATGTTAGAGGTAAAAATTAGTTTAAGTCAGGATTATGGAGAACTTTTACTGTCAAGGGGAGCTATTGACCCAATCAAGTGGACTCAGCAGTTATCTGAACAAAGTAGTGTTAAGGATTAAATAAATACTATTATGGGAATGCTCATAGCCCAGCACTCAGCATCTGCCATAGTGTACGGAATCTACAAATATTAAATTTCCTTTCCTTTCATATAATTATTATCATGGTTAAATTTACTCTCAATCAACTTTCAACTTATTAACTAATTAGGATTTAGCTAGGGTTAGTTAATAACTCATAATCACCAACCATTGGGGATCAAAACACATTTAGTACCCTCAAGTAAATTATTTAAAAACATATTTTTCCCTCCTTCAGTTATAATGCTAATTTATCAATGCATATGACATATTTTTCTTTGAATTACAAGCTTCTAAAGGGCATACCTTTGTAGTTTTATCATTTAAGGTAAACCTATTTATATACTTAGTGATCATTAACTGAATAGTGATTATGTATTAAATAAATCATTGAGGCACAATTGATAAGGTATGATTAGAACCCAAACTTATGGACTAAAATGTTCTGTAAGTTGGAAGTTCCATGCTGCCTTTCACTTTTTGGTCACATAATAACTAAATTCTTTTCTTTTTCCAAGAGGGTGAGGGTATGACCATTTTTAGAAATATCTATTACTTGAAAAAAAAAAACATTTAGCAGGTATATGTAGAGAATTTTCTTGTATAAATCAAAATTTACTCAGTTGGTCCTTTTTAAAAATACAATTTAATTTTCATATATCCTCATGACATTCAAACGTTATTTGAATGTTTAATGGATATTAGTAGAGATACATCTAAAAAACTAGCCCAACTGATTTACAATGATGCAGAGCCCCAGAGATGAGGAAATGAGGAGGCCTCATGTAATGAGGCAAGGGTGCTACGATGACTGTACAGCTACACGATCAGGAAAATGTAATTAATGGAAGAACAACACTTCTGTGGGTGCCTGGTTGCTAATTAACCTATTCACAGTTAAATCAAGAAGAAACAAAACATTGGGGAAAAGAGGCTTGCCTATATTCAAAGGAAATTTTAAGACTGCCATTTCTATTTTTCATTTCTGTCAGATTTCATTGTTTAGTGTAAAATCTGAAATTACTACTTTCAATGTACAAAATTCACTATTCAAACTTTGAACTTCCAAACTTCTTCAAGATTGTCTCAAATTAATTTCAGCATGGTGTTCGTTTTTCAGTATATTAATGGATTTTTTGCCTAAAAAATAATTTCTGGGTATACTACTCACCATCCCTCCACATCCTTCACTATTAGTATGAGATTTAATTACTTAAATTTAACTCATTAGAGATTTAATATTTAATTCTAAAACTCAATGAAAGTATAACACAATCACAATTATCATTTATTAATATATTTGTCTTATGCAAGTTACGAATATATGTTAAGAAATTAGCTTATATTTTATACCTTCACTAAACCCTTGACTGTGTAATCTTGGTAATCTCCCTTCTTGATTCTCTCTCTGTCAGTGTAGTGTTGTCAGTGTAGTGGTAGTCCTGCCATCATATCTATTATTCAGCCTATGTTATGCAGGACAAAAGGGAAAATAAATTCAAACAGTCTGCCTGACTCAAAGTACTGAAATAGTTTTAGTCCAATCTCCCTGACACAGACTATAGAAGCACTGGGGAAAGCAAGAATTCACTACAAAGTTCCAATTTTCCCTCATAACACCATTACTATCTAAAACAAGCTAAATCCCCACATTGCCATTATTTCCCATCAGCATTGCCCAAGAGCTGTGAAAGGGGTTGTGTGTTAACCTAACAAATCTTCTCATAAAAATGTAATATCTCATAAAATAAAAGGAGAGGGACTTCCCTGGTGGCGCAGTGGTTAAGAATCCGCTTGCCAATGCAGGGGACATGGGTTCGAGCCCTGGTCCGGGAAGATCCCACATACCTCAGAGCCACTAAGTCCGTGTACCACAGCTACTGAAGCCCATGTGCCTAGAGCCCATGCTCTGCAACAAGAGAAGCCACCACAGTGAGAAGCCTGCGCGCAGCAGCAAAGAGTAGCCCCCATTTGCTGCAACTAGAGAAAGCCCATGCGCAGCAATGAAGACCCAAGGCAGCCAAAAATAAATAAGTAAATAAATTTATTAATAAAATAAAAGGAGAAAGATTTCAATCAATTATTGCTTGATTTGAACATTATATTTTACACAGCACTGGGTTTCCTTTTACTGAATGGGTAACTGATAGAAATTGAAAAGTAAGGTTCTGAAATGCCATTCTAATATTGCATAATTCAGAGAAAGAGGTTGTGTCACATTTCCCTCAAAAATATATCACTGAATGTCTTACTAAATTTTTGTATCTCCTGAACCACCCCCTCCACCATCAAACTTGGAGGTATGTGTATGAAAGAGCTTACAATGTTGGAGCCTACCTTTAAGGTCTTGATTGTATTATGGAAGATAGGGAAAAAAGAGTGAGTTAACCAATTTTCCAGGAAATGTTTGTAATTGAATAGCAAGGTGAATATGGAGTTGATTGAGACATGAGATATTATGGGGATTCAGAGCTGGTCTGAGGTGTTTTTCAGAATGATATGAATCAATTTAGAGACTTCTGAGGGAGTTGTTTCTTCAAGAGATTTTTTGTGTGTGTTCCTAAAATGAGCTGCACTCCATAGTCTGTTGTAGAGCAGTTCTCAAATGTAAGGATGCATTAGCATTGCTCTGAGGGTTTGTAAAAACACAGATTGCTGGCCTCAGCCTCTCAGAGTTGTAGATTCATTGGTTCTAGGATGGGGCCTAACTGCATTTCTAACAAGTCCCCAAGTGACGCTAATGTTGCTGGTCTGGGGACTGCACTTGAGGAACATTAACTGCTCTAGAGAAAGTACAGTCATTGCGTAGCCACAGAATTGATCAAATAATTTGGAAGTCAAAAGAGTTACATCTTCTAAATACCTTTTTACCAATACCTTTCTGAGAAGTTTTGGAATTTTAAATCAGCTCTCTGGCTTCTGTCTGTATCCCCTTGGAGTACAAACCCAAATAACATGATTGCTGAATTTCGTTCCTTTTTTATCATGTCCTATTCCACCCCCCCACCCCCGTCCCCCAAGCCCTGTGTTGTTAAGCCTTTGAAATTGTTCAGAAATATTCAGTGATTCAGTTCAGTGCTCTTGGGAACAACAGAAATGGAATATTATTAGAAATTACAGTTTTTAAAAAGTCAGAAATAAAGGCAATATTTTTCAGACTAAATTTTAGATAATTACTACTTCCATGCCTTAAATTAATAATACTTCATGCTTATGTATGAAACGTATTCCAAATGAAAGATCTCATGTCTGTATTTGTGCTTGTTTCATATACAAACTTTCTTTTAAAATCTTAAGAGTCTAACTAGATTATGTTAACATTTTTGAAAAATAACAGCAATTGACCTCCTCCAAAAAACTGATGAAATAGAGCAAAAATGCTGATGTTTCTCCTACTGATTCAAAACTGTTTTAAATGTTTATTCAAATGAAAGACAGTGATTCATGGGCTGAGCTGAGTATTTAATTGGAGATATACAGTGTTGTTGTACACATAGATTGACTTGTCTTTAAATAGGTTTTTGTTATCACTACTTGAATTACTATCCCTTCCCATTTCCCAAATGTGTTTACCAAGTATACACCCAACATTCTTCCTTTATCTGTCCTCTTTTTCATTATCCTACTTCTAGCCATTTAATCTTTGCAAAATAACAAGATACTTGAGTGTATTTTTGATGAATGTATATATGCATATGTTATCTTTCTCGTGTAGTTCCAGAAGGTAAAAATCTCCGATGGTAAAAATATTGTCTTTCAATGCAACATGTACCACGTGACTCCTAGAACACTTTGGGCACTTAATAACCTTTACAACACCATCCTTGATATCATCATCAATCATGGAACCTGTTCTCAGCTCTGATTCAACTAGACATAGCTTAAAAAAGGATCTTCTCTTATGTCTCAGGTTGCCATTCAACCCTGACAGCTTCCCTCTTTCAAATACATCTGCTCTCTTTCAAGAAAGTTTTGCATGCATTTTATACCTCTAATGCGGTACCTCCAGATTAGAGACAGAGAAGTTAATTGAAATGAGTGAGCACTTACTGATAAAAGTGTGTTGGATTCAGCATGAGAATACTAACCTGTTTCCACATGACTAACCAGGACTGCACAAAAGTAAATCATCATAGAAATGTAGTCATTCTCTCAATCACCTAATGATTCTATTACTTATATATAGACAAATGCACACAGGGCACTCCATTAACTTTAGAAAGGTCACTCAGCAGTCATTAGAGTTAAGTAAATGAGGGTTAAACTGTCCTTCTCAACACCATAAACTTAGCTGCTTATATACATTCTATAATTATAGAGCAGAAATATAAGATACAAAATGAGTTTCATGGATAAATCATCTACAGTAGTGTGTAACCAGAAACACCATTTGTCCCTTTGAAAAGCTGAAATATTTTAGAACCTGAAAAATCTATTGAATTTATTTTCATGTATGGTGTGCTTTGTTCAGATGGAATTTTATGTGGCAGCATTTTATGTAAAAGATAAAAGCAAGTGTTGTAAATGAAACCAGGTTGGGGAGGTTGGCTGACTGAATTGCCTTTCACTCCAGCAGTTCCAAAAGGATCTCCATGCTAAGTCCAAAGATCTCAAAGCAGCATGAAAACCACTGTATTTGAAGGTTAATTCATGGACTGTTTTTCTTCAGAGCATTTTTACCATACAACATATTATATACAATATTTTATTTTCTTACTAATTATTAATGAGGTAATTAATTAACTTACATTGGGATTTAAGTTGTATGAAGGGAGGGACTTTTTTTTTTTTTTTTTTGCGGTATGCAGGCCTGTCACTGTTGTGGCGTCTCCTGTTGCCGAGCACAGGCTCCGGACGCGCAGGCTCAGCGGCCATGGCTCACGGGCCCAGCCGCTCCGCGGCCTGTGGGATCTTCCCGGACCAGGGCACGGAGCGGCATGTGGGATCTTGCCGGACCAGGGCATGAACCCGTGTTCCCTGCATTGGCAGGCGGACTCTCAACCACTGCGCCACCAGGAAAGCCCAGGGAGGGACTTTTTTTTATCGGCTTGACACATAGTGAGTACTCAGTAAATACTTCTGTTGAATGAGTGAATAAGTGTATCCATGAATGAATATGTTTACTAAATTACTAATACATGAAGATGATAGGTCCCCAGGATTAAAAAAAAAAAAAGGTAAGACACAGTCACTGACCCAAAAGAACACATAAAGTAGTTGAAGTAGATAACATGTCTACGAGAAAACATCTAATAACATAAGCCAGTACATAATGGATACCTTTCCAACGGTACAGGAACTGTGTACTAATGTAATTTGGACAAGGGGAAACTGAATTAAGTAGATCAGGAGAAGATTCACTGGGGAAATGACTAGATGTGTGACCTTACATAATTTGCTTAAACTTTCTGGGCCTCAGTTTCCTCATATAAAATCAGGTTTTTCTAGCCAAGTGAACACTTAGATCCCTTGGAGTTTTAGGCAAAAAAATAGATTTTGAATGCATAGTAAAAATCTGAACTAGAGAGGCGACAATCTCTCTGCAAATATGCCTTGAGAACTTAATCAAAAGATAAGCTGTTTTGAGCTCTATACTACACTATACTCTGACATGGCTGCAGTTTGAATTTGATCAAGTTAAACTGAAGTTTAAAGAAAATTTAATAGAAGTAGAAGTAATTTTTAAAATATTTTTTTCTGACTCAGTGTGCATAGAAATTCATAAATGGCGTACTGAAGCAATACCTCAGGTGACATCACACAACTTTGTCCTACACAGAGGTACAGCTGTGGGCAAGTATTAGATGCAGTAAACCAAGTAACAGTTACCTTCTATTTTCTTTAAATGAACTATTTTATGTATGAATAATAAAGATACAGAAAAGTGAATACAACTAATTTCGTAGCTTAATGCAATTTTACACAATGAACATACCTACATAAACCACCACCAGGAATAAGGAAATTGAGTGTCACCAGCATTATAGACACTCCATATACCTCTCTGCTAGTTGTTACCCACCCCAAAGGCAGTAGCTATTCTGACTTCCACACAATAGATTTGTTGTTTTTATTTCCATAAGTGGAATCATACATTAGGTACTGTTTTCTTCTTTCACTTAAACTTACATTTATGGGATTTATAACACTTATACTGTAATGACTAACATATTTAGAATTAAAGAATCTTACTATTCTCTACACATTTTTTGTTCTTTTTTTCTCATTTTTCCTTCTCATTGAGTGATCATGTATTTTTAAACTTATTGTTATTCCTTTTTATGATCTTTTGTTATTTTTCTTTTATGTTCATTTAGTGATTTAAGTCTAAATCTTAGTCTTAAACACGTTTCAGGATCCCTTTACATTCTTAAAAATTATTGAGGATCCCAAAGATCTTTTGATAATGTGGGCTATATATTTTGATTATTACCATATTACAAGTTAAAATTGAGAAAGTTTTAAACACCAGAATACACAAACACATATACATTAGTCATCAGGGCGAGGATGGTATCACATGTCATGTCACCTTGGAAAAGTCCACTATATAGTTGTGTAAAAATGAGAGCAAAAAATCAAATAATATGTTAGTTTTGGTTTGAAAATAATTGTCACTGCATGGACCCCTGAAAGGTTCTCCTTTGAGAATTGCTACTTTAGAGATTCAACATGAATACATATCTTCCTCAATTTATGACAGGGTTTTATCCTGATAAACCCTCATAAGCTGAAAACATCATAAGTTGAAAATACATTTCAAACATCTAATCTACCGAACATCCGAGTTTAGCCTAGCCTACTTAAATGTGCTCGGAGCACTTACGTTAGACTACAGTTGGGCAAAATCATCTAATACAAAGCCTACATTTTTAATAAAGTGTTGAAAATCTCATGTAATTTATGAAATGCTATACTGAAAGTGGAAAACAGAATGTTGTGTGGGTACAGGATGGTTGTAAGTGGCTCAGTTGTTTACCCTCATGAATGCATAGCCATTTGCCTTTTCTCACAAGTTAATTTTTTTTTATTGTATCTGGATATTGTGTATGAAAGAACTGTAGAGGTTTCAGATGATGAAATCTTCCACTGGAGACAATTGACTTTCTCCTCCACTAAAAATACAGAGTTGTGATCTTGGGTGGAGTCTGAGAGGAGACCACTTCAATCCAGGAGGAACTGAGTTAAGTTAAGCTGGTTTAAATTTTAATGACTCAATTTATTTGTGATTTTCACTTGTCCCTAGGTTGATTTATACTCAAATTTAGAAGACTTTAGAAAACTTAATTCTGCCCTTCAGAAGATTTTGGATTATCTGTTTATCCTCCTGTCTTTCACAATTTCAAAACTTGGCACTGTATAGAGGGGGAGATAGGCCACATGTTTGAGGACCCTCACATTCCAATTTTGTCACTCCAGTCCCATGAAATGACTAAAATCTCCTATTATTTGCCCTTTGCCTTGGCTAAGATTCTGTCCTCAGACCTCAGCCTGTGTCTGTCATCAGTAAATGTCCCTAGGGGAAGAGATTAACTGTTCCACAGCCTACTTCTAAATTTTTCTCTACTCTCTGAAATTTTAATCAATTTAGTCTTCATTGTTTCCAAGTTCTTTAAGGCCTTGAGTTGTTTGTAGGAATAACAGCTGTTGCAATGATTACATTCTACCAGGAGAAGCTGCCAATATCCATTCAAATATTGATTCTGTTCATTCTCTATTTTGTCCTCTCTTTCCAGGACTCCAGTATAATATATTTCTGAATTTCTCACTGCACGTCCGAGTATTGTATGTTTTTCTCTGTGTTTTCTTTCTTCTCTTCTCTCTGATCTTTAGTCTAGTTATGTGATATACGGTTGTACTCTGCAGTTCTCCAGACTATGAATCCACTTTTCTGCTGTGTTTAATTTAGTGTTAAATTTTAGCATGTATTAAATGTTTATTTCAGTTATTATTAGAAATTGGGAGGAAGGGGTAAAGCATATGGCCTATGATACTTTCACTCCTTTACTGGGGGAATACCTATGAAGAAAGGAAGAAAAGCAGATAAGGTAACATAGTTTAACCTTGGAGACTAGGTATGCATGTAAAATGGCTAATGATATTTACTAGGTAGAAGAGACTTTGTCTCTATCTGACTCTCTCTAGCTAAGGATAACCCATATAAAATGGAATCCAAATATGAAAAATGGCTTCCTGGAGAATGTCACATAAGTTATACAACTCCCTGGGGTACTAAATGAAAATGTGTCTGATTTGAAATGCTCTCTGTTGTATGAGGAAGCCCATGAACATCATTTAGAGGCTTCATCTATTCTGAGCTGGAGGTTCATGTTTGATAAAGGAATAAAGGACCTGTGAGAGTCATCACTGATGTCCCAGAAGCTTCTTTCTCTTTTGCCTTTTGATTGCTTTTATCCTTGACACTATTTAGTAAAGTTTGATACTGGGTAAGATCTCTGATTCACATGATTCTCAGTTAATAATCTGATTCTGTGTATTATAGGTCTGGGTTTCCATTTGCTTACTTTTGGTGAAATTATCTACTTTATCATACATTTCTTGGTCATATTAATCACAATTATTTTATTTTAAAACAATATCTTTAACCATCCACTAAGGGGTGGTTTCTATTATCTATTTCTTTGTACTCTTTGAATTTTGGTAATTATTTTGTCCCTGGCATGCCTGGTAGTTCAGGATTGTATGGTAGACATTATGTATAAAAATTGAAGAGGCTGTGGATGATGTTATATTCTTAAATTTGCTTCCAAATGAAGTTATAGTAGGACAGATGACCTTGTTCCATTCAGAGATTGAGCTGATTTATGGCTAAGGCTGAGTTTATAGTGTTTATGAACACTGAAATTTGCCCTTATCCCATAGCATGGCCTTACAAGAGCCTCAACTGAAAGCCTAGGGCATTTCTGAGACCATTTCTCCTTGGGACCATACTATAATTTTTAGCCCATAACCTTGTGAGACTGCCATGAGCTCTTCTTTGTTTTTTAGCCTGATTTCTTGATCTTTTACCCAGCTCAGGTGGGAAATCAACCAATGCCTTGTGGGAAAAATCAACAGAAATGTTGGTCTTGCCTCAGTGCATTTCCCTCTTTTCAGGACATTGACCTCATAACTTTTGGGTTGGTTGTTTCCTGATGCCTCTAAATAGTAGATATTAAAAGTTTAGCACATATTAATAGTTGTTCCAAGATGAAGAGTTTTTCCATTACTGGCTGTGCAGTCGTAGCCACAAGTAGACGTCTAGATGGTCTCTTTTGAGAAAGGATTGACTCTCCAACTATGTTAGACATTTTACTTAACACAAAGAAATGGAGGTAAAAAGCTTGTCTTTTTATAGAACAGAAAAAAAATTAGCTGCAGGCTTTTCATAATTTGAGCATATTTTCCTTGTGGTTAAACAATAAAATTGCCTTTGAAAAGGTTTTTCTTGCACTTTTGATAGTAAGAACATTAAAGTCAAAGATGTTTAAGGATAAGTAGGTAGGCCCATTATGCTTTGGGGTTGTCGTATAGAATATGTCTGTCTGGGGTAGAATGAGAGGTAGAGTTGCTAGGAAATATAAGTTGATGTGTATTTGTAGGAATTATTGACTGTCCTTCCAAGTAGTTGGGATTTTATTCTACATGAAATGAGGAGTTATGTGAGTCATATAAATTACATTAAGATTACAAACCATAATCATATTGTAGTTTAGGAAGATACAACTTTTATAAAATGCAAATAAAGGAAGAGTGATATTAAAATTAAAGGAATTATTGAAGAAACCATTGAAAGAGTGGAGGTGAGTGAAATTTGACTTGGACCTGAGCAAAAGCAGTGTCACTAGGAATAGAAAAGATGAAATGGGCTTACATGATATTTCAGGAGAAGAGGCACTTGGACTTGATTATGTATTGGATTTGGAGAGGAAAGATATGAAAGATGAGTAAGACACTAACATTAAGCTATTTAATAAGATCTTTTAATTTGTATATTTTTAGAAATTTACTTATCAAGGAAGGTTGTGATCAGTGCTACAGTCTCAAGTTTTCTTAGCCTTCCTGAAAGTAGCAAGTCACTCTTGAAGAAGACTGGATTCCTTATATGAAGTTAGAGGAGGGGTGGGAGTTCTTTTATAGAAGAAACATATTTGAATAAAAGACCAGAGTCTTTGTACTGAATCATGGTTAGCACAGGAGAACCAGAGAAGCGCTACTAGCACAGTGAAAACCTCAAGTACTTAGAGAGTGGACTCTGATGAAAGTTATTCATCACTTCTCTCCCTACTTAATGGCTCAGCCCCTAATACAAAGCCAGCTAGCACTGGAGATTCATCAGCTAGCAACTATGGCCGAAGAAAAAGACAGATAAAAACTAAGAAAAGGGCAATGATAAAAATCTGTGCACTCTCAGGTGCTTTCACTCAGATGTCTATTTAATGTGCTGATTCTGACAAAGCAGCTAACATATCAAACTTGACCTGAGGATTAGAGTGACTTTAACTGCTTTATGTTTTATGGAGAAACATAATAATTGCTAAAGAGTCCTAAAAACTTAGAGTTTATGGGGAAATACTTTAAAAATATTTTTGTTGGTATTAAAAGTAATATGTTGTTATTGGAGAAAATTTGGAAAATATACAAGAAAAAGAAAATTAAAAATTATCCATAATCTTGCCATACAGAGATAATATTTTGGATGTAATCTTCCAAATTTTTTCCAAAATTATCCAAAACAGGCTCAAATTTATTTAGGATTAGAAATATAATCTCTGGAACAATATACAATTTTTATAAAATGAGAGAGTAGTTATGTATTTAGTCATTGAAATGAATGCAATAAAATATGTCTAATTAGAAATACCTTCTTGTTGCTACTTTAAGTAAAAAAAAAAAGTATCCTTGTAATATAAAAACATGTGCTGCTCTTTGAAATTTGGAAGCATACATTCCTTACTCTAAGGGGAAAAATTGACTGAAACTCTTTCATATACCATTAACTCTCTACAGAATCTTAAGGAACTGTTTTCTGCATAATATAAACTATAGCAATCATTTCAACTATCTATAATCTCTGTAGTCCAATTCTAAATTAGAAAAGTTTATAAAACTAATGAGTAAATATGGTTTAAAATGATAAACATTACAAGCTGCAATCTGACACAAGTTCATGGCAAATCACTAGACATTACAGGGAAAATATGTTTTTAAAATTTTTATACTTCTATAACTGCATTAAAAGCTAGGAAAATCAGGAGCCACTGTGCTTGGAAGAGTAGAGCCTTTCCTGGAATCATTTCTATGCTCTCTCACAATCACAAGACACCTGTACCATTCACAGATCAGTTACAGGTCGTCTCACACATAAAGGTAAATACTCAATCAAGATTCACCTAAAATTTGAATAATGCTAACACCATAATACAGAGGCAGCAAGCTCAACAAGCAGAAGAACGCAAATCCAAAGAGAGTGATTTAACAGACCAAGAAAAATATGATTAAAATAAACATAAACTATCTTCTCAGATTTTAAATATTTCAGTATTCAAAATAAGGAATCAGTGGGGAATCATAAAGACAAAAATGTGATTTTTGAAATACAAATTTCAATCACTTGGCTGAATAACAAAATGATCACAGATGAAAAGAGAATTGGTAAATTAAAAGATGAAGCTAAGAGAATCTCTCAGAATATAGCTGAAAAAGACAAAAAGAAAGTTAAATAAGAAATTCTGATCTTTCAATTTCCACATAGCAAATGACCAAGAAGAAAAAAAAAATGATTGACAGGTTAAAAAATATATACAAAACAGTCATAGAAGTAGAAAATTCAGACCTGAACTAAATTTCTTTCCCATACTGAAAAGATAATTTGTTGAACAGAATGAATGAAAAAGACTACATCCAGATACATGTGATGAAATATTAACATTCACTAATTAAAAGAAAATTATAAATGGTTCTAGACAAGAAAAAATAAACAGAAAAGAAATGAGAATTCAATTCATATCATACTTTTCTTTTGCTTAAAAGGGGGTACAAGAAGACAGTACAGTAAAATTTGTAAAGATGGAAGGAAAATAATTTTTATCTTAAAATTATTCATAGAATTATACACTCACATGTAATAGTGAAATATTGACATTCATTTATATTTGCAAAGGCTCAGAAATTTTATTACCCATAAACTCACCTGGAATGAATTACAGAAGTATACAATTTAGCAAAACATAAATGAAAAAAAAAACTGTGGAACCCAAGAAGCAATGACAATCTACAAAACCAGTAAATCTTTTGGTTATAATAACTGTTTACTGTTTAAGAAAAGTGTGTGCGTAATAAAACAATGGAATCAAAATAATACTGGTTGAGATCAGCATAAGAGGAAATATAACTATAAAACTGTAGCTGGTAGGACTATGGCACTGGGTGGGATATAAACATTCAGACCATAGAGGTCTTCATAAGTAACAATAACGCGAAAATATTTGCATCATCTTCACTTTGCCAAGTGATAAAACCCATCACTTTGACTCTGTACCTTCTCTTTCCTCAAACTCATATATGCTTACCTGCTAAAATGTGTATGTTAACTGACATCTCAGCTGTAGACACTAATAAATATTTTAGCAAATAACATGAAAGAAAAATTTAAAGAGTAAAATAGTTTTATTAGTAAAATCTTGTTATTCTACAAAATCACCATTTTACTTGAGACACAATGTATATTTTAGGTATGCCACAACTCAACATATGTTCTGGGTTGTCATAATATGACTTGATTTTTTTTTTCAAGTGGTAAAAGTTTATCTGAGCAGAGATGTCCTCATGAATACCTTGGGATTAAACACAATGTAAGCACACCTTTTAATGGTGATTCTGTGTGAGAGTATATCCAGAGGAGATTATTTTAATGGGTACTGTGAGCACAATGCTGGTCATGAAGGCAATTTTTAAATATGACTTGATTTAAAAAAAAAACTTTTTTTCCTTTTCTCTGCTTTTGTACTTACAGTTTGGAAAATTAAACCAGTTTTTATAGTTTATGAGATATATTTTTTCATGCATCTTAAAAAAAATGACTACATCTGATTTTAGCTGATTCTAAGAAGTAGGTTTCCAACCACTAAAACCAGGTGGAGAGTCAAAGGAATGATCCATGTGAATGACTAACCCAAGTTGAGGTTTTGCCACTAGAATTAGGTTTATTTTCTAGATCCTCAGAATGTCTCATATATTTAGTTGATTTATTAAGGAGTTACAGCAGTAAACACAACAGAACCACTATTATCCATCTCAAGGACATAGTGTATGGGTGTGAGTAACCATGTAAATGGATTGGATATTGTACCTGTCCAGGCTATTGTTGAATTACTATTTCTCTTGCACACTCACCTGTAACCTCCCTGAGAGCAGGAAACAAGCCTTATTTTGCTTTCTACTGTCTCTCTGGTGATGGGCACAGACAGGCTAGGCTCTCAATAAGTATTTGCTGAATTAATGAAATAAAGTGTGTGCTGAATTAGTGAACTGAATTTTTTTTCAAAACTGTGAAATCAATTATTTGGTGATCATTATGATGACAAAAAATAATATTCTGGCCAAACCCCAGGATGCTGTATCTCTCATATTCTCCTTTATTTCTGTTGGTATTTAACACTTATCATATATTCATCTGCTTATAGTCTGTTCCCCCACTCGGAATTGTGATTGTTAGGGACAGTCTTATGAAGACAAACGTTATGAAGCCAGAGACTTTGCCTTTCTATTTTCTACTGCATCCAGCTACAACATTCTGACATGAAAAAAATATTATGAATGGATGAATACATGAGGAGTTGAAGGTACCTACCGTCAGCCACAGTACGGCAAATAACTCTGATCTATATAAAAATTTCTTCATCTCTAGCTTGTTTGTTTACTAACCAAAAGTTCATGGCCAGACGTAATTGAAAGGGATAATTAATTATTCCATATTGATAGATAGATGGATGGATAGATAGATAGATGGATAAATAGATAGACAGTTAGATTGACTGATTGACTATTCATTCAGCATAGGACCTGGCAGTAGAATAGCAAATATTTTGGACATGGTTCCCGATCTCCTAGAAGTGTTCTGTTAAACATTCATGTTTCAGAATCAGATTTTTTAGAAGTTGGAACCACTGAATAAACCAAAATATTTAAGCTGCCAAATAAATCAGTCAAGTGGATTAATGGTTTAATATTTTTCTCTCTGGAATAACAGAACATTTCGACTACAGTTTGTATTTGGACCAACTAGCTACTGCAGAGAAATATGATAAAAATTAATCATATTTAATTTCCCTCTACTCATTCTACCTCATGTAAAACCACAAGTGATCAATTATGGTTCAAACCATTCAGGGACGGGTTTTGCTGTCAGTGTGTTACTGAGAAACTGTATATACACACAAATATACAGTTTCTTTAGGGAAGTGATCCATCATATAGGCTACTGTAAGCTGGACCTTATGGTACTTTTTTCTTTTTGCATTTTTTTCCTGATATGGAAAAGAGATTAAAAACTAAAGTTTTCAGACATTAATAAAATTGGAAGTGTATCAAAACTTGATATTGTCTCCATTTTGACCACAGATTTCATTTGAACCAACTAGATACCACTAACATGATAAGAATGAATGATACTTAGTTTTGCTTCTGTCTGTGCAACCACGTATAGAACCAACATTTTACCAAGTGCAGTGCCATTTAAGCAGAAGTATATGAAGATTTGAAAGCATAGTTTTAAAAGATTTTGAAAAAAGATTTTAAGACATGTACCAAAACACATAGAAGTAAACAGGTGTAAATTACTGTGAAAGAAATCTGAGAGTTAAAAAATTACACTAATTTTGGTATTTTAGAATAAGAGCAGAACAAAATGAAAATGTCATTTGAGGACTGGATGTCACAATGTAAGAGGATGTTGAGGAAGATATTCCTTTTTTCCAGAATTGGTGACTAGTACCCCAGTCTGAGGACAAAGCATCAAGTAGCTCCTTCACTAAAGAGAAATTAATGCAATTAAAGGCCTGTCTGGCTCTGCTTCCCCCTCCCCAGCATCGCTCTTTACCTCCTATGGCCACTGTCTATGTAACAGAAGATAAAGGAGTAGGGGAGGAGCTCTCCAAGGCAAAATGGGTGTTCCCCTCTCCAAGAAATTACACACAGAGTTCAGTCATGACACTGTCTTCTCATTCTGCATTTATACATTTGTTTATGTGTGGAATTTCTGAGCAGCTCTCCATGCCTATTGGAGAAGAATGGAAAGAGTCAGTCAAAGATGGCAGGTGGAGAGAAGGTATCAGTGGAAAAGCCTGCATTCCTACATTCAACATGACATAACAAATGGGTTTCATCTAAATCACATGGTCACCAAAGAAGGTAGCTGGATTTGTGTCATACCTAAGTGAATGGGGCTTTAACGGGGACATCACAGCAGCAAAAGGTTGTGGGCTGTACCAGTTAGCTTAAGAGCTGAAAGGTACTGGAAGTGCTGAATAGAAGCCAGAAAAAAGCCATGCATGCCTTCTAAAAGGGGATCCACAGAGCATGACTCCGCAAAGTTTATCCCCAGGAGCAAAAGCTAAAGTGGGATGCTGAAGAGTTTGCAGGTCTCCTACATCAAAGATCTGTAGGATGGGAAGCCCCTCACCAGGGCCTTTAAATGAATTACACATGGGCCCAAATATATAGTAAATTTTTGGATGCTGGTCTCACAAAAGGCAACAGAAGCCACTCAGTTTAACCAGATGATGAGGAGCTACAGAAGCAGCTAGTTAAATGAGAGAGTTACTCATTCTTCTTCCCTCCATCGTGACTGAAAGCATCAGAGGAGGAAAGGAAGAAGTAAAAAGCAGAACCCCTGCACAGGCTGTCCCCACCAAGGTATAAGCCTGAACTGGGAGATGTGAGGGGGTACAATTGGAGTTTTTCATTAGACTAAATAGGACTTTTTAATAATGGACAGTGACCTGATCTCCATAGAATCTTCCTGAGTTATTTTTGAAGAATGAGAAGAGAGGAGTTGGGGATGGTAATATGAGAAAAAAAAAAAAATAAAACCTTTCCACTCTTGTATTCCCACTGATCTGCAACTATGTCTGAGACTGTCAATAAACCACTATAGTATCTTTCTAAGTTTAGGCAGACTTCTGAGTTATTCATCCATTCAATCAGTAAACACAATAAAAAACTATGACCCCAAAGCAAAAACTTATTTCAAATATATTCCCCTCCCCACCAACACGCACTTCTCATCTCTCCACTTCAAGGTCGAGTGATAATCCATTTATCCCTCCTCATGATGCTTTGCTTTTCTGCTCCCTCCCACCGTGGTCTGATTCTGCCTAGTACTCTTACAGCTCTCAGTGTTCATTCAATTATTTCAAAACCAGAATGTCAGTGTTACTCAACTATTGCATGAATACGTGGGCTGTCTCTTCATATAAGACAATAAACTCTTGGACAGTTAGACTCTATGATGTATTTCTTCTCTATCCCCCACTACCAAGAACAGCTCATAATGCAACAGATACTGATCTAATGCTTTGTATTTTTAGTACTTTGGTTCTTATTTTGAGAAGACAGGAAGGCTTAGGCATGTTTTTCTACCCATCTAAAAGTCTTTGTTCTTTACATTTCAGTGCTTCATTATCCACACGTAAAGGTGTAAAAGTTTTCTTTTATTTTGTACTGTCTCCTCCTTAAAAAAAACACAAAAAAACAAAAAACAACAAAAAAAACTTGTACGCCATACAATGTTTTTTGCCACATATTCAGGTATTTTTAAAATTTTAATATATTGACCATTATCTCTCTGGCATATCATGGCTAATACTTATTTTAAAAAAAACTTTCTGTATCACCTGGCATTAGTGAGTATTTCATAAAAGTATGTAGTCCAATATTATTTGTTAATCCAATCTGAAAAGCCTTCTCTTTAAATGAAGGACTTAAATGCATTATTAATTATTATATATTTTTCCCACCTTCCTTCTATAATCTAAGTCTACATTTATGTTTTTAATATTAGCTTGTATCCCTGTTTTATATTTATAAAACTACATTTTCTTTTCTAGCAATTTGGAAAGTTTAAGATTAGCTATAAACCCAAGAAGAATAGGATATGGATTTTGTAATGAATTTTTATGCATGGACAAGGAAAGAATTCCCTGCAAAAGAAATGTTTAAAGGAACAGTGATGGATAAAAATTAAGTTGTTTTGTGATAGTATCTTATGAGTTTTGTTTATTCAGTGTGTTGAACACACACACGTATAATCGCTAACACTCACTGATTTTAGATGGTTTAGCTCCCAGGTATGTGCTCTAATCTAAGCTCTATTTATAAATATTTCTGGAAGTCTAATGCCCTATGCAGAAAAATGGCCTTCCTGGATTTCAGAGGGAAGTATTATTTACCAGAGCATCAAATCAGACTGAAATAAACCTGGCAAAGACAATATTCCTCAAAATGTCTGTCTGTTCTGCCTCATCTATATGCCAAAAGCTTGGTTCTATTACTACATGGAGTCTACCCAGTCTTAGAAATAACATAGGAATTTCTAAAAACATTCTTTAATTCAGGACTTTCATGAATATGCTGTTTTAATTATTTAATGCTGTGCTCAATCCATCCCAACTACTTAGTGGCTTAAAACAATACATTATTATTTCTCAGAATTCTTATTGATTCTTCTGCTGGTTTTTCCTGGGCTAAAGGGTGCAGCTCCATTTGGCTAAAGGGTGGGCTGAGTTGTGTTGGAAGGTAAGATGGCATCACTCACATGTCTGGCAGATGTGCCTGGTATGCTGTCAGCTAAAGCCCTTTGTTCTCCTTCACATGGTCTAATCCTCTAGTAGGCTTCCTTGACTTCTATTCATGGTAGTCTCAGGACATCCTTCTAACAAAGAAAGAGCAAAGTGCTGCAAATCTTCTTAAGATCTAGTATTGGAAGTATTATACCTCACTTTTGCTTCATTCTGTCAGAAAAATGCCAACCTAGATTCAAAGGTTGGGAAATAGACTCCCTTTCTAATGGGATAGGTAAAATCACATAGCATAGAGGATGCATACTGAATTGGCAGAAACGTGTGGTCATATTTTGGAATCACTGTAGATGACAAATATTAGTTGAGAACAACAAACATGGACATACTTTTAACCAACATTGTAAAAGAGGCACAAAATAGAGTATGGATATTGATTTCCAGTTGCTTGTCACTACGGCCCTGATAAAATCTCTTGACCCACTATGACTAAGGTCTCATCTTTGTGATGATGAGACCTGTATTTCTCTTCTTGCACTGTCCAGGTTCTGCTCATTCTCTAGTATGGAAATAGGTTCAGTAGGCAACTTTCTTTTAGTCCTTAGTAAATGTCATATTCCATTGTAAATGCTTTACATTTAATCCTTACACCAACCCAAATAGGTAGGTATTATTAGCCCCCAATTAAAGATGAGGAATCAAATATTCAAGTCAAAGGAACTTGTGAGGCCACATAGCTAGTGGAATCTGAACCCAGACTATCTGGCTCCAAGTCCATGTGCTTAACCTCCGTGGCTGTTGCTTCTGTGATCATTCCTGTGGTTTTATTTTCACCATCCTCAGAAATTGGATACCGCTTGCTTATATCAGGGCTTTTATTTTCAACCTATGCTAATGCACTTGTTCAAAATACATACCTGAAATACCATCTTAATCAGTGTGAATCAGTCAACGCTTAGGATAACTAATCTGCTTGGGCCATTAGTGTCCTGAGTCTGGTCTGTGTTATACAGACTGGTTATTGTGTTTCTAGACCAATCAGTCTTCCAGGGCTATCAGTGGGTTGAGGCTAGTCAGGCAATAGGAGGTAGCGTTGCATGGTGGTTAAGAATACAGGTTGGAACGAGACTCCAAGGATTAGAATTCTTGCTCTGCCACTTACTAGCTCAGAAACTTTGGGGATGCTACTTAATTAGTGGGGATAATAATAGTTTCTCCTTGATAGGATGATTATGAAGATTAAAATACATGACTTAATTTTTGTAGAAGTCCTTGGAACTCTATTACAAATACCTCTGTTATTTGTTTATTTGAAGTACCTCTACTTCAACCTATTGGAAATACTGGTCTTGCAGGTGAGAGTTGTCATTAGTACGGCTCAGCTAGAGATGGGGTCCGGGGTAGTTTTAGTCTCCAGTTTAATTCCCACAGAGCCATTGACTGCCCTGTGGAAGAGGGACTTTTTGTCTTCATTCCCAAACAGAATTATCCACAGGAGCTTTCAGGAAAGAGAGAGAGAACTTCTTTGACCTGGTCTCAGCCTGGGCTCTGAATGAATGACCTGGGTGGCATTAACCCTTAGGCTCATCAAATCGTACCAGCCTCTCATATCTAAAAGTTCTACTATGGATGACAGACCATCAACCCAATAGCCATGGTAATCCAATCAGTCACTCTTTTCTGCTCCACTTGGGTCTTTTCACAGTGAGCACCAGACTGAGGTAGGTCATGTGATCTGAGCTCCACAATTAGAAAATGTCATTCTCTGGCATTTACTGACTTTTTAAATTTGAAGTTACTTAACCAAACTGAATCTCTCTCTCCTCAACTGTAAAACAGGGATGATGATAAGACAGTACCTATTTAGAAGATTTTTATCTTATCACAGTACCTAGTATGTAGTTAACTCTTTCTAAATGGTAGCTAATGTGATCTCTTGGATATAGGAATTGATTCAATATTTCTCTAAAATTCAGAGGGACTGGTTTTCACAGGATATATGCCTATTTATTGGCAGGAATAACCTTGTATAAACAATATTGTGTTATACTTTAGGGAAAGTGTGTGGGGAAAGAAAAATTTAGGCCCATTTGAACTTTGGAAAAACATACTTCAGTATTTCATATGGAAAGAATTTCATATCTTTGAAAGAGTGACTTAATTTTGAATTTCTTATTTCAAAGCTGAGATATTAACCAAGCATAAAATGTATACCACATTGTAAGCTGAATGGACTGTTCTAAAGCCTCTATTTTAATTCACAGTCAGAGTTGGTATTTTTATTGCCACTCTAACTTATTACAGGGGTGGTTGCTTTCTTTACCCAGTAGTGGGTCTCAGATAACTTCCTAAGCCTCAACCTCCCAGCCTGTTAAAAAAAATTCTCTCTGACTTACAGATTGTTAAAATAGTCCATTAAAAAAATAAAAATAAAAAGCCTTTGATCTGAGCTGCCTGGAAATAAATGTTATAACACTACATTATTATTATCACATTGTGAACCCAATACAGAACTATCAATTTTGCAGCATTTAAGTAGGCTGTTTAATGTCAAATGCAGAATTCATGACACTGGCAATTTATCTCACTCTCTCCCTCTTTCTTTTTTATTTTAAATCGATCAAAATCAAGAGCAGGAGCCTCAGAGAAATGTGTTGTTTATATTCACTAGAGTCCAATACAAGTAGAATTTAATTCTTAAAATATGGATTAAAATTTTTTTTGAAATGTTTGTTCTACAGTCTGAGATAAACCTTCATAATAACTTTGAATTTGGCTCTAAAATGAGGATATATGCCCGCTAGAATTTTGTATTGATTGTTTAGAGAAATTTCAAATATTTGAGGATAGGATTAGACAATCCATCATTTTAAAATAGAGAGCTTAACAGCTTACGAGCTTGTGAGCATCATAGCTAAAATATTCATGGTTTTAGATCATTTAGTATTCTCTTAGTTAATATTACCTTCAGAATATATAATTAGCATTGATTGTGCATATTTTATACAAGCAAAAGTTATAAAAATATAATTTATCCATGTCATCAACACTGTGCCAGTTAAAAATAGAAAACAATACAAATGAAATAATCTCACAATGTTCAAGTTAGTTTTTAATAGCATATTTAGCTTTGATTTTTTTCATGAAACAAATATTTCTTGAGAATCTACTTTGTGAAACTTAGGAGAATTTTTGAGATCCTCCAATTTTATTTTTCTTGAGTTTTGTTAGATAGAATACCACTACTGTTATGTTAAAAGGTGTTCAGAAAAACAAGATCAAGGGTAAAAATGTTTGGTAAATCCTAGATTAAAGGAAGCAAAAACATTTTTTTTAAACTGAAACATTTTTGGTTCTTTTATAGAACTCCCTAAGAAGGGATTCTGGGTGTTAAAAAATTTTCCAAATATAAATGCCATAGACTCTTACCCCCTACCGCAGGAATATTTATTAACATATTAAAGAACCTTAGAGTGCTGTAAGAAGCTGTTCCTAAAAAGTCATCTCTTCTTAGCTACTCTTGTTATGGAATGCGTGACTGTAGATCAGTGAGTTTGAGTTTTTCCCAAAGAATGTATTGGAGTTACTTTGGAATGTAATAGAATTTTTTACTCAAACAGTTTTTCTTTTCTTAAAATATTATTTTTCCACCCAAATAATGTATTTTTTCTAGGATCCTACCATCTAGGGGATGGATAACTTGGTAATATCTAATTATATTAATTGGTTGATATTGCTTAAGATATGGTATATTTTCCCTAACTCTCAAAGGGCAAGAGAAACTCCTAAACAAAAGCTTAATAATGCCCTCAAGTGAAAATCCTTTATGACATGTCATGAGTAATTAAAATAATATGTATATGTACTTTTTGTTCTTCCTCAAATGGTCATGAAATCTTCTGTATTTGTATACTTGTAGTTTGTAGTTTCAAAAATTTACATTAAGGTATGTCAACCCTTGTTTTTTTTTTATTTTTTTTTATTGATATTATACTGTAAGCTTACCATAATGTGCTCAATGTTGAAGTAATTCATTATTAATTCATACTCTCAATCATGGAACTAAAATTAAATGTTAAGTAGTTTTGGAAAAGAAATATTTTCTTCTTGGCTGTAAAATGGCATTTCAGGATTACCATATTAACAAAGGCCTCTAGATTGTCTCCCACGTAAACAAAGAATAACGAGAGGGACTTCCCTGGTGGCATAGTGATTAAGAATCCGCCTGCTAATGAAGGGAACACAGGTTTGATCCCTGGTCTGGGAAGTTGCCGCAGAGCAACTAAGCCCACGCACCACAACTACTGAGCCTGTGCCACAACTACTGAGCCTGCACTCTAGAGCCCGTGAGCCACAACTGCTGAAGCCCACGTGCCTAGAGCCCGTGCTCTGCAACAAGAGAAGCCACTGCAATGAGAAGCTTATGCACTGCAACAAAGAGTAGCCCCTGCTTGCCATAAATAGAGAAAGCATGTGTGCAACGATGAAGACTTAACGCAGCCAAAACAAACAAACAAAAAAATAGAATAATGAGAAACACCAGAAAATGAAATGAATAGGAAGAACTACTTTCTTTGCAATCTTCTCTTTTGTACATAAGTCAAATTTTTGTTTCAATATGATTTAAAATACCACTAAATATGAGACAAACTCTTAGTCTTGAAATATAGGTTCATCATCTACATATTTTACCCCACATGTTAAAATTGCTGTTTTTATTTAAATCAGCAAATATGTGAATTCCGAGGGTATTTTGATATTAGATAGGTTTCTTTCTTTCTTTTTTTTTTTTTTATGACTGGTGGTAAGAAATGTATTCCTATGAAACAGGAAGAAACCTTGATTGATAAGTATTAAGAATACCTTGCAGTACGCGGGCCTCTCACTGTTGTGGTCTCTCCCGTTGTGGAGCACAGGCTCCGGACGCGCAGGCTCAGCGGCCATGGCTCACGGGCCCAGACGCTTCGCAGCATGTGGGATCTTCCCGGACCGGGACACAAACCCGCATCTCCTGCATCGGCAGGCGGACTCTCTACCACTGCGTCACCAGGGAAGCCCTAGCATAGACTCTTTAAATTGGCTGGACCTTTGACAAAAAAGTGTATACTTCACTCTAGTCAACCCCAGTAAAGTGTTCATAAGTTAAAACAAAATGAAACTCGAACTATCTCCATATCAGCAGGAGAGTATCCAGGTTTTGTGCAACATGAACCTCATACAATTTGCAAAATTACTCTAATAAAATTTTACAAATTCACTAATTTAAAATTGTTACGCCTCTCTCAGTTCTTTCAAGGGAGGCCTATTCCAGTGAGAGAACTTGCAGCTTGAGTTCCAGTATGTTTATGGTACACATGCCTTCATATATGATAGTCAGATATCACGAATGAAGTATACTAGAAAAGCATCACAGTAGAGGCCAGGAGAGCTTTACCAGCGCTGAGATTAATCTGCCTGAATTTCTTTCCTCATTACAACATAGGCAAGTGTGCACTGGAAAAAATTATCTCTAAGGTTCTTTCCAGCTGAACAGTTTCTATTTTTTAATTGGAGAAGTCATCACTTCTGGAATGAGGAGAACTCCATGCAAATGTGGATGAAGCAAATAAACCTTGCAAATTGATTTGGGTACCCTAATTTACATGATTATTTCCTGGCATCCAGGTCTATATATTTTTTCACATGACAATATAGATGTTGATTATTCTCAGAGGGCTCAATTGGAAAAGATCTGTTTTTGCTTTGTAGTAATATTCACAAATAATTTCCAAGTCAAAGTTGCGAGTACTAGTGCCAGATCATGGGTGAGGGAGTAGGGATCTTATAGACGATCTTGGAGAAGAAAAATAAGGAAGAACAGAAAACCATCCCATTATTTGCCTTCTCATCTGTAATTCTTGGAATTGAAGATCTGACCTACTAACTGAATCTTATGAACATGGTGTCTTTGAAAGTGGAAGTAAGTTATCTAGCTTAGCAGGGTTTTTCCCTTTTAATGCTAGACTGGTAAGTGTAGAAGTTATACAAATATCATTGATATGTTGTGAAGATCTTTTAGGGATTTTTTTTCCACAATCAGTATAAAGATCAAGCTCTTTGTATCATCTGTTTACATATGTGAATATACACGAAAAAAATTCTTCAGAGGTGTTCTAAAGTCTTTATCTTTGTCTGGTGCCAGGTTCTAATGGTTTTAAGTGCCTTTTAAAAACCATAAGACAGCCTTTATATAAAGTCTTCATCAAAAAAATATTATGCTAATCCTAATAGAGTGTAGTTTAATGGAGGTCAAAGGTATGTCTTATTTCTCACTGTGCTCTCAAAACCTGTATAAGTAGCTGATATCAAGGAGCCATATTAATTAAATGTTGACTGAAAAAATAAATAATTTCTAACAAATAATTTCAAACTATAGAGCATTACCATTGTTCAAACTGTACATTGGTAGCAATAAACCTATATCTTCTTCTATAATTAACATAAAAATAAAATAAATGTGATTATATTAAGCACGGCTCATAGGTAGAGAAGTGGAATACTATTTATAATTCTGCCACCTGTTAAAGCAATAGCTATTAACATTTGGGGTTCAATTAATTTGTCAAAAGCAGTTCACTCTGTAAGCATCTATGTCTTTGTATTTCCATTTAATATACTATATATGAATACAGATCTTTTAAAAGTTCATTAAAACAGGAAAAACTGAAATAAAATATCTTTAATCTGCAGTAGTTCTCTATTTTGTTAAAAACAGAAGAGTTAATTTCCAAGATTAGCAATAACAAAACATTAAAAACTGTCTCATTGTTTCAATAAAGCAAATATGCAGAGCAAAATAATAGTCTCGGGCTTCCCTGGTGGCACAGTGGTTGAGAGTCCGCCTGCCGATGCAGGGGATGCGGGTTCGTGCCCTGGTCCGTGAGGATCCCACATGCCGCGGAGCGGCTGGGCCCGTGAGCCATGGTCGCTGGGCCTGCGCGTCCGGAGCCTGTGCTCCGCAACGGGAGAGGCCGCAGCAGTGAGAGGCCCGCGTACCGCAAAAAAAAAAAAAAAAAAAAAAAAAAAAAAAAAAATAGTCTCATAGGAAGAAAACTCAAGTATCTTACTGAAATAGACTTCCAATTTCAGTACAATGCATTTTTGTGGGATAGATTGGACTGTTGCACATAGATTAAATTTGACAGGATACCAGACTGTTGCCATATTTTTACTTTTAATTCAGTACCCTTTTTTTGATAAATGTGGAGCAGAAAAATATAGTTTTTTGGTTTTTCCAGATGGGGAAAACCAATTGAATTTGTTTTCAATATTTCAAAACTCTGCCATGACTGTGTACCTGGCTTAGATTATTTTATAGCTAGCTGGAGGGTATTTTAGCCTTGACATTTCAGTTGTCCGGAAAATAGTGATGATATATGGACTGGCACTGCTTAGAGCTCCTGTTTTTCTTTCCAAAAGTGCAGTGTGATTAGCCTTTTTATCCATCCGACACTACTGCCCAGGGAGCCTTACGTGTCAAGGCCAATGCAGCTTTGATGAAGCAGCATCTCAAGGTATTATGATTTAAATTCTGGGCAGCAGTTGGAGGCAGCTTGTCTCCTGGTCTTGTTGTTCATTCATATTTGTCCCTTTCTTAGATAGGGATTGAGAAAGATCTTTTAACTGCACTCTACATAGTTTTTATGCCCTTTGGAGACAGAAGAAATCCAAAGAGGGTATATGCGCATATGGTTGAGAAGGGACGATGAGCAGAGCTGGAAGAGACACAAAACTTTATTTCTACCCTGGCATTGCCAAAGCTCCAGGGCACATATACTACTGTGTCAAGTAACAAATATAACTTCTGACCAAAATTGAGAAAGGTTTTTAGAATAAAACTCCAAGTTATGCAAAACTCTGAAAGGACAGAGCCAACAATATCGGTCTAAGAATAAGCAGAATGTTAGTTAAGAACAATTTTTCTGTGAACAACAGCTGGAGCACTTGATAGAGAAGTCTAGGGATTGGTGATTCTCAGTGTTTACATCCAGATATCCTTACTGATTTATAACTTGCCTTAGTCCATCTGAATCCTAACACCTGCCTTGACTGTGATAACCTGGCCTTTATTACTAAGCACTGCCTGGAGTGGAACAGCTCATCCCAGCCCCTGGCAGGATGGCACATTCACCTTTGGGGAGCAGTCTCCCATACCACTATTTAGGATAACAGAAGAGATCACCACACTTTAACAGACTGCCCTAAAGACTTCTATCCCCTTGAGCTTCTTCATATTGGAAGACTCCAACAGGAGTAGAGTTCTCAAACAGGCAGGCAACAAAATAAACACACCAGTCAATCTGAAGCACGCTAAGAGCTCTACCGGTCCGAATAATAAGATATAAAAAGTCTTGTTATGTGAACAAGAGATTAATTTAACTCATCTATTTTTTCATTTGTATCATATCTGAGGAAAGTTAAATGATTCACACTTTATTTTTAATTTTTAAAAATTAAATCAAAATGGAGCTGAGAGCTACCTTATGAAATGGGAAAGTGGTGATCAAAGAAGCAGTAGTTGTAATCAGCGATGACTTGAAGGGCTTTCGCTTTTCCATAATACCCATTAACACCCCCCCACACCTGACAAAAGCAACCAAGTAAATTTATCATCTAGGTTAAAGTAGTGTTTTGCCATGCATTGTTCTAAATCATGTATTCTAGTATCTTCTGTTGATACTAGATTGACACAAAAAGCCTCTCCTCCCAAGAGAAATGAAGCCACCAGGGGATAGCAGGAGACCTGGAAGAAGATATTAGACTCTACTCACCTTAGTGGTCACTGCATCCAATCCCCTTGGCCCCTTCTTTCTCCTTTTATTGAAGGGTTTTATTTATAGACTAGGACATGTATAATGTAAGACATTTGCTATGAATACCTCGGGATTTCTTATATCATCATAGAATCACCTTTCAGATATTCAAGAACAGATCTAGTTTGCATATTTACCATGGTTATACAACTACATAATACATGGTAAAATAATTTTAAAACATTTACTCCATAGGTGACGTGTATTAGTTGAAGTTACACAACAAATATTTTAAGAGGAAAATACTTCTTCCTACCACACTCCTACAAATTTTCTTTCTGCTGGTAACCCCTCCAAGCAATGGCAAGTTGCAAACTGAAGGCTAAGATTTCTGCAAGCAGCTATGATTCTTAACACTATGGAATCAACTGTGGGATGGAGTGACAAATGTGGTAAAATATGGAAAGGGAGGGAGGGTTTCTCTGCCTGACTACGACTTCTCATATATTTAAGGGGGGAAAATCCACATAAGCAACACATCTATACATTGGGTGTAGTTTAAGACAGTCTGTGCCTCATATTGATTATTTATTATGTTACTTTCCTTTCTCTTCATCCTGTAACTGAAAAATCATTACTTGGATATATAATTCTTTTTTTTTCTTTTTTTCTTTTTTTGCGGTGCGCGGGACTCTCACTGTTGTGGCCTCTCCCGTTGCGGAGCAACAGGCTCCGCACGCACAGGCTCAGCGGCCGTGGCTCACGGGCCCAGCCGCTCCGCGGCACGTGGGATCTTCCCAGACCGGGGCACTAACCCCTATCCCCTGCATCGGCAGGCGGACTCTCAACCACTGCGCCACCAGGGAAACCCCTGGATATATAATTCTTGCCTTTGGGAGGTCTGAGGTCTTCTGCCAGCCTTCAGTAGGTGTTCTGTAGGAGTTGTTCCACGTGTAGATGTATTTCTGGTGTATCTGTGGGGAGGAAGGTGATCTCCGCATCTTACTCTTCCGCCATCTTCCTCAACTCCTTCTATAATTCTTCACAGAATTTTGAGAACTGCAGCATGAATTGTTTATGTTGTGTCTATCTATGGAGGAATTTTTAAGTTGTCAGTGGGTTATGTCGCATCTCAGAAAATAAAGCAAGTCACACCTCCAGGGAAAAAACTTACCATTATCAAGGATGTTGTTCCTTGGCACCATTGACTTTATCCAATGGCAGCAGCCTAAAATTTCCATAGAAACTGGATCTGAAACTGCTAAACTAGATAGAAACTGCTAAAAGTGCAGTTCTCCATGGCAATATCAGTTGAATTAAAAGGAAGCATAAATTGCCTTATTAGAATCTTTTCCCAAAGAGTCCGTGTTCTCACAATACTTGCATTTCCTTGTCATAAGCAATTTTATTACACAGTAACCTGCTGCCCAAGAGAGAAACTTTACAAGAAGACTTGAGATCATCATCATCATCATTATCCAAGGGATTCATCCATAAAATTAAAAATTATAGTGCTTACTTTATTTGATTGTTAGGGGTAAATGTCTATAAATATTCCAACAGAAACATTTTAAAAACGTTTAGCTTTTCCTTCCTTTCTTTTTTCCTTCATTTCTTCCTCCCTCTTTCCTTCCCCTCATTCCTTAATTCTTTATGCTTTCTTTCTTCCTTCTTGCTCTTTCTCTTTCCCTTCTTCTTTTCCTTGCTTCCTTCTTTACATCCTTTTCTTCCTCTCTTTCATCGTCAGACATATTTACCCAGTCATATATGAAGAACAGCCAGCATTAAATCCTGTAGTCAAAGAGGAATCAGAGTATCATCTCCCCTTTCCTCCCATTTCCTTATTGGGTCTGACATAATCTATCTAGTCATTAGTAGTCTGTGGTTGCAAGAAAAATAATTAGGCCCAATACCTTCTAAGGTAACTAAGAATTTACTGTATTCACACCTATGAAGCTGCAGCCCTTCTGCAGTACACTCTAGCCTTGCTCCCCTGGCTAGAGAAACTACCAGGAAGAGCAGAAGTTTAGGAGGAAAGCCAAGCTCTTTCCTTCCCCTTATAGTAACAGGCTGTTGGTTCTGCCTTTCTTTAGTGGTGTCAGGCAGGAAGAACGAACGCTATGCAGACTTGTCTAATAACTTGAGCCAGGAATAGGAAAAAATTTCTTTCTTGCTTCCCTCTGTCTGGCTTCATTCATTCATTTAATCATCTACTCATGCAACAGATACTTACTGATTCCTTTTTATTTCCTTATACCTCCACATGATGCCATTTATCTCTTCCCTTCCATTCTCCATGTAATAATTCGATCATTGGGCTTCTCCAAAAGCTTCTTACTTGTTCTTTTTGCCTCAACTTTTTCCTCCAGCCTGTCCTACAAGCCTGTTGGCTTGCTAAGGGGCTATTCTCCTGAACTTTTACAGCCTTCCCAGCTCATAACATGAAGTCCAATCTCTTTAGCCTTGAATTCAGAGTGCTCTAATCTGGGCTCAATGATTCCACTTTTCAAATACCATATTCCTAAACCAGATTGAAATATTTGTGCTTCCCACTCCCTGTCCTCCTTTTTTCTTCCTGTCTCTATGTTATATTCTCCACCTGGAATGCTGTTAGGCTCACAAATCCTCTTGAAGATCCTCTTAGTTCACTTCAATGCCAGACCTCCCTTGATCTTCCCCTTCCTGTTCTTCAGCTGAAGGTCATCTCTGGCTCTTCTAAATCCTATGGCACTTTATCTCTCTCATAACCTTTTGCACTTCCTATCTAATTTCGTAGTTTTATATATTTATATACATGACTTATTTGCCCTTGTAGAATATAAGCTCCTTGAAAGCAGAGGACATCATTGAATTGGCTTTCTAATCCAACAGTGTGCTTTATTCATAGTCTTTAACTGCATAAGTGGATGCCTACTGTACTGCAATATCATTGGTTATTTTTAAGAAGACATGTTATATAATGAGCCTATTGTTAATTTCAACTATAATGAGTAATATTGTGGTCCGGTAAAAGCCTTTGACGTCTTTTCTTGATAAGTACACACTGACAGGTGCATCAGTTTCAGCAAGATTAGAACCTCTGCAGAATCATAAACTTTCCTTCACAAACTATTGTTCATCAGCATCTTTAGTGACCGTAATGACTATTGACAATCAGAATAAGGAGTGTTCTCATCACCCAGAGCAAGGACATCTTTTTCTCTTCACTATCTAACAGTCTTGAAATCCTTTATGTTTTAAATAAAATTCACGTTTCAAACTTCAAAGAGGATAAAAAGACACATTGCAAAATCTCCCTCCAATGCTATTTCTCTTTGCCCAGGTCCCAGTAAACCCTTAAACAGATATTACTTAGTTAGATTCTTGTGTGTCTTTCCAGACAGGTTTTTATGTATATAAAAGCAAATATGAATACATTATTTTCCTGTGTTTTACACCAATGATGCCATAGTATACACACTCTTCTACTTTTGTGGTTTTTTACTTAAAAGGTGTGTCTTGAACATCTTCCTAGATCAACATGTACAGTGTATCCTATTACACTGTGGATATACTGTAATATATTTAAGAGTATAGCTTAAATACATGGATTTATGGATGGATTAGCTTCTTTATAAACTTTGCTATTACAATCTAGTCCACAATTAATAACTTTGTGTATACATCATTTTCTATGTATATGAACATATGTGTAAGAAACAATCCTAGAATTGGAATTGGTTGCTCACAGGGTGTATGCCTTATAATTTTTGGTAGATACTTCAAAATTGCCCTCCATAGAGAATGTACCAATTTATACTTTCATGAGCAATGAATGACAGTTTTAAACATTTTAAAACAAGTGTGTTTTAAAACTCTTGCAGTTTTGTCATACTGATGCTTACAAATAGCATCTCTGTTTGTTTTAATGTGGGATGCTTCATGCATTTGCATATCATCCTTGCACAGGAACTATGATAATTTTCCTGGATCACTTCAATTCTTGGTGTATGTGCTACAGAAGTAAGCACTCTGCTTACTTGTATTTTGACTGTTATTGTGAATGAAATCAGTGTGTTTTCATATGTTTAAGAGCCATTTGCCGATTTTAAATTTTCTCATAAAAACTCTATTCATCTCCTTTTCTATTTTCCTGTTTATTTTTTTGGAATTCTTTGTAACTTACGGAAATCAGTTATGATGTGACTTGTACATGTTTTTCCCAGTTTATCATTTATGCTTTGATGTTCAGTATGCTGTTTTTTGCCATGTAGAGGTGTTTTTTGTTGTTGATAATTTCTTTTATGGATTCTAAATTTTGGATCACAGAAAGACCTTTTCCCCATTGAGATTGTAAAATAATTCTCCCTCTCATTCTCTTTTCTTCTCCTGGTAGCTTTCATAAAATCATTTCTTTACATTTAAATGTTTGAACCATTAGAAATTGATCCTGGTGTGTATCTGACTCTATTTTTGCACCAAAACCATTTATTTAATAGGCAATTTTATCACTACTGGCATAAGTTTATTGAGTTTATTAGTATTTAGTACTTTTTCATGCTGCTAGAAAGTTTGTCTTTTCTTCAATCATAACTTCTAAGCAGTTGTTTGTATATATGAAAGCATTTACTTTAATTATATTAATTGTTTATCTTGCTAACTTGCTGAATTCTCTTATTTATTGTACTGATATTTGTGAGTATACTGGGCTCCCCACAATGTATTATTCTCCAGTCATATCATTTGCAAATAGGAATGGTTTTAAGTCCTACTTTCAAAGTTCATAGCTCTTATTTTTTCTCTATTTTCTGATTATGTTGGTTATAAAATTGTTAAATATTGATAGTGGACTTCCTTTTCATGTCCTTGACTTAAAAGAATCTCATGTGTCCTCAGAAAGCAGCATACTGGGTGTTTGCTTAGATGGCTCTTGGACAGAAATAAAAATATTTTCCATTTTTAAGAAAGTATATACTTTTCCCTAGCATATTAATTATATTCTATCAAAGAAGATATTTAATTTTGTGAAATTCCTTTTTAGGATCTTTGGTAATGATTATAATTGTTCTCCCAATATATTTTAATATTATGAACTTTCATAATAATTTTCCTAATATTGGATCACCTTTGCATTATAAGAATAAAGATCAAAACAATCATAATATATTTTTCTGGATACTGTTTGATAATATTTTATGTGAAAGTTTTCAATTAATATTCACATCCAAAATTTATCTCTAATTTCCTTTTGGTATATTTTATTATGAGTTTTGGT
This sequence comes from Globicephala melas, assembly GCF_963455315.2. Classification (NCBI taxonomy): domain Eukaryota; kingdom Metazoa; phylum Chordata; class Mammalia; order Artiodactyla; family Delphinidae; genus Globicephala; species Globicephala melas. The sequence continues at coordinate 98,727,452 of NC_083316.1, forward strand.
GCCAATGTTGTCCTTATTTTTTAGAACTTTGAAGGTTTCCTCTTTGTTTTATGTTCTGTAACATTTTAAATAGAACTGGAATTCTGTTCTTTTTGGTTTTGTAGACCTTCCTGTGGAAAATAATCTTAGACTGGTAGTTTTTTGCGACAGATGCTTGACAAAAGTTTTTATTTCTTTTATGGGTTGGTCTTTTTAAATGATGTTATCTTCAAGAGTTGGTGTTGGTAAATTATATTTTTTTCTGGAAAATTGCTTATTTTTCCAGGTTTTTAAATTTTTTGCACAGAGGTAAGCAAAATAATTTCTTATGAATCTATAAATGTTCTTTTTTAAAAAAATTTGTGTTAACCCCTGCTTAACATTTCTGCTTCTCAGTAATTATATTTTCCTCTTTTTTTTTTTTTTTTCCCTAGATTTGTTCAATAAGAAGCATTTTATTGCTTTGTCTGGTTCTTCTTGGCTTGTCTTATATTCCCCTAGTTTTTCTCTTCTGTCTCTGGTCATTATTTATCTGGTTTCTTTGCCAGTTTCTCTTTGTGTATCTAAACGGTAAGTACTATAATTCCATAGCCTCTTAGTTTAGCCCTTTTCTCTCAGAATATCCTTTCTTGAGATAAGCTGTCCCATCCATCACATAGTTTAATTGACCATTCACATGCTGATGACTCCCATACATATATCACTTCTTGAAACTCCAATTCTTAGTTCTAGATATATATCATTCTTTTGATTTTTAATAGACCAATACAATTAAATGTATCTAAAACTTTGTTCTCTTCCATCACAGTCAGTGTCACCAGCATCTACCTTGTTTGACAATCCCAGAGTTCTAAAAGGCATCCCCAATACTTTGTTCTCTTACTCTTTATATTCATTAAAGTGATGAATCCTTTTAATTCTCTCTCTTAAGTATCTCATTAACCTATCTTCTTCTCTCCTTACTGTCTTGACTCTATTCTAAGCCACCATCATCTCTTGCTTTACCATAGCTACAGTCTCTTAACCAGTCCCACTATAACCGTTCTTGTTCCTTCCCCATTCTTTCTTCATATTGAAGCTGGACATAATATTTCTCTCTTGTTTAAGTCCACTCAATATCTGCCATTGTTCAGAAAACTATTTAAAATTTCACATGGCCTTTAAGGTTCTGAGAGATGTGGTCCCTGCACACCATTCTCAACCTGAGACACTCACCCCTTTGTTTTCTCTACTGCAGCCAACCCAGTAGTCTTTGTATTCCTCAAATGCACCATTCTTCTTTTATCATCTTATGACATTTGCACATGTTTGTTACCTTTATTTGAACAATTTACTGCTACTTTTTCTTTCATTAATAATACCTTTTTATCCTTTGGAGTTTGTCTTCAAAATCTATTTCTCAAATAAGCTTTATTATAGTCACCATTTCTAGATCCTTTTGGTAACTCTCTTTGTTCCATCTACTAGTTGAGTTTACAATTAAATAAGTAATTGGGTAATTAGTTGTTTAGTGAGTATTTCTCATACTAAAATGTAGCCTCAATGTGTATATCTGGTTCACTACTTAATCCCCAGTACCTAGTAAGATGACTGTCCACTAAATAGTTCAAAACACTGGGAAAAAAATATTATCAAGAAAAATATAATAATTACTGTATCATATGGCAGTTTTAATTTTTTGAGGAACCTTCATACTGTTTTCCATAGTGGCTACACCAAATTACATTCCTACCCACAATACATGAGGGTACTCTTTTCTACACATTCTTGCTGACACTTGTTATTTCTTGTCTTTTGATGATAGCAGTTGATGATACATGAGGTAATAACTCATTGGAGTTTTGATTTTCATTTCTCTGGTAATTAGTGATGTTGACCCTCTTTTAATGGGCTTGTTGACCATATTTATGTCTTCTTTGGAAAAATTCCTATTCAGGTCCTCTGTTCATTTTTAAATTTGATTTTTTTATATTGATTTGTATTAATTCTTTTTATAATTTGAACATTAACCCTTTATTGGATAAATCTTTTGAAAATATATTCTCCCATTCAGTAGGTTGCATTTTCATTTGGTTGATGGTTTCCTTTGCTGTGAAAAGCTTTTCAGTTTGATGCAGTCCCATTTGTTTATTTTTGCTTTTGTTTTTCTTGTCCAAGAAAACATATAAAAAAGTATTGCTGAGACTAATGTCAAAGAGAGTACTACCTACTTTTTTTCTAGGAGTTTTATGGTTTCAGGTCTTACATCTAAGTCTTTAATCCATTTTGAGTTTATTTTTCTATATGGTGTGAGAAAGTAGTTTAGTTTCTTTTATTTACTTGTAGCTGTCAAATTTTCCCAGCACCACTTATTGAAGGGACTATCTTTCCCCATTGTATATTCTTGCCTACTTTGGCATAGATTAATTGACCATATGTGTGTGGGCTCATTTGTAGGCTCTCTGTTCTGTTCCATTGATCATGTGTCTTTTTTTGTGCCAGTACCATACTATTATGATTACTGTAGCTTTGTAGTATAGTCTGAAGTCAGGGTGCATGATACCTTCAGCTTTGTTTTTCTTTCTCAAGATTGCTTTGGCTACTCCAGGTCTTGTTTCTCTCCATACAAATTTTAAGATTTGTTCTAGTTCTGTGAAAAGATTCTTTGGTGTTTTGATAGGGATTGGATTGAATCTGTAGATTTGCTTTGGGTAGTATGGACATTTTAAAAATATTAAATCTTTTGATCGATGAACACAGTATATCTTTCTATTTATTTATGTTGTCTTAAATTTCTTTTATCAGTGTCTTACAGTCTTCAGAGTATAGGTTCTTTACTTCCTAGGTTAAATTTATTCCTAAGTATTTTTTTGATGTGATTATAAATGGGATTGTTTTATTGCTTCCTTTTTTGATAGCTTGTTATTAGTGTATAGAAACACAACAGATTTCTGTATAATAATTTTGTATCCTGCAACTTTACTGACTCGTTTATTCTAATAGTTTTTTGGTGGAGTCTTTAAGTCAGACAGAGAAAGACAAATACTGTATGTTTTCACTGATTTGTGGAATCCAAAAAACAAAAACAAATGAACAAATATAACAAAACAGAAACAGACTCAAAGATACAGAGAACTAACTAATGGTTGCCAGATGGGAGGAAGTTGGGGGAATGGATGAAATAGGTGAAGGAGATGAAGAAGTAAAAAATATCAATTATGAAATAAATAAGTAACAGGGATGTAACAGAACAGGGAATGTACAGTCATTAATATTTTAATAACTTTGGTGCATAGTCTATAAAAAAATTGAATCACTAAATTAGACACCTGAAACTAATATAATACTGTAAGTCAACCATACTTCAGTAAAAAAATTTTTTAAAAGAAAAACATGATAAAAGTTTAAAAAAATTCTCACTCTAAAATTTAAAACAAACTCCAGAATCATTATAATATTATCAGTCAACCAGGATGAACAGTTCAAAACTGAATTATAAATTTAACATATATCTTGGTTAAGAAATGAATGATTAATGTATTAATATAATATTATAACCATCTTGAAACATAAAGTAAAATTCTCAGATTACATTTTATGCCAAAATAAATTATACATGAATGTATATGAAAGAAAATATTTACCTGATCTTGGTCTGAATAAATATAACCCTTAAAATTTGACAAGGGCAGAAATGACATGAGAAATGATTAGTGCATTAAACCAAATAAAAAATAAAACGTTATAAGTAGATAAAAATTTGTTTAAAAAGATGTCTACAACACAGAAAAAAAGTATTCTAACACATGTGACAGAAAATAGATTATCTTTATATATGATACAATATCCTTATCAGTTAAAGAATCTCTATATATCACTAAGAAAATGACAAATGCCTCAGTTAAAGAAAAAAGTAATGGTTTCAAAGAGGCAAGTCACAAAATATTTTATGACTACTTTTGGCTGCTTAATAACCATGGAAATGAAAATAAAATGGAATATTATTTAATTAGGATTGCACTTGTTAGAAGAATGATACTATGCAGAATTAATTAACATATGGAAAAGTGGACATTCTCATAGGATGATGGCAGGACTATGAATTAAGTAACCTTTGCAGAGGGCAACTTGGCATTATGGGTCAAAAGCCTTCAGAATGATTATATCCTTTTCTCAGTCATTCCTCATCTAGAGATTTAACCTAAGGGAATATTTTGATAAATGCAAATGGATGTGTTTGACTTGTTGCCATTTAGTGTCCTACCTGCAGAAGGGAATAAGACTTTATGGCATGACTACTTATATTATCCATATCCATAATTACAGTTAATTTTCCCTCTTTGCCCTTTTGTCTGTTTTTTATTCATTGTGATAGTTGTATGTTTTTTCTCAATCCTTATATGAAAGTACAAATGCTTTCTGAAACAAGGTGTAATACTAATACACACACACATCATTGATATTTATAGTTGTGGTTTTTAACAGTCTACCTAATATGTAAAAACTATTCAATAATTTCTATTTGAATCAAACATAAGTTAGTATTTCATTATAGGAATTATATGGGCAGAACCTGTATGATCAGGGATATTTGTCAGGGATATTTGTCTTCTGAAACAAAATACGTCTTTCAGTGTTCTCCAGAGTTCTTCTCCAGAGGCCATGTCCATGATATGCTCACTTAATTGACTTTGATATGCTCTCACACTTTATATATAGATTTGCTTCATTTTGTAGAAGCTCTGTGTCTATTAGAGAATCTGAAATAGATGTGGAAGAAGTTGCTCTTTATGTAGTCCCTGGATAAGTCCACTCTACCTGTCCTGAAAACAACCAGTACACAGTATGGGGTTGTTTTTTGTTTTTTTGTTTTTTTCAGAGTCAGATACATAGTAACACACAAGTTAGCAAAAGATTTCATCTTATCACATCAGTATATCCAAAACCTTAATTTTCAGCTAAAGCTAGTCCAGAATTAGATGACTCATCACTGCTATTAGGCATTAACCCAACAGGCTGTGAGATGCCAATGCTTTTGATACATTTTTCAAATAAGATCCTAAAGTGGCTGTGACAAGACAATATGAAAATTTTATGTAAAAAACATGTTTGACTTGATTAGTAGAAATTATAATTCCTGGGATGAATTAACATGTATTAACTCACAAATGTTTAAAAAAAAACACAAACAAAATTTAATATAAAATTAGTGTTATACAAATTGTATGTAAAACATTCTATGCAATGTTTCAGTTTTGCACTAGGTTAGGTTTTAAATAAATACGATGTTTCATTACTTTGCTTTGAAAAATGATTTACTACTTTATCTATCAAACATACAGTTTGGTAATTGAGCAAACATTTTTCAGAAGGAAAATATTGCAAATACATGTAATTGAAAATTAAAACCAAGGCTATTACTGCTGCATAGGGCTGAAGAGACTGTTCACTAGAAACAAAATCTTTTTCTGGGGATTTTACCATGAATGAAAAAGAAATGTCCTGAGCCCAAATCACCAATAGGTGACAAAAATTTTAGGTTAGAGGACGTTTATACATCCTTTTGAGATTTTTCGTACCTTAGTTTGAGTATCTTTTAGAATAATTTCAAAAATGGTTTTTGACCATTTGTGAATTTCTTGGTCAAAATTTGACAACTTTTAATTCAGTCTAATATTTGACAAGCTAAGTCTAAAGTTCACATGTAAGATTAAAGGACAAAGAACAGCTAACTAAGGTAACTTTAAAGAAGAATAAAGACAGGACATTTATTATGAAACTATAGTAACTAAAAGTTTGTTACTAGTTCTGGAAAAGACCATAGTTAGACCAATAGGAAGAAGGGAGCACAGTCTGGTGAGTGTAGGGGTGTGGTGTATGTGACTCAGAGTGTGTAGAGCACCAGGGGGAAAAAATGGGGGCTCTTTTGCTGAGAACAGAGGATTCATTCAGACCCCTCTTGTTGGAAGCCATTGGCTAGAAATACTTGCCAGTACTGCCAAAGCGCTGCTGTGAAACACCTTTAAATGATTGTCTTTTCGTTGTTAATATTCTTTTTGTTCCTTTATTGTTATTTGCATGGTTCGGCATGTCTTAATTTGGTATCCCAATCAAAATGCGATATGTGTCAGGAGCAGCATAAGGAGGGAAATGTATGACCTATTCAATGAGTGCTAGTGGGGAAAGCAACTATTCACAAGGAGCGGGGCTGGTGGCAATGGGGGGAGATGAGATTTCTGTTACACTCATACAGAAAAAGAAACCCCCAATAGACTAAAGATCTAAATGTGCAAAATAAAATCACAAGGCCCTTAAAAAAATTAAGGAATGTATATTTAGAACCTTAGGATTTGTAAGGATTTCTTGCACAAGACAAAATATAAAAAATTGATAGATTTTATAACAAGAAAATTAATAAATTAATAAACTTTTACACACCAATGACACCATAAAACAAAGTGAAATGACAAACTAACAACAAACCAGAAGTTATTTCCAACCAAACACCTGGCAAAGTTTAGAATCTAGAATCTACAGGAAATGGTATGAATTACTAAGTAAGAGGAACAGTCTAATGGGTAAAATTATCAAAGGATATGAACAGATAAAGGTTAACGAACATATGGAAATATCCTCACTTGCAAAAAAAAGAGTTGCAAATTTAAAAATTCATGAGATGTTGTTCTCAGTATACTGTCATTTTCATTGTATTGTATGGTCACACATTGTAAAATATGACAACTCTAAGTGTTTTTGAGGATGTGGGACTCCTCATGTATTGCTGGTGGTAGTGAAAATTGGTATTACTTTGCATAGAAAAAGGGGACGTTTAGTAAAACTAAAGATGCACGCATACAGACACACCCACACACAAACATTCGACAACCCATAATTTCCACTTCTAGCCAACCACTTTCCTTTTACTCTGTGTGAAGGCACTTTCCTGCCTATACTTTGCTGAAGTAGCTGGTAGAGAGGCCTTCTTCAGAACAGAGCTAAAAGTATTTTTCATCAGTAAGGGAGACAGTCCTGTGGGCATTAGGTCAATTAGAGGGCTACCATATGACAGGGAATTTTGCTGTTGTGAAAAACTGTACATCTTTCCTTGTCTTTATCTCTACCAGAAATCCGAAATCAATGAGGGCATTGCATTCCGGCCCTAAATCTGTCTCCATATTAGCAGCCTACTGTAGTAATGGTCCCACTTTACTTAGGGGGGTATTGATATTCAGGCAGGATGACACAGGATGTCCGTTTCAGTTACTAAAATATTTAAATACTTTCACATTGATTACTCTACCTCTTACCTTCACTCACACCATCAATAAAATGGTGATGCAGGCCAGCAAGCTACACTGCTGGACACCCTATGCCAAACAACTAGCAAGACAGGAACACAACCCCACCCATTAGCAGAGAGGCTACCTAAAATCATAATAAAGTCACAGAAACCCCAAAACACACCACTGGAGGCATTCCTGCACACCAGAAAGACAAGATTGAGTCTCAACCACCACAGCAAAGACACCAGTCCACTCCACCAGAAGCCCACAAAACCTAATGAACCAACCTTAGCCACTGGGGGCAGACACCAAAAACAACGGGAACTACGAACCTGCAGCATGCAAAAAGGAGACCCCAAACACAGTAAGTTAAGCAAAATGAGAAGACAGAGAAACACAAGGCAGATGAAAGAGTAAGGTTAAAACCCACCAGACCAAACAAATGAAGAGGAAAAAGGCAGTCTACCTGAAAAAGAATTCAGGGTAATGATAGTAAAGATGATCCAAAATCTTGGAAATAGAATGGAGAAAACGTTTAACAAGGACCTAGAATAACTAACGAGCAAACAAACAATGAACAACACAATAAATGAAATTAAAAATTCTCTACAGGCAATCAATAGCAGAATAACTGAGGCAGAAGAACGGATAAGTGACCTGAAGATAAAGTAGTGGAAATAACTACCGCAGAGCAAAATAAAGAAAAAAAGAATGAAAAGAATTGAGGACAGTCTCAGAGTCCTCTGGGACAACATAAAATACACCGACATTCGAATTATAGGAGTCCCAGAAGAAGAAGAGGAAAAGAAAGGGACTGAGAAAATATTTGAAGATATTATAGTCGAAAACTTCCCTAATATGGGAAAGGAAACAGTCAACGAAGTCCAGGAAGCACAGAGAGTCCCATACAGGATAAATCCAAGGAGAAACATGCCAAGACACATATTAATCAAACTATCAAAAATTAAATACAAAGAAAAAAATATTAAAAGTAGCAAGGGAAAAACAACAGATAACACAAGGGAATCCCCATAAGGTTAACAGCTGATCTTTCAGCAGAAACTCTGCAAGCCAGAAGGGAGTGGCAGGACATATTTAAAGTGATGAGAGGGGAAAACCTACAAGCAAGATTACTCTACCCAGCAATGATCTCATTCAGATTTGATGGAGAAATTAAAACCTTTACAGAAAAGCAAAAGCTAAGAGAATTCAGCACCACCAAACCAGCTTTACAACAAATGCTAAAGGAACTTCGCTAGGCAGGAAACACAAGAGAAGGAAAAGACCTACAATAACAAACCCAAAACAATTAAGAAAATGGTAATAGGAACATACATATCTATAATTCCCTTAAATGTAAATGGATTAAATGCTCCCACCAAAAGAAACAGACTGGCTGAGTGGATACAAAAACAAGACCCATATATATGCTCTCTACAAGAGACCCACTTCAGACCTAGGGACACATACAGACTGAAAGTGAGGGGATGGAAAAAGATACTCCATGCAAATGGAAATCAAGAGAAAGTTGCAGTAGCAATTCTCATATCAGACAAAATAGACTTTAAAATAAAGACTATTAGAAGAGACAGAGAAGGACACTATATAATGATCAAGGGATCAATCCAAGAAGAAGTTATAGCAATTATAAATATTTATGCACCCAACATAGGAGCACCTCAATAGATAAGGCAAATGCTAACAGCCATAAAAGGGGAAATCGACAGTAACACAATCTTAGTAGGGGACTTTAACACCCCTCTTTCACCAATGGACAGATCATCCAAAATGAAAATAAATAAGGAAACACAAGCTTTAAATGATACATTAAACAAGATGGACGTAATTGATATTTATAGGACATTCCATCCAAAAACAACAGAATACACTTTATCTCAAGTGTTCATGGAACATTCTCCAGGATAGATCATATCTTGGGTCACAAATCAAGCTTTGGTAAATTTAAGAAAATTAAAGTCATATCAAGTATCTTTTCCGACCACAACACTATGAGACTAGATATCAATTACAGGAAAAAAAAATCTGTAAAAGACACAGACACATGGAGGCTAACCACTACACTACCAAATAACCAAGACATAACTAAAGAAATCAAAGAGGAAATCAAAAACTACCTGGAAACAAATGACAATGAAAACACGATGACCCTGGGCTTCCCTTTTCATGCAGTGGTTGAGAGTCCACCTGCTGATGCAAGGGACGCAGGTTCGTGCCCCGGTCTGGGAAGATCCCCCATACTGTGGAGCAGCTAGACCCTTGAGCCATGGCCACTGAGCCTGTGTGTCCAGAGCCTGTGCTCCGCAACAGGAGACACCACAACAGTTAGAGGTTCACGTACTGCAAAAAAACCCACAAAATAACAAAAACCCCACGATGACCCAAAACCTATGGGATGCAGCAAAAGCAGTTCTAAGAGGGAAGTTTATAGCAATACAATCCTACGTCAAGAAACAAGAAACATCTCAAATTAACAACCTAACCTTACACCTAGAACAATTAGAGAAAGAAGAACAAAGAAACTCCAAAGTTAGCAGAAGGAAAGAAATCATAAAGATCAGATCAGAAATAAATGAAAAATAAATTAAGGAAACAATACAAAGATCAATAAAACTAAAAGCTGGTTGTTTGAGAAGATAAACAAAATTGATAAACAATTAGCCAGACTCATTGAGAAAAAAAGGTGGAAGACTCAAATCAGTAGAATTAGAAATGAAAAAGGAGAAGTAACAACTGACACTGCAGAAATACAAAGGATCGTGAGAGTTTACTACAAGCAGCTCTATGCCAATAAAATGGACAACCTGGAAGAAATGGACAAATTCTTAGAAAAGCACAACCCTCTGAGACTGAACCAGGAAGAAACAAAATATAAACAGACCAATCACAAGCACTTAAATTGAGATTGTGATTAAAAATCTTCCAACAAACAAAAGCCCAGGACCAGATGGCTTCACAGGAGAATTTTATCAGACATTTAAAGAAGAACTAACACTTATCTTTCTCAAACTCTTCCAAAATATAGCAGAGGGAGGAACACTCCCAAACTCATTCTACAAGGCCATCATCACCCTGATACCAAAACCAGACAAAGATGTCACAAAGAAAGAAAACTACAGACCAATATCCCTGATGAACATAGATGCAAAAATCCTTGACAAAATACTAGCAAACAGAATCCAACAGCACTGTAAAGGGTCGTACACCATGATCCAGTGGGGTTTATCCCAGGAATGCAAGGATTCTTCAATATATGCAAATCAATCAATGTGATAAACCATATTAACAAATTGAAGGAGAACAAACATATGATCATCTCAATAGATGCAGAAAAAGCTTTTGACAAAATTCAACACTCATTCATGATAAAAACACTCCAGAAAGTAGGCATAGAGGGAATTTTCCTCAACATAATAAAGGCCATATATGACAAACCCACACCCAGCATTGTTCTCAGTTGTGAAAAACTGAAACCATTTCCTCTAAGATCAGGAACAAAACAAGGTCGTCCACTCTCACCACTGTTATCCAACATAGTTTTGGATGTTTTAGCCACAGCAATCAAAGAAGAAAAAGAAATAAAAAGAATTCAAATCAGAAAAGAAGAAGTAAAGCTGTCACTGTTTGAAGATGACATCGTACTGTACCTAGAGAATCTAAAACATGCCACCAGAAAACTACTAGAGCTAATCAATGAATTTGGTAAAGTACCAGGATAAAAAATTAATGCACAGAAATCTCTTGCATTCTTATACACTAATGATGAAAAATCTGAAAGAGAAATTAAGGAAACACTCCACGTTACCATTGCAACAAAAAGAATAAAATATCTAGCAATAAACCTCCCTAAGGAGACAAAAGAATGAGACAAAAGACCTGTTTGCAGAAAACTGAGACACCGATGAAAGAAATTAAAGTTGATACAAACAGTGGCTTCCCTTGTGGCACAGTGGTTGAGAGTCCACCTGCTGGTGCAGGGGACATGGGTTTGTGCCCTGGTCTGGGAAGATCCCATATGCCGTGGAGCAGCTGGGCCCATGAGCCATGGCCGCTGAGCCTGCGTGTTGGGAGCCTGTGCTCCGCAATGGGAGAGGCCACAACAGTGAAAGGCCTGCATACCGAAAAAAAAAAAAAAAAAAGATGATACAAACAGATGGAGAGATATACCATGTTCTTGGATTGGAAGAATCAACATTGTGAAAATGACTATACTACCCAAAGCAATCTACAGATTCAGTGCAATCCCTATCAAACTCCCAATGGCATTTTTCACAGAGCTAGAGCAAAAAATTGCATAATTTGTATGGAAACACAAAAGACCCTGAATAGCCAAAGCAATCTTGAGATAGAAAAACGGAGCTGGAGGAATTAGGCTCCAGGACTTCCAACTACACTACAAGACTACAATAATCAAGACAGTATGGTACTGGCACAAAAACAGAAATATAGATCAATGTAACAGGATAGACTGCCCAGAGATCAACCTGTGCATATATGGTCACCTTATCTTTGATAAAGGAGGCAAGAATATACAATGGGGAAAAGATAGCCTCTTCAATAAGTGGTGCTGAGAAAACTGGACAACTACATGTAAAAGAATGAAATTAAAATACTCTCTAACACCATACACAAAAATAAACTCCAAATGGATTAAAGGCCTAAATGTAAGGCCAGACACTATAAACCTCTTAGAGGAAAACATAGTCAGAACACTCTATGACATAAATCACAGCAAGATCCTTTTTGACCCACCTCTTAGAGAAATGGAAATAATAACAAAAATAAACAAATGGGACCTAGTGAAACTTAAAAGCTTTTGCACAGCAACGGAAAAGATAAAGAAGACGACAAGACAACCCTCAGAATGGGAGAAGCAACTGATAAAGGATTAATCTCCAAAATTTACAAGTAGCTCATGCTGCTCAATATCAAAAAAACAAACAACCGAATCCAAACATGGGCAGAAGACCTTAATAGACATTTCTCCAAAGGAGATATACAGATTGCCAACAAACACATGAAAGAATGCTCAACAACACTAATCATTATAGAAATGCAAGTCAAAACTACAATGAGATATCACCTCACACCAGTCAGAAAGGCCATCATCCAAAAATCTAGAAACAATAAATACTGGAGAGGGTGTGAGAAAAGGGAACCCTCTTGCACTGTTGGTGGGAATGTATATTGGTACAGCTACTATGGAAAACAATATGGAGTTTACTTAAAAAACTAAAAATAGAACTACCATATGACCCAGCAATCCCACTACTGGGCATATACCCTGAAAAAACCATAATTCAAAAATAGTCATGTGCCACAATGTTCATTGCAGCTCTATTTACAATAGCCAGGACATGGAATCAACCTAAGTGTCCACTGACATATGAATGGATAAAGAAGATGTGGCACATATATACAATGGAATACTACTCAGCCATAAAAAGTAATGAAATTGAGTTATTTGTGGTGAGGTGGATGGACCTAGAGTCTGTCATACAGAGTGAAGTAAGTCAGAAAGAGAAAAACAAATACTGTCCACTAACCTATATATATGGAATCAAAAAAAATGATCTGATGAACCTAGGGGCTGGACAGGAATTAAGACACCGACATAGAGAATGGACTTGAATATACGGGCATGGCGAAGGGTAAGCTGGGACAAAGTGAGAGAGTGGCATTGATATATATATACTACCAAATATAAAATAGATAGCTAGTGGGAAGCAGCTGCATAGCACAGGGAGATCAGTTCTGTGCTTTGCGGACACCTAGAGGGGTGGGATAAGGAGGGTGGGAGGGAGATGCAAGAGGGAGGGGATTGGGGGATATACTTATGCATATAGCTGGTTCACTTTGTTATACAGCAGATACTAAAACAACACTGTAAACCAATTATACTCCATTAAAGATGTTAAAAAAAAGAATATCATTCTATTTTTACACAAGTTAAAATCAAATGCTTAAGATTTCATCCAATGATTACAATATTTTCAAACTGTCAAGGCAAGAGGCTTTTGTTTCTCATGCTTTTTAAAAGCAGCAGTCATACATTCCATATGATGCAAAAGTATAAATAATAAAGGTAGAAATCATTGACTATGGTCCACTGTCAGAGAAAGAATTCAAGCAAAAAAAGAGCAACATATACAGGCCAGGATCTGAAATGGGAGGACATAAACAGACCTCAGTGTTTTCCAAACACCATCAGCTCTATTATAATGCTTGTTTTGAAAACACAACATGATTATACATGAGGGAGGATTGTGAGCATGCCGCAAGTTTTGTCTTTGCTTATCTGCAGTTTCATCAGCAATAAACGGCTAGGTAAATGTTAAAAACTGCACCCAACTGAACCAAAAGCCTTAGGAATATGCAAAATGCTCATATGAACACACCAGAAACATCCACCAGGTACCTCCGCTCACAGGTGTGTGATGAGCCAGCCCATCCAACTTCTGGTGGCACAACTTTTTTGTCTGGTTTCCAATGACCCTCCTTCCACCACCTCACAGTAATGCACAAGTCATAACGCACTTCCCTGAGCAAACTTCAGATCTTTGTCAAGGGAAGGTACCATATTCATTGGAGTATTTTTATATTACTTGACCATTTAAAATGTATAAAACTATGCTACTGTTCTTCTTAGGTTCCTTTTTTTGTTTTTCTGTTTTTATTGTTATTTTTTAATTGGAGTATAGTTGCTATACAGCATTATGTAAGTTACAGGTGTACAATATAGTAATTCACAATTTTTAAAGGTTATACTCCATTTATAGTTATAAAACATTTGCTGTATTCCCCATGTTGTACAATAATATACCCTTGTAGCTTATTTTACACCTAATAGTTTGTACCTCTTGATCCCCTACCCTTATATTGCCCCAGCCCTTCCCTCCTCCTAGTAGTAACCACTAGTCTGTTTTCTATATCTGTGAGTCTGTTTCTTTTCTTATGTTCACTAGTTTATTGTATTTTTTGGATTCCACATGTAAGTGATATCATACAGTAAAAAAGAAAAAAACAATTTTTGAAATAGTTTTATAATCCTTTAATATAGATTTGATTTTTTACCCTCAATAACAATTCTAGTTTCAAAATGTATTTCAGCAATCTCTCTTAAGACACAAACCTAGTATTTTCAGAACAGGTGTCTTATTAGGAAGTGTTTTTGGACTGATGAGGTTTTTGAGCTTTTGTAAGTTCTTGAGTTCTGTTTTCTTTCAAGATAAAGTCACCTCTGTTCATTACATGCCATGTTCCTTTTATTCACTTTCTCTTTTTGCTGCAGTAACTTTGCCTAAATGTTGCCTTTTCCTTTTTCTTCACCTTGTTCTTACATAACTTGGTAACGTGACAATTCTATTTAGACCCTTTATTTGCACTAAAACTGCAGAGTAAGTTCTACTTGATTCGTTCCTTATCTGAAATCTGTCTTTCCTCTGAAATCCATGTTGATAACTGAATTTCTGCAGCACATGGACTAGGGGTGGAAGAGCGTGCAGAAACCCAGGAGGGTTCGGCAGGACTCTATGGTCTCTGCATCTGTTTGCGTTGGAGCTTTGTTAAATGTCCTGGACCTGTACTCATCTCACTGTGACTGGGAGGCACCCATATCCAGTGCAGGAATGGCCCCTGACTTTAAATAATTCCCCTAGCTCAACTTGAAGAAGCTGACCCATTCACCATGACCAATTCAGTTGTTCTCTCATCTTTACAATCATTTCCACTTCCCAACAATAGAGGAGAGAAATATATGAATAATATATGTTTTGGCACTTGCATTGGAAGTCTGGGGGTGAACATGGAGGGGATAGCAAGGGAGGATCTCCGTAAGCAATGTCTATCTCCCATTTGCTCATTTCGTCTTTCATCTTCTATTTGATTGAATTGCAGTTAATTAGCTCTGAGTATTTCGTGGGACTGCTTAGCTTTCCCTTTACAGTTTTATGTTCATTAGGGAATCACCAAAGTGGTGAAGTACAGTGGTTTTCCTTGTCCTTTACAGGGACTCAGGAGAGGGCAAGTGGAAATGTCCACCTACTCTACCAGAATCCCTAATCTCATGCTATGCCTTCTATTACTCTCCTGAATGAAAGTATTAGTGATGTTTTGGGGGCACTGTTTCCTTATTTAATCCCCATCACTCTTCCCAACACAAACTGAGCAGAATTCAGGCTGCTTGGACTTTCCCAAACCAAGGCATAGCAATATTTTGAAACTTCTATTAAGTTCTTTTCCTGCCCTCTAATCATTTTCCTTGATTGTGCTGGTATAATTTTGCCATGTTTTGTTTTCTTTAACTATTTGTTTCTCCCCCTTTTGCGGGGCATAGAGATCTTATTATCTTGACATCAGTTTACTATCTTAAAATTAAAATCTGGAAAAGATAACTTTTTAAATGACTAAAATATGAAAATATTCACAGAGACACTGTTATAATTAGTACTGATGGACAAAATATACCAAAAGAGTGAAAGCAATATTAATGCTCTCTTAATGTTTTCTTCCCATTCATTTTAGTCCTCATATCTCTGATTTATTTTTCTCACCCAGAATTGGAATAGTGAGAGAGAATGTTGCCTTGTCTCAAGAAATGTCCCTCAATATGTCATATTGCTCTGAATATGTGAAGGGAAGAAAAAGCAGGCAGGCCATGTAACTGAGAAGTCCTCTCAAGGGGGAGTCTGTTTTCTCTTTCATTGTGCCCTTTGAGTAGTCACAGCGTTCACTATGAAGTTTCTTAGAATGTGCTCAAATCTTAGTGTCCTTGTTATTCATGAAGAGGGCACTTGCTCTTGCCTCCATTCTTCACTGCAATACCCACATATTCGGCCATCACAGACTACAGTATTCCCCCAGGTGTGAAACTGGGAAAACAGTGTTTAGAGTTTCCTTTTGTGACTTGACTTCCCTCACTGGGATCACTTGTGTGCCCATATTAAGATCTCCCTCTCGAAAAGATAATGGGCACAGTCAAGAAAGTTGATAGGTTTCACTGAAGGCAGCACCTACAGTTATTAAACAGTAGAACTGGAAAGCAGATGGCCATGTGCACAGAAAAAGCCTAGTTCAGGAAATCAACCAAGTCTCCTGGGCTGGCATTGCTGCCAAGACTCTCCAGTATTCTTCATAGCTATAAGGTTCCATCTATTTCATAGGAGCCTCACACAACAGCCAGAAATGAATGCAGTCTTTTTATTCAGCAGTGAAAGTTCTCCTGACTTTATGTAAGTCAAAATGCCAAACAGATAATTGAATTACCACAATAATATCACATTGTCGGGAGGGAAAGGTGCAGTTTCACAGAGGAAATGGTACCTTTTCAAATACTTAAGGCTACACACACATACACACACACACACACACACACACACACACACACATCAGTATACATATATATATGTAAAACAATATATGTATATGTGTATAGTGTATGTGTGTGTGCATGGAAAATTCCCTCCATTCTACTAAAGAAGTTGATTAATAATTGTGAAGCTGACAATCAATTCGTATTCTAAGTCATCATTATTAAAATGTATCCCATATTTGGTGAATGTAGTAGAAGATATTGAGATCTAGAAATTATTGGGACAAAGAAAAATATATTAAATATTATATTTAAATATAAAAATAAATATATTAAAAATAATTTACATAAAAGAACTAGGTCAGAGTCTCTGTTTAATAAATGGCAGTTATTGTTATAATAATGATTCTAAAGGCTTGTCTTTTGTAACTATTTTCTTTATATAATACTAATTTCCCAAAATACTTAGAGGCAGTATTCAGTAAAAATATTTTTTTAAAACCATATAAACTTTTAATAAAACCTGAAAAATAGAGAGAGGAAGTTACATTATAAGCCATTTGGGGGTAAATGGGCTACAGAATCAACCAGAAAATAACTGAACTAAGGAAATCTATAACTATTGAGCATAAAACTTACCTCTGAGCTTCCTGGAAGTCAAGGAAAGAAGAAAATCATGAGTTATAGCTTTGATAGATAAATAACAATGACTCATACCATTTTCTCAGAATAGACCAATGTTCCCTGTCTATGCAATCCATCACAAATTTCTCTTGTGAGTATTTATTTAAGTAGTATGACCCACTTCTGTTTTTTGGAGGGGGCTTTTCCAGTTTAAAGCCTGTAATTGTTTATATAAAACTTCCATTCTCAAAGTATCCTTGTTGGGAAAATAAATTATGTGGTCATCCTTTTCAGCAGCAGAGAAAGATACTGAAACCCAGTGACTCATGCAGGTTTTTGAGGCCTGAAACATACTATCTTGGAGCCCCCAATTTAAGAAACAGAATATGCAATTACAAGTACAAAATTAGGAAGAAAAGATAACATTTCTTTAGAGTGAAAAATAAATCACAAAAAATTCAAATTTTTAAAGTTGACAACAAGCCATTAACAACTTGCTGTAATAATACATTTTTCCTACATTTGTTTGCTGTATACTCTAAAACAGTCATCTAGAACAACATTTTTTTATTATTGAGTTTTTAATTTTTTTATTATTTTATTTTTTATATTTATTTTTTTATTTTTTTATTATTGAGTTTATTTTTTATAATTGACACATTATATGAGTTTCAGGTGTACATGACAGCAGTTTTATATCATCTGTGAGAAAATAACATGGTTGATTGAACATTTTCATTATTATTGGTAGTTCTAAAAAGTTTATTTGAGCTTTACAACTTGTTTGTAATGTCGTAAATTTTTTGAATTGTTGTCAAATTTGGAAAATCCCTATCACGTTTCTTTCCATATATGAGCTGTAAGACTTCAGGAAATTTATATTTCAGGTTTTCTTGGGCAGACTAATCGTAAATATTTCTTAAACTGACAACATACATTGGCAGGTATGTCATTGACGCTTTGGTTACAGTGGCAGGTGAGTTTTATTATCTTTGTTAGTGTCAGGTACTGATGTTAAATCATCAGGAAATTTAAATATTTTCCCAGTTTGTATGATACATTCATCTTAATTGGATTATTGAATGATCCAAGAATCTATTCATTATTTCTCTGAGAGGTTTATCTTGTCCACTTCAAGATCTATTGCTTTGGGTATGATCTACCTGCTATTTTGTCTGGAATTTCCAAACTTTAGTAAAAGAAGAGGTGTCAGATTCACAAAGATAGTATCTGAAACACTGGGATGCATAAAACATGCAACTTCACGCACAGCTTCAGTAACCAGTTATAGTATTACTACAGGTTTGTGTCCTACAAAGACAGAAATTCTGACAAATCTATTTCCCTCAGTTCTCATGAAAAAGAAAAACACAAAGTATGGTGGTTGTTTAAATTGTTTATGGTGTTTTGTTGAGTCTATTCTTGGCAGATAGAAACTTCTGTGTTAACTTGGCACCGATGAGGACAGAATTCTCTGGTAACCATTTTACCTGTCTCATGGTTGGAAGTGTTTCTGAAAAGCTAGCTATGGCTCTGTACGTTTCAAACCTTGTTTCTTTTACACTACTCTTGTTCTTTGAATGCTGGTTCTGTTATGACCTCAGTCCCTGCAGCTTTGTATCACGACACCAGGAAAGTTGGCAAAGTATGTGCCAGGATGGCTAAGAATGGCACATTAAAGTCACTGCCATTATATAATGTAACCCACTAAATCCCTTCACTTTGGTGACCAATAATACTGTTGTAAATGTATTTGGTTTTTTGAAGCTCACAGGGTATTAATATGTTGGAACACTATGTAAACTTGAAGTCATAAACAGCATTTATTACCTCTGTAAAAAAAATCTGGTCAACACAAATTCCTCCTAGATACAAATGTTTTGGGGGCCACACTAATACCACCAGATAAGAGATGAAGTATGTCAGAGGAAAATGTAGAATGGGCCCAGGCAGTGGTTTTAACAGGTTATTGATAAAATATTTTACTTTTGTAAATTTTACCAAAAATTTCAACTTTATGAACCCAGTGTTAGGGCCCCTCTCAGGGCCTTGGAAGGTGCCTGAGGAAGTGAGAGGCCCTGAAGTTTGAACTTCGTCATCTTCATGATAAATCTGCTTCTGCTGACATGATACACAGGGACTTCCCTTAGCAAAGACCTAAGACCTGAAGACCTCAGCAAAGACCTAAGGCCAAGACCTTAGGTCTTAATTAAGTAAGAGTTCAGTAAAACCAACTCTACAAAGTCTTGGAATACAGCTTTCTGGTAATTATTCAGGTGTAAAACTTAGAGAATCTAGAGGAATAAGTGTTTAGCAAATAACTCTTCAATATCAATTCTCTAAGAAGGACATTTCTTCACGAGGCAATTCAAAATTGAGATAACTAGGGAAGAAATTCTGTGTAGCTGATCTGAAAAGCTATGTGTATGGACTTATAAAACAGATTTTAATTTTGTTAACATTGAAGTCTGGAAGGGCGGCCCTCATATTTTCCAAGCTACTCTCCGGAATATTGACTTTACTAGGTAGGGGTTAACACGTTAATTTATTTATACAAATGAATCCAAATGATTTTCAAATTTCTTAACTGAAGTCCCTAATCATACCCATTGTAACAATTTTGTCTCACAGTTACTGAAGGAGAAACTAAAGCAAATGGCTTCTTTGATGAATTTCTTTAACTCAAAACTCAGAAAACAAAATAAAAGAGTTGAGAGGAAGAAAGGCATGGCTTCGATAATCTCTTTTTTCCTGTGTGGGATAGAGTCCTCCATGGACGAGAGAACAAGTAAGACCAAGAGGTTCTCTGGGGCCTGTGGACAGAGAAAGGGACAAGTGGGACTGCTTCTTGAGGAAGCCAGGGGGAAGCTATCCTTTTGTTTCTTTGTTTGGGGGAAGGTGTGGAGGGGTTGCTCAAGGTTTTCATCTTCTCAGTCTAATTCAGTTTTATCCATGAATTCTTATGAAGTCATCAGGTCCGCAATTCAGAGTTTGGACTAGAAGTCTTGGGCTTTATTTTCTTCTATCTTTCTGAATATCCTCTTGGTTCATCTTCTCCTTATTCTCTGTATTCTGCTCTGTAATATTATCCTGCACTAAATTATACTTTACTTTTCTAGCATCCTTCATTATTAATATCTTAGGCAGTTAACAAAGATGTGTATTTGTGTGATATGTTTTGCAGATAAACATACACCTATATCTGACTACTATAAGAATTTTCACTTGTAATTTCCACGCACACCCTTGTCCCAGCTCTCAAGAAGGAGAGTCATTACAAAATATTGTAGATCGTTAAAATGTTGTAGTTGAGGATTTCCTCCCAAACCATCTCTACTATACTTTTTTTCTGGTCATTTTAAACCAGATTCCAAATACACATTCACTTGTATGTCAAAAATGTAGCAAAAATGTTTTTAGCATTAGTGTCGTGTTTAGATAACATATTAAAAGTGTATCTTTTCCTCTAAATCTAATTGAATTTTAAGATAGATTGCATAATGAATTTTCAGGTATACTTTGAGTCTATACTCAATTATTTAAATTTGGAAAAGTCATAATAAATTCCTCACCTACCCCCAAATCCCAGTTTCTACAAATATTGCTAAAATTCTCTTGAACATCTAAATAATACAATATAAAGGGTTTATAATATCAATTGAGTAATTACTCAGTATTTCGCTAGCTTGTGAGTGGTGTGTGTTCTAAGTGCAATGATAACATATAGACTCAGATACAAATTATGTTTTACTTCTACATTATAATAACCATGTATTGCCGTATAAATAAAATTGAAAACAACGTGATATGTAGGGAATGCAAATAACACTTAACAAATTAAAATATAAAAAGAAAGTCATTATACAACTAGTTTATCAACTAAAATATGATTTACTATACTATTTTTGTATTTAAACTGTACAAATTTGCATTCATAGCAAACATTTGAACGATGAGAGTTTAGAATGCAAGAGATAGGTCTTTACACATTTATAAGCAAAAGGAGAAGAATGATTTCAGTTCCAGAATTTTTTCAACATAATAACTCTGCAAGCATTTCTAAATGTATTATGAAAGACTGAGTACAACCTGTTTAGTAACTTTAGTCCAGAAATAAAATTATATTTCACATTCTTTACTTTTAATAAGTTATCAAAGGTAAAGCCACTAACAATAATTTTCTTTTCCCACTAAAAAGTAATCATTGGGTCTTTTCAATCCATTCTTATTCCTGCTATCTAGAAAACATTCCTGAAAGCTGTAGCAATTATATTTTTTAAATATTTAAAAATAACTTTTAAAGAAGCGTTATGAGTGATTATTTTAAAAAGGAAATATGGGGAATAATCATCAGTACTATAAATTCATATATGTATACATATTATGTGTGTATATATATATAGATATATACAAAAAACTAAATAAATGGGTCATACTATTTATATCTTTTTATAATTCCAAGTTTTGCTAAAATATAAGTGGATTTTTAAAGGTGAAATTTTTTCTTTTCTTTTTAAATTTTTATTGGAATATAGTCGATTTACAATGTGTTAGTTTCAGGTGTACAGCAAAGTTAATCAGTTATACATATACATATATCCACTCTTTTTTAGATTCTCTTCCCATGCTGTACTGTATACGGTACAGTACTGTACTGAGAGTACTGAGTAGAGTTCCCTGTGCTACACAGTAGGTCCTTATTAGTTATCTATTTTATATATAGTAGTATGTATATGTCAATCCCCATCTCCTAATTTATCCCCCCCCTTTCGCCCTGGTAGCCATAACTTTGTTTTCTATATCTGTAACTCTATTACATAAGTTCATTTGTAACTTTTTTAGATTCCACATGTAAGCAATATCATATTATATTTGTCTTTCTCTGCCTGACTTATTTCATTCAGTATGACAATCTCTAGGTCCATCCACGTTGCTGCAAATAAAGGAGATTTAGAATGGAAATTATCCTGTTCAACTCTTTTTTTTTTTTTACATCTTTATTGGAGTATAATTGCTTTACAATGGTGTGTGGTTTCTGCTTTATAACAAAGTGAATCAGTTATACATATACATATGTTCCCATATCTCTTCCCTCTTGTGTCTCCCTCCCTCCCACCCTCCCTATCCCACCCCTCTAGGTGGTCACAAAGCACCGACCTGATCTCCCTGTGCTATGCGGCTGCTTCCCACTAGCTATCTATTTTACGTTTGCTAGTGTATATATGTCCATGCCACTCTCTCACTTTGTCACAGCTTACCCTTCCCCCTCCCCATATCCTCAAGTCCATTCACTAGTAGGTCTGTGTCTTTATTCCCATCTTACCCCTAGGTTCTTCATAACATTTTTTTTTCTTAGATTCCATATATATGTGTTAGCATATGGTATTTGTCTTTCTCTTTCTGACTTACTTCACTCTGAATGACAGACTCTAGGTCCATCCACCTCACTACAAATAACTCAATTTCGTTTCTTTTTATGGCTGAGTAATATTCCATTGTATATATGTGCCACATCTTCTTTATCCATTCATCCAATGATGGACACTTAGGTTGCTTCCATGTCCTGGCTATTGTAAATAGAGCTGCAGTGAACATTTTGGTACATGACTCTTTTTGAATTATGGTTTTCTCAGGGTATATGCCCAGTAGTGGGATTGCTGGGTTATATGGTAGTTCTAATTTTAGTTTTTTAAGGAACCTCCATACTGTTCTCCATAGTGGCTGTACCAATTCACATTCCCACCAGCAGTGCAAGAGTGTTCCCTTTTCTCCACACCCTCTCCAGCATTTATTGTTTCTAGATTTTTTGATGATGACCATTCTGACTGGTGTGAGATGATATCTCATTGTAGTTTTGATTTGCATTTCTCTAATGATTAATGATATTGAGCATTCTTTCATGTGTGTGTTGGCAATCTGTATATCTTCTTTGGAGAAATGTCTTTTTACATCTTCTGCCCGTTTTTGGATTGGGTTGTTTGTTTTATAGGTCAATGACATTCTTGAAAATAGGCAAATCACCATTTGCATTTTACTTAGTTTCTGGTTTTATATTTTTGTTTTTTGATTCTTGTTTTTGGATTTTTTTTGCATTTTAAATTAAACTGCTACATTAACTGTGTCATATAAGGGAATTTGACTTTTATTTTTAATTAGAAAATGTTTTCTAGACCCTGGAAATTGATTTATTTTTTGTTTTAGAACAAAAGCTGAGATGAAAGGTTATGTCTTCTCTCTTCGTCTCTTTTCAACACTAGAAATAAAACACAGTGCTTCCTTTTTTCCCATCACAAGTCACCAGAACAGTCATCCATGAATATCCTAGGGTGTTTTTTTTTTTGTGTGTGTGGTACGCGGGCCTCTCACTGTTGTGGCCTCTCCTGTTGTGGAGCACAGGCTCTGGATGCGCAGGCTCAGCGGCCATGGCCTATGGGCCCAGCCGCTCCGCGGCATGTGGGATCTTCCTGGACTGGGGCATTGAACCCGTGTCCCCTGCATCGGCAGGCGGACTCCCAACTACTGAGCCACCAGGGAAGCCCCTTAGGGTTTTTTTAAGCCTAATTTTAGAAGAATTGATTACAATGATTAAATGTGGAAATTGTCCTTTTCTTCATGAAATAATATAAATCAGGTTTGCTCCATTTGCATTGTTGTCTATACTCAATGATCTATTGTTCCTTATCTTTTATCTTAGATTAGTTAAATTTGTATGTTTAGTTATTACCTTTTTCAGCCACTAAGTAGACTGTTTCAACATTTTTATTTCTAAAGTTTGTCATTACACTACATTCTTAGGTGAAAGAGGAAAAATAAATCTAACTTAAAGCAAATAATGCCATCGTTTTTTTGTTCTTATATTTTTCCAAGTCAATTTGTATGTACAATTACTTTCCTTTTTGATTATATTAATATCTACATTTTCCAGTTTGCTTAGTTTCTTATGATGCCTACAAATAGCAGTATCATAATTTTTAAAGACTTGTTTGTGAATATGTTTAAAAAACTCTTATTAAGGTTGTAGGTTATGTGACCATTTCCTTTAATGTCTCTTCTCAAAGGCTACCATGTATTGGGACCCAATGATGTGAAGGCAGTGAATGTTTTGAAAGACATGGATCAAGCATACTTTTTTAAAACATGAAACTTACACACATTTAATTAAAGTGATGATCTCATTTCACCTGACATTTTTATATCATGTAAGCATGGTCCTATACTAATGGGACTAATAAAGAAATGTACAATGAAAACTGGAGTGAAAATAAAAAGGGCAGTTTGACAATTGGGACTCTGACACAAATTACTAGAATGAGCTGTGCCCAGGCCCAGAAATGTTGCATATCAAAAAAACAAAAAAATCTCATGAAAAGTTTTTAACTGATCTACCATTATTGGGGAATAGAAATAATATTTTTCATCTGGCCAAATGTGCAGTTAATAATTCTGGCCTCTGTTTATTTGAAATCCGTTTTTTCTTTGCATTATTTTCTTTTTTTATGTTCTATGATCTCTCTTCCACCCTTGTACTTTTTCCATCTACATCTAATTCTAATCACATAATTTTAGATATGATCAATCATTGTACAATGTGGTTTTAATTAAATATTCTACATAATACAAAGATGAATCAATAAAGCACAAATTTAATTTGCCACAAATGTCTGTAGGATGGTTTAATATAGTATAATGTAGTGGAGTATGCACACAATAGCTAATTTATAATACTTTTAATGGTAAAAAATTAAAAAATAATGAGAAAATTAAAGTACATAATTAAAAGTAATTATCTTTCTCACCTCTAAGATCCCCAGATTGTTTAGTCTCCTCAGAGGCACCATTTTTAAATTTATGTTATTTTCCAAATATTTCCTACACATATATTCATATAAATTTCATTTTCATTATCATATTTGTTTTGAGCATTATCAAACCTGTTCTCTAAGTAACTGACTTCTTTTTCAGTGGTATCTACTCTCTTTTATGCTGCTATTTTTTAATTTTCTAAATAATTTTACTTTTCCTTTCATTTCTGAGCTGTGTCAGCTCTGTCCTTCAATGGCCTCATTGTGTCTTCTTTGAAGCCAATTAACTGTTATTGGAGCTTCCTTTTATTATACAGGCTATGTTGTCTGTAACTGATTTTTTTTTTTTTTTTTTTCCGGTACGCGGGCCTTTCACTGTTGTGGCCTCTCCCGTTGCGGAGCACAGGCTCCAGACGCGCAGGCTCAGCGGCCATGGCTCACAGGCCTAGCCGCTCTGTGGCGTGTGGGATCTTACCAGACCCGGGAACGAACCTGTGTCCCCTGCATCGGCAGGCGGACTCTCAACCAGTGCGCCACCGGGGAAGCCCTCTGTAACTGATTTTTAAGAGATATTCTATCTCAATAGTTTCTTCCGTTTGATATTCTTTGCAGTGTATTAAAATTTATGTGTTAATTATATTTTTTTGCTTATGTTTTTGTAATTACTTTGCATATATCACATACTGTATCTTTCTAATTATTACTAATCTTGGAATGACAGACAGTTCTGGGCCACCTTGCTGCTTTACAATAAATAGTACTTAAGCCTGAGCCAGGGTATTGTGCTGGAAAAGCATGCATATAGAATTTTCGTCAGTTACACAAATTCACTAACACTCTACTCTTGGGTATATCTCTGCTCAGCAGTAGCAGAAGATATTTCTGACTAGTAGCAGAACCCTATGTGTCACATGTCCTTTACTAGTTTTTTACTTCTCCTTAGTTGCCAGAGGTAGAAGTTTTAGAAATGATAAGCACTTACCCTGCTCCTCCATCCTGGCAGTGACAAGAGCCTCAGGCAAAGATAATATGTCCATGATTTTCTTCATCTTACCCCACTTCCTTTGTCACTCTGTGGTGTCACATAGGCACAGGGACTATCTTGTAGCCTTTATGTACCAATTGGCCTTATTTTTCCAAAGAAGGTATCACTGGTTTCCCCCTCTCCCCCGCCCAGGACATGCCTCCTAATTGGGAAGTACTCTGTGTCCTGTTAGAGATCTGAAATGGTTTACATCCTGAGTATCAGACCTCAGTTTGGCCCACATTTGAATATATTTGAAATATATTTGAATATATTTGAAATATATTTGAATATATTTGAAACTATCTTCCATAGTTTCATTAAAAATAAAACTTATTTTTCTGTTCTTATGTGTTTATTCCACTGATTTCAGAGTAGAAAGCAAAGGTAGCAATGACTTTAAATAACTTTTAACCAGAAAATGTCATACTGAGTTTATTAAAGAAAGTGTCCATCAATTGCCTTGCTGTTATAAAAGAAACAATAAGTAATTTTTTCTGAATTTTTACTTCTTCTAAAAATTCTTTAGAAATAACTTTTGTTGCATAGGTAGAAAAAAAATTCTTATTTGGAAGTTTTCTAAAATAACATAAATTAATGAACATGTTAAATCTTTTTTTAAACATGGACATTTACGTTCATAATCATACAGTTTTTGTGATGAAACCAATGATGGAGACTTAGACTCAATTTACTGTTTTTTTAATGAGAGTGGTGAACAAAAAATGAAGAATACTATTAGGGAAGAAAAATGGTAGAACAAGTTTTAGATAAGCTGCCCTTATTCTGAAATTATATATATATATATATATATATATGTATATATATTTTTTAACTAGTGGCCAGAAAAATTGGGGAAATATATGTGTTCTCGGAATAAGTACAGTAAGCTTTGGCTTTAACTGTCTAGTTTGTTGAGTTAGTTTTGGTTTCAGTGACTTTAATGACTCAAATAAATGTTGGATTGAGGGAAATTTTCATAAAAAGGAAAGACATTTGATCTTCTTGTTTACAGTATAATCACAAGGATGATTTGATGATCAGAATTTTTTTTTTTAATGCTACCATAGACTGAGGAGTGGCTTCCTAAGAAGTTGTGTTAGGTATGTTAGGCAAGTCCATGCCTGGTCTATTTTAGAGATGAAAAGGAGGCTTCAGAGGTGTTACAAGTCAGCTGGATTTGTTTCCTAGAACCCTGTGCTTTTTTATCCAGTCAGCAATTGATTCCTTTCATTTAGCTTAAAAGACAGGTTGGCCTCATCTTTACTTTACATAGAGAGGTTATATTTCAACACATGTTGATAAGTATTTTGATTTTACTTTAAAATGAGAGGAAGGAGTGTAGGTATCTCTTTTATATACAATTTAATTAATTGATGTGTTCATAAATTCTATATTTTATTGGTTAACTTACACTGGAATATTTTTTTTTCCATTTTAGAGTTGTCTTTGATGGAAATTCAGTCATATTTCTGTGTCTTGTTATTTTATCTTCTTAGTAAATTAAGTAGTTGCCCATTGAACTTGATTTTACCCTCCACTTAGAAATCTTGTTCTTTCTTCTTCCCATACTTGGGTTCTTTCTAATATCACTTAACCCATTCCAAGCATTACAACTACTCTTTTATCACATCTGAAATTCCCTGTAAGAATTTCCATGTATAAAAATGCACATGCACTCCAATCTGTATTGTGCAGCACATACATCTTATTTTGCAGGCATATTTTGAACATAGGAAAATGTTAATCTCAAGAATATTACACTTAGACAGCTCAAGACAACCACAGGGGAATTTTCTTAAGCTGTTCATTACAAACCCAAGCATACTCAGCGTTCCCCTATCACTCAGATGACATAGGGGGTGTTTTATATTAGCAGTAGGCAGATGTTTTGCTCACTTTTACATGATTACTGTTTTGAAGCCTGCATTATAGATTGACTATAAAACCCAATAATCATAGACAACTTTGAAGACAGACTAAAATTTGAGTTTTGAATTATGATTTACCATGTAAGTACTAACCTATGAGCCAGCAGTTTTGGTAGTCATAAAATATTCTTCCTATTAGACCAGTAAGATACTTAACAAGTTGAATAACACGATATATATATGCACACACGTGTGCACACACACACAAATGTATAGAGAAATAAAACAATCTCAGAGTCCAGTTCAATTTGCAATCCAGAAATTAGGCTTGTAGATTTTATCTTTAAATAATTAGGTTTAACAACCATATGCTATTGAAAACCAGTGACTGGATGCCTACTTAAAATTAATTGTGAAATATCTTTTGACAAAACATCAGATTTGAAAGATGTATTTTGGAAGTTTGTAAAATAAAGCTGTTTTTAGTGTGTGAAATATTTTAATTTCTTTAAGAAGATATTAAAAAGTACTATAATAATATGTTTTATTTGAATGTAGATGGGCAGAGAGAAGGAATTCTCATAAAAATGTGTATATTTATATAAGTTCATTTATGGAAGGAAAATTGTAGGCAAGAAGAAACAGATACATGATGGTGACATGCGAGATGTCACCATGTCAGCTGGGCAGCATTGTTCACTTGTAGCTAGATTCAGATATTCAGCGTCTGCAGCAAGGGGCAGTAGGGAGCCTTACCAGCAGTAGTCACAGACTACAAATCAGCTAGGACTGCAGGGCACTATGTCCAAGTAAGCTAGCAATATCTGGTAAATATTTGGGTGGATAACTAATGCTAGGTTTGGAGAGGAAGAAAAAGTAACTCATACAGAACTTTTACTATCGTCAAAAATCTACTTAAATGACTTGACACTGTATATACCTATAAAATGCTCTCGTTCACACTTGGATTTTTGAGAGGTACAGAAAGAGAATAGTGTGTAATTCACTGAAGCAATATATTAGTGAAATTTAAAATTGGAAATTGAATAAATAGATAGCACTAATACGAACTTAGCAAAGTAGGACATTATTTTGGAATAAGACTATGATTAATTTAACTCTAAAACTATACATTGCAAAGAGCACTTGATTTTTTAAGTGCTAAATTCTCATCTTTTCTAAGTCCAAGCCAATATCTGTGTTGCTATAGTGGGAGTGGACCCCCCAAGCTGCCTGAGGATGCAGTAATACCATAAATGCACTTCTCCATGAACCACATACAAAATATACAAGATAATGAATGTCGAATTCAGCTCCTCACTCAATTCAGTAGAAAGAATGACCTACACTCAGATGGCATACTTCCTGAGGTAGTCCTCCTAACAGTTGTATGAATAATTTCTGTAACTAATAACTGACTAAGGGAGAAAGATTTTTCACTCTTTTATTTCATCTCTTTACCAAAAAATAAGGTCCAAATGATATGGTAAACATTTTGCTCTGTCTTCTTAATAGATTTTTAATAACAACACTATAAAATGTATGTAAAATATATAGGTTGTCAGCTGGACTTGGTTTCAATTTTCCTTTCTTTTCAGCTCAGGAAAAATACAACATTCACATTAGAGAGTTCATTTATTTGCACATCTGTGGATTATTATATCTTTGCAGTAGATGCAACATGGGGTATTAAACTTCTTTGCTCCACTCCATCTTTAAGAAGCAAAGGAAAAAAATCACATTAATACAATAAAAAGAAACTCCCATTCTGGAGTTGCTTTGCTTGAAGTACATCTTAGGTCTTTAGTTTAACTTGGCCTTTCAAAATAAAACCTTTTAGAATATATACTTTTTGGAGGAAAATAATTCATAAATAAATTAGATTAAGAATATGTGTGATAGCAAAGTAAAAGAACTAGGAAAGTACATTTAAAATAAAAATTTTTAAATCTACTACTTTCAGATGTTTAATAAGTTTACTTCCTAAAATTAATACAATAGCAATATGATTTCACAGATCTTAAAATCTAAGGTATTTGTTCCTGTATGCATTTTATGGTTTTTGGTTTAGGGTGTTTGTTTGCTTTTGTTTTGTTTTTTGGTGGGCACCAACCATTCATTCATTAATTAGCTCATTCATTCATTGAAAAGATGTATGTTGAGTGTTCTTCCAGTGAGCAGGTTCTGTGCTGACAGTGTTTCTCAGCTATTAGACCCTAAGTACAGCTAAACTTTGTCTTGTGTTGAATTTGACATTTAGAGCACAAATTTAAGTAAACTCCAGAGTTTTATTCTGAAGATGTAGCAATTTCCTCTACTTGAGACTGTTTGTCCGTTTTTGGTTCTGCACAGTTCAGATGAAAAACATTTATACAAACTTTTGGTGGCTGATTCCCATAACTAAGTTGCGTAATTCAAATATAAACATAAAATTCTACGAGGACAGGATATGATTCATACTTTGCTCAGTGTCTTAGTTTCTTTTATTTTGCTTAATTTTTTTTCTTTTACTAGTGTGGGATGCATGAGTTCTAATGTCAACAGCAACATCTTACATTTACTATGTTGCTTTTCTGTTTGGAAGAACCCCAGACAATACTTTTTCTTTACCACATCACTGAAACAGGGTTCAAGATAGTCATACAAAAATTAAAATCGTTCTTATAAAATTATTTCTGTATATATTTTGATAGTGTAGCTTTACCCTGCATGTTGTTCGCCAAACCTGAGATCATTCGCCTTCTGCTACTAAGTAAAATTCTTAGATATCAATGGCTATATGTAAAATTTCTCATCATTTTACATGCTTTTGGCTTCAAAGGGATAAATATTTCTCCTTAACCGTTGTTACAGCTAGTAGTTCTACACTTAGGTATAAGCCTATGGGTCTTCCTTGAGAACTTGTTTATATTATACCAAAACCTTCTGATTCTTATCTCCACTCACGACCCAACCCCATCCCTTCTTCCTACCTTCTCATGCCTGCTTTTTCACAGAATTCTACTACATGGCAGTAGCAATGTTCTCATGGGAACCTTCGCACCAGTTTGCTCTTCTACCCAAGTCTTTCGCATAACCCTTGAGTGGATTTTTCAACAGAGACCTTTTCATAAAGTCATGTTGTCACTTGAGTAAGGAAAGAAATTCAAAATTATAATGGAATGGAGGAATGGAATTCCAACTCTAATTACTTTACTTAAATTAAAAACAATCCTGTAATGGTTCTTAAAATAACAGATTATATGTATTATAGCTCCTGTGCCAGAGAGTCTATTGCACAAAAGACGTAGACTTTTTTCCTAAATAAGCAGGGTGAGTTGGAAAAGAAAGCTCTCTTTTCAGGAGAGCTTCACTCTTTAACTTGAAATGCTTTTTAAGCAGAGGGCCATGAGGGCATATAAAGAGAGACCGTTAAGTGCATGTGAGTAAGGATCTGATTAAGCAAACTGATTTTCAGAGCCTCAAATTCTCTAGATCCTCTTTCCTAGGAGAACGCTTGCTATGAA
Organism: Globicephala melas; assembly: GCF_963455315.2. Classification (NCBI taxonomy): domain Eukaryota; kingdom Metazoa; phylum Chordata; class Mammalia; order Artiodactyla; family Delphinidae; genus Globicephala; species Globicephala melas. Next base: position 98,758,848 of record NC_083316.1, read on the forward strand.
GGGATATACCCGTTCTCCTTTCCTGGCTACCATTGGACAATCACATTTTTCGTTTCTTTTTTCACTCCTTTCCCTTTCCCCAGTATTGCATGTTGCATTGTCCAGAAATGCAGACACGCTCTGCATTTACTGTAGGAAAACCCTTTTAATCAAGGCACCACAACACTTCTTCCCAGCTGTCTCATCAATAGATTCATTTCCAGTAAAACTTCTATTTTTTTGTTTTAAAATTTTTACTTATAGTTATTTATAATGTTGTCCTTAATAATTAGTTACTAATAATTATTGTGACATAATTAATTCCAGAAGAAATTTTAGACACTTAACAATTGATGTTCATAGGAAATTTTGATATAAATGTATATTTGATTATATTTTATTGCAAAGAAATATGATAAAGTGTTCAATAAAAACATTCAAGCATGAAAATATATTAGGATGGAAATCTTTAGGGCAAATTGAATGAAAATATGATTTCACAGAGGAAAAAGCAATCAAATTTTTTTGAACATTAAAAATAATATGTTTGTATATTTTTAACTGAATTATGAGGTAATTATATCATTGTGATTATATTTATACTCCTTTGGGATACTTTTATTTTCTTTTTTTCTTTTTATTGAAGTATAGCTGCTGTACAATATTATATAAGTTACAGGTATACAATATAGTGATTCATAATTTTTAAAGATTACACTTCATTTATAGTTATTATAAAATATTGGCTATATTCCCCATGTTGTACAATATGTCCTTGTAGTTTTTTTTATACCTAAGAGTTTGTACCTCTTACTCCTCTCCCCCTATATTGCCCCTCCTCCTTTTCCTCCCTCCACTGGTAACCACTAGTTTGTTCTCTAGTCTGCTTCTTTTCTGTTTTATTCACTAGTTTGTTGTATTTTTTAGATTCCACATAAGTGATATCATACAGTATTTGTTTCCCTCCATCTGACTTATTTCATTTAGCATAAAGCCTTCTAAGTCCATCCATGTTGGGGCAAATGGCAACATTTTTTCTTTTTTATGGCTGAGTAGTATTCCCTTGTATACCACATCTTCTTTATCCATTCATCTGTTGATGAACCCTTAGGTTGCTTCCATATCTTGGCAATTGTAAATAATGTTGCTATGAACATTGTAGGGCATATATCTTTTCGAATTAGTGTTTTTGTTTTGTTTTGTTTTTCATATATATACCCATGAGTGGAATTGCTGGGTCATATGGTAGCTCTATTTTCAGTTGTTTGAGAAACCTCTCTACTGTTTTTGGATACATTTTTAAAAGTGTTGTAGCAGTTGTATTTAAAATAGAAATTATATCCTTTGAAACCATTGAATTGTATGATGAAATTTTTAGATTCTAACTTTAAAAACAGGATATCTAACTTAAAAGTATGTGGACACAGGGCAGGAAAGGGAGGGTAGGATGAATTGGGAGATTAGGTTTGACATAAATACGCTACCATGTGTAAAATAGAGAGCTAGTGGGAACCTGTGGTAAAGCATAGGGAACACAGCTCGGTGCTCTGTGATGACCTAGATGGGCAGGATGGAGGGGATAGGAGGGAGGTCCAAAAGGAAGGGGATATTCACTTCATTGTACAGCAGAAACTAACACAACATTGTAAAGCAATTATATTCCAATTTAAAAAAATTATCTTAGGGAATAGAAGCCTCAACCACAGGTCTCAAGCTCACAGCTTAACAATGCTTGTGAGTATCATACTTTCGCTATATATTTGCCTCTTTTTCTAAAGGGGATCCTCACCCCCAAAAAGTAATTTCTTTTCACCTTGCGCCCTTATAACCATCTTGCAACGTATCCTTGATATAGTTCTTTGTTTTGATATTAATTATCTTTCCCTTAAATATGAGTAAAATTTTTGATCCAGAATGATATACGATGTATATCCAGTGATTTCCTGTATACTCTAACACAAACTATCATAACCTGTAGGCACACATACCGCTCTAACTAAACAAGCAAAATCTGGCCACACTCAAGTTATTTACTTCTCAACTCTCGAACACTGCTTCATCCAGATGGGTCAGTTCCCTCTCCAGTATGGACACCCTCAGTGGCTATTCTAAGTCTCTGCTCTAGTGATTCTCCCCACTTGTAGTGCCCATCTCCTTTCTCTTCCCATATCCAAATACTCTCCATTTGTTCAAGGGTTGCCCCAGTTTTCACACACTCGGTACAATTCGTTCTTAACTATTCTAATACCCATTTATCTTAACATTCTAGAACTGCAATAGAATGTTTTGTACATAAAAATTTATTTGGAAATTAAGTCATGTATAACCTCCAGCTTATAACAACTTCATGCATCTATTCTTTGATTTCAAAACTAAAACCTATGCTCTTAGAGTATGGAGATCTCAATTTTCTGACTTTTAATGCCTAGGAAAATGTTGTGAACGTAATAGTGTTTAAAAAGTGTCATACGAATAGCTAATAAGCAGATACTCATTTCTAAAGTCAGGGTGTATGAAGTATTGTCAGAAAGATTATTTATAATTGCTAAAATGTCAAGGGAATGGGAAATTTATTATTACCCAGGAGTTCCAGAGCCTATATTATATTCTGCTGGGATAACAGTCAACTATGGGGTAGTAGTTTATAATGTGAAAAATATCTTCTTGTCCAAATATATCTCCCTTAAAGATTCTGCTTTTATGCTTAAAACTCTCATAGTTCCTCAGAGTTAACAAAGTCCAAATGAAAGCACAAATGGTACTTGGGAGAGTGTTTTGTCTTAAATTGGTTTACCAGGTTACTCAGGTAGGTTGTTCAGGCTTCAAGAAAGTGTTAGAAGCTGTTAGAATAGACAGAGCTGAGGGAGAGGAGTGGAGGGGAAAGTCCAGAGAATGGAGCACCAAGGAAGGAAATAGTTCAGGGGAAATATTTGGGATGGCAAGCATGTGTGATAACTGTGTTGAATATGTGGGAGGGAGAGTAGTGTGGGCTGCCCCAAAGTAGTGGGTACAAAAAGCAGCTCCTGAATGAGCTATATGTATACTAGAGGGATGAGCTTTGTGTGAGGCAACTTTTGTTGAGTGAATATTAGGTAGAGACTTACATTTAGTGAAAATATCATCAGATATAGAATCAAAGTTGCCACCTTGAGGGAAATGTAATATCAAGATTTCTAAGTGCCTTGAGTGGTTAGTTACCTCAACAAAACTACACTTTCCTGAGGATTTTGACTTTTGTTCAATTAATGTTTATATAAGGAAAAAGAAGGTTGATCAAGGAAAGGAGGAAAAGGTGGACCAAAATAAGAAGAGGAGGAAAGGAAAGTATCTATGCTGGACATTAGTGTGACTGGTACAGTGTAGACATCTGAAATATTCCTTTTATAATTTTCACTGTAAGAGACTTGTAAGTACTATCATTTCTCTGAGAAGAAAATGAGATTCAGAAAAATTAGGTAAATAGTCGAGTGGCACTTGCTTAGTAAAAACTAAATCTAGTATTTGACATAAGAGCTCTATGACTCCATTGTCCACACTTTTTCTTTTTACAAAATTCAAATTAAAATGGCATAGGCATAAAAAAGGGAAAGAAAGAACCATCATGAGAGCTTAGATTATTACTTGTCATGTGACTAGACATTTTTATGTGATGTCAAATTCCCTAATATGGGAAGGAAGTCAGTTTTCTGAGTTTAAACAACATAAACCAACTTTGGAGTATTTAAGTGTATTAGTTGGAATTCCAGGATCAGACTCTGAAACAAGATTCATATGCAGATAGTTTATTTGGGAAATGATCCCAGTAAACATGAGCAGAGGAGTGGGGAAATGATAGAGAAAAGGTAAGGAAGCCAAAAAGGTACTACATTATTAAACAGGCTACCATAGTAACTTAATCCCATGTGGTTATTACCCCTGAAAGGAGAGAGCTGGGTATTATGAACCAGATGCTAGCAGTCAATGATTAAAGACTGTTCCTGTGGACCATTAATTCCCCAGCATTTCTAGCCTGGTTTGTACACAGACAGAGAGGGCTTAGGCAGCCAGAGCAAGCCCTCAAACAAAGGGCAGGTCTTGATATTTGGAAGTCGATTGGCAGGCACTGTAAAAGGTAAGGAAGATAAGGACAGAGAAGTTATCTGCTACGTTAAGGAAAATAGTGTGCTCAAATAATACTAGGTTATGGATGGAATCACCAGGATGCCAGGAGACTAAAATTAATCTAGAAAAATACCCCCAACTCCTTCATGCATTTGGTGAAGACATAACAGCTACCCTCCCACAAAGCCATGGAAGATGCTCCTTACACTTTGGCACAGTTAGCCCTGAACATTTTACCACCCACCCACGTTAACACCCCTGCTCTGGTTGCTTCTGGTGTTTTGATCTTGCTGTAGTTTTCCTCTCTGCCAGAGAATTTCTTTAGTCAGTCCTCTCCAAAAACCTTATTGGCAATACCTGGGCCATTTGCCTGAACTCTAGCTGCAAGAGAGGCTACAAGAGTGAATATCTGGAACTTTAGCACACTCTATTAATCCCATCAAAGCTCACAAGCTTGTGGGAGGTGATTTCACAAGCATAGGAAAGAAGTTAAGACACTGATTCTCCAGAAAAGGATAACAAATAGCCAGGATATATAGTTAATCTTTCTAAATCCACATTTTTTAATTACTTTGTTGGACTAGTTTCCAGAAATAAGCTGTGCATCAAAGATTTCCATCAGAAAGGGTGAAAGAGGTGTCTGGTGGAAAGCCTCAGCTTTATTTGAGGAGATACACTGCTTACTTCATTCCTGGTCTTACCTCACTTTTGTTTTAGTGCCATCGCTGTTTTTCTGGGTCAAAATTCTTAACTCCCTTGGCTTTTTCCTTTACTTCCTTTTTTTTTTTCTTCTGACAAGTGAGAAACTTCTATACGAGGAAGTCTTTCTCCAAATACATCCCTAAGGCACTATTAAAAGCTGGAGGAGCAGGCTTTTCTCCTTCTGTTGGATCTATGAGTCACTCACTCACTCACTCATTATATGCATCATGAGCTTGAGCCTACCGGTAGCTCTGTGAAAGCAATTCACTTTAATTCTATGCACCTCAAACTATTGGAGACAAAGAAAGAGGTCAGATATGAAAATAAGAAAGAATTGACCACAAAGGAGTTTATAATCTCATAGAGTACATCAATTAGTCAAGTATATAAATAACTATAATAGAAGGTCATAGTGAGGAAGAGGATAATTAATGTGGAAATATGAAGAGGGACAAAATTATCTCCATTAGGGTTTGGGTCAGGGGAAGTTTAGCACATTTGAAAAACTACTACTTGACGTTTGGAAAGAATTTGGACAAGTGGGGTTGCTGGGATATGGCAATGGCATCATCCAATGAAACCAAATAAGAAAAATATGCATTGTATTTGAGAAAGATTAAATAGCCTCACTTGCTCAGAGTATGCAGGGTATGTAGGAGGAGGCACGGATAGAAAAGTAGGATGTGAATAATTACCTTGCAGACATCAAGTTACTGGTGAAAAGCCCTCTAGGAACCATGGAAAATGTGACCCTACGTGAAAACTATGCTGTATGTTTCTTCTCATATTGGACAAAGTGCCTACTTTGTTGGCCATGTATGGGCATTTAGCTCAATACATTGAATAAGAAATTCACTATTAGAAATCAAATTCTCTTCAGAAAAATTTCTAATTCATAGATAAAGAGGGTTTGCATATACCAAACAGTTAATAGACGTTATTTTACTCAACTGAGAAAATGTTCTTTATTTATACTCTAGTATAATATCTGTCTGAATATCTCAGTTTTATAGTGACAGGTACCTTGGAGATAACGAGACAGAACTGTTCTGAAAGACACAGAAGAATAAAGGTTCAAAAGAGTGTCTCTCACACACTTTTGTTTTTTCCTGTGAGTTGAGTGGTTAAAATAATGTCATTATACCAGTTTCCAGTAAGTATGACAAACTGTTCTAATTAACCATTTAAAACAACAAGTTTATTCCAACTATATATGCAATGAAATGTGTTTTAAAAATTAATTTTTCCTTGCTCTTTTGTGAAAAGTAGTTTTCATCATTGCATATGTGATTTTGTAAAATAAAAATGTTAGAAACTAGAATTTGTGATAAGAAGATAAATTCCTTGCTTATTGAATTTTGCCCCAGCAACACATGTCAGTCAAAACAACAACAACACATGAAAGAATGCTCAACATCACTAATCATTAGAGAAATGCAAATCAAAACTACATTGAGGTAGCACCTCACACCAGTCAGAATGGCCATCATCAGAAAATCTGCAAACAATAAATGCTGGAGAGGGTGTGGAGAAAAGGGAACCCTCTTGCACCTTGGTGGGAATGTAAATTGATACAGCCACTATGGAGAACAGTATGGAGGTTCCTTAAAAATCTACAAATAGAACTACCATATGACCCAGCAATCCCACTACTGGGCATATACCCTGAGAAAACCATAATTCAAAAAGAGTCATGTACCAAAATGTTCATTGCAGCTCTATTTACAATAGCCAGGACATGGAAGCAACCTAAGTGTCCATCATTGGATGAATAGATAAAGAAGATGTGGCATGTATATACAATGGAATATTACTCAGCCATAAAAAGAAAGGAAATTGAGATATTTGTAGTGAAGTGGATGGACCTAGAGTCTGTCATACAGAGTGAAGTAAGTCAGAAAGAGAAAAACAAATACCGTATGCTAACACATATATATGGAATCTAAGAAAAAAAAAAAAATATCATGAAGAACCTAGGGGTAAGACAGGAGTAAAGACACAGACCTACTAGAGAATGGACTTGAGGATATGGGGAGGGGGAAGGGTAAGCTGTGACAAAGTGAGAGAGTGGCATGGACATATATACACTAGCAAACGTAAAATAGATAGCTAGTGGGAAGCAGCTGCATAGCACAGGGAGATCAGCTCAGTGGTTTGTGACCACCTAGAGGGGTGGGCTAGGGAGGGTGGGAGGGAGGGAGATGCAAGAGGTAAGAGATATGGGAACATATGTATATGTATAACTGATTCACTTTGTTATAAAGCAGAAACTAACACACCATTGTAAAGCAATTATACTCCAATAAAGATGTTAAATAACAACAACAAAAACCAAGAATAATTCACTTCCAAAATAACAACAATATTAACTAATTTATAAACTTTAAAGCAACTAAAGTAATATTGTAAAAGCAGAAGTATAAAAAGTCTATCTTAATAGCACAAATGTGCTTTACAAAATATTAGATTAATTTGGGAGTATTTTCCTTCAAATGGAGTTCCTCCATTCACCTCATCACATAGTTTGAACATTGATATGTAAGCTTGGTTTAGTTTTTTGGTACTATACAATTCTTTGTATAAGTTTTTAAATATTTCTTTATTTCTTATTTATCATTATGTTATCTCCATATGACATAAAGCTCTAAAGTCTGAATAATTTGGGTGCAAGTCTTTTGTGAATATTGTGAATTCTGCAAAATCATAAAGAATAAAATTAGAAAAAATTGAATTATACCTTTTTATAATTTATAGTAATTTTTTTAAAGCCAGTGGTATAATTTTATCTTTATTTCACAGTTCCTTTTTTTTGTTTTTTTAAGTCCTAGCTCTGTCACCTCCTAGTTCTATGAAACTGGAAAAGTTCTTTACTTCTGTGAATTGCAGTTTTCTCTCCTATAACATAGTGAATGATAACACTACCCTTTTCACGGAGTTGTGATGGGGATTAAAACAGTAATAAGTGCCTGACACATACTAGCCGCTCAGCGTATGACAGACAGCTTTGACCATGACATTAACTAAAGAACTCTCACAGTTCCTTATACCTGAATCTCCTCTGTCCCCAGCCTATGCCAAGATATCAGGCAGCATCTTTCACCTGAACTACTACCATCAGCCTCCTGAATAATTTCCTGATTATCATTAAATCCTTCTTTCAATCCATTCTCCACAAGGCAGTCTGTGTTATCACTTACAAATGAAAATCTGAGGGCTTCCCTGGTGGCGCAGTGGTTGAGAGTCCGCCTGCCGATGCAGGGGACACGGGTTCATGCCCCGGTCCGGGAAGATCCCACATGCCGCGGAGAGGCTGGGCCCGTGAGCCATGGCCGCTGAGTCTGCGTGTCCGGAGCCTATGCTCCGCAACGGGAGAGGCCACAACAGTGAGAGGCCCGCGTACCACACACACACACAAAAAAATCTGATAATGTTACTTCACTTGCTTAAAACTTATCAATAGCTTCTTATTGCTCTTGGGGTAAGATTGAAAATTAATAACATGACCCAGAAGGACCTGGATAATGTGGGTGTTGTCTAGGTCTGAAGCCTCTATCGAGACCTCTCTAAAAATGATTGTATTTGTGTAGTCTTTTTTTCTCCCCAATTTCTCAAATATGTTATTCATCTTCCTAGAATGCTTCTAGAATTTCTAGAATGTTCCTTCATTTTTTAGTTAGTAACTAAATATCCTTCAAATTACAGAAAAAAAACATACCACATTTCAATTTGTCTCTCTCTCTGTTATAGGCTCACATACAGCTATGTTCCTTCCCTTTATAATTTTTATTTTCATTAGTAACTAGTAATAACTTATATGACTATTTAAATGAAATCTGTCTCCCCAACTGAACTAGGAACTCATGAAGAAAAGGGTTATGTATGGTTTTCATCATAATTTCACCCTTTACATGTAGCAGAATACTTATAATTTATTACTAGATTGAATGACTTTTAAAAATACTAGCAAACCAAATCCAACAGTTCATAAAAAGGATTACATACCATGACCAAGCAGGATTTATTGCAGAAATCAAAGTTGTTTTAATAGTTAAAAGCAAAACAATAAAATACACTATGTTAATAGAATAGAGTACAAAAAAATAATTATCTCATATGATTCAGAAAACATCCTTTCATGATAAAAATGCTCAACAAAGTAGGAATAGATGGCAACTTCTTCAATTGATAAAGGGTATCTACAAAAAACACACAGCCACAAAATATTGACAAACTGAATGATTTTCATTTAAAATCAGAAATAATTCAAGAATATCCACTCTTGCCACTTAAATTTAAAATTGTATTAGAGGTCCTAGCCAGGGCAATTAGGCAAGAAAAAGAAAAAATTAAAAATTCCAGATTGGAAAGGAAGAAGTAAAATTAGTTCAATTTACATATGGCATGAACTTGTATACGGACATTCTAATTACTGCATTAAAATTATTAGGACTAATAAATGAGCTTAACAGCATTTACTTCAGGATAAAAGATAAATATACAGAAAATTAGTATTTCTATACACTAGTAATAAATATTCAAAAAAATTAAAATAATTTCACTTATAATAGCATCAATAAAACAAAATACAAATAAAGTTAACAAAATAAATTCAATACCTGAACACTGAAAATGATGAAACATTGTTGAAAGAATTTAAAGATCTAGAGAAAAGGAAAGACATTCCATGTTCATGGATCAGAAAATTTAACATTCTTAAGATGGCAATACTTCCCAAATTGATCTAAAGATTCGCTGCAATCCCTATCAAAATCCTAGCTTCTTTTTTTGTAGTAATTGACAATCTAAAGATAAAACATATAAAAAAGCAAGGAATTCAGAAGAGCCAAAACAATTTGAAAAAGAACAAAGCTGGAAGACTCACACTTTCCTATTTTAAAATTTACTACGAAGCTACGGTAATCAAGAGAGTGTGATACTGACATGAGAATAGATATATAGAACAGTGGAATAGAAGTGATAGTCCAGAAATAAACTCTTACATTTATGGTCAACTGACAGGAGTGTCAAGACAATTAAATGAGGAATAATAGTCTTTTCAATAAATGGTGCTAAGATAACTGGATAACCATATGCAAAAGAATGAAGATGAACCCCAACCTCACACCATACAAAAACATTAACTCAAATTAGATCACAAACTTAAATATAAAAGTATAAAATCCTTAGGAAAAAATATGGGGATAAAAGTTTATTAACTTTGGGTTAGACAGTGGTTTCTTAGACATGACACTAAAAGCATCAGCAAGAAAAAGAAAATAAATACATAGATTGAACTATATCAGAATTTTAAAAAATTGTTTTGTGCTTCAAATGTTACCATCAAGAGAGTAGAAAGATAATGTAAAGAATGAGAGAGAATATTTCTAAATTATATATCTGATAAAAGACTTGTATCTAGTGTGTGTAAAGAACTCTTACAACTCAATAATACATGTGCAAATAACCCAATTAAAAATGGAAAAGAGATTGAACAGATACTTCTCAAAGATATGCAAATTACCAAAAAGCATATGAAGATATGCTTCATATCGTTAGTCATTAGTGAAATGCAAATCAAGACCACAATGAGATACCATTTCACTTTCACAATTATAGCTATAATTAAAAAGGTAGACAGTAACCAAGCAGTGTTGAGGATGTGGAGTAATTGGAATTCTCAAACATTGCTGGTGGTAGTATAAAATGATGCAGTCACTTTGGAAAGCAATACGAAAATTCCTCAAAAATGTAAATATGGAGTACTATATGAGTCAACACTTTCACCCAGGAGAGTGAAAACATTTATCTACACAAAATGTGTACATGAATATTCATAATTGCCAAAAGTGGAAACAACTGAAATGTCTATCAACCAAAAAAACAGATAAATAATATGTTGCATATCCATACAGTGGAATATTATTTGCCAATAAAAAGAAATGTAGTACTGTTACACACTACAACTAGATGATTCTTGAAAACATTATGCTAAGTGAGAAACAACATTGACAAATAGCCATATATTGTCTGATTCAATTTATTTGAAATATCCAGAATAAGCAAATCTACAAAGACACAAATTAGATTAGTTACTGGTGAGAGATAGGGGTGTTGCGGGGAGACAATGGATTTGTGGCTTCTTTCAGAGGGGTCAAAGATGTTCTAAATTTATTTATTTTGTGGTGATGGTTGCACAATTCTATGAAATACTAAGAGATATTAAATTTTACACTTTAAATGGGTGAATTTTATAGTATATGAATTATGTCTCCATAAAGATAGTTTAAAATTGAATAAATAAATAAACAAATTAATTCTAAAAACAATGTTATACATTGAAGGTATTTTGTAATAAATATACTAAATACACTAATATTTTTGTATGTTCAATGGGTGTAAGATGTAAACTCTCCCAATTGTTCTGTATGCATTTATAAAGGAGGTGTTCTGGAGGCCATCCATAAGCAACAGTTTGAATATATATCCTGTATGTGGGTATCATATCTTAAACAGCTTCTTTTTTTCCCCCAACCTTGAAACAGGACTTGGCTTTTCATTATGGCCTCTGAAATTAAATCCACTACCAAATCATTAGTGAGCTGTGTAGATTTTATTTGTGTCAGATTCAAGGAAAGAGAGAAAATGGTTTATACCAAACTCTACATGGAAAATGCCTTAATAAATATCCCATTTGACATTTCAGTCATCCCATAAATTCTTTACTAAGTTGTCACTCTTTTATCTCAAATTTCCCTCCACTAATCTAAGCCTGTTTCTCTCTGCCTCCTTGCTTACACAGATTTCTTGGTGATCTCACAGATTTACTCAACTTAAGTGCCAGCTGACACATAGCCCTGGACATACAACTTCCAAGTAAGTTTATTATGACCTTAACTCAATAAAACTGTTGGCATTTTGTTGCCTGTATGCAAGAAACATCTTCTCTATATCTAGATCCTTATAATTAAATACATGGATATTATTAAGGTAATTTAAAATACTGAATTTGTGAAATGAATAACTAGCATGCACATGGTACCTAAACTTTGCAATTCAGTTGGACAACCATTTATTGACACAGTGTGTTAGATAACGCAGAGGATGCCGGATGCATCCAAATACAGACTACATGGTCCTTGCACTTAAGAAATCAAGTCCTTTCACAAACATGACCTAGATTAACATTCTTCCAATTCTGTAAAGAAACTCAGACTCAAGTAAGGAAAGTAAGGAAATAAAGGCTCAAGAAGATCCTGTTGAGTCATATACCTAGTATCCAGATTTGCACTCAAAGTTTCTAATAATAAATGTTTGGGTTTTGTTTTAAATTTGACTGGTGAGTCATGCTGACTATAAAACTGTATGCATACATTATCTTATTTAGGTTTCATAAAATTCCATTCACAGATTTCAAAAACATTTAATCAGTATACTTTGTGTATGTATTTTTAAATCCTGTATCTGTCAGGGCTCTTATTTATGTAAGACAGGATCCACTATGGCTAATTTGAGCAGAAGGGAATTTATTACGGGGCAATCAACGTTGTGAGTGGGTCTTTGATGTGATAGTGAGAGATGCCAGTCTCATTTTGATGCCTTAAACTTTCTGGACCCAAATATTCTGGTTTTGGGAGTGAAGGATACAGAACCATATACTAATTGCTAATCTGGAGTACATACTGCTTTCTGAGGAACATTTTAAGGTATATCTCCCAGCAAGTACTGCAACTGTCTTCAGTATTCCTTTCCACTGGTCTATAATTCAAGTGACTTGCAAGTGATAGTGTACATGGTAAAGCTAATGAATCCTGTGGACACAAGCCTTACTTCTTTTGCAAGAATATGAGTGTCTTGATCAGAAGAGATATTGGGATAATATGGTGGTAAATAAGATACATCATAAGATACAGATATTGCTACTTTTAGAAGTGTGATAGGCAACAAAGTCAAACTATATATAAAATATGTGTTTATTAAGATAGGAAAAAAATTTCCTCTTTTAGGAAGTACAGTATCTGCCATCTGGTGATTTGTTAATTTTGTAGCCATATGGAAGGCTTAGGGTTCGACATAGCTGCCATTATATCAGGCAAAATTGGTGGGAAAAAAGTCAGTTTAGATGATGGTCAGCCTGTGTTTTTACATCTGTACATTACCTCCATTCCTTCTACCTTAGCCACTATGTTAATAAATTCATTAAACAAATTATGGGGGTGCTTGGGCAAAAGGCTGACTGATATCTATATATAGTAGTTTATTTTGTCAACATAATATTCAGTGCATCTTTAGCAGCTGGTGAGTACTCACATAGGACAAAAGCATTCCTCGACTCTGGATTCATTCCAAGAGGAAAGCTTTCCAAATTTTTACCAATTCTTCATTCTCCATTCTTACCCTTTCCAAATCCTTAACCATCCTGACAAACCATTCTTTAGCTCATTCTCTTATATTTAAGCATCTGTTATATTTTACAATATATTTCCTTTCAGGAAAAAATATTTTCTACCTACAAGGAAGTTTTCTCTATTCTACTGTCCTCAGGGCCAAGCCCAGGTTGGGCTGTAAGACCTTGCTAGCCTACTTCTAGCAAGTGCAGCCATACCATGTAAAGAGATTTGTAAGTTAAGCTTGTTCTTTTTCCTCCTTATTAAACTAGAAAACTCCATATGAGGCTAAAACTGTGGTCTGAGGGAACGTGGGCAATATAGCAGGAGTGAACACACTGAGGACGTGAGCCACCTGCTTTCAGACTTGTTCATTCATGAATATACCACATCAGCTGCTTCGAATAATATGGGATGATCTTGGTAGTGTCAGAATTTATGGCTTGCTGGATCAGAAAACATCCGAATGACAACAGGCAATTGAGGATGAATGTTCACCTGGTGTCCCATGACAAGGCAGTTAGTCTCAACCATGGCCCAAGAGTAAATCGAGAGCTCAAAAGGTCTCCACTGTGATTCGTCTAGTGCAATTTGCCTGTCATCCCTGTCATGCACAGACATTTTAAAACAATGTGCTTGACCAAAATGGCCAAATGGCAAGACTGCTTATGCACAGACTGTGTCTATAATGAAAACTAAGGGCACTTTTCTTCCTGCAAATACGTGCTGCAATTTAGAATTTTCAGACTAATATAAACTGAGATAGCTTACCAACAACAGGCCTTATTACATAAAATACTGATGGTTTACTTTATAAATGAGAAAAAAATTATTAACTGGATCTGAGATGCAAGAAACAATAATGAACAAAGAAATTGGTAAATGTCTGGGAAAATATGAATTATCAATATTATTATCTAATTTTAGAAGTTAAAAATACCAATAGAAACATTTCGGACAACAGGATATAAGCCAAAAAGAGAGGTGTGAAAAGAGTTAAAGTGTTTCAAGATCCTACTTTTGTAGGCTAGGAAAGACTCGGATTAACATTTGAGTGATTATATATCTATGGTAAAACTACAATGGCAACCACTAAAATACTTGAAATGTACGTAACTTTCAAAAGATAGAAGAAGGAAGTGGAGTAATCCTAAAAAAAAGTAAAATAAGGAAAACTAAACAATATAGACAACATAGGACAAAAAAGGGATAAAACAAAAGAGATATTGTCATACATATTTGTAATTGAAATACATATAAAGAAAATAGATTCACCAGTAAAAAAAAATAAATGAACAAACAAAAATGAAGATATTGATACTGGGTAAAATTCAGATAAATGTTGTTTATAGGAAATATAATTTAAAATAATTGTACAAGTAGTAAAGTCAGCATCATGGTGACATAGGATGTCTTTGTTTGTGTTCCATTCATCAACAACAAAAACCTGGTATCCACAGACAAAGGTGTCTTTGAGGGAACTGTGAGATTAATCACCACATGCCAAGGCATATAAGAGGGGTCTTGTCCACCTCTGTGTCAGGTAATAGGCAGACAGTCCCTGGTTCTCTCTGTGGATTCTGCAGTGGTCTGTGAAACAGCTTCAGTTCCTCTCAGTCATCGTCCAGGAGGCCCTGGAGAATGCTAACGTAGACAGTCACTCATGGACAAGAGAGGCTCTGTGGAAGTCCAGGTTTCCAAAAGAGAAATTTCAGCATTTTGTTAGAGAAAAAAATTACAGATCTTCCTTGACTTACGATAGAGGTATGTCCTGGCAAACCCATCATGAGTTGAAAGTATCATAAGCTGAAAATGCATTTAATACACCTAACCTATCAAACATCATAGCTTAGCCTACCTGCCTTAAACGTACTCAGAGCACTTACATTAGCCTACAGTTGGGCAAAGTTGTCTAACACAAAACCTACTTTTTAATAAAGTGTTGAATATCTCGTGTAATTAATCGAATACCGAACTAAAGGTGAAAAAAGGAGTGGTGGTATGGGTAGAGAATGGTTGTAAGTATCTGGGTTGTTTACTATCATGATCACATGGCTGAATAGGAGCTGTGGCTCACTGCCACTGCCCAGAATCACAAGAGAGTATCAGACTACATATCACCAGACCAGGAAACCATCAAAACTCAGAATTTGAAGTACAGTTTCTACTAAATGCATATTGCTTTTGCACCATCATAAAATTGAAAAATTGTAAGTCAAACCATCTTAAGTTGGGGTTCATCTGTACATATTTGGATCCACTGGAGTGGGTAAGAGAAACAGTTTTACTTTACCTACATCCTTCCCCTCAAGGAAGTACAGCCTAGGACCAAGAAGCATCTTTCTTTGTCTGTGATTTATTCAATCAAGGAAAGGGAGGGTGTGCTAGCGAATACCTGGCTTCCTCAGCTCTGCAGGATGCTGCCAAAATGACTAATTTCTCTCTCACATCATCCAGAGCACTGAACCGTGACTGGGGGATGGAAAGAGTCAGGGAGAGTGGTAGATAGAACTCCTGGAGGTTATTACAGGTATACCTCAGAGATATTGAGGGTGTGGTTCCAAACCGCCACAATAAAGTGAATATTGCAGTAAAGCAAGTCACATGCATTTTTTGGTTTCCCACTGCATAAAAAGCTGATGTTTACACTACACTGTAGTCTATTAAGTGCAATAGCGTTATGTCTAAGAAACAATGTACATACCTTAATTCAAAAAACACTTTATTGCTGAAAAATGCTAACCCTCATCTGACAATGTAAAGTTGCCATAAACCTTTAATTTGTAAAAAATGCAATAGCTGTGAAGTGCAATAAAGCAAAGTAGAATAGAATGAGGTATGCCTGTAAAAGCCTGTGGTTCTTAACTGCATTGCAATTCCATCAAGAAGCCCACCCACAAGAGGCTGGGGATGCCTCACCTGGGGATGCCCCCACCTGGCCCATGGGCACCTTCAGCGCTCTGCATGCTTCACCACATGCATACCCCTGCCCTGTGGTCAGCTCCATATGTGGGATCTCCACAGTGGCAAGAGAGAGCTTTGGCAGACAGCTAGGGAACAGCCACAGAAAGTCAGTCAAATCTGTGGACCACAGAGAGACCACAAACTTCAACTTTAGTACCACTTTTGAGAAAACAAGAAAGGCTGACAGCACTTGGCTTGGTGCATGGCAGCATCCAGAGAAAGCACACAATATTAAACATTCTGCCACAGGAGAGAAAACGAGAGAGGCAAGCGTTCCTATAGAAAGTCTGAGATAGCCTCAGAATTGCTAGCAGGGGTGATGGAAGGGTATTTTTCTCCTGGAGGCAGTCTGTAAAGACTGGAGGAAGTGACTGCTACTTCAAATGTGAAGACAGCAATACAAAACTTCAAAGAAGATGAAAAATCAAAGAAATATGATACCACCAAGAGATCACAGTTATCTTCTGGTAAATGAACCCAAAGTCATAAAGATCTGCAACGTACCAGATAAAGAATTCAAAATACCTGTTTTAAGAAAACTCAATGAGCTACAAGAAAACACAGAAAGACAATTCAACAAAATTGGGAAAACAATATATAAACAAAATGAGACATTTTTAACAATGGGATAGATATCATTAAAAAAAAGAGCCGGATAGAAATTCTGGAGCTGAAAATTACAAGTATTGAAATGAAAAGTGACATAGAGAGAATCAAAAACAGAATAGATCAAGCAGAAGGAAGAATCTGTGAGATCAAAGACAGGAAATGTGAAATAATCCAGCTGGAGGGTAACAAGAAAAAAGGATGAAAAAGAGCAAAGAAGGCCCAAGTGATCTATTGGCTATCATCAAAAGTATCAATTTAAGAATTTTTGGAGATCCAGAAGGAGAAGAGAGGGAGACGGAGGCAGAAAGCTTATTTAAAGAAATAATGGGACTTCCCTGGTAGTTCAGTGGTTAAGACTTCACCTTCCAATATAGGCAGTGCGGGTTCAATCCCTGGTTGGGGAGTTAAGGTCCCACATGCCTCTTGGCCAAAAAAATCAAAACAGAAGCTGTATTGTAATAAATTCAATAAAGACTTTAAACATAGTCCACATCAAAAAAAAAATCTTAAAAAAAAAAGACGAAATGGTTGAGAACTTCTCAAATCTAGGGGAAAATTTGGATACCCAAATTCATGAAAGTCATAGGTCACCAAACAAAATAAACATAAAAATATCCTCTTCTAAGACACATTCTGATAAACTGTCAACAATCAAAGGCAAAGAAAGACACTTAAAAGAAGAAAGAGAGGGCTTCCCTGGTGGCACAGTGGTTGAGAGTCCGCCTGCCGATGCAGGGGACACGGGTTCGTGCCCCGGTCTGGGAAGATCCCACATGCCGCGGAGCGGCTGGGCCCATGAGCCATGGCCGCTGAGCCTGAGCGTCCAGAGGCCTGTACTCCACAACGGGAGAGGCCACAACAGTGAGAGGCCCACGTACCGCAAAAAAAAAAAAAAAAAAAAGAAGAAGAAGAAAGAGAAAACTAACTTGTAAATTGTAATGGGATCCCATACAACTACTAGCAAATTTCTCAGTAGAAACCTTACAGTCCAGGAGAGAATAAAATGATATATTCAAAGTACTGGAAGAAAATATCTAGCATACTCTATCTAGCCCACCAAGAATACTCTGTCTAGCAAAGTTATTCCTCAGAAATAAAGAAGAAATAAAGACTTTCCCAGGCAAACAAAAGCTGAGGTTATTCATCACCTTCACCAGCCTTACAAAAAATACTGAAAGGAGTTCTTCTAGCTGAAATGAAAGGATGCTAATTAGTAACATAAAAACATATAAAAATATACAACACACCATTAAACGTTAACAGATAGTCAAATTCAGAATATTCTAATACTGTAATGTAGCAGTGTCTTAGCCGCTTACCTATAGTATCAGGTTAAAGGACAAGAGTGTTAAAAATAACTAGAGGTGCTAATATTTGTTAATAAAGGGAGGAGATCGAGATGACAGAGTAGGAGGACATGGCACTGCCTCCCACCACCTACAAACTCATCAAATATATATCTACCTGTGGTATAATTCTCATTGAAAACTAAATGAAGATTGGCAGAAAGACCCCTGTGCAACCAAGGCTATAAAAAGATCTACATGGAATCAGGTAGGAAAGGAAGAGAAGCGATCAGGTCAGGACCTGTGCCCCTGGGAGGGGACTCAGAGGAAAAGAGACAATACACAGGCAGCATTCCTCCCTGGGGATTGAGCAGTTCAAGCCACATGCTGGGTGCCCCAGCCCTGGAGTACAACAAAGGGAAGACAAGACCAAGGGGAGAACTCAGCTGTGAGGGACAAATGAGGCTCAGTTCCAAACCTGCATCTGAGCAGGGTAGGGGCAGCCATTATTGGCACTTACATAGGCAATGCATCAAAAGCAGTCCGGGTCTCTGACCCGGACAGGACAGCCACACCCAGCTCCCTGACACATGCCAAGTGCCCACACCACTTCCTCTTGCTCCAGAACTAGCACCCTCCTGCTCCAGCAAATTGGGACCTATGCCCAACCCCAATGAGGAAGTAATGGCTACTGAGCAGAGGGGAAGCCCAGCCTACATGTGGCTCTGGCCCTAGCAATTCCCTCTCCACCCCCACCTCCTACCAAGGTGATAGCTGCCAGCACACCTTAAGGAAAGACGTGACTTGTGTTCCCATGTCAAATCCAGCTCTCCCACCAAAACCCATGGGCACAATTAGACTGTTTAGGGGTACTCCCATATAAGGACACCTCTTCAAGACTGCAATAAATGTTTCACCTCATTTCATAGAGACAGAGAAAGCAAAATGAGATGACAGAGGAATTTGTCTCAATTGAAAGAGCAAGAGAAAATCCCTGAAAAACAACTATTTAAACAGAAATAAACAGTTTACCAGATAAAGAATTCAAAGCATTAGTAATAAGAATGCTAACTGAACTAGGGAAAATAATTGATGAATACAGTGAGAATTTTAACAAGAACCTAGAAAAAAGCAAGGAAATGAATTCTTTCCTAGAGCTTCCAAATAATGCAATCCTGCTGGAACTTTTATAGTTTCCAATGAAACCCATGTCAAAATTCTAGCTGATAGAACTGTAAGATAATAAGTTTATATTGTTTTAAGCCATTAAGTTTGTGGTAATTTGTTAAAACGGCAATAGAAAAACAATACATTCTTCAGCTAATTTTATGAAGCTAATATATTCCTGTTAAAAGTTCCACACAAATTAAGAAAGAGAAAGGGAATTAATATTATTTTTGGACCAAAGAAAAGAAAAATACCAGCAAACTGAATCCACCAATGTATAAAAAATAATACATTTAAAACGAGTATGGTTTAACATTAAGAGATTAAAGGAGAAAAACCATATGATCAGCTCAGTAGATTAAAAATCTTTCCAATAAAAATTTACTGCACATTCATGATAAGAACTGGAAATAGAAAGGAATTTTCTCAACTGGATATATGCTAGCTTATGAAACTTTCAGGAAATAAACTTATCGGTAAAATGTTAGAGTAATTCCCTTTGAAAACGTAAATAAGACAAGGTTACTCACCACCACTTCCCCAAGAATATTCCATAGATTCTAATTCAGGAAGATAATAAATAAATAAAGGGTGTAAGAAAAGGAAAAAAAGAAGCAAAGCTGTCATTTAACTGTCATCTGCTTATATATAATAAGAATTTGTTTTACATGTTTATAAAAAGGGATTTACTGAGGACTTCATTAGTATTGCTAATACACTGTTTGTTAACCTAAGTGGTATGTACACTGATATACATAATAGTATTATCCAATCCTTATAGATATTCTTAGATATGTACTATGACAAAACATTTCATTTTAATCACACAAAGAGTTTTTTGATTTGTTTTTGTTTTATTTTATATCTATAGTCCCCTATTATATATTGCATCTAATTTGA